>NW_019154100.1:24712489-25345725 GCF_002288905.1 Enhydra lutris kenyoni | reverse complement strand
CCCCCCCCCCCCCCCCCCCCCCGGGAGGCAGGCAGAGGGAGCCGTCTCTGACAGCAACAGTACTGGTGCATGTGGTAGAGAGGATATTAGCAAAACAAAGCAAAGCAAGGACTGGCTCTTAAAGCTTCTGCTGTCATTTTATTGGCCCAAGTAGGCCATATGACGAAGAACGACTTCAGTGGGTGGTGCAGATGGGGTTTTGGGTGGGAGGAAGGGGAGTATAATTCTCTCTTGGTGAAGGATAGCAGATAATGGCTAAAGGTAACACAGTCTACACTATTAGCTAATTGAACTCCAGCTTTTTGTTTTGTTTCGTTTTTCTGTATGAACCTGTGGTCTCAGTCGATCATGGCTGACAGTTGGCTGGTAACTGCTTTAAGTGTGAATGTACATGTGCCCCAATTCTGGCCAATGAAACATGAAGACCACCAGGCTGGGGGACTTGTGGGAGAGGTTTCTTTACTTGCAGAATGTGACTCAAGGAAGGTATATTCTTTCCTGCCTCTGAACATGATGTTAGTAACTGCTCTATCTGCATCACATCCAGTCTGAGGAGGAAGCCCTCATTGGTGAACTTGGCAGAGAAGACAGACAGAGCCTGAGTCTATTGCTGACATGCTTGAACTACTGAATGAACCAAGAGGGAAGTCACTAGGTCTGCAGAACTTCCTGTTATGTGAGATAATACATCTCCTTGTTTAAGTGATTTTTAATTTATTTTCTCTAACTTGAAGCCAAAGTATTCTAGCAGACAAAAAGAACATACTTTCACTACCTTGATAAATGAATTTAGATTGTAGTTTTGGGGAAAATATGTTTATGTGTTTATTGAATGAACAAGTGATAAAACATCTTTTGTGTGAGGAATACTGTGCTATGTGAAGGGAAGACATTCAAGAAGAATAAGAAAAAGTGTTTATAATCCAGAATGGAATATGAAATGAGCATCCAACTAAATATGGGCAAGAAATGATGGTGGTTTAGGCAACAGTGCTGTTGCTGGTGGAGACTGAAATGGGAACTTAAGGGGATTGGTGAAGGACGAGGCCTTCTGGTTTACTCCATAACTACAGAAACACATCAAAGAGGATGTAACATATGAAGCTTTTTTTCTGCCAACACATTTGTTGGAGCTTTGAAGGAAAAAAGGCAGGGTGGGTGCCGTGGCTTGGCTCACGCAAATTCTAACCCAACCTCCTCCTAACGTGCCTTTCTGTCGAGGCTGAAGAGCTGAAAAGCACATTTCCCAGCCCCCCCTTGCGCTAGATTAGTGAACGTGATTTGGAATGTACCAATCAGATTCGTTCACGCAAGGCATGAGATGGGAAATGAGGTAACAGAGTTAGAGAAGCAGGATTCGAGGCATATGTTTTGCTGCTGTGGCTTGTGGAGGGAGGGGTGTGGTTCTGGCAGTCCTGCCAAGTCTTTCTGGTTTGACAGGTGGCCTCCTGATGGTGGCAGGAGTGACAGAAATCTTAGCATCCCGGTTCAGCAATGGTTGCTACCTAAATGCTTCATACGTGTGGGCTGTAATTATTATACTTAATATTTACCGTAAGGAATACTATAGGGTGTCTGTGTGCTATGAAGAGAGTCCCTAAAGGATAATAGACTGTTCAGCCTGACTTTTTTCTTTCTTCCTTTTTTTTTTTTTTTTAAGATTTATTTGTTTACTATAGAGAGAGAGAGAGCACAAACAGGGGGAGCAGAAGGCAGGGGAGAAGCAGGCTCCCTACTGAGTGAGGAGCCTGATGTGGGACTTGATCCCAGGACCCCGAGATCATGACCTGAGCTGAAGGCAGACGCTCACCTGACTGAACCACCTAGGTGTCCCTCAGCCTGACTTCCGAGGTAGTTTCGTCCCAAAGGAAGTATTGGTTCATGGTTCCTCATATAGGACATTAGTGTCCCTTCACTCCTTTTATGTTCCTTTCTTACAAATAGCCCGTACTCCCACAACATCTTGTGTTAAAAGACTGGTGCTGTCGAATGCTTGAGAGAAAGCTAGACTGTTGTCATTAAAGATGAGTTGTCTTCCTCTAGAACATCCCAGAAATTTTCAACATCTGATGAAGAATGCTAGGAGAATGAGAATGATCTGTGACCTTTAGTTGCACTGATAGTATCTGAGTAAGGAACTGTGTCTAAACCAGGAAGCCTAACAGTGTTGCAACTCCCACTACAAGGATAAGTTGATGGTGATAAATAAGAATTTTTGATCTGAAAAAAAAAAAAATTTTTTTTTGATCCGAAAGTTAAAAATGTCGACAAAGACATGCAGGAAGTGACTCTTTCCAATTCCCAAAATAATTTCACCCTTCTCTAAATACATTTTTGGTACCTCTCTCAGAACATTTTTTCTTTCTTTCTTTCTTTTTTTAAAAGTTTTTTTTTTGTTTTGTTTTTTTAAGATTTTATTTATTTGACAGAGAGAGAGAAAGAGCACATAAGATGAGGGAGCAGCCGCTTAACTGACTGAGCCACTCAGACACTGCTGGGACATTTTCTCTTTTTTAACCTTGTATTGGAGTTATTTATATCCATTTCTGATCTGCCCAATATATGAAACTGTAAAAGCATTGAGGGCAGGGACACCCACTGATTCATCTTTGAATCTCTTAGAGTGCCTGCTAAGAATGGATTCTTTTACAAAGGAGCCTGTGAATCTATATTTAATAGAGGAATTGGTGAGTTCTTGTGCAGCCCTTAGCCATGAGGACTAATACTTCTGTGAATGAATGCTGACAAGGTGTTCCTATGTGACTAAATACTTTGATTCACATTCCAGATTAAGGAGAAAGAAAAATGGGTATAGGGTGGAGAAGGTTGTATCAGTGCTTCAGACAAGGGTTTCCTCCACCTCCCATTCACAGTGACAGTGGCAGAAAGAGGACACTTTAAGAAGGTAGGAGACCCACCTCTAATTACCCAGAGGCTATATGATTACAGACAAGATGCTAGAACAAACTCTCTCCTCCTCCCTCATAAGAGGGATTGATGAGGTGATGAACTGTAGTTCCTTCTCATCACATTTGTCTTGTAGTCACCATTCTAGAACAATGAAGCTCTAATTATATGATGATTTAAGATCTTTATCTTCAAGTGGCTTGAAGTTCATATAGCCCCAGCATAGTAATTCTGTATCACCTACATGTGGATACCAATCTATAAGTAACAGCTTCCTTAAAAAAAAAAAAAAAAAAAAGAAGGATCTTATTTATTTGACAGAGAGAGGGAAAGGAGCACAAGCAGTGGGATTTGCAGGCAGAGGGAGAAGCAGGCTCCTTGCTGAGCAGGGAGCCTGATGTGGGGGTCCATTCCAGGACTCTAGGATCATGACCTGAGCTGAAGGTGGAGGCTTAACCGGCCGAGCCACCCCAGGCGTCCCCAGTAATAGCTTCTGGAAGCACTGTGTTGAGGAGGATTCTGAGGCCCTATTTGGACTCAGTAGGAAAGACAGCCTTGACTTAATAGTGATGTCTGGCATGAGGCAGGGAGGGGAGTAGCAAATAAGCCAAGCTATGTCACTGCTGATCTAATCCAATGCCTTCACTTCACAGGAAGAAAATGAGAAAACAGAGAATGGTGCTCTCAGAATCAGGAAGTGGTCATGATGGGAGGGACAGGAACCCAGGTAGTCTGACTTTAGAGGCCTCTGGACTTCCCCATCATGACATACTATTGCCATCAGCTTCCTTTACCATCTAAATATGTACACTTGAGAGACATCTGCTTACCAATTATGAATTTCAGAGGCTTAGAACATTCAGCCAACTCTGAAAAATTCCCACCGTGGTGGGTATGTTTCCAAAGAGAAAAAGTATTTGTTAACAGTTCAAAGAGGGTCTTCAGAAACTCCTACTATAGAACCATTGATCTCCCCCAGAGTAGACATTCGGGTCCTTGCTTTAAAATAAAACTCTGAGGAGAAAGCTAATTTAGGACATTAATGAGATTTTTCAAGAATAATTAGCTCTGCGTGGGATTCAGCTTTAATTTTTTTTCCTCTTGTTTTTGGGAGCTGGTGAGCCTGGAAGCTTATTTAGGAGAAGAGGAAATGAAACTATGAAAAGGCACAGTACAATTCCTTTTTTCCTTGGAGGCAAGGCACAATATGAATATGAATAACTCTCACATTCCGTCAAATTAACCGCTTCAAGTACAAATAGAAAAAACAAATAGACACACTTGGTTATTTGGAAGAAATTGAAGAAAAAGCCAAGAACGGTTTGCTAGTTTCAACAATAAAATCCTATGCAAATAACTTCCGTTAGGATTAAAGGCTTGTCTCACGCAGGAAAAAAAAAAACCAACCCCACAACAAACCAAACAATGCTAATGAAACAGGGTGAAGAGTGGGAGGTGGAGAGTGGAAATGAAAAAAAGAAAGAAAAAAGAGCTTGGAGGAGGAGGAAAGAGCGAGCTTCTCTCCTAGAGAAGAATTACCGAAAAATGGAAGGGTTGGGAAAACAAAGTCTGAGCTGCTCAGGCACTCCGGGCTGGGCGTGGGCAAGGTGCTTCCTTGAATTCATTTTGAGTGGTCCGGGCACCTCCCAGGCATGTTCCTCCAGCTGGCGTTCCTCGGGTGCGGGCGGGGTGACTGAAGAATTTTGGAGTCATTAGATTTTAGATCTTCTCCACTAAGTTTCTCCGTGTGTGCGACGCGGGCAGCTTTCAGTGAGTTCATTCTGCAGCATGTCCGGATCCTCCCGCCCTCGCTAAGCAGCCTGCCAGGTTCCAAACTGACAGTCCCAGACATTCCGCGACAGGGATGGTTCCAGAAAGTAGAAGATAGAACGCGATGAATTAAATGTGAATAGTGTGGCTCTGGCGGGAGACTTAGAAACCTCAATATGGGGCTAGCTGGGAGACTGGAAATGCCTCCCGTGCCACAAGTGATAGCGGCGCGTGAATTTAACATTTTGGAGCCTCTATTCTGTGTGGAGCACCAAGCCCAGCGAACCACATTCGTTGGGCAGCTGGGTCAGGTAGGTTAGCTGGATCTTTGGGGAGGTTAAATACCTTGCATATTCCATTTCCTTTGCTTGGAACGCCTTTCCGGATACTGAGGTGTGGTAGCTCCTTTCCCTGGTTCAGGAACCTGCACAGAAGCCACCTCCGCCAAGAGACCCTCAGAGCACTTTGAAACTCCCAATGCCTGCTTATGAAAACTCCGCATAGCAATTACCCCCGTGCTCATAGATCATCGCATTTACTCGTTTGTTTATATTTGTGTATGTTCTTGTTTATGGTGTGCTTCCCCTTAAAACCTCAGCTGCTTGAGAGCAGGAACCTGGTGTGCCATTATCACTGAAGCGGAGCCCGCATCTGTTCCAGGCGCACACAGTAGGCGCCGAGTAAAGGTTAATTTCCTTTCCACCCAGCCACCTGCGGCACTGGACACATCCGCAGTCTCCAAACTAGCCGCAGGTGATTAGCTGCTGCGTTCTTGGTAGGATCAAAGGAGGCGGAGGAGCGAGTGAGCAGTGAAGTCGGGTGGATTTCCTTGTCTCTCAAGGAGCTCCAGCAGTTTAATTTTAACTATGATGCTCTTTCTCCCTTCCCTCTTGCACACGAACAACCTAACAAAACGACCACACTCCCCTTAAGTCTTCTCCTGGCACCCCGGCACGAATCTGCACCCACTGCCTCTGGATGTTAGGGTCACTTTTTTTTTTTTTCTTAAAGGGAAACCATGAGCTTTTATTTTTTTTTTTAAGATTTTATTTATTTATTTGATAGACAGAGATCACAAGTATGCAGAGAGGCAGACAGAGAGAAGGGGAAGCAGGCTCCCTGCTGAGCAGAGAGTCCGATGCGGGGCTCGATCCCAGGACCCTGGGATCATGACCTGAGCCAAAGGCAGAGGCTTAACCCACTGAGCCACCCAGGCGCCCCTAGGGTCACAGTCTTGGGCGGGTGTCCCACGCCGATTCTGTCCGTCGCTACCCGATGCCTGCAACCCTCCCTTCACTACGTCCCCCTGCCCTCCTTTGCCTCTGACTTCCTCAAGAGGTCGAGTCCTCTTTGCCTGTTCGCACGTGTGTCCCCTGGAACCATCTCCTTAGACCAGTTCCTCCCGCGCCGCCCTCGCTTCTCCCTGTTCTCGTCCTCTTCCCTCCTTCCCGGGCCTGGCAACGCCACTCGAGGAACATTTATTAAGCTCCTACGGCAGGCGGGCTGTGCGCTAGCCTGCCAGTAGCTCCTTTGCGACGCTGCTGCAGCTCTCCTCTCCTACCCTCCCATCTGCCGGAAACCGGAGTTCCAACTGCCATGACAGCGTCATGGAATCCGCTCGCTCCTTCCCAGTGCGTCGCTCCACCTTCTTCCTCAGAGTCGACTCCTCATTGGTGAGAGTGTGGTCACTCAGCCGCTCTCCCCGCCCCCTCAAGTGGCTCCGCCCCCAGGGCGGCCACAGGCTCCTCCTCCTCGTCCCCGCCCCTAGTGCAGCTCCTCCCGCTACTCTACTGGCGGCGCGCGGCGAAGTTCTGGGCAAAGTACCGGGAACCGGCCGCGCGGCCGCAGCGCCTTCGAGCCAGGCAGCGCAGCGCAGGGGGGACCACAGCGCAAGGCGGCCGGTACGCGGCGCGGGCTCCGGCCCCGCTGTCCTTCCACGAGTGCCCGTCCCCGCCTCGGTCTCCTGCGGCTGGCACGGGGACTGTCTGCTGCGCCCTGGGGGGGGGGGGGGGGGACCGGAGAAGAGGGCTTTGCCTCCTCCCCGGTCTGTGGACGAAGCCCGGAGCCGCACACCAGAGAACTAGGCGGCGTCCCCGGCGGCGGAGCGTGCAGGTGAGCGCTGGGACGCCCGGCAGAATGGTTCTGGGGTGGTGGGGGCCAGGGGCGGTGCGCGCTCGCAAGGGCTGCGATGTGGGGGGCGCCACCAGTCGCCGTGCGAGCAGCGTCTGTCTCCTGTCGTCCAGGGAAGAACCGGCTCCTGGGGCAGCCCCGAGCAGGGGAGATGGCTATAGCGGCCGGCGCCAGGCTCCGGGGAAGTAGGACCGGGGTCCTGCTCTGAAGGGGACGGTTTGACCGGGACTGACGGTGAGAAGACGCCGAGCGCAGGAGCCTGAGTCCGGGCGCCCGAGGGTTGGGAGCGGAGAGGTTGTCCTGGGCAGCCAAGAGGCGCGGCGCCGGGGCGAGAGGCACAGGAAACCTGTGTAAACTGGGCCGAGCGCAAGGCTTTGCCACATCCGCGGGATGGGGCGTGCTTGCAGGCGCCCGCTCGCCTGCATCCCCTGGCTCGGATTGCCGGTTCTCCCCGCCAGGGGCACCCGCCCCTTGGGCGTCCCATCGCCCTAGGAAACGTTTGCAGCCTCTGGAGTCCCTGCAGGGCATTGTGGTAGATCGTCCAGATATTTATTTCTTACCGGGGCAAGCCGCCCTCCTTCGTTAATGCAACTTGCCGGCCACCTTGTGCACACTTGTACTCTTCCTTCTCCATCTCACAAAGCATCAGTCTCAGTCGGGACCCTGAGCTGCGGGGACTCTGAAGTTGTCGCTTTTGGCGTGTCTGGGAACTGTGCTAAGGTGCATCGGAGGCCCCCTCCATCACCCCCCTCCCTGATATTGCACTGACCCTCACAGTTTGAGAACTGGGTTGGGAGTTTATAAATATTTTAAGCTGCAGCTGCAAAAGAGATCCTAGCCTAACACAGGTAAAGATGTAGGCCTGACTTCTGATCATCCCCACTCTATATCTAAGCCTCATACAAGGTGAGGTTCCCCCTTCTGGCCAAGGGACACCAATCAGGCAGGCCTGGGCTGAAATGCACCCTAGCTAAATGACTATTTCAATTCTCCCCCTCACCCCCCAGCGTGCTGGCACTCACCGTTTTTGGTGTTCCTCATAGCACTCCTCTCTCTCAGAAATTATCTCCTTGGGCTGTTTACTGTCTGCCTTCCTCCACTAGAATGGAAGTTCCAGGAAAGCAAACACCTTATCTGTCAACAACAGTGCCTGACACACAATAGATATGCGAGAAAAAAATTATGAAATAAATAAGAACTTCTCTGTAAAATATGAAGAAAGGTGACTTCATACCTGGGTTTTATTTTCATGCTTATTTATCCGTTGTTTTTTTTTTTTTTTTTTCCTGTTGGGAAAATTAACAAATACCAGTAACTGCTATAGGTTGAGTACTTAATAAGAAATCGATATGTGCTAGAACTTTATATAGATTAGCTCATTAAACATTATCATAGTCTTGTTATTAGCTAGGTTTTTTTTTTTTTAAGATTTTATTTATTTGAGGGTGAGAGAGAGCATGAGGGGGAGAAGGTCAGAAGGAGAAGCAGACTCCCCATGGGGCAGGAAGCCTAATGCAGGACTTGATCCCCAGACTCTGGGATCATGACCAGAGCCAAAGGCAGTGGCTTAACCAGCTGAGCCACCCAGGCACCCCTATTAGCTAGGTATTTCTAAGCAGATGGGAAATTGAGGCTCTAGCAGGTTAGCCAATTTCCCCCAAGATTATCCTGGCAGAACTAAAATTCAAGTTCATTTTCTGTTGTGCTGGACCACTTCCAAGGAAGTAAAATATGGTTTTCACTATTATAACCAATAGACGTTTAGCCTTATTTGTAATAAAAACTATTGCTTAGTCAAAAGAATATTTGGTGCTTTATCATTATTGAGATACAGTTTCGATACTAGCTAGTAGTTACATTGTAGCTACACACTAGCAAGCTGCCCAACGTTGTGTTATCTCATTCAATCTTTACCATCTTATAGGCAGTGTTTTGAGGTTGTCTCCATTTTTCAGATCAAGAAACTGCAGCCTAGGTTCAAGAACTTGCCCCATCAATAGTAAATTGCTGAGCTTGATTTTGTTAATAGTCTTTCTGACTCTGAATCTTTAGCTCCTTCCACAATACGAAATCTCTCCTGCTCCCATAATTTAATTAGTTATTAACGATGGAGTCAATGATGCGTTAAAAGCATGTGAAGTTGGGCTGTAAATTTACCGCTGCTAGTATCAAGTGTCTAGTTGTATAGTTTTCTGAATTGTTGAGACTCTTATTGCCATTGATTTTTGTGGTTGAGTTTATGGTTTGTGGGCTTGGTAGATGGGGGACTTTTAATAAGGAGGAAAGGAAATAATTTCACTTACATTGAAACTTTTACCGAAATCTAAAGAGAAATTGGTTGGGTTTTACCCATTATGGTAAATGAATTCTGAATGCAGTAATGCTATATGCCTCTTAAGGAAAGTTCTGGAAAGCCAGCTAGTTGTTCTTTTTCCATATGTAGAACTGAGGAGAATCTGAAACCACAGCTAATTCTAAATGCTTCTGCAGCAGCCTTTTAGTAAAATAACTATGTTTCAGCTCTTTATATTCTTGTAGGAAACTGAGGGCAAGGAGAAGTTAAATAAGAATTTCATGTTTACCACCTAAAGGGCTAATGGCAAAATAGAGGTGGAAAGGAATTTGTGATCCTTTTTTCCCCCTACTTCTATTCCAGTTTTAGGGGGTAGTATAACGTTTTTCCCTTACACGAGGGTCTGAATAATCCAGTTTTATTTATAATGTGCTTTTTGGAAGTGCTATGTTTTTAAGTTGTTAATTCCATTTCAGGAGTACTCCAGGGAGGGTTGGGGAGCCCTCCAACCTAGAATACCCACAGAAGTAATGGGAGTGTGTGTACAAAGGAGGCTGGAAGCTATTCAGCTGAAAGAGCCTTCCATGGATAATTGAGAGTTGTTTGTAGTTCCCTGTGAATTTCTCTTCTGTCTGCATCTTATTCATCAGCTTTTGAGCTCTCTCATCTGGAAAATTCCCTCTTGAGTTCCCAATCACTAGTGTTCAGGCCACCCTCATGCATCCCCAGTTCTTGGCACTCTCCTCCTCAGCACCTTTCATATCGATCCTTTCCTGTTGCCCCTGCACCATGATCGCTACGGGGTCTTAGGGACTTCTGCACGCTGTGCTAACGTTATTTACAGGTGGATGCTCCTCCCTCAGGATCTCCTATACATTACAGTCAGGTGAATTCTTTAAGTGCTGTCATTATGTTGTTCAGAGTTCCTGAGTGGCTTATATAGTTAATAATAATTAATAAATTAATAAAAATTAATAAAATTAATAAAAGCAGTGCTGCCACACTTCTTGTGCCGTACTGTCCTGTGTGCTGTAGATGAGTTATTCCTTTAATCCTCAGAGCAACACCAGAATAGGCACTGTGATTATTTTTTAGGTACTGTCATTTTTAAAGATTTTATTTATTTATGAAGGAGAGAGGGAGAGAGGAAAAAAGCATGTGTTTGGAGGAGGGCCAGAGGGAGAGGGACAAGCAGACATCCCTCCTCCCCCACCGCCGGTGAGCCTGATGTGGGCCTCCATCCCACGACCCCGGGATCATGACCTGAGCCGAAGGCAGATGCATAACTGATTGAGCCACCCAGGTGCCCCGAGTAGGCACTATTTTTATACCCAGGTGAGGGTAGGATAAATAGTACTCCAGATGAGGCTGCTTTACAGCTAAGACTAGATGGATCTGAGACTGAAACCCCAGGTCCTTTCTGTCCCCATTTGAACCTGGAGCCCTTAGCCTAGAATCAGGATCTGGCAGCCTGGGCTCAGTGCCCACCTTCACCCTTCGTTCCCCAGTCCTGTGCACAGGCAGCCTGAACTTTCTTCAGCAATGGAGCATTTTGCCTTTGCGCCTACACTCCTGTTGCCTAGAAAGCTCTTTCACTCTCTCTTACTGTGAAAAACCCAAGTCTTTCAAGGCTGAACTCATAAGCCACTTCTGCCAGAATAATCTCCTTGAACTCAATCTCTTACAGCATTAAAAAAAAAAAAAAAAAAAAAAGTGTGAGTCCCCAGTTCAGTTTCTGACCTTTGAGTATGTGGATTTCTTTCTTTAGCACTCTGTTCCTTTCATTCCTCCCCCCAATTCTTTTTTTTTTTTAATATTTTATTTGTTTATTTGACAGACCGATCACAAGTAGGCAGAGGTGGGGGAAAGCAGGCTCCCCGCCGAGCAGAGAGCCCAATGTGGGGCTCGATCCCAGGACCCTGGGATCATGACCTGAGCTAAAGGCAGAGGCTTAACCCACTGAGCCACCCAGGCACCCCAGCACTTCATTCTTTTTATTGCCTACCACCTCCTCGATGTACTTAATACCATGTTTTATTTATCCATTTGCCCTTTGATGGGACTGGTCTTGCTTAGTAAAGCCTCCTTGAGTGGTCCTAATGTGCAGTCAGGAACTAAACCACAAGTCCCTTCAGTCTTGTTTATTGTCCTGTCTTGGGGCTAGAGCAGTGTTTGGCACAAGATAGATGTGTAAGAAACATGTGAGTGAAAGGAGCATTTTACTAAAAGTATAGCTCCTGTTACATCAGTGTCCTCAAACAATGTCATTAAGAAGTGATCCTTGTGGGGCACCTGGGTGGCTCAGTGGGTTAAAGCCTCTGCCTTCGGCTCAGGTCATGATCCCAGGTTTCTGGGATCGAGGCCTGCATCGGGCTCTCTGCTCAGCAGGGAGCCTGCTTCTCCCTCTCTCTGCCTGCCTCTCTGCCTACTTGTGATCTCTGTCTGTCAAATAAATAAATAAAATCTTAAAAAAAAAAAGCGATCCTTGTGATTGATTGATTAGATCCCAATCTGAGCAACTGTACAACTGCTAAAAAAGAAGATAAGAAAATTTGAACATGGATGCAATGTTACAATTCTTTAAGCATTTGCTTTGGAATAATCTGCAGTTAGGCAGGGAGTTTAGAGGGAACCAGTAGTGATGACTGAAGCTGGGTGATGAATTCATGGGGTTTTTTAATACTGTTCTCTATATTTGCTGTTGACTAGGGTGGCCATTGGCCATGTGTGGCTGCTGAGCACTTGAAATACAGGGAATCCTTATTGCAATGTGTGACAAGTGTAACATATAGGCTGAGTTTCGAAGAGGTAGTACGAAAAAGAACGTAAAATCATCTCAATTTTTGTTTCTATGTTTAAATGATGATAGTTTGGACATACTACAGTGATATATAATTAAAACCAATTTCACATGTTTCCTTTTACTTTTTTTAATTGGCTACTTAAAAATTAAAATTACATATATGGGACACATTACCTTTCTGTTGGGACACTGACTTTCAGTGTTCGGAAGTGCTGTATACTTTTACATCTATCTGAGATTTTTCAAAATAAGTTAAAATCAAAGACATTTGATTTTTTTTTTAGAAGTCCGAAGTAAAATATTTTTCATAAATGACCCCTCTTATAGGAAAAGATTGAGAAATATTGATTTGTTCGGAGATGAGTCTTTGTAGAAGCTTAATAGCAGATGGGCTTGCAATGTCATTCCTGGGCTTGCTTCACCTGTGTGGACATTTAAAACCTCTTTGACAATAAATGGAGTAGCAGCATGAGGGACTTGTTCCTTTAGTGATTTATCTGATTCTTTTGTTTTAAAGTTGATGAAATATTTCCCTCATCTTGGAAAAATAGAGAAAATGCAATGGTAATGTCATTGTTCTTACTCACGGTGTTTATACCCTGAAATTGAATTTTTCTGGACTTGATTTATAATCACTCTGCCTAAATCTGTTTGTTTGTGAGTCAGAATGCGATTGTTTCTAGGCTCCCCAAGACCCCTGGAATATGAGCAGAGTATGATGCTTAAATAATAATAAGTGGATTTATGGCTGAGAAGCACATTGCTTTCATATAAAATTTCTTTAGAGGAGCATTATGTCAGTTTCTGGATTTCTGTGTTTCCTCACAGAGAGTGGACCTGAATTGAAAAATAGCTTTAATGTAAGTAGAACAGAATCAAATTGCCACAAACAGCCCAAGAAATCATCAAAGGATCTGTAACTGTCCATATAAAATCAGATTCATTATTTTGTTTACTCTCTACAGTTAACATGTTAAAATCTGATTTTTTAAATGATGTGTGCATAGAGGCATCTGGTGGCTCACATGGTTAAGCATCTGCCTTCAGCTTAGGTCACAATCTCCACGTCCTAGGTTCGAGCCCCGTGTCAGCCTGTATCAGGGGAGTCTGCTTCCCCCTCTCCCTTTGCCTCTCCCCTTGCTTGTGCTGTCTCTTTCCCTCTCAAATGAATAAATAAAATCTTAAAAAAAAAAGTTTGTGTCAAACACTTTTCTCCATATAATGTTTCTCCACTTACATATTAAAATGTAGTACACATTGAAGATTCCCATACTTGTTTTTGTTCTTGATATCAAATACTGTAATACAAGAACTTCATAGTTTAACTTCTGTAAAACACATTTTTCTTTCCCAAATTGTTTGCGGTGGACAGTGATCTGAAATGTTTCAAAGCAAAAGCTACATAATATTATTTTTAAAATCTCACAAACATTATTAAACTTGAAGTAAATGCCTCCCTGGAATGAAAACTTGGGAGTGGGATTTCTGCTCTTATACATAAGAAGTATTTATTGAGGACGCACACTGTGTCAGGTGCCAGACTGTTTACTGGGGATATGGTAATGAATAGACAGATGTGGAACCTCCCTTCAAGAGGCTTACAGTTTAGATAGGGAAGGGAGATATTACACAGTCACAGAGAATTCGTTAGTTACAGTGGGGCTTTGTGGCTCAAAGGGAACCGAGTCTGAATTGTAATTGGGACTCTGGGGAGAAAAGTTCCATTTTTCTGTAGGTCATGATTCAGGCTGCTGATTGTCTAACGAAGGAGGAGAAAGAGAACGGGGCTGGGAATCCTCAGAGGATAACCGAAGCAAAACCCTGCCCTATTTGTGTCTGTTTGCTGCTTGCGTTGCGGGAAGGGAGGCCAGGTGGAACTGAGTGGGAAGAGGGATTCAGTGTTTCTTTTGAACTTTTGAATTGCTTTCTATGATGCTACACAGGTTTATTTGCTACTGGGAATTGAATCCGAAGTTGAGTTTTTACCGCCTTTGTAACTGAAATTGAATGAGATAAAACAACCTGTTTTCTAGCATAGCCACGAAAGGAGCTGAAAATCACTTGCTGGTTCTAATTCCAAAGTAGCTCATTGTCTAGTAGCTGAGATGCCGTGAGTCTGGGGTATTTGAAGGCCTCCAAGAATATAGGGAAGACCCACTTGGGTTTTTCTCATGGGTTCAGAGCTGCTTCAAGCAGAGTTCTAGTGCATATGGGATTAACTAAGGTGTCCTTTGGAGCCTGTTGGCGTCCTTAGGGAATGGGGAGCCATGCTGCCTTGAAAGGCAGTGATGATAATTACCAAGTAATGGAAACAGCAGTGGCAGCTAGTAACAGAAGCCATTGCTGGGTGCCACAGACCCCTTAGATCTTTGGATAACTTGGGAGGTGGCTGTCATCATCTCAGTTTGCCAGTGACCAAACTGAAGCTGGGGAGCCATTACTGATTCTTTGGTTGTCCAGCACCTACTCACCCTTCCTGATTTCCATTTGAGGAATCACTTCTTTGCATCTGGTTTGCTGAGACCAGAACAAGGGCTCCATTCTCTTGGACCCCGGGTGGCCCTGTGAGCCAGGCTGGACTCTGGGTCCAATGCCAAGGGCCGTGGAGATTCTGCTGCTGAGGGTGTGTCCTGACTAGACCATGCCTGTCTGTGCCACATGGTTGTGGTCTGGCTTCCATTCCTGTGCAGCTGTGCCAGGGCTTGCCTCTCAGCTCCTCCTAATTCCTTAAGCCGGTTGTGGTGAGCAAAATGGAGACTCTCATGTCAAGGAGAATGTGTCATCAATGAGGCAAGCAGTTAAAGGTACTGCAGATAGAAGATACCTCTGCTACCCATGTCAGCTGACTCCCTGGAACTGATAAGGAACTGAACCAGAGGAGGCCTACTGGGACAGAGACACATTAAATCCCATGAAAAGGGGAGGATTGGGACGCCTGGGTAGCTCAGTCGGTTAAGTGGTTAAGCATCTGCCTTCAGCTTAGGGCCCTGGAACTGAGCCCTACATCTGGTCTCTGCTCAGCAGGAAGCCTGCGTCTCCTTCTCCCTCTGTTTGCTACTCCCCCTGCTTATGTCCCCCCTCTGTAATAAATAAAAGTCTTTAAAAAAGTGGGGGGCATCAAGCTGTCAGACTCTCCAGACCTGACCCCTCTATGTCTAACCATGTGAAAAAGGCAGCTGCCAGTAAGGCTCACCGGATTGATCTCAGCAGAATGGATCCTTCCTGCTTGAACATAAGAAGCAGTAACTGCGGAGAGCTGACCCAGACCAGACCAGAGCCAGGCCTTATCTCAGCTGCATGCCCACAGACTGACTGCATGTTTGCTTTCTTAACTTCCTACACCCCTCTGTTATGTGCTTGTTGTGTGGCCTGTCTTATGTTCTGCTCTGTGTGCTGTGTAAGAAGCCAAGTTTAATCACATGGTGAAATGTCACTGAGTTTGGAATCCTGAACTTGCTTTAGAATTAGGATTAACTTTGCATTATGACTAAATAAAGCTGGCTTTAGAAAGACAACTCGTGTGTGTGACTTCCTAGTGTGCTCATTACACTGGTGTTTTTCCAAAATATTGTTTTGGGGTTTCACTTGCCAAGTTGGTTTCTTTGACTTCCTTGACTTTGACTTCCTCTTCCTCTCAGAGAACCCCTGGTTGTCATAGGCCTGGAGAGGCTTAGGTAGTTTACTGAGAGTCACAGAGGGAAAAAGTGAACCAGCATGCAATCTGATCATTCTGCTTCTCCTGTCAGGCCCTTGACCAGAGGGCCCCTCGGTGTGGGGAGAGCCCTGGACTGGGAGCCAGAGAATCAGCAGATGGGTGCCATCCCAGCAGTGTCTCTGCCTCTGTGGCCGTGGGCCATTCACCACCTTTTTAGGCCCAACTGGGAGGACAGGATGAGATTTACCTATATCTAAATAATACCAGCTTACGAAGATTTCCTCCCCCATGAGATTTTTGGACCTATGTTTCTAAAGGCCTTCAGTTTGAGGTTTGAAGTGTGGTCTGAGACAGTGGTTTTCAAAGTGGGTTCCAGGATTTGCTGTGTCAGCATTCCCTGGGAACTCATTAGAAATGCAGATTCTTGGGCCTTCCCCCAGACCTGCTGAATCTTCTAATTCTCTACCAGTGGGCCCAGCAATCCGAATTTTTGTAAGCCCTTTGGGTGATTCTGATGCACCCAAAGGCATTTTCATTTCATTAAAAACAATTTATTGCATCTAAGGGGCTACCTAGAAGCAGGGAGCATGAAAAAATTGGTACAGCGCTGCTCTCAGGGGACAATCATTCCAGGAGGCAGATATAAAGGCACAATTGTGAGAGATAAGAAGGGGTGGGTGCCCGCTGGGAACACGGTATTGCCCGGTTGGAGGAGCATGGAGGCACTTTCGCAGAGAAGTGGATATTTGAGCCAAGCCTCAAAGGATGCATAGAGTGAAGGACGGGAACAGAGGGCTAGGTAGAAAGCACATCCTACAGCGAATGCAGGGTGAGTCAGGGCCGTAGCATTTTGAGGAATGAGGAAACTTCCAGAGTGATGATAAGAATGGTTTTAAATGGGGAAAGTGAAAGGATATGAGAACAGAGAGGGGTCCTGAATCCCCAAGAGGGTTTGGACTTTATTCTGTAGACAGTGAATACAGAGGGGACATAGCAGGAGCCCTCTTAGAGGAAGTATCCTAGTGCTGGTGGAGAAGGTCCGAGGTTCGGAACATAAGCACGGCGAGCCTGACCTGGGGTGGTGACAATGGAGAAGAAAGGAGAAAGACAACTCAGAAATACTGGAAGGTTAGAATGACAGCTCCTAAGTATTCTAGTGATCTGGGCAGGGGCAGGGGGTGTGGGGGCATTGAGGGAGAAGGCAAAGATGATTCTGTGGGAGATAATAACCGGCGTTGGTACCAACAGGTATAAAAGTTGGAGCCTTACGGGGCGCCTGGGTGGCTCAGTGGGTTAAAGCCTCTGTCTTCGGCTCAGGTCATGATCCCAGAGTACTGGGATCGAGCTTCGCATTGGGCTCTCTGCTCCGTGGAGAGCCTGCTTCCTCCTCTCTCTCTGCCTGCCTCTCCGCCTACTTGAGAAAAAAAAAAAAAAAAAAAGTTGGAGCCTTACATCATACCTTCCAGAAAGATAAATTTCACATGGATTGAAACTTTTAAGACAGTAGGCAACAAATCAGGGCTTTTGTTTTTGTTTTTGCTTTTCCAGAGAACTGGTTGATAAACATTTACTGGTACCCACTGTGGATCATACATATAAAGTATCTTTTGAAGCATGCACAAGAGGTTGGTAATGTCAGATTCCCCAAGAAAGGGAGAGTGGTGGGAAAAGGACAGGTGTGCTCAGGATTGAAATTGTACCTCTTGAGTTTTGTTCCACATCAGTGTGTTATTGTGCAGTAAATATTAAAGCAAACACATGAAGGAACTTTAGAGTTTCAGGCATACATGACGGTGTTATTTAAGGTGCCATGAATACTCTAAGGGAAAATAGGAAGATGGAATAGATTTTAGGGAAAAGGAAAGCTTTTGGGTTTGAACATGCTGAGCTTGAGGTGTCAGGCTAGCATCACTGGAAATGCCTAGTGGGTAACTCAGAGGAGAGGGCGAGGCTGGCAATCACCTCTGTGAGTCAGCCAGTCCTGGCGAAATTGTGGCAGTTGAGGTTTCCAAGGGAGGCCCAACCTGTACAACCTTCTGGGTGGGTCTCCGGAGAGAAGGTGGGGGGATAGATGCATGTGGTCCTTTGAGGAAGGCCGGCTAAGAGGTCGGTCGGGGAAGGGCAGCTTGTCCTAAGATGGGAGGACCATATACTGATAATAGTAGTAGCTTCCTTTAATGGATTATCTACAAAAAGTGAGGCAGTCTTCTCAGTTCTTTTTGAAAGAACATTACTTAATTTCCTTCTTGCAGCCACCCAATGGTGGTAGCAGCGGGACTGTTACTTCCCAGATTGCCAGTGAACGCAGGTGAGTAATTCCAAAGAATAAACTAGGAGAGAGCTTCTGGTGCAGGGGAGATGCGAACAGAGCAGGACCTTGAAATGTGGTAAGATTGTAAAGATCAAGACATTTTAGGCCAAGGGGATGTTGAGCAAGGGCTGGAAGAGGTGCTGTCTGATGTAGCTGGAGGGTAGCGATTCCGGAGAGCTTGAGGGCAGGGCTGTACGCCGGCCTCTGTAGCTGGGAGCCACAGAATGTTGTAAAAATTGGAATATACTTTCATCAGTGTAAATGCTCTCTTACTGGAGAAGTTACTTGGTGTTCCTTGGTGGGGAGGAGGGTTGGTGGGAGACAGGAGAAGTTATGGTAAAACTTCAAGCTGGATCATGTTGGTGGCTCTAAGGACAGGTGTTTGGGGTCCCTGCAGACTGGAAGTGTGGGGCTAGTACCAGCTCGCTCTTAGTCGGTTTTCTGACTCTCGGTCAGTTTGCCTATGGGATGGCATATCGTTTATCTTTTTTCTTTCATCTGTCAGTAAATTATGGGCTACAGCCTCTATATTCGAGGAGGCTGTTGATGGGGAATAAGGGAAGTGGAAGTGAATGAAGAGAAGGATTATTGGCCGGCATATATTTTTACGCCAATGTTTTATTTATGAGCTGTGCTGAGATATCGTCTTCCTGTCTCACTCAAGACTCAAGCAGTCGTGCCTCTGTTCTTCAGAGAGACTCTGTGTCGGCAATTTTTTTTTACCTTGTCAATGTACATGTACACAGACAGCGTACAGTTTGCCCTAATTAGGTGTTTCACTCCATCTTTTTCAAGCCCCATCCTGTCTGATGTTTACTGTATGCATATCCTTAGGAATAATGCCAGTATTGAGTCAGAAAGGAAAGGGGTGGCAGCTGTGGCCTAAACGTGGTTCAGAGGAAGGATTGCATGGGCTTCTTGGTGCAGACCTGCTAAGGAGCTGTACTCCTGACTTGCAATTCCTGTTTTTCTAGTAGCATTCCAGTTGGTTTGTTACTTTCAGTGCTGCACCATTTGTTCCTGGTTTAAGGGCCTGGAAATCTCTTTGGTTCTCTTGCATCCCAAGGTTTTATTTTCACAGGTGTTTGCAGATAAGCGTGGATGGGTGTCTGCCTTTTCTGATACACAGATTAAGACACCTTGTCTGACGAAGGCCTGAGACCAAAAGGACAGAATGTTGGAATCTGGGTATTGGTAAACTGTTTGGCGGAATGGTCCTGAGGGGTGCCCTGATTTCCCTCATTGCTAAGAACTTGACAGATTAGTTGGGCCAAATAAAGCCATGTTCTTGTGTCTTGCTCTAGCTACTTAGCTCACACTGATGCTTAGCATATCATGGCCTTGTGCACCTCCCTGCAGCTAGTACTGTGTCTCCTCCACACTGTCAGAGGAGTTGTGGGAGAATTGCCTAGGAGTCAGTAGAGGTGAAGGGGACTCTGGAGGAGATGGAGCCACGGGTTTGCTAATGGGGAAGGAAGCCAGCTAGAGGAATGTGGCCCATTTGATTGGGACTCACAGTTATCCCTGAGATTTGTCATTTTCTCTGGGGCGATGGTTCCAAGCTCCAGCAGCTCCAGAATGATCTGCAGGGCCTGTTCAAACACAGCTTGCTGATCCATGGGCCCTAGAGTTTCTGATATAGTGGATCTGTGGTGGGGCTCGAGATTGTGCATTTCTAACAGGTTCTCAGGTGATGCTGGTGCTGCTGGCACTGGGACCCCTTTGAAAATCCAAACATTGGTTCAGTAGGCAGAAGACTGAGTCTTGACAGCCCGGAGTCTGCTCTGACTTGGGAAAGGACCGGAGAATTCTGGTTATCATCATGGCTAGGTTATCATAACCACCATAATTTGTAGGGTATTTCCACATTTCTAAATCACATTGATCTACTTTGCTTCTCACAACAAAATAACACTGTGAGGTAGGCAGGAAAGGTATTAACCTTGTTGCATAGTTGGAGAAAATCTGACTGCGGACCTTGGCTAAGGTGAGTCACTTACCCAAGGGGCAAATTGCAGAACTGAGACTGTGTCTAGATTTTCTCATTGTAGCTGTCGTTGTCCTTATAGTTTCACTAGCCTTTACTGCTGGCGAAAAGCTTAGAGATGAGCTGCTCTGAGAATGCTCAGACTTTGTTTTAATCACCCTCCCGACTCCAAAATAGCTTTTCATTTTAGAACAGTTTTAGATTTCCCGAAAACTTGTAAAGATACTAGAGTTCCCTATGTCTCACACTCAGTTTCCCCTATAGTTACTATCTTACACAAAGAAGGTTCATTTGTCTCAGTTAATGAACCAACACTAATACATTATTATTAACCAAAGTCTCTACTTCATCCCGACTTCCTTGGTTTTTACTTAATACATTTTGCTATTCCAGGATCCCTTGTTTTTTGTTTTTGTTTTTTTTTAAAGATTTTATTTATTTATTTGACAGAGCGATCACAAGTAGGCAGAGAGTCAGGCAGAGAGAGAGGGGGAAGCAGGCTCCCTGCTGAGCAGAGAGCCCAATGCGGGGCTCGATCCCAGGACACTGAGATCATGACCTGAGCCAAAGGCAGCGGCTTAATCCACTGAGCCACCCAGGCACCCCAGGATCCCTTGTTTTTGATGACCTTGACAATTTTGAGGTAGGCTGGTTGGCCATTTTGTAGAATGGCCCTCAGTTTGGATTCGTCTGGTGTTTTTCTCATGACTAGACTAGGGTTATGTGTTTTGGGGAGAAAGATAACAGAGTTGAAGTGCCATTCTCCTCACACTAGACTGAGGGTACGTACTGCCAACATGATTTATCACTCTCCATGTGACCTTGGTCAGCCACTTGAGGTGCTGTTTGTCAGGTGTCTCCATTGTGAAATTACTCTTTCCCCAACCCACTTGTGCAGGCCACACCTAAGGAATGGGGGGTTGCATTTACCTCCTTGAGGTTGGAATAGCTACATACATTATTTGGTGTTTTCTGCATGTTGGGTTTGTCTATCCCTCATTTATTGATTTTTTTCAGTTAATATTTATATCTGTGGGTTCATGGATGTTTATTTTATGTTTTGGGTTATGATCCAGTAATGCTTTATTTTGTTGCTGTAATTGTACCGGTTTTGGCTGGTAGGTGCACTTCCAGTTGGTTCCTCTGTTCTTTTGACCTAAGCCCATCATTGTCGATTTTTTTTTAGGATGTTCTTACTTTCTGGAGCTACAAGTTGCTCTAGATTCATCATATATAATTCCTGTGTCAGCCCTAGAACGGTGGTTTTTTTTTTTTTTTTTTTTGAGATTTTTTTTATTTGTTTTTCAGAGATTACAAGTAGGCAGAGAGGTTCGTAGGAAGAGAGGGGGAAGCAGGCTCCCTGCCAAGCAGAGAGCCCAACGCGGGGCTCGATCCCAGCACCCTGAGATCATGACCTGAGCTGAAGGCAGAGGCTTAACCCACTGAGCCACCCAGGTGCCTCTAGAATAGTGTTTTTAATGTTGGTCTTGATCCACTAAATTGATTTTATCATCTGCTACCTAAGTCACTACCCACAGTGAAAACACGGACCCATTTCTGCCCATCATGTGTTAAAAATGAGGACATCAGCATCTTAAAAGGTGAGATGGCTCACCCAAGTAGTTGAGTAGTTGGTAGTAAAGCTGGTGCCAGGACCAGCTCCAGGTCCTCTAGATTTCTAGGCCCGGGTCTTTTCTATCATTTTCTGTTGGCAACTTCTGCCATTCGGAACCTAGGTCAGCATTCTCCCACCTTACCACTTTAACCACTGAGCCACCCAGGCGCCCCAATACCCAACTTTTGTAGCAACATGGACGGGACCGGAAGAGATTATGCTGAGTGAAATAAGTCAAGCAGAGAGAGTCAGTTATCATATGGTTTCACTTATTTGTGGAGCATAACAAATAGCATGGAGGACAAGGGGAGTTAGAGAGGAGAAGGGAGTTGGGGGAAATTGGAAGGGGAGGTGAACCATGAGAGACTATGGACTCTGAAAAACAATCTGAGGGGTTTGAAGGGGCGGGGGGTGGGAGGTTGGGGGAACCAGGTGGTGGGTATTAGAGAGGGCACGGATTGCATGGAGCACTGGGTGTGGTGCAAAAACAATGAATACTGTTATGCTGAAAATAAATAAAAAAACATAATGGATGTCCATTTATAGTGTTGTGAACACTCGGGGTAAATGCTTGTTGGATAAGTAAATGCTCAGCTCTTATGCTCTTTATTCATTTGTTTATTTAGTCCCTTCCCAAGCTACTCATTTATTTCATGGACTTGTGAGTTCTTTTAGAGAGACCCCCCTAATCATTCCTTGATTAATGTCCGGACTTGACTGCTAGCCCTTGTTAAGCCTTCAGCAAACACTTTTCTTGCTGTAAATGCTAATTGCAAGGCGAATTTCAGCTAGTCACGGCTAGATGATGGTGATCCTTTCTTTGAACCTGTTTAACCATGTCAGTGTTCAACAATTTATGATTGGTTTTGGCTGAATGGTCAGCATAGATGCCTTTAATAAATCTGCTTTGCTATCGGGGGGAAGGGAGGTAACGTCTGATCTTTTTCCTTTGATGCTATTTCTAGCTCAGATCATTGGTAGTTAATTTTAATCCTTCCTTCTGTAAGGGGAGACCAGTTTTTATTTTTTATTATTACATGAGCCAAGAATTATTTCCCAGGTTTAAGAAAAAAATTCACCTGCAAGTTTGATTATTCCAATCTCTTGCTTCTTTTCCTTGTTGCTACCTGCTTTCTGCAAATTTCACTGCTTATTAACACCTTTGCCTGAAGGCAGATAAGATAGGATCAAGGAGTCTCTGTAATTAAAACTTTAACAGCATCCTGTCTTTTTTCTTGTTTCCTCCTGTAGGGGCTACCTCCTTGGCAATGTTTCTGTGCAAAACCAGTTTGTACATTGACCAACACCAATGGTGACGGATTATCTATGAATTTCAGTTGATCATCTTTCTCCTGTCTCTTACAACAGGAATTTGAACGTTGGCTGCAAAATCATTCCCTCTGGGAGTTGCCTGGACTTCAGATCTTTTTCTTTGCCTTCTTAAGCTCTATTGAGATCAAGTTAAATATGAGAGTAATGTCAAGTTCAAAAGAGCGTTAATGTTAGGGTCTGTTCATCAGTCTTGGAGGGGGTATTATTTTTATACTTCACAGCCAAATGGAAAAGGTATTTTGAAAAATGTCTTCAGGGGTGTCTGGGTGGTTCAGTTGATTAAGCATCTGACTCTTGGTTTCAGCTCAGGTCATGATCTTGGGGTCGTGAGATCGAGCCCCAAATCGGGCTCCATGCTCAATGTGGAGTCTGCTTGAGACTCTCTCTCCCTGTTCCTCTGCCCCACCCGTCCCTCAAATAAATAAACCTTTACCAAAAAAATCTGTTCTCATTCACACAGATAATTGCGTTTACTCTACCTTTATTTTTTTTATTTCCTTGTTTGTTTGGAGCACTGCTTGACCAGGTCAGTGCCATCAGTTTTTTAACTTCCATTTTGAATCTCTTTGTATCTGGGTTATGGTCAGGATTCACAAAAACTGTTTTGATGAGATTTCTCATTCATATATATATGCATATGTATGTATGTGTGTACACACACACACACACACACACACTCTACGTAAGCAGGGCAGGCCTTTGTATTATGAGAGTATTTTTAAAACACTAATGAAATGGAAGGGTTTGTGTTTCATTTCCCTTGGCCTTCCTCTATTCAGACACCTGCATTTGCCATTAATTACTACTCCCATGGTACTCTTTCTTTGTCTGTTGTGCAGTGTTTTAAAATAATACTGGAAGGGAAGCAAGGTTTTGAGGCACATCACTGCACTGGAATAAACAGTTTTGTTTTCTTTTTTTCCTTAGGAGCTCCACAGAAGGCTCCTGTAAGAGTAATAGCTATTTTTGTACATTTTAAGGAGGTTCTATTTCTTTTCATCTTTTCTGCAATCTTTGCTTATTCCATATAGCTGATCACCTTGGTCACCTCAATTCTTCTTTTCTTTTTTCCCCTCAATCAAACAAGCCTGAGTACCATTCACGGCTCCTGCATTGTTTCGGAAATAGAATTGCTCTTGCTGGGATCTCTTTTTTAATCGTAGGCTCTTGGGTTAAACCAATGCACATTAGTTGGGTTTGCAAGTGGCAGATAATCACCATGATATATGTATATTTTTTTAAGATTTTATTTATTTGACAGATCACAAGTAGGCAGAGAGGCAGGCAGAGAGAGAGAGGAGGAAGCAGGCTCCCCGCTGAGCAGAGAGCCCGATGCGGGGCTCGATCCCAGGATCCTGGGATCACGACCTGAGCTGAAGGCAGGGGCTTTAACCCACTGAGCCACCCAGGTGCCCCAATCACCATGATATTTTAAAAAGCATTTATACATGAAGGGTATTTAAAAAGAAATATATTCCCTTTTGGAGGTTTAGCCTATTGCTTTTATTTTATATAAACTTTTTTATTGAAGTATGCTATATGTGCAGAAAATTATATAGAGCACAAATGTATACTTTAATGAGTTTGCATAAGATGAACACATCTGTGTAACCAGCATCCAGGTGAAAAACAGAATATTACTGGATTCTTACAAGTCCCCCTCATTTATCCCCCATCCCTATCCCTATCCCACAAGGCTCTCTTAATTTTTAACACTGTCAGATTAGCTTTGCCTGTTTCTGGAATTTACATAAATGGGATCGTATAGACGCTTTGGGTGTGTGAGATTCATTCATGTTTTGATGCGAAGTTGCAGTTCACTCATTCCTGTTGCTATTAGAATTTCACTGTGTGACTGTACCAGAAATTTACTTATCTATTCTTTTGATAAGATTTGGGTTTTCCCCATTTTAGACTGTTATGATTAATGCTGCTGTGAACATTCTTAGGTGAGCAGCATGTGTGCTTTTTGCTGGCTGTCTCTATCTAGATAATTAACTATCTATTTCTAGGTTACAAGGTTGGCATATGTGTATCTTTAGTTGATTTCTCCAAACAGCTCTCTAAAATGGCTGTACTAATTTACATTTCCTCCAGCGGTATATGAGACTTCTAGTTGACCTATATCCATGCTTGACATTCTCTTTTTCATTTCAGCTGTTCTGATGGTTGTTTAATGGTGTCTTGTGATTTTTAGATTACATTTCGTTGACTAGTAGTCAATCCTCTTTTTGTGGGTTTATTGGGAATTAACATATTGCTTTAAAAATACTTTGATCTTACTTATTACATTGTTCGGTCATTTAAGTCATAGGATTTTAGTGTTAAAACAAACAAACATTAAACAAAAAAAGGATTTATTACCATTTATTGTGATATGACCTTCTCGGCCTAAGAACAAGTTCCCAGATCTCTATTTTATTATGCCCATCACTAGATTTACAGTGTTGTTTTGGAAGGTTGAGGACACACATACAATTAGAAATTCACAGTTTCTGAGGTGCTTGGGTGGCTCAGTCAGTTAAGCATCTGACTGTTGCTTTTGGCTCTAGTCATGATCTCAGGGTCCTGAGGTCGAGCCCCTAGCTGGGCTCTCTCTGTGCTTCTCTCCCTCTGGCTCCCCATCCTCCCAACACCCGCGTGCAAGGGCTCTCTTTCTCTCTCTAAAATAAATCTTAAAAAAAAAATTCAGTTTCTATTTCTACTTTAGCCTTTTGTCCCACATTAATTGAGTGAATATGTTGGTTATCATAGGGGATGGTAAGTTGGAGAATTTGGTTTTATACTTTATGAAGCTCTAAAAATGTGCCCTGGGCTCCCCAAGGAAGGAGGGAATAAGTCCTATGAGAGGAATACAGTATGGAACATTTCGTAAACATCGAAATACCTTTGAAGTTGACTGTCCAAAAAATTTTGTGAGTGGAGCTAGAAGGAATGGGTCTTTACCCAAATGTGGCCCATTTGGGGATAGCAAGCAGCTCAGAGTGGCTGGGTCTTAGGATGTGCAGAGGGATACAGAGGAAGAAAGTTAAAGGGAGCAAAATAAATTTTCTTAATATTCAGAGAGCGACTACTGATAAGTAAAGGACCAAAAACAATTCATTAGAAAAAGCAAATTAAAACACTGTTTTTCACTGACCTGTTGGCTGAGATTTAACAACAATGTTTGACAAGAGATTTTATTGACAAATGTGTGGAGAAATTGTCTCCATTTATGGCTGGAAGGAGAATAAATTGCTATAAACTTTTATGGAAGGCAATCTGGCAGTCTTTTTCAAAGTTAAAAATGTGTATACTTTTTGACGCAGCAATTCCCTTTTGGAAGTGTATCTTACAAATATGTTTATACATGAGCAAAAGGCTATAACAATAAAAGATGGGAGATAACCTGTATGTGGGAGATGGGAAAGTAAAATCATGGTTCCTCCACTTGATGACTTCCCGAGCAGCCAGTGAAAAGAATGGGGGAGCTCTCTATTGATAGATGGAAATGAAACAATCCCCAGGATGTATTGTTCAATTGGAAAAAAAGGTGTGTAGTGGCAAATAGTATGATAGCTTTTATGTGAAAATTGGGGGAAAATGTACATGCATCTGAAAAGTAAATAAATTGATTTTATTAGTTGCTCCCTGACAGGGGAATTAGGTGGTTGGTGGGAAGGAATGGGAGACTTTTCACTGTATAGCCTTTGGCAACTTCAGAATTCTGAATTCTGTGAATGTATTACCTACTAAAAACAAGTAAAATTATTCCCCCTGACCCCCTCCCCCAAATAGGAAGTGAGATCACACAGGACTTTAAATTGCAGTCTAACAACTGAATTTTTGTGCAGTTTGTTAGCATTTATAAATTTCTTTCACATGTATTCCTTCTTTTCATTTTTATAATAACCAAGTGAAGAAGCAGAATTTGTTTTTGTTCTGGAAATGAGAAACCTTAGGCTAAGGTATTTTAAGCAATTTTCATAAAATCTTCTAGTGGCTGATACTAGATTTGGGACGAGCAAGTGTATTGTTTAAGAGAAATCATTTACTAGAATTTTAATAAATGGGCAAAAGCAAAATGTGAGTGTAGTTTCAGACAGAATGAATATGTTCTGAATGATAGTAGTTGAAGCTGTGATTTGAGAATTTATTAGCAATTTTTATCTGTATCCACTGTTAGCACTGTGATCCGATCTCAGCACTTCAATCTAGATTAGAGCTGGGTCTCAAACTACCCCTGGGCGAAAAAGTTGAAATTCATTAAGAAAGAGGTGGTTGAAAGCTTGATAACACTTTGTTTAATGCAGCCTGTGGATTTGTTTGTTTTGGGGAGTCTGGAAGCGTAATCTCATTTTATTGATGGGAAGGATTTGTTTCTCACAAACCTTAACTGATGATGGTAAATTTTGTGTGCTTGTGTCTGTTCTGCCATGATCTTGGCAAAGACCACATGAGCAAATTATGTTGCTTCAGCTGGATTGGGTCCCTTCCTTTCAAAGTATTTTTTTAAATAAGATTTTATTTATTTATTTGAGAGAGAGAATGAGCATGCACAGCATGAGTATGGTAGAGGCAGAGGAAGAAGCAGGCTCTCCGCTGAGAGGAGAGTCCAATGTGGGGCCCTATCCCAGGACCTTGGGATCATGATCTGAGCAGAAGGCAGATGCTTAATCGACTGAGCCACCCAGGTGCCCATTCAGAGTATTAAATTCCTCTTTTATCAGAAAAAAAGGGTCTATTCAAGTAAGTGTAAAGACTGAAACTTTCTAGAATGGCTTGAGAACCAGTTCCTACCCACTTGGTCTTACTTGACCTTCACAGCACCAGGTCAGGCAAAAGGCTATGGGGACACGACTCATTCCAGTCATACCTATAAGCAGTTAGAACATGCTGTTGAGTGTTTAATATTGGAGGCTTGAGTGGGGGGAGGCACCGATGAGGAGAGAAAAATATTTGAAAGGACATGCTCAAGATCTCACTATTTCAGTTAATGGAGCCAACCACGAACTCAGGAACCAGAAATTCAGCAGAACAAAGAGAATTTATCTTCAAAAGCAATTTCATCACCAAAAGAACTAGACTGAGAGGAAAGTAATGGCTAAGAGGGGAAAGAATTTTTTAAAAGTAGAGGAACAAAACAATATATACTCATTGAAGAAATAAAATTTGGATAATAAAGTGAAATTATGCAAGTAGCTTAAAAACATTTGGGAAAACCAAACAATGTAGAAAAAAAGGCCAGATTCACAAGGAAGAATACAAAACAATCTACAAATTTTGAGTCTAACAATAAGACCAAGTTTATAAACAGAAACACCCCCTATGAGAAACATATGCATCCTGTGTACCAAATAAAGATGAAAGAAGATGCTTATTTGCTAGTTAAGGAAGATGAGAAAAAGGGAACGCATACCCTGGTGTTTTACTCTTCATTGCTTCACAACAGCAAGAACATGGAATGGGTGGGTGGGAAATAAAGCCAGAGGAAACTGATGACTTTTTTTTAAAATTAGTTATAATCTAAATTCACAGATGAAATGCAACAGAGGTTTATAATAGTTATTATTGGATGGTGGAATTACAGGTGCTATCAGTGTGTGCTTTTCAATAATTTTCTGTGTTGTCTAAAATCTCTAAGTGTGATGAATATGTATTACTTTTCTTAGTCACAGAAAAGAGTGAGTTTAACCTAAAGCCTAAGAGGTTTTGTTGAGATAAGAAATTTCCTTTATTGCAGACTTTAGGACTGGGGAAGATTACGGTCCCTACACCCTCTGTCCTCACTCTTGTTACAGGGACTCCCTGGTCTCTGCCCCTGTCTGAGGCCATCCACCTGTACATGGGTCCCCAACATCTCTTGCTTATTCAGAGGCTTTGCGCTGTGAATGGATCCCCTCTCTCCCGAACTATCAATTTCTCTATCACCTAGATTATTCCCATGAAGCTCTAAATGTACAAAACATATCCTGAATCCAGTCCCTTCTCACCAGCTCCTCCCTGCTCTGAGCCATCATCATCTCACCTTTGGTCGGCACTAGTGTCCTAACTGGCCTCTGTTTTTCCTTCCTACCCCAGCAGCCCGTCCTCCACACGGTAGCCTGTGCGAGTCTAGGATGGAAGCCCCATGAGGCACGAACTCCATGTCTTGTCCACCGTGTCCCCAGAGCCAGAAAATTTGACAGTACATTGCAGGTGCTCAGTATATTTTTGTTGTTGAAATCAATGAATCCCTGAATGACGTGGTGGTGCCATCTTATGGGTTTGTTTTTTTTGTTTTTTGAGGGTTTTTTGGCCTTCTTAATGGGGAACTAATTGGTAAATTAATGTGCTACTGTCTTTAAGCAAATTCATGAGTAACTGCACTGGAACAATGTATTTATTCAAAAATAATTTTGGGGGAGCCTCTTCTGGGCCAGATACCATTCAAGTGCTGGGGTTATGTATAGCAGTGAACAAAATAAAGTCCCTGTTCTTATGAAACTTCTGGTGATCAAAGGACGTCATGGGTTTTTGAGGTAATGATTATGGAGGGGATGATTACATTGTCCTTATTTGCCCAGTTGCTTCATCCTTGACTCTATCCCCTTTAGTACCATCGGCAAGAACCCTTGGCCAGAGGGACCATTTATCAGACCTGGTGTGATATTTCTTATGCTTTAAGAAAAAATCCTTTCAGAGTGTCTTCTGCCCTTATAATTTTTAAGTAATACGATTTGGCTACTACAGTCCTGCTAAACATTTCTAGGTTTGAATTGAAAGAGAATGTGTCAATGCAGAATGATTTTTGTGTGTTTATGGTCAAAGTTTTCAGTTCTTTTTACTGTGCTATTTGGACAGAACCTAAGTTTGTCCGCAGACGGTGCGGTGAGAAGGATTGCAGGACTCTTCTTTGGACCCCACTCCCCCCTACACTTTTTTCCTGATCTGTGTGAGAACACTGGCCAGCAGCATTGACTGATAATGGCTGGAACAGTGAGAGTGCTGTTTGTCTAAATGCCTTCTTTGGAGCAGACATGCCTAGGTGAAGTGGGTCTGTAGGGAATGTGTTTATATGAATTCAAGTGGTGTAACGTGATTCTCGGTGTAAGAGTAGCTGTAAAGACTTTCATAATTATATGGAAATTGAAAGCTATTTTGGTTTGATGCCTTACCTTGAGGCTGGAAGATTTTGACACACTTATGGAGAAAGGCTTAAAAAATAACAGTCTGTGTCGGTACAGAGAATAAATAATAACTTCATGAAAGAACAATCCAAAATGTTTGATTGGAAAGACTTTTCATCACTTAATAAAGCAACTGGTTTATTCCTGGGATTCAGGATGCTGTTTTTGGCTTGAGTGACTGTCTAATTGGACATCATAGCTCCTTTGTTTGCCTACATGAAAACTGTAGTCGTGGGGGAAGGTAGTGAAATACAATGAAAGAGAAAGAAAGTTCTTGAGTAGAAAAAAGCTTCATGTGATTTACTGGGGCTGTTACCCCAGTGTTACTCAGACCCTTTCTCTGAGTATGTTTTAAGGCCTGCCCGAATGCTGGAGTGTGTGTTTCAGGCTGTCCATCACTGTTGTTATGTTGATTAGCATGAAGGTGACTTTCTTCACGAAGTGATTTAACACTTTGAGCAAGAGTTATCTCGGGCTACATGTGGTATCCTTCTAGCTCATGCCATTGAGCGTGTAAGGTGGTGCCAGATGGCAGTGACCGTTTATAAAGAGCCTCAACTGTGCCTTCACCTAAAGCAATATGCAGTTTTCTTTCATTCATGCAACATTTCCTGAGCATCTGTTATGCCAGGTCCTAAAATAGGGAGTGGAGGTAAACCTGCAGCTTCTGTCCACAGCCGTGAAGTACTTAATCAGTGGCACAGTCCAACTGCTGTTTATCATGCTTCATCCTTTCTCTGTTAGTCTCTTTGGCTTTCATATGGAGAATAATAAGCCCTCAATTAATAAACTTCTATTTAAGACGATGATTGAAAATCTGGTCATAATTTAGCAGGCAGGCTATACTTTAATAAGAGGCATTAAAACTCTAGCTCTGAGCAACCTTTCCTACAGGGATAGGAAATTAGAACCTGCTGGTATAATTCTCCCTGAAAGAAACTCCAGAGAAGAGTTGCCTGGTTTGAAGAGATACGGGCAGACTCCTTGGCAGAGCCGGGGATTGGTTGAGTGTTGGGAATTGAGCTGGAGATGGGTCCCTAAAACAATTAGAATGATGACATAAAACTACTCAAGAGAGGGAAAGTTTTCACCTTTTAAGGTGGTATTATGTTTGAAATAGCCCAGAATTATTTTGGGTGAGATGGAGTAGGGGAAAGGGAATTTTGTGTGTGTGTGTGTGTGTGTGTGTGTGTGTGTGTGTGTGTGTTTTAGATCCGGGAACACTGACGGTACTCTTATTTATAAATTTAGTTAATGATTTGCAGATTTTAAGGCCAGGGAATCCTGGAAATTACTTAACCATAACCTCGTTAGGGTTGATGTAATACATAGAATTAAGAATGTTGTAGAATTTTGTCTATAAATATACTTCTTCCTGGCATGCATTATATTGAACGAGATGAAAAATTTTAATACCTAGTCTCTTGAGATGGCTCATGTGAGGCTTTCCTTATCAGTAAAGCAACACCAAAAATTTCACCCGATTTCACGTATTAAGGATGTTAAAAATAATTTTTCAAACATGGAAGATTAGAACTTAACCTTCTGAAGTTTCAGTCTTCTATCATGCATTATACTGAGTGACAAAGAAGACACAAGGTGGACCTAGATACACAGCTGTACAGTTAGTGGTTACATGACATTGGGCAGATAAGAGTCTGTCTATGGGCCTCAGTTTCCCTGCCCCTAAAATAAAAGGCTGACCTCCTGATGTTTTACTTAGCTTCCTAAATTCCTTTCCTTAATCTTGTGATTCTTGATCCCAACCCAAATCAAATATTAGTCTTTTTCATAGAATTTTGTGCCTCATTCTGGTACCTGGGTAGTTCAAGTGCCTCTTGACTACTGCATTCTAACGATATCCATGTCTGAGCTTTCTTTTCCAAGCTTGGAAGAATGGGAGGAGGACCCTCCACATTCACTAATATTCTTCCTTTTAGTTATTTGGTGATATCCACTTATTAGTATCCCCAAGAAGTGTTGCAGTCAACAACACAAAAGCTCTCTACAGTCTTATTCGTGCTTGAATAACATGATTCCCTTTTATGTTTTAAGAAAACAAAAACAGTTGAGGTGTTGCTGGAAGTGTTTACTCATTCAAACCGAAAGACGTACTGTGGGTGTTATGTCTGATTTCTGAGAGCTTTTGCAGCAGGTTGGTGTCTAGAGTGTTTTGTCTCTGTTTATTTGTATTTGTTTAGACAGAGATTAATAAAGAGCTTTTCTTGCAAACCATGAGGATGATTAATACATGTTTCTCCCCTGTGGTTCTTTTTGTCAGCCCTTACATGGAAGAAAGAAGTTAAAGAGTATTGTTTCTTTCAGCTCAACTCTTACGTCTTTACCAGTAAACTAGGGAATTTGGGGAAAAGAGAAAAACAGAACATGGGCAATAATAAGGTTTAGGTCATAAACACTAATAGTCTTCTGGCTTTTGTAAACAATTTTTTTTCCTGCCTCTAAAACTGTTTTTTGTTTTTGTATCCACATTTATAGTCATGGACTATAGGTATTTCTTTAATATTACTGTATGACCTTTTTGGTTTGCATTTACTTTTCATTTCGTTTCTTTTGACCAGAAGTCCTATGAAATTAAATACAAATCCTCTGTGCACAATTGAAAAAATAATTATGTGTACTTTTTTACTTGGATAAATAGTTCATTTGTTTGTTTCTTCCTTTTTTTCCTTCTTCTTTTTTTTTTTTTTAAAGATTTTATTTATTTGACAGAGACCACAGGTAGGCAGAGAGGCAGGCAGAGAGAGAGGAGGAAGCAGGTTCCCTGCTGAGCAGAGAGCCCGATGTGGGGCTTGATCCCAGGACCCTGGGATCATGACCTGAGCCGAAGGCAGAGGCTTTAACCCACTGAGCCACCCAGGCGTCCCCTTTCTTTCCTTTTATAAAAGAGTTGCTTTTCTTTAAAAACACTTTTATTTTTAAGAAACTTGAAAAAAGATCACTTAAGGATCCACTTTTGTCAAGCCATGAAAGATTTTTACATAAGATTTTGATTGCTTTCTTTGACAGTCAATTTCCACAATCTCAGATTTCTTCATTTCTCTCCTCTCCACTTTCTTGTCCCTGATGCCACAATTATCAGTAATCAGAGTTAGGAAGCTCAGTCTCCCTCCTGCCCTCCTTCCCTCCCTTCTTTCCTAGAGCTGTTAAGGTTTACTGTCTTAAAAACCTTTTTTTTTTTTTTTTTTTTTTTTTTTAAAAAGAGAAAACCCCCCCAAGGGGGGGGGGGTGGGGGGGTGGGGGGGGGGGGGGGCGTTGGGAGCAGAGGGAGAGGGAAAATCTTAAGCAGGCTCCACACCCAGCACAGAGCTGATGCAGGGCTCCATCTCATGGTCCTGAGATCACGACCTGAGCCAAAATCAACCAGTTTAACTGACCAAGCCACCCAGGAGCACCACCCCACCTCCTGGCAACTTTTAAATATGGAATATAGTATTATTAACTCAGTCACCATGCTGTATATTACATTCCCAGGACTTACTTATTTTATAACTGGAAGTTTGTATCTTTTGACCCCCTTTACTCATTTTGCCCACCCCCAACCCCCACTTCTGGCAGCTGCCAATCTGTGTGCTATGAATTAAATTCTCCTTCCTTCCTTCCTTCCTTCCTCTCTTGCTCCCTCCCTTCCTCTTGCTTTCTCTTTCTTTCTAGATTCCACATGTGAGTGAGATCATACAGTATTTGCCTTTCTCTATCTGACTTATTTCACTTAGCATTATAACCTCCAAGTCCACCTGTGTTGTCACACATGGCAAGATTTCCTATTTTTATAGCTGAATGATATTCCATTGTATATAAATATCACAACTTTTAAAATCCACTCATCCAACAGTGAGCACTTAGGGTGTTTCCATATCTTTGCTATTGTAAATAATGCAGCAGTCACCATGGGGATGAAGATAGCTTTTTGAGGTCATGTTGTGATTTTCGTTGGATAAATCCCAGATGTGGAATTGCTGAATCATGTGGTAGTTCCGTTTTTAACTTTTTGAGGAACCTCCGTACTATTATCCACGGTGGCTGTACCAACTGACATTCCCACCAGTAGTGCACAGGCTTCCCTTCTCTTCATGGCCTTGCCAATGCTTGTTTCTTGTTTTGATGATCGCCATTCTAACAGGTGTGAAGTGCTGTCTCATTTTGGTTTTGATTTACATTTGCCTGATGATTAGTGACACTGAGCCTCTTTTCATCTGCCTGTTGGTCATTTGTATATCTTCTTTTGAAAAATGTCCATTCAGATCCTGTGCCCATTTTTAGTCAGATTGGTGTTTTTGCTATTGAGTTGCACGAGTGCTTTATATATTTTGGTTATTGACTCCTTATGAGATACATGATTTGCAAGTTTCAAGAGAATCCATTTATGACAGTGATGGTGGTGGTTGGTGGTTGATTAGAGGTTAAATGAACAAATATTAATTGTAGGGCTTTGATATAATTTCATATAAATGTAATTTTGATCCATTAAGATTTAAGTCTTAACTTTAAAAAATATGAAACTAATTTTTTTTTTCAACTTAGGTTTAGTCTCTTGTGATTTTTATAACTTGGCTTTTAGCTGTTAGGCATTAACTTTAAACAGTCCTTTGTGGTAATCTGAGTTCCAGATTATATAACCACTTTAATTCTGAACACACTTATTCTGAATGGCCTTCTTTGTTTCCTTCAACTCTACCTGAGGCCAAGAAGTTTTACATGTTTTGTGTTGAACTTAATTGTCTCTGTTTTCCCATTTGAGAGCTATGGTGAGTTTAAGTTTTTGTTCCCTACCTGGATTTGTGGCCAGGTATAAGGACTTAAATAAACACTGTGTAGGCATTTTGATTCTTGAAAAATCCCCTTTCACTGGTTTGTTTGTCTGTAGGTCTGCACGTTAGGGTGGGGTGAATATTTGTTCTGGGAGTCTTGGTTGCATAACGAAATATTTTCTGTGGTTAGGAAATACAGTGTGGTAAAGTTATGTGTTTCCTTAGGAACTTTTTTGCTGGTGCTTTTGCAGAATAAATACATTTAATGTCCTGGCTTGGGAACCTAATCATTTATAGCATTTCTGTGGGAAAAGTAAATCGCAAATGCCAAGCAGTTCATTTATAAACATACTTTTGAAGCATAATGCACCGAAAAACTGGAGGCTGTTTATTTTTATTTATTTTTTTAAAAAAGATTTTACCTTTTTGTCAGAGAGAGAGAGAGCACGAGCAAGAGAAGCAGCAGGCAGAGGGAGAAGCAGGCTCTCATGCTGAGCAGAGAGCCCAACGAGGGACTCCATCCCAGGACCCTGAGATCTTGACCTGAGCTTAACTGATTGAGCCATCCAGGGGCCCCTGGAGGCTGTTTAAATAGTGCAGTCCGGTCGGTCTCTCTGACTGGGGCCAGATGTCTGTGTAAGTGACATGTCAGGTGAGTTCTTTAATGTGATGATCACACTATTCTGAAGCAGATCACTCACCAGCTGTGGCATCTCTGAGCTTTTCTTGCTTTCTCTTTGTCTCACTTCAAAGGCCTGGTCCTATATTTACCAAAAAGTTGAATGACTTAGTTTTAGAATATCAGAGCTTGTTGGTGTGACAAATCACTTAGCCTCAGGAGAAAGAAAGAGGTGGTTTGCTCCTCTGGGCTTAAGAGGTTGCCCTTATGATATAAAGGAGAAGGAGATCCTTTGGAGTCTAAGAATTTGAGCGTTGGAAGGAATTTTAGTTCCATTTTCTCATTTGCAGATAAACTGAGACCTAGAAATAACTGAAATGACCAGCGCCTTAGTTTTTTTTTTTTTTTTTAAAGATTTTATTTATTTATTTGTCAGAGAGAGAGAGAGAGGGAGAGAGAGCAAGCACAGGCAGACAGAATGGCAGGCAGAGGCAGAGGGAGAAGCAGGCTCCCTGATGAGCAAGGAGCCCGATGTGGGACTCGATCCCAGGATGCTGGGATCATGACTTGAGCCGAAGGCAGCTGCTTAACCAACTGAGCCACCCAGGTGTCCCACAGCGCCTTAGTTTTGATTCCCTCCGAAGTATAGCCTAAGCAAGAAGTTGAGTGCACATAGTTTATCTGGGAGGTCATCCCAAAAAGCAGGAGTGAGGGAGCAGGGAAAGAGGCAAGGAGGGAGGCAAAACCAAAATAAGAATGTGTGAGGAAGCTGATACTGTAGGCAACTAGGGCTTGGTTCTACCCCCAGATTTCTCCTTTGGAAAGGAAGGACACTAGAGCATTTACACAGCCGGCCCTGTTCCCTCCTAGTTGAGGTTGTAACTGAGGCCACTAATGCTCCCACGCATTTGACTTCAGACTGAGCTGGTGTCCATTTTCAGAGAAGGCCCTGGAAAACCAAGGAGATCCCTGTGTACCTGTGGTGGGAGTCATCAGCCTGTATCTGTCCCACTTGGAACTCCTTACCATGACTATGGCTGAAATCAGAGCTGGGCTAGGGGACTGCGATGAGGGGCATCAAGAGTATCTGCTGGCAACACCAAACGTGGGTTGGTGATATAAACCACAGCCAACTGTATCATTGAATCAAAGGCTGTGAATGGTAAGAAAAATATTCGGCCAAGTAAACTTGGATGGCCATTAAATATGAGGCACACCTAATATCAGGGATGTTAAAATGCAGGAAAAAACATTTCCTAAAATGGATGAAACAGTATATGATGAATACCGTGAAGCTGTGCATAGGTCGGTATGTCTTATCATGGAAAGATGTCCTATACAATGAAATCTGTAGAATGCACATGTAACAACATGTAAATATGATTCCATTAATATAAACAGATCAGTGAATTCTAGGTGGATTCACACCAAACTTCTAACATTAATTCTTCCCAGGGTGGTGAGATTACTTAATGATGGGGAGAATGTACAGGGTACCAAGAAACTTGCAAGGAGAAATAGAGGCCCGGAGAAATCATGACTTGGTAGAGTCTTTTGGTGAGTCATTAGCAGATCATGACAGTCGTGCCTAAAACTTTCTCCTGAATATTGTTCAATTAATTACTGCTCTGTTGACTAGGGAATGGCAGCCACCACTAAGAACAGCTGGTTTCCTTTGCTGAATCATATGCAACCAAACGTTCTGTATGTACATCTCAGAAGAGCTTTTTTTCCGGAGAGCTCCCCCATATGCCCTCCCAATTAAGATGCGTTAATCAGAGTTTCCCAAGTATCCTTTTCTCTATTTTAATACATTTTTGGAAGGAGGGTAGTGAGTGTTAATATTTCACAAATTTATAGGAATTCAATTTTCCTTTTATTTCATAAATCCTATATTATATCGTTACGGAGTTCTTACTCAGAAAGACCTTTAGAATCTTTGAGTCCAACCTCCATGGGACATTTTGATCCTCTTTAAATCCCTTGAAGACTCAATGGTCGTCATCAGAAATGGGGAACCTCCCGTCTCTGTTTTAGACAGCTCTGAGCCTCTCTACAACTCAGCAGTCCAGCCTCTGTAATCCAGATGGTCTTGTTTCAACGATTTACAAGTATGAATGGGGCAAGAATAATGAGCACTGAGACTCTGAGCGCAAGTCAAAGAGCAAACCTTTTTTGGGTCCCTGCTGGATGCTGTGGGAAAGAGAGAATTTAGACAGTTCTTAGCGTCACAAAGTTAATGATAGAGACGGAGTCTCTGTCTGTCACTGCCTCGGCTCCCACCTGCTTCTACCACTCATCCGCCTGAAGTACGTGATGAAAAGTGAGGGGAGCAGGGCAGAGAAGGGAGAAATCACTGCCATCTCGGGTGGGTAAGGTGAACCCAGAGCCTGTTCTTAAGAAGTTCTAAAGAGAGGGACTTTGTGCTCATGTGGCCTTTTGTTGCTTAAGAGCCCCAAAGTTTGAAAGCCATTCGTGACCTTTTTGTTAGCAAATCAGTTAAGCTTAACTTGTTTAACAAAAGAAAGTATTTGGACTGAGGAAAGTAGCAGATATTTCTCTCATAATGACTCTTATCTTGAATGCAGTATTTTGCCTCCTCATATTTTATAAGCAATTGAAACTTATCCTTTAAGAACTGTGGCAATTTTTTAGAAAAATGGCCAGAATTCTCCTGACATTGATAGATGGGGTCTGTGTGCCTTCCTCTTGAATATGACTTAGTTTGTGACTGCTTCAGCCAATAGAATATGGCAGAAATGACACTGTTGGACTTATAATATTAGCTCATAAAAGGCCATCCACTTCCACCTGCTTCTCTTGGGAAATTCTGGGGAAGCCAAGTGCAGTATAGAAATATCATGACTGAGGTCCACGTGCTGGAGAAGCCATGTGGAGGAGCTCCCAGCCTCGTGAGGGAGCCCTCTCAACATCCACCCAACTGGGCCTTCAAATGACTCCAGCCCCTCCTGGCATCTGAGACCCTGAACCAGAATTACCCAGCCAAGCCTTTCCTAAGTTCTTGACCCTTCCAAACTACGCGCCATGTAAAATAGTTGTTCAAAGTTGCCAGAGTAATCTGTTACCCAGCAAGAGGAATTGGAACACGTACAGAGAAAGAAAATATTTTAAATCAGCTGTGCCTTACATTTCTCTAAAATATATTATCTATACTTTTGAACAGAGTGCAGATGTAATTTGAACCTCATAATGTAGTTATGGCCTTGAGCTATATAATGAGCTAGACTGCTCAGCTTTTCAAAGTCTTGCACATACTTTTAGCTTTTTCTTTTCCCTAGCTGTCGGTAATCATTTCAGCATCTCCAAGTGTGCCATTTTCAAGACGTGAAACCTCATGTTTGGAATATTATGTTCAAGTGCAGGCTATCCATTTCACGATAGGTTTTTTTTGTTTTTTTTTGTTGTTGTTGTTTGTTTTGTTTTTTTAAGTGAGCGCTTGCTTTGTGTCGGGCATTTTTCTAGGTGCTACATGAGATGCTAAGCTTCGAGAGAGCCGTGACTTTGCTGGAGGTGTAGCCCTCGTTCCTAGAATAGTGCTTGTTGCTCACTAAGCCTCTGTTGAGTGTGTAGATACAGGACACTATGGCAGACGGTCAGAATACACACTCACCATGGACTCTGCCCTCAGGGGAGTGACCAGGATGGAGAAGGAGCAGGAAACGGTGTTGTGGGAGATGAGTAAATGAATTGGAGAGGCTCAGCCTGGAAAAAGAAGACTTGCTTGAAGGAGGGAAGGCCTGTCGTGGGGAAGAAAAATGGTGCTTGATTTGAAATAAAGTGGATTGTCTTTTGTCTCTTTATTATCAAATAGTGCCTTAGGTGGACTTGATCAAGTAACTTGGCCATGGCTGTTTTGGCTGACGAATGTTGCTTGCTCAAATACAAGAAAAAAGCTAACCATGGAATTCCTGAGGGAAACAAAAAAGTTCAGATGTTGACTCTTTGGGACAGAATTATTGCTACGTGTTTTATGGTTTCTAAAATATTTTTGATGACAGTGTAGATGTAGGTTGTTCATTAATTTATATGTCACCATTAAAGAAAATAAAAGAGGGGCGCCTGGGTGGCTCAGTGGGTTAAGCCGCTGCCTTCGGCTCAGGTCATGATCTCAGGGTCCTGGGATCGAGTCCCGCATCGGGCTCTCTGCTCGACAGGGAGCCTGCTTCCCTCTCTCTCTCTGCCTGCCTCTCTGTCTACTTGTGATCTCTCTCTGTCAAATAAATAATAAATAAAATCTTTAAAAAAAAAAAAAAAGAAAAGAAAAGAAGGAGTCATGTATCTCGCCAGATGAGAAAAATAGAAACACAAACACCATTCTGTGTTACAAACATTTGGATAAATAGAAGCTTACAGAAGAGCCCTTGTCTTTTAGAAGGGAGAGATGGGTCAGGTTTATTGAGCATTTTAATTCTTAAATAAAGGCTTTTTTAACATCTGAAATTTCTTTTTGTTAGCACTGCCACTGTGATCTCAGTAATCCGGTCAGGTAAGCTTAATGCAAATAGGAAAATAGTAGCTCTTGATCAAAGTTTTATCCTAAGGTTGGGAGCTGTTACAGCCACATTTGTAGCTCAGAAAGTCATATTTTAGAATACACAGAATGTGATCACCCCATCCCTCCAAGTCAGACCGCTTTTTGGTTTCTGCTCCATAAAATTGTTTTCTTTAATTATTCTTGACCTCAGATCGACAGACTTTAATTTCTTCCTTGGTTTCCTTTTGCATTTGAAAGGAGATTGTTGACTTGTTATAGCTTCCTATTCACACAGGGAAGACTGGTTGAATAAAGGATTCTTAATTTGGCTATTATTGCCTCTTCTGGTTTGTGTTTAACCTGATATACAAGATAAGCATCATAAACGGACTACCCTAGAGTACAGTGATGTGTGTCGGGGAAGATTCAGAATGGACCAGCCAAAATCCCATCTGTTTATAATACTGACTGTGGGTAGGGCCCTTTTCAGTAGTCCATCCCAATTTAGTTGTGACATTGTGAAGATACAATCAGCATCAGGGAGCATGAAAGCTCTTCTTAGAGTCACATTTCCATTTTATTAAATTCTACTTGCCTGCTTTCCTTCAAAATTGAATCTGTTTCTTAGCATGGCTCTAATATTAGATGGGTTTCCTTGGAGATATGCACAGATATGGATTTATAGCATTAACCCTGATCTTACCTAGTTTAATGGCCTTCATAGAAAAGTATGTTCTTATTTAGGTCGTTAAGATTTCCACAAAAGCAAATATAGAAGCCGCAGAGATGAGATTTGTGGTGATGCATTTCTCCTTTTGAATTTGGTGTTCTGTCATAGGGGCGATTTTGAAGGTAAAGATGAGGATGGCGGGGAATAACGGCATTATCAACTATCACAACAGCTAGGTCTTCCAGAAGGAACAGATCATGTGTACCTGGCAAATCCCAAGCCCCATCCCAGTAATTTAAGGAATAACTATGACCATTGAAAGAGAGTGAGCGTGTTACTGACATTTTCTGCTTATTGATAAGAGGAAAAGGGTTCTGCTTTCTCAGTTGTAAACTTTGAAGACTAGAGAAATCTAGAAGGAGCCTGGGAGGGAATTTGTGACATCTTGCTTAGAGAATTGAGGTTGGTTTTTGTTTTTGTTTTGATGCTGGCCAATGTTTCCTCTAAACCAAGCCAAACACAAGTGTGCCTCTGTGCCAAAGTTTAATCTACAGAGATGCAAATCGACATGGTTCATAAATCATGAGACAAACCCGACATAACCCCTCGATAACTATTTTTATAGCCCTCAGGCTGTTTTCTTTGGTCATGCATTTCAACAAATGTTTCCTCAAACTACTTTATTTACATCTCTGGGTATGCATATGCCCCATCTCTTTTCTGGCTCATTTCCGTTTGTTTCCTGTTCTTTAAACTTTCTGCTGATTACTAAATACTGGGTTATCAGATGGCCGGATAGCAGAATCCTGGGAAGTTGTATGTGGGCCTGTCCTCCCAAATGAGATTTGGTGGAATGATCTTTGATCTTTCCATGATCTTCGGTGGCGAGGGGCTGGTGTAGAAGCCAGTGACCTTTTTTATGATTTTTGTTTTGGAATGAAATGGCTGAATGAATGAACAGACTGAAATGTTTCCCCCTGTAGGATGCATGAGCAGATACGCAGAGCTGCCTGTGTGCTGTAAGCATTCTTGTGCTGCCCGCTGGGGTGTGATGCGCTGTGGTCCGACCCAGAGCACTGCGGAGCTTGAGCCCGAGTCTTCAGTGTGAATATTGCCACATTGCATGGTGTATGGTGCAATTACAGAGGTGGCAGAAATTGCTTAAGTCCTAAAACCAGGCACTGCTACAGTCCGGATAGAGTAGAATAAGGGATTTGTGATATATAGCCCTTGAAATAACCAATAAGTTGGGGAAATTTGTAAGTTATGGGGGAAATGCTCCCGACCTTGCATCTGCTCTGGGTATTTCCTGTGGCCCCTGAGTCCCGAGCTGCAGGGAAGATGGGCTTTTTAAGCAGGCATTGCCATAATAGCATCTTATCTTCGCAGAAGGCACGACAGAAGTGGTCACTTTCTTGAGCTCAGCATTGCACAGTTATTTGTAACTCAGTCTCTTTGTGAAATCTGAGCAGCAACAGGTTTTGATTTTCTTTGGTTTGGGTTTTTTGGTCGCTCATTCGAAGGCCGAGTCTGACCTGAACTGACAGGAAGCTATTTATGGTGGTGGCTGTGGTTAATAGGAAAGTTCCTACATTTCGCTACACTGTGTTTGTCTATGAGATGCTGCTCCAGGTCCTGCTGGAATGGCTGTTACATGATATACATACCTTATTCCCTTTCTAAAATGAAAAACAAAAAGAAACACAATTCTGAATGTTTCTGGGCTCAAAGATTTCAGCAGAGGGACAGAAGACTTGCACCTAACAGGGTGAAAAATGGCCATCGTCCTAGAAACCGGAAACTTTTGTACTTTGCATTTGTCATAATTTCAGTTTCAGGGACTTAGAATTTTCTCTTGCCAGCTAAACGAGACCTGATACCAGGATGTTCCTATTCTGGTGAGCAGCAGCATGGAATGTGTGGATTGTCTTGTGACCAAGAAGGGGCCTGGAAGGATCTTAGTCCAGGAAACAAAAGAAGCAGAGTGTTTAGAGAGGAGCTAAATTTCCTATCTAGACACTGAAATTTCCACAGTCATGAATTTCGTCACGCATGGCTTCAAGTGGGCTTAATGCTGTGTCCAGGAGCAGGGGGTGGGGAAGACACCTCTTAGCTTTATTTGAGCTCTGTATTCATTATTGCTATATGTGAGAATGTCTGTACTTAGCTGACTAGCTCATAAATTTGGTATAGATTATTCCATACTCTGCAAGTTCTGTTCTTTTCAGGTAATCCATTTTTTTCTTTATAAAGTTTCATAAAATAACTTCTTGAGTTTTTTTTTTTTTTTAAGATTTTATTTATTTATTTGACAGGGAGAGACTCAGCGAGAGAGGGAACACAAGCAGGGGGAGTGGGAGAGGAAGAAGCAAGCTTCCTGCTGAGCAGGGAGCCTGATGCAGGGCTCGATTCCAGGACCCTGGGATCATGACCTGAGCCAAAGGCAGGCGCTTAACGATTGAACCACCCAGCGCCCCGACTTCTTGAGATTTTTTTAAGTTAAATTTACTTGAGTCAGGTGGACTCAACATACATTTCTGGTGGTGCCCAAAGTAGGTGAAGCAGATAAGCAGGGGACCCTCAGAACAAAGCTGCCCCCTACATGCTGTGTTACATGTGACGCAGAGAAACGCGAGTAAGATTCAGCCTCGTGTCCTTAGAGAGTATCAGTGTGGGTACAGATAACTGTGAAGCCTGTCCAGCTGGCTTTGCATTTAGGGTAAGTGGACTACAGTGTGCGAGGCAAGGTTGGCAAGGATCAGGTCAGAACTGGGGAGGGTCAAATACCGCCTCTGCATCGGTGGACTTTATTTTGTACAGCATGTTGTCACAAGGTTTGCATGTGGAAGAATTCCACAAAATGATCTGTTATGCTTCGAGTAACTAAATATATTATGTTAGATTAGCTATCTCTTCTATGAGATGGTAATGTGGACAAGAGGGAGTCGGTGCCAGAAATTAAGAAAATATAAAAATGAGGGGCGCCTGGGTGGCTCAGTGGGTTAAGCCGCTGCCTTCAGCTCAGGTCATGATCTCAGGATCCTGGAATCGAGCCCCGCATCGGGCTCTCTGCTCAGCAGGGAGCCTGCTTCCTCCTCTCTCTGCCTGCCTCTCTGCCTGCTTGTGATCTCTCTCTGTCAGATAAATAAATAAAATCTTAAAAAAAAAAAGAAAATATAAAAATGAGAGAAACTTAAAATGGAGGAAAAATATCTGTTACATCTATTTTTTTTTTTTTCTATCTTCAATTTGAGAACCGGTTGCATCATTGGATTTTCATGGGGGAAGCACTTTCCCCCATTTCATGGGCTGTAGTGGCTCTAAGAGCTCAACCTGAGAGCCAGAGCCCTAGACAAGAGGAGGGCGGGCACACGTTTGCCTAGCGGAAGGATGGGCCCAGGGAGATGCTCTAGGAGGGCGGCTTTCGTAAGCATATAGGGGACGGTTTGTCAGGGAGTGCCCAGCGGCTGACAAGCAAGGTAGGAGCTATTGTCATCATCTAGGCAACAAGCAGCAATTTCTATCTGAGCCTGGCAGGCAGTGGTGGGAAGAGAAAAAAGGGAAATGCTGGAAGCAGAAATTTTAAGAAATCTCTTAGATGCAGTTTTCTCATTTCATTCCTCAAGGGCATTTTAAATTGGTAAAAAGGAAGACCCAATTAGAAGGAGTTGTCTGATAGCAGACGGAGTTTTCGAGGATTTTCCCAGGGCTCAGGGCCACATTTTGTGTGTGTGTGTGTGTGTGTACACGCACGCGTATTTGTGTTTTTATATAGATAGATAGAGTATATATATATTTGTGTATGTGTGTGTATGCGTGTATGTGTGTGTATTGTATGTATATGTGTATATGTATATATATGTATAAATATATAAATATAAAGTTGTCTGCCTGGAACTATTGTGTAGGCTAGTAGAGTTCTCCTTTTTTTTTTTTTTTTTAAGATATTTATTTATTTATTTGACAGAGATCACAAGTAGGCAGAGAGAGAGGAGGAAGCAGGCTCCCTGCTGAGCAGAGAGCCCGATGCGGGGCTCGATCCCAGGACCCTGAGATCTCATGACCTGAGCTGAAGGCAGAGGCTTAACCCACTGAGCCACCCAGGCACCCTAGAGTTCTCCTTTTTAAGGAATCTTTGGATTCCACAAGTGTTCAGAAATGTGAAGAGTGGTTTGGGTGGTGTCAGCTCCCAGTTAGTAGCTGTGTCCTGATTTCCTTTGATCTCTTGGCTTGTGGTGTGCCCTTTTGGGGGACTAATTGGACATCCTCATTCACTGTGCCCCATCTCCTTGGTGTCCATGACCTTCCCTTCCATGCCACCTCAGCAACCCACTCCATGATCACACCCTGGGTCTCTGGCTTCTGAGATATCTTCCCTCTGTCAGAGACTCCACACTTCTCATTTGCTTTCTCACACTAAACCTGTTCTTCAGACTTTGTGAATTTATTCCCTTGATACCCTGTTTTCTGTCTGTCTGCACTTGACTTCCCCTACTCCTTCTCTTTTTCCCTGGTATACCTGGACAGCGTGGTCAGTGATTTTGATTATCTGTCAAGGGGACAGCGATTTCCTCACCACCGATCTTCCACAGAAGTACTCAACTCTTTTTCCACCTCTGAATCAACACCACAGCTTCTTCTATCTCTGTACTCACTCTGTAACTGATCGCGGGCTTCCTTTCAAAGGTATGGTTTTCATAAGAGACTCTTAATATCAGGAAACAAAATGAAGTTTACTGGGGGGTTGGGGGGAGTAGGGTTAGGGTGGCTGGGTTATGGACATTGGGGAGGGTATGTGCTGTGGTGAGTGCTGTGAGATGTGTAAGCCTGATGATTCACATCATTATATTCAATAATGTTTATTGAAACAAATAATACCTTATATGTTCATAAAAAAACCCCCACAAATGTATGGTTTTAAGGTTACCACAACACTTGATATTACTTGGAAATCTTTTTGCTGATCTGAGGTTTGTACTCTTTCCCATTTTCTGGAGCCTTTATTTCCAAACCTTTATTATTCTCTTCAAGGATGCAGCTCTCTTTCACCACCTCATTCTCAGCATTTGAACTTGTCCTTGTTTTATCTAGAAACAGAGGTCCCTAAGAAGCAATTCTCCCAACTTTATATACAGCCCCCAGAGTTATTGATGTTTCCCTCAGTGATAGAACGGTGTCATTCCATTCTAAATCCCATGTCCCAAGGCCTCCTGGTGCTATCCTGCCTGTATATAACTTTTGATACTGTTGACTATTCTGTCAGTTGAGCTGATTTTGGCAGAAATTATAGAAAATTCAAACACAAGAGTTTTAAAGATTTTATTTACTTATTTGACAGAAAGACACAGCGAGAGAGGGTACACAAGCAGGGGGAGTGGGAGAGGGAGAAGCAGGCTCCCTGCTGAGCAGGGAACCTGATGCAGGGCTCGATCCCAGGACACTGGGATCATGACCTGAGCTGAAGGCAGACGCTTAGATTGAGTCACCCAGGTGCCCCCAAACTCAAGAGTCTTAAATAAGAGGCTACATAGGGACGCCTGGGTGGCTCAGGTTAAGTGATGACAGACTCTTGATTTTGGCTCAGGTCATGATCTCAGCTTCCTGAGCCCCTCATTGGGCTCCCTGCTGGGTGTGGAGTCTGCTTAAGATTCTCTCTCTCACTCTGCCCCTCCCTGCTTGTACTGGCTTGCTTACTCTCTCTAAAAAGAGAGAGGCTATATAAAAGAAGTCTGGAAGTAGGACAGTTCCAGATTAGCTTAATTTAGTGGCTTGACAGTGTCACTAGGACCCAGTGTCCTTAAGCTCTCCTCCTGCCAATCACAGCATGTTAGCTGTATTTCCTCTTCAAACTGCCCCTGGACTCCCATTGGCCAGGAGCGCACCACATTTCCTCGCCTAAGCCAGTCAGTGCCAGGGGAATGGGATTTCCTGATAGGTTTGGAATTGTCTAGGTTTCTAGCCTGGAGTTGGGGAGGGGCTTAGGCTCCTCTCAAATAAGGTAACTTTTCAGTGTCTGAACAAGACTGGAATTCTATTAGCAATGAAGAAGCCAGGGAGAATGGCTGTTGGGGACACAGTTTCTAGTAGCTTCTACACCAGCTTCCTAAGTGCTCGAAGACTTTGCTCTTTTTGAATTTTGAGCACTAATTTCCTTCCTTCTCTGAATATTCTCTTTCTATATGTTGGCTTCCTTCATTGACATTTCCTCCTTCTTCCTATTAAATCTTGGCTTTCCTGGTGCAGTCACCTCACCACGTCTTTTTCTTGATCAGTGGTGTTTTCCAGAACTTAGTCACTCCTATGATTATATCTTACAGCTCCAAATCTGTTCTTCAGTCTGTATCTCTACACTGACCTCTGTCTTTTGAGCTTTATTTCCTTTCTTATCTGTTCTTGTGTTCTGTATCTTGATTAATCATATCATTTACTTACAGCAAAGAATTTTCCCTCCCATCATATACTTCTTCATTAGTAACAGAATCTTGTTTTCTTCCTGGGCACCTTGCCTAAAAACAAACAAACACAAACAACACAACAAAACCTCATTATCTAATCTTCCTGGAAGCTAAGTATGGCCATAGGACTAAGATCTGGCCAGTGAATCTTACCGGAAGTCTCCTGTGGGAGTTCCAGGAAGGCTAAAAAAAAAGCTCTTTAGCTGGGAAATAATGACCTTTTTGCCCAAATTTCTTTCCTTCTTCTGGCCTTCCAATTTGAATTATGACTAGAATTTCAGAAGTTGCCTTTGACCCTTAGGTGATCTTGAAGATGGAATTCAGGATAAAAGGATGTTGGGCTCTTTGTGACCATAGAGCTGCATGCCATATTAGCTTTGGAGTGCCTTCTGGATTTTTTCATGGCATGTAAACCCTTATTTATTTAGGCCACCACTTGTGTGTGTGTGCATGTTTACACATGTGTGTGCAAATTGCAGCTAAATATAATTTCTACAGATATTTCTATGCTTGTTACCCAAGAAGCACACCCAGTAGTTTTTTTCCTTCTCCCTCACTACCCACATTCTAATTCATAGATTATATTTTGGAAATAGCTCTAGGCCCTGGAAATAGTAATATAAAACCAGGACAGGAATAGCCATTCTACACTCACAGATTTGTTAAAATTCAATAGTTTAACTATACCAAGGGTGGACGAGGACATGTAGAATGGAAACCTCTCTTTTGTCTATGGGAATGTCATTTGGAGCAACCACTATAGAGATTAATTTGGCAAGAAATAGCTTGGTTTAAGATGTTCAAACCATATAACTCCGTAAACCAGCAGTTCTATATCCAATATGTGAAAGTCTCATAGACATGAACAAGGAAGTAGATACACTCTGTTCCCCACTCTGTTGTTTGTTAGAAAATTGGAAAATTAGAAAATTGGAACTGATGTCAATGTTCATGAATGACATATGGATGAGTGATCATGTATTCAATCAACTAAATTCTATAGAGCTTAAAATGAAAGAACTAGGACTACATGGGTCATGACAGGTAAATCTCAAGAATAATGTTGAACAAAAAGAGTCAGGTTGTGGGGTATATACAGCATGATGCCATTTATATAGTTGGAAAAAGTACAAATCAAATTTATTAATCTGTATCCTTCTCTTTTACAACTGCTGTTGCTGCCCCTATTCAGGTCTCATCTTTCATCTAGGACACCAGTCAGAGCTCAGTAATTTATCTTTTCTTACAATTACCTCCTAACTCACTTTAAACACTGCCAGCCGTCCAGTCCTCTGCTTAAAAATGCTTGGGTTTTCTACCACATGTAAGATAATGCTGTCCAGGGGCGTCTGGGTGGCTCATTTGGTTAAGTATCTTGATCTCAGCTCAGGTCTTGATCTCAGAGTTGTGAGTTCGAGCCCCATCTTGGGCTCCATGCTGGTCTATGGAGCCTACTTTAAAAAAAAAAAAAAAAAAAATAATGCAGTCCAAAATTTTAGCATGGTATTTAAGATTGTTTCTAGAATCATCTCCCTTCACATCTTCCCTATCTTGTAGGTATCTGTCCTTCAGCAGGTCCTCAAAGTTCCTGTGCCTATAGCAGTCTCTCTGACTGGAATAACTCTCTCCTCTTTCCTCATTCCTTTTCACTTGGCCCAAATATAAGCTTTCAAGGCCCAGATCTAGAGTCATCCTTTGTTTAGAATACTTCCACCTTCCTGCTCCTGGACAAAATTGGTGGTTTACTCTGTTCTCTACTCCCAGGACTTTATTTTTGCTGTTGATATAAGAACTTGGCATATTGTATTACAATTTTTTAAAAAGATTTTATTTATTTGACAGAGAGAGAGAAAGCAGAAGCAAGGGGAGTGGCAGGCAGAGGCAGAGAGAGAAGCAGACTCTCCACAAAGCAGGGAGCTGGATGCAGGACTCAATCCCAGGACCCCTGGGGTCATGACCTGAGCTGAAGGCAGACGCTTAATGACTGAGCCACCCAGGTGCCCTTGTACTGTAATTTTGATCTCCTTGAGAGCAGGATATTTGTCTTCTGCTTTTTGAGGTCCCTTGGACCTTTTTGCATATTTAGCCCATGGTCTGTGGTCATTGAAGGTTATAGCAAAAGAATGTAGCGGTATTTTTTTTTTTTTTTTTTTTTTAATTGTGAGAGGAAAAGTTAGCTCTAAATGCAGTCTGTATGCAGTGTCTCAGCTTTCTTTGGAAAATTCACACATATTCTAACACACTGAGCTTCAGAAGGAAGGCCTTTTCAAGTTCATTTTTTACTAGAACTGATAGCCTGAGATCCATTCATTACAAAGTTGATTGACATTACATTTTAGGGGAGTGATAAAAAGGATTGCATTGGAGATATAAAAGTTAACTTCCCAACCAGGAGAAAACGAACAATGAATTAAATGGTGATTAAAAAAGATTCCCTCCTCAAGACTGTATGTACTTTTTTTGTTTTGGGATTTCTTTTTCTTGGTACATAGAGACATAGACTTCTATAAAAATGGGATTCTCTTATAAAGACTGTTTTATAACATTTTTTAGCCTAATCTCTCTGGAGTAGTTGCCTATGTCAACCAATAGAGCTTCATCATCATCATTTTTTAAAAAATTCAGACATAAATTACATTCTAAATTTCATAAATGTTAAGTGTACAGCATAACCATCACCCAGATTGATAGAACATGTACTAGTGTGGCAGAAGGCTCTCTTTTAACTCCTCTGTGGTGATGAAACAGTTCTGTGTGTTAGTTGTGGTGGGTACCTGGATAAAGGAATATACCTGTGAGAACATTTTACAGACCTGTACACACTGCACACACATGCACACAAAATGAGTGCATGTAAAACCGGTGAAATCCGAGCAGACTCTGGTCTGGCAAATTGTATTGCGCCAAAGATAATTTCCTGATTTTGGCTAATTATATGGAAGATATTACCATTGGTGGGAGCTAGGTGAAGGGCACACTGCACACAGTTTTGGCAACTTCTTGTGATTCTATGATTTTTTTTTTTTAAGTTAAAAAAGTCTTCCTTGTGCCTGTGTTATTATTTTAATGGATATCTTACAGGTTACTGTAGAGATACATAAAAGCTTATATGACTGATTCTCTGTTCATTTTCTGGAGTAAAAATGAATGTGTTTTTCAAAGGGGTCTTATCTTGAAGAAACTACTACAAGGTTCTTGAAATAATTTTTCATGACTATATACAATTTTTTTTTTTTTTTTTTAGAGAGAGAGCACAGGCAGACAGAGTGGCAGGCAGAGGCAGAGGGAGAAGCAGGCTCCCCACAGAACAAGGAGCCCGATGTGGGACTCGATCCCAGGAGGCTGGGATCATGACCTGAGCCGAAGGCAGCGGCTTAACCAACTGAGCCACCCAGGCGTCCCGACTATATACAATTTTTAAGATCATGCAGTTCATAGAGTGAGACAAACCTGTGCAGAGGGGATGATCAGCTCTCCCAGGAAGATGACATTTCAGCAAAATTGTAATTTCTGGCTTTTCTTGCCAGAATTTTCTTGCCCAAAGCCCAAGGATATTGAACTCTGCACCAAGGAAGAGGAGATATAAACGGACGTGCAGCCTAACTAAAACATAGGTCATTACATTGTTTCTCAAGGGTGAAATATTTCTAGAAGATTCACTCAAAGGTAAGCTGCATGGCAAACTCAATTTTACAGGCTTTATTTCAAGGGCAAAGCCATCTGAACAGTTACATTAAGTTTTCCTGGTACTGTTTATCCTGATTTTTTTTTTTAAAGTAAGCTCCATGCCCACCTTGGGGCTTGAACTCATTATCCCAAGATCAAGAGTCACGTGGTCTACTGAATGAGCCAGCCAGATGACTCTGTTCATCCTGATTTTTAACCTGATTTTAAGAAGACCAGCCTGGACCCAGGCTTCTGGAAGCCATAATGTACTCTGTGCTCCTCCTCAGTGGTTGGGGGGAAAATAGATATATTTTTGGCAAAGCACCTGTTAAATGAATGTTGTTTTCCATTTTGGCTCAGCAGGTATCTTATACTCTAATAATTAATGAAGGTATTTTTTGTTGTTGCTGTTTTTAGGCACTTGTTTTCATTTCACATCTATTACTGGTAGTTTGTCTTCGATCCCAGGAACTCACTTATTTGTCATTAACTCAGATACAAGAGGAATATAATGAAAGATTTCTGTGTCTCAGGTGGCCAGCAAAGACTCACACTTGTCAGTGAGATAGGCATTGAGCATGCTGTGGTTACTTGTTAATATTTGAATAAAAACATACTGAGGTCATTGATACTGATGTTTTTCACAAGGCCTTCTTCATTGAAGTGGTGAGATTTACTTTTTCACCTGTGAAAAATTACTCTCACATGACCTTATTTCCCATCACTTCCAAACTCATACTTTTGACTCCAGCTGAGAAAATTGACTTTCTCTCCGAGTCCCATTTTAGAGAAATGACACATATGGCCGGCCTTTCCTCATCAGCTTCATCACATTCTGTCTCTTCCTTCTTTTAAACTTCGCTTTTCTCGTTTTATCCGCGCAGCTATTTCTAGATGAAACCACTGTAATGCCAACGAATCTTAGTGTTTATTGTTTTACTCTTTCTATTTATGCTGTATGTAACTCTTGTATGTATCTTTGCATAGGTATGTTTGACTCTTTGGCTGGAATACCAAATTTCGATAGCGAAAGCAGATAGTGATTAACTTTGTAAATTGCCCATCTGTTTACTTGTCTAGTAACTAATTATGTAAACGTTGACTTCAGAAGAGAACTGGGAACATATACAAATACTTGCCTCACCTGGGATTTAAGATTAATTATGAAAAAGCAAATTTTCCTTCCTTGTACAACATGCTTAAACTTTTGCTTGACTGTTAGTTTTCCTTGGGAACAGGAGTATAATCAGAAATATCATTAATGACCTAAGTGTTCCTTATCGTGGGGTTATTCAAGTTTGGTTTTCTAGACAGGCCTACAATTGTTGGTCTCTTTGTGGTTTTCTGGGTATTTTTGTTCTCCTTTACATGTTCTGTTTCTTTGAAACTATTCATAAACATAAGATGTGGTTGTGCATATGAAATTTATTTGGCAGATTTTGGGACTCAATCAGAACTTTTGAGAGAGAAGACATTCCAAAGGGCTTTTGTTTGCATGGTTGCTTTTTACCTTTATGGGTCTGTTGATTTTTAACTCTTGGACAGTGTTAATAAATTGTTGAGCTGAATTACCTCATATTTGACTTCCTTTTTGGGAGTTTGCAGGTGGTACTAATAATCTTTCCCTCCTTGAAAACGGGTAATGAATGTCCTCTTTATTCTCCATTGTAACCTTGGGCCGTGAAACCCCCTCTCAGCTGGGCCCCAGTTCTGCAGGCATCTGCCTGCTTGGCCTGTTATTACTCCATGATTCATTGCTGGCCTTATTAAACTATTTTGGGCAGCAGCCTTTCCACTCTCCTCCCATGAACCGTGAAGACTAGAGTTGCTGTAGCAGTAGAGACCCAGAGTGGAATTTGCATGTGAAGGAAAGAAGTTTCGCTGGTTTGGAACATGGCCTTCTACCTCCTAGAACAGTGGGGTGTCTGCCCTCTGAGGCCACTTTGTGTCATGAAATGTTTCTTTTGTTTTAAAAAGTGCTCCCAGAAAGTTCATCCTTGAATGTCTAGCGTTTAAAATATTTGGATATGAGGCAATGTAGTCTCCCTACCACCCCCAGATTTTCTTTCATTTTCTCAAGCATCTTCACGATCCTGGTTTGTGTTGGTGGTCTTCTCCAGCTCTTCTATTCTAACCCGTCTCAGATCCATAGACACACAGCATGAACCCTGGCTCAGAAAGGCAGCACAGTACTTTGGAGAAGGAGGTGGCCTTCCATCATACAGGCCTATGTTCAGATCCCAAAGATGGTGGGCAAATGACCTAACTTCTTTAAGGTTAAAACAGGAAACGTAGGGCCAACCTCACAGGGTGGTATAAGGATAAAGAGGAGACATGGAAGCACTAGGGAATGGGAAAACTGGCCACTGGTTAGAACCAGTCAGTAGAGAAAGTTCTCTGGCCTTTGTTAAGGAGACATTATAATTTGTATAATCTACATGTTTTATGTTAAAGATCAGTCACTGAGACCCAAAGAAGCTGTGCTTGCTTGGCGGCCTATAGCTGTACATTGGAAGAGCGAGGATGAGAACCCAAATTTTCGAATTCCTAGTCCAGTGGTTTTTCCATGATACCACATAACTTCCCCATGTGTTACTGGCTCAGGGCCACATTTGAACCATCCTTAGCCTTGTTCATGGAGGTATTATTTGTTGTTCATCAGGAAATACTTGTTTCATGTGCTGTTCCTTTGTTTCCTTAGCATCTTAAAGAAAACAGGTGGAGAATGTGTTAGCTTCCTATTGCTGCTGTAACAAAACTAAATTGTTGAGTCTTGTGGCTTTAAACCATACAAATGCATTCCCTTATTGTTCTGGAGGTCTGAAGTCTAAAATCAGTTTGTCATCAGGGCTGTGTTCCTTCTGGAGGCTCTTGTGGAAACTCTACTGTTTTTTGCTTTTTCCAACTTTTCCAGGCTACCTGCATTCTTTGGCTCAGGGTCCACATCTCGTCTCATTTCCCACCATCCCATCTCATCACATTGCAGGTCGCTAACGGGTCACCTGCCCCTCTCTTAGAAGGACCCTGTGCTTGCATTGGCCCTACATGGATAATCCCGGATAACCCCCTCATCTCCAGGGCCTCACTTTAATCACATCTTTTAAGTCCATTTTGCCATATAAGGTAACATTCACTGGGTCCAGGGATTAGGCTGTGGATATATTTGGGGTTGTTATTCTACTTGCCACAGACAGACATCTACCCTACGAGCCAGAATTCTCAAATCATCCTTTTTCACTTGTATTTCTGAATGTCTCAAAATTAAATCACATCAGTTTGTTCCCATACATTTTTCTAGCCATTTACTCTCCTCCCTCTGTGCCCCATAAAGAATTCCTCCTTTTAGAATAAACCTGTTCTAGAAATGGAAGGTACTGACATCACCCACTCAAATGACTATTCATACTTGTTGGCTTACTCTGATGTTGGAGGGGCAGCCATTGGAGAATGGTTGTCTGGGAGCATCTGTATAGCTCACGTTCTACCTCTGAACATATACTTTTTAAGAGAATATTCAGTAATTTTTAGAATTAAAAAAAAAAACAAACTTTGGGGTGCCTGGGTGGCTTAGTCGGCTAAGCATCTGCCTTCTGCCTGGGTCATGATCTCAGAGTCCTGGGATTGAGCCCCATGTCAGGCTGCCTGCTGAGTGGGGAGTCTGTTTCTCTCTCTCTCTCTGCCCCTGTTTGTGTGTGTTCTCTCTAGCTCACTTTCTCTCTCAAATACATAAATACATAAAATCCTAAAAAAAAAAAATCTTCCGATTCTACCATGTATGATATTGGGGATTTGGACTATGAGACATTTGCTTTCCTCTTTTTGGATACAGATTCTGTTTGAACTATTGTCAGCAGAAATCACACTGATGAGTTTATTTAACCAGGGGCCCTTCCTTTAGTCCTAGGATCCCTAAACCTTTAAAGACTCCATGGAAGGCCTTTATGGAGCTGAACCTCTTGGGGCTGGGCAAAGCCATAGGATTGCTTTTCTGGAAAGTCTGCATTCTAACTTTCATTAGACAAGAGGTTAGTGACCTAAGAGAGGTTAATGATCTACTCAACTGATGGCAGGTAGATTATTTTCCTTTTCCCCTCGATAGGTACCCTGGAAGTATACACTGCATATTTTTTTTGTTTTTAATAAATGATGTGATCTTTTTTTAGCTTCAACTCCACTTCCCTCATTCATATTGAAATAGACCTCCCACTGAAGCCCATGTCTTTTTTGCTGTCAGCAATAAAAGGTTTATTCTGTGTCTGCTGGCATATTCTGAGATATCTTTAGAACAAACAAGATATGGGAAGCCTTTGTTAAGTGTAATCTGAATCTTGGGTAGGCAATATATGATTTGTGTAGACAGGAATTGAAGGTAAGAAGTGTTGTGTTCTTCCCCCCATATCTCCCTGAACACAATGTTTGATCTATAGTTTTTTTCTTTCAGTACATATTTCTTTGGAACTAAAAACTCATTTCCTTTAGCGTTTTGCCATGTATTCCCCCCTTGGATTACTATTTACCTTTTCTTTCAACTCCTTGAGTTTCCTCATAAAGAATGTATGATGTGTTCCTACTTTTATCATTAACTTTGTCTTCACCTTTACTTTCCCTTACCTTGCTGTATGGCAATGAAAAGGATGAGGATTAACTTTTGGAATTTGCTTAATACCCGTAAGTTGCTAGGTAGATGAGACTTAACAGTAGTAAAGAAATATTGTATATGCATAAGGCAAAATTGCCAATGAAATCCAATAATTTGCTAACTGGGTCACTATAAGCAATTTAAAGCTTAGTGAGCAAAACTTGAAAGACCAAAGGTGATTATTTGTGTTTTATGAGTTAGAAAGGTTTTTTTTTTTAATTTTATTTTTAATTTTTTAAAAAGATTTTATTTATTTATTTGACAGAGAGAGATCACAAGTAGGCAGAGAGGCAGGCGGGGGGCGGGGGGAAGCAGGCTCCCTGCTGAGCAGAGAGCCCGATGTGGAGCTCGATCCCAGGACACTGAGATCATGACCTGAGCCGAAGGCAGGGGTTTAACCCACTAAGCCACCCAGGCACCCCTCAGAAAGGTTTTTTGTTTTTTGTTTTGTTTTGTTTTAAAGATTATTTATTTATTTATCTGACAGAGAGATCACAAATAGGCAGAGAGGCAGACAGAGGGAGAAGGAGAAGCAGGCTCCCCGCTGAGCAGAGAGCCCGCTGTGGGGCTCGATCCCAGGACCCTGGGGTCATGACCTGAGCTGAAGGCAGAGGCTTTAACTCACTGAGCCACCCAGGCACCCCCCTCAGAAAGGGTTTTAAAAGCAATTTGGAAATTAAGTTCAGAGGAGTATGAAAAGGAATTCAGGAAGGTTAACTGATTTAGCAAGCCAGCTTTGTAGCACCAGGCAAAAGAGGGAGCCTTACATTGAATGGAATCTCCTTTCTTTTTTTTTCTTTCTTTTTTTTTTTTTTTTAAGATTTTATTTCTTTATTTGACAGAGAGAGAGAGAGAGATTACAGCAGGCAGAGAGGCAGGCAGAGAGAGAGGGGGAAGCAGGCTCCCTGATGAGTAGAGAGCCCGATGTGGGGCTCTATCCCAGGACCCTGAGATTATGACCTGAGCCGAAGGCAGAGGCTTAACCCATTGAGCCACCCATGTGCCCCTTGGAATCTCCTTTCTTGATGGGTTCTTATCCCTCCCCCTTTTTTTTTCTTTTTAAAGATTTTATTCATTTATCTGACAGAGATCACAAGTAGGCAGAGAGGCAGGCAGAGAGAGGAGGAAGCAGGCTCCCCGCCGAGCAGAGAGCCTGACACGGCGCTCCATCCCAGGACCCTGGGATCATGCCCTGAGCCGAAGGCAGAGACCTTAACCCACTGTGCCACCCAGGCGCCCCTCCCCGCCCTTTTAAATGTGTGATATTTTGGAGATAATTATTCCATTGGCATTAAACAGGACAGATACAAATTCTCTTTGAAAACTGTGGGACATTATGCAAAAATAATGCTTAAATATTATGAAAGGAATATGTTGCTTTTGATAAAACTCATTTATGCTCATTTTCATTTAGAACAAGAATTTAAGTCTCCTTTGGGCTGACTTAACCATTTTATAGATGGGGCAAAAATGAGGTCACGGTAGATGGTTTCTACAGCATTATACAAATATTTAGTGACAAAGTTGGTGATAAAACTCAAGATTCCAGAAACTAACCCAGTGATCTTTTATTATAGCATATTGCCTGTATTCTATAGGAGGAGAAGAAGGTTGAATGATGTTCAAGGTTGATGATCTACCTTGTAGATCAAACTACGGTGAGGTAACCCTGTACCCGCCGGCATGACTAAAATTTAAACGACTGACAATACCAAGTGTTGACTATTATATGGAGCAACTGGAGAGGTCAGGAGGCATGGCTGGTGGGAGTAAAGAAAGACACAACCACTTTGGAGAGCAGTTTGGCAGTTTCTAATGTTAAATACAATTACCCTAATGCCTCGGAGTTCTGCTTCTGTGTATTTACCCATCAGAAAGGCCTCTATACGAATGTTCATTGCAGCTTTATTATAACAGTTAAAAGCTGGAAATAGTTTATATGTTCCTCAACTGGTGAACAGATAACTTGTGGTATATTTATACAGTGGAATACTACTCAGCAACCAAGGGGAAGGGATTGCTGATACACTGTGGCTGGAAGTCAAGAACGCACTGAAAGAAAGAAAGAAATACGAAAAGAGTATATTCTGCACAATCGCATTTATGTGAAGCTCTAGAACAGACAAAACTAATTGATAGGGTTGGAAATCAGAAGTGTGAGTGAGTGTGGGAGTTGACTTGTAGAAGGGTACTTGTGGGTGAGGGAAGTGTTCTGTCTGTTGCTTGAGATGGTGCAAGTATACACATTTGTCCAAAGTCATCACACTGTACACTTAACAGGGGTACATTTTGTTGCATATAAATTATACTTCAATATAGTCGAATTTTTTAAAAAATAAGAAATACGATGATGAGAAGCTGAGGTGTCAAACAACAAAGCACACTTGGTGTAAGGCAAAAAATATTTTTACCTTGCCTTTGAATTTTCTGTGGTTCCATTTCATCACCCAAACTTGTGGTCCTTCTGTTGTCATCCCCTTGGCACTTGTCTGAGAACACAGATATAACTACAAGCAAGCATACCATTGTGAAAAAAACTGAACAGTCCACCCATGCACATTTCCATGAGCAAGTTTCTTCTTTGCTGGAGGATATTTTGCCAACTTAAGCCGTAATCATGGGAATCATTTAGAATTTCAGTTATTAATTCTTGTTTAGTTACCAAAATTTTACCAGCATCACTATACATATAAATAAAATAATACCCGGAGAAATGCCAAGTGTTCTTGGCATTTTTCTCGAGGAGGAAGTTTAGAGGATTTGTAGACTGAGTAGGTTGAATTTATAGCCATCTTCTCTGCTAAAAAATCTAAGAATAAAAACGTTGGCATCATGATTGGTGTTCTGAGTCAGATTTTAAATCCTATAAGCCTGTAGCTTAGCAAAATGCTATTCAGAAAACCCTAAACTGCATATATAATGTATCCTTGTCTTGCCAATTCTCCTGCCAACTTCTTTCAGAGATTTCTTTCAGCAATGTCTGAGACTAGAATTGAAGTCATAGGAGTCCCTTTGAAATGAGTTCTAGACATAAGATGAAAGCAGCATTGCTTCTCACCGAGTCAAAAATTCCCAAGAGCTTTCCCTTTAGTGTGCTGGAGGATTATTGAGTAACTTTTAGAACCTAAGGTACATGATGGAGACTCTAACTGAATAAAACTGATTTTTGTTTATTCACGTTTTCTTTTGGCAACAAAATAATGCCAATGCTATTATTTATCACACTTTTGGCTATAAAAGTGCATAAAGTGCATAAATGGTGCATTTATTAGTTCATTTACAAAAAAAAAGATTGAGTACCTATCACATGATAGGTATTTTACCTCACAGCACGATATAAAGAAGAAGAATGATGTCTGTCCTCCAGGAGCTTACTGTTCATAAGGAGATATGCAAACAAATACTTTATTGTGATGAATGTGATTGCCAGAATCAGGTGTGTGGAAGAGCAGCCTGGTGTGTGCCTGCCTGGGAAGGTTAAGTCCATCTAGTCTAACTTGTCACTTTAGGCTAATGTTTCCTTATTGATCTTCTGCCTGAATGATCAAGCCGTTGATGAAAGGGGGCATTAAAATCTCCTGCTATTATTGTATTGCTGCCTGTTTCTTCTCTTAGGTCTCTTAATATTTGCTCTATCTACTTAGGTGCTCCTATGCTGGGTACATAAATATTTACACATAATATATCTCTTGTTGGGTCGACTTCTTTATCATTATATAATGACCTTCCATATTACAGCCTTTGTCTTAAAGTCTATTTTGTCTGATGTAAGTATAGCTAATAAGTTTTCATTTCCATTTGCAAGGAATATCTTTTTCCATTCCTTCACTTTCTGCCTGTGTGTGTCTTTACTTCTGAAGTGAGTCTTTTTCTTTTCTTTCTTTTTTTTTTTTTAATTTAAATCCATTCAGACACTCTCTGTCTTTGGAGAATTTAGTTGATTTACATTTAACGTGATTATTGGTAGGTGTGCACTTACTGCCCTTTCGTTCATTATTTTCTGGCTGTTTTGTAATTCCTTTGTTCCTCTCTTCTTCTGTGGTTCTCTTCCTTTGTGATTTGATGCTTTTCTGCAGTGGTCTCCTTGATTCCTTTTCCTGTATCTTCTGTGTATCTGGAAATGTCAGAGAAGAATGGACAGAAAACCTCATTGGAGCCACACCCTAGATGTGGCTAACCTGCCATACTCACCATGAGGGCAGAAGTGGCTGCCACAAAGGCTCAGAGACAGTTGGTGAGAAACTGCAAATGAGTGGGTGTTGTTGCAAGGTGGAATGTGAGGTGGATAGTTACAGGAATTGAGGCTTGTATGTCATACAAGGCTTGAGACCTCTTCTCTTAAATTGGTAGTCCTCAATCCTGTGCATTTTATTTTATTTATTTATTTTTTTAAAAAAGATTTTATTCATTTATTTGACAGAGAGAGACACAGCAAGAGAGGGAACATAAGTAGGGGGAGTGGGAGAGGGAGAGGCAGGCTGCCCACAGAGCGGGGAGCCCAATGTGGGACTGGATCATGACCTGAGCTGAAGGCAGATGCTTAACGGACTGAGCCATCCAGGGGCCCAATCCTGTGCATTGTAACCATCTGGAAAGCTTTTAAAAAAAAAAAAAAAAAAAAAAAAAAAGTTCATCCTTAGATCCCAGGACCATTGAATTAGAATCTTCAAGAAGAGGACTGGAGCATGTTTGGTTTTTTAAATGTCCACAGATTCTGACTTGTAGATTATCTATTATTTATAAGTAATGAGTATCTACCGAAGAGATTTGAGCAGGGGCATGACATGCCCTAAAATGTTCAAACCAAGGACTGGAGAGCTTTTTATAAACTGGTGTCCATCTTGAGAACACTGTTTCTATAGCTGCAGATAGATCACTGTCATTTCCCTCAACTCCAAACACCCAGAGGGTCATTGTTCTAGACATAAAGAAATAGTGGGTTCCAATTACCACTAGCTATCGAGCCCTATTATGGGAGTCACCTAGTCATTGTGTCTGCCTCTCCACCGCACCAGGGCGAAACTAAAGGCTGATAAGCTTTTACTCTATAGCTATTTAAGGATTGTTTTAATGCAACAGAAAAAGTGTTATGTCTTTTTAACTCCAGGCATGTCAGCCTGTCTTAAAAGTGATCCAAGGAAGCCAAGACAGTTATTCCACTCAACCTTTTCTGTATCACAAATATGGGTCAGATAATGGCTGAGGGGTTGCACGTGTCAAAGCGGCCAGCTCTCTGAATTGTAGCCACACTGAAGTGTAAAGGAGAAAAGCCTGATTTAAATAGTAGAGCCCACTTCTCCCCCTGCTTTTTTCCTCTTCTGCGGAACCCTGCGATGGCTTCTGCTACAGACAGTTACAGAGAAAGACAGTGGAATGTTCCCAGGTGAACAGGAACTGTGGAAAGCTGTTTTTAGCCCTAAGAAGCTAGAGATTGCTCCTAAGGGGAAGTTTTCCTTCTTCAGGAACTGAACCTGAAAGAAAAGCCATCCATGTAGAAATCACTGGAGACCTTTCGGTACTTCTCCCTTCAAGCAGGCCTGCCCATTGGCCTCTTGGGGGGAAGAAAATTTTTGTTGTTCATTGAGAGACCCAGAAAGGAGAGGTTTGGAAAATGTCTTGGGTTTTTGAATATCTGGGCTGGAATTGGGATATTACTTCTAGTCTTGAAAAGGCATCCGGCCATATATTGTGATAGGTGGGCACCCTTTTATTGTGTTCCAAGACCTAGACAACAAATAAGAAAGTCAGGTAAGTATACTGACCTCGCCACCCTCCATCTACACTGGGCTGCATGTTGAAAGGGGTGACTGAGGAGGGTTTGTTATAGCTGCAGGTCAGTGAAGAGTCTACTGGGAAAATTTTTCTTTCATCTCTTGACCCTTGTTAATCAGACCTCATGCTCACATATATGGTATTTAACACATTGAACTCTGTAGTCATACAATTTATTTAGCAACCTTTAAAATGTTTTTTGAATGTTAATTATATGTATAGGTCTATAGTGCTCTTATGTTGTAAAGATCTGAAGATGTATATAAAAACGATAAATTGCTATGCCTCCTCCCTTGTCCCCTTTGCATATATGTATGTATGTACATAAAAAGGAAATGGAAAAAAGAGGACATTAATGGCAGCCAAATAGGGCTGATTTGTATTATCCCCAAAGGGAAGACAGCAAAAGCAACCAACCTGAGCCAGGACAAATCTGATTCCTGGGCAGAACCTCAAGTAACACTGTAGATCTAAATATCCAGGGGGAGAGAGGACCTTGTTGGATGTGGAACAGTGTCCTGACCACTGGTGCATTGGCGAGCCTCTTGTAGAGCCCTTGGGGCTACAGATGAAGCTGGAGATCATTGACATCATCAAAACATTTAAAAACGGAATGGCTGGGGCACCTGGGTGGCACAGTTTGTTGAGCGCCCAAATCTTGATTTTGGCAGGGGTTGTGATCTTGGGGTGGTGGGATCCAGCCCTGTCTTGGGCTCCGTGCTCCCTGTGGAGTCTGCTTGGGATTCTCTCTCTGCCCCTCTTCTCACTTGCGTGCTCTCTCTCAAAAAAATAAAATCTTTAAAAAATAAAAATTAAAAAAGATGGAATGGCTGTCTCAGAAAGTAAGAAGATCCCATCAGTGTGTCTGCACCAGTTAAACCCAGCCTTATACAAGGCGGGCAGACATTGAGGAAATGTGTAATTAATAAATACCCACATGACAGCACTGGCAAGAAGCTTCTGTTATTAGAGTCGGTAGTTCTGTGGAGGAATCCAGAGTGGGACCATAGCTACAGGGTAAGTCACAGCTTGAGAGAAACAAGTGCGAAACTGTGAAGGGATAGACTCTCATTACTTCCCCCCGCCCCTTATTTTAAGTGATTATATCATCTTGAATACATTCTCATAAAAGTATTGAAAATATATTAATAAGGAAGAGAGGGGGAAAACCCCCTTGTTTTGATAGCCAAATGTAGCTAGCCCCTCACTGTCTCGTTGAGTCTTAACTATTGTCTTTATTTTCAGTTTGTATTTTTACAAAATTTTCTGCATTTTGTGTTTAGCATGTTTCTTTTAACATGAACAGGTTACAGGTTAACGTTCTTCGTAAATGATTTTAGAGGCAATATTATTCCTGGTAGGATATAATATATTCTAGTCTTAATTTGCTTAACTTTTCCCCTACTGTTGGACATGAAGGTTGTATCGACTTTTTCCCTGTTATAAATATTGAGTAAAAGGTTGTGTTTTATAACATTTGAATAACAGTTGCTCAATAGGTTTCCCAGATCCTTTTACTTATTTATACTGTAATCAATAATATGTGTCAAAATTTGCCAATCCTTCCTCCCCTTGGGTATTGATATATATATTTTTAAAGATTTTATTTATTTATTTGACAGAGATCACAAGTGGGCAGAGAGGCAGGCAGAGAGAGAGAGAGGAGGAAGCAGACTCCCTGCTGAGCAGAGAGCCCGATGGGGGGCTCGATCCCAGGACCCTGAGATCATGACCTGCGCCGAAGGCAGAGGCTTAACCCACTGAGCCACCCACATGCCCCTGGGTATTGATATTTAAAATTACTTTTCTAGGGGTGCCTGGGTGGCTCAGCAGTTAAGCATCTGCCTTTGGCTCAGGTCATGATCTCAGGGTCCTGGAATCAAGCCCCACAGCATCTGGCTCCCTGCTCAGCAGGAAGCCTGCTTCTCCCTCTGCCACTCCCCCTGCTTGTGTTCCCTCTCTCCCTGTGTCTCTTTCTCTGTCAAATAAATAAATAAAATGTTTAAAAAATTTACAAAATAAAATTGCTTTTCTATCTGCACATGTGGAAAATAGTACATGTGGTGGGATCAGCAAAGGGAGGGTGCTTTTGGAAGGACGCAGGCGTCGTGCCCAGGGCAGGCGGCAGGAAGCACAGCTGAAAACTGGCAGGACCTCAGACATCGCAGCAGTCCCCCAAAATCTGTGCCCCCCCCCCGCCCCGGGTCGCCCAGCCTACGCAGCCCGTTTGTCTGATTTGTCTCTTTATGTGCCTCTTCTTTGCCCCTGGCTATGCCTTATGGCCCTAGTGTGTTGTCTGTCTTTCTGTGTCTCATTCTGCATGTCCGCGGTTGGCCTCTTTTTGTCTTCCAGCCCCTCTCTGTCTACGCACCCTGCTGTCCCATTCTCTCTGCTTTCCCTGCATATGGTTCAGAATAGCACCCCCGGCAGTCCCACGTGTCTCCCAAGTTTAGTGTCATTACAGCAGCCTCGCTCCCCTTGTCTGCTTCCCAAATTCTGGACAAAGAGAATCATGTTGGTGCAGGTGAGTCAATACAGTGGCTGCCCTTGGTTTGGGTGACTCCGGTGGCCGGGGAGGGGCTGGCTTTCAGAGAGAGGGGTGCTAAGGAGAGGAGTCCCTTTCACAGGTGCCTATAATGAGACTGTGGTGCGTCCTGCCCCCACCTGCCCCCACAACCAGTCATGGTGAGCTCCTCTCTGCAGAGAGAATTCAGCAAGCAGGCCTTGTGTTCTTCGTGGGCCTATTAAAGGAAGAGGATAAGTGTAGACCCTTTCTTGATTGTTTCCATCCATTGTGATAGATTACCTAGCTTTTAGGATGAGATTTGCCATCCCTGAAGCGGAGAAGAATTTGCTGGGTTGGCCCCATCCCTAACAGAGTGAGAGAGAGAGAGAGAGAGAGAGAGAGAGAGTGTGTGTGTGTGTGTGTGTGTGTACATGCACAGGGGAGGTGGGTGAGGCATACGGCAGACTGATGGCCGCACTTACTTTCTTTTTCTTTTCTTCAGTTCCTAAAACTCTAACTCATCCAGACTTTTCATTCATTTTTCATTCCTTTTTTTTTTTTCTTTCTGTATTGACTCTAAGGTAGGAAGCTCATTTCATATTCAGAATTAACCATGGGGTTTTCCACAAGGAGGACAATTCCTCACTCTGACCCTGGAAGCCCCGGGTCAGCACCAGCATTGGCAGGCCATAGCAGGTGGATAGGAGACAGAGTCTTCACCTGAAAACCTGAGTCGGGGCTGGGGGGATTAGTGCTGACCTCAGGGTTGATGGCAAGGCTGTGAGTCAGCATGGAATGAGGTCAGACTGAAGAATGGGGGTCGAGCCGGCCACGCAGGGTAAGTCAGAGAAGAGCCGGGGGGGTGCCCTGAGTTAGCACATGCTTCCCAACTCTCCCGTGGGGTTGCTGGAATGATCGATCCCCTAAGGTGTCATATTTCTTCAGTTGTTTGATAAGTGATACCTATTTGTGAAACCACATTCTACAGGCATCAGGGGCGTCCACTGAATACTCAGTTTCCCTCCCATCCTGGCCACTTGGCCACCCAATTCCCCGAGTGAGAATAGTTCTGTGGTTGAGGAAATTGAGGCACCAACAGGCAGATCTCAAGGTTACACTGTGGCGAGGGCAAGCCCATCTTTCTGCCACCCTAGTCTGTGCTGTCCCGCTGCTTCCCGTTGGAATTCTTTATAACACAGTCCAGACACTGAAGCATTTGAGGATAGTGATGATTATTTTTTTAATCATCTGCTTTCTATTTTCCACCTATATGGTATCTTTTCTGAGACCAGGCCATTCCTGTTAGTCCCTATTGCAGTGTACATAAGTTACTCTAGGGTATTTTTTTTTTTAAGAGTTTATTTATTTATTTGACAGAGAGAGTATAAGTTGGCGGAAGGGGCATGGGGAGAGGGAAAAGTAGGTTTCCCGCTGAGCAAGGAGCCTGACATCGGGCTCGATCCCAGGACCCCGAGATCATGACCTAAGCCGAAGTCAGACACTTAACTTGCTGAGCCACCAAGATGCCCCTATTCTAGGGAGTTTTAAAAATAAGTAGCAGATACAATACTAATGATGTTAAAGGTACAGAGATTTCATAGATGTCTTTGAGGGGCTTGCTATTTGCAGCCTCTCTGCTATCTGTCAGACTTAGTAGTAATGAGGAATGGAATCTGTGCTGACTATAGAAACATATGAGCAGTTGCTGAAATTCACTACTTTTCATGTATCTTCTCTACAAAATGCGTTTTTTAAAATTCAGCAATATAGGGATGCCTCCGTGGCTCAGTCAGTTAAGCATCTGACTCTTGATTTCTGCTCAGGTCATGATCTCAGGGCCATGAGATCAAGCCCTGCATTGGTCTCCACACTTAGTGTAGAGTCTGCTTGTCCCTCTCCCTCCCCTTACTTGCATGCCCCTCCAACTCTCAAATAAATAAATAAATAAAATCTTTTTTTAAAAATTCAGCAATATGACTTTCTATATGAATGTGATAGTTCAACAAAGGTTTAAAAAAATCTTGCAATATGAATTCTTTGGTGTGCTTTCATTTCCAGATAAGCAGACATTTACCGAAATTAGAACTTTGTGGGGGCACCTGGGTGGCTCAGTTGGTTAAGTGTCTGACTCTTGATTTCTGCTCATGTCATGATGTCAGGGTCATGAGCTCAAACCCTATGTCTGGCTCCTGGATGCGTGTGGAGTGGCTTACGATTCTCTTCCTCTCCCTCTGCCCTTCCCCTACCTCTGCTCACATGCGTGCTCTCTCTCTCAACCTCCCCTCCAAAACAAAACAAAACAAAACAAAAAACAACTTTGGGAGAGTAGCAAAAACCACAGATTTCCCAGCCTTAGAGGTCCTTGTGAAAAAGGATTCTTTTGTCTGAATGGGAGTAGGGAGGGATTCCCACTGTGGACCACGCCTGTATTTGTCCACCAATTTAGAGCACCTGGGGAATGATGGGACCAGAGTGTTCCCATCCTGTTTCCTGATGCTGCACTTGGGGTGCTGCCACTCTGAGCTACATTCTGGAGTTGATTTCGAAGGCATCTTCCCCCTATAAGAAGTGCCATCATCTCTTTACTTTAAGTGCATTGAGTAGGTCTCTCTGGGCTAGCTTGAGTACAGGATCATGAGTTAAAATATTTCTATAGAAAAATGTTTTGAGTTTGAAACGGCTGATTTAGAATACCTTCTAAAACATAACCTCTTGAAAGTTGGAGTTATCTGTGCTTGCTCCATTTTATCCTGTTCTTTTATTGCAGAAATAGAATCTGGGGTTTCATTTAACTTGGGGTGCTCTTTGGACTAGTGATGGGTTGACTTGTGTGAATATTTTAACCTATATGGTGGTATTTCTGAGAATTGAAGTCATAGTAAAAAAAAAAAATTTTTTTTTAATGTGGGTGTGAGTCATTGCTGAATGTAAAGCAGGAGTACAGATCGAAGATCAACCAACTGTTTCAGAGCCTGAAAGTCATTTTAACATCACATTCAGATTTGGCTTTCAGTCGTTCTGTAAGGGTTTTAATTAGACCCAATTGCTTGTAACTAGGGCCTCGGTGATGGAAGCTGTTACTGCTACCCACGTAGAAGAATGCCTTTGAGATCTTGGAGGGGGGACCAGTGTTTCATTTCTGGGTATGAGTGTCAGCAACCTCTCAAATGAGGAGGAGTGTCCACGATCTATTCACGATTTCTAGGATGACTAATGTGGCAGGCAGGGTTGATAAGTCTTGTGATTTATATTGGTATTTCCACGTGTTGAGGTTGCCTTTGACCTTTGACTTGGCTATTTCATTCTTTCCTTTCTATGAGTTCATTAGAGCATATAGATTCAGAAGCTTTATGTAGACTGATCTGAAATGTAGTCTTCCATGTTGATGTTATATTGCTCATTGGGTTTTTTTTATTATTTTATTTTATTTTATTTATTTTTAAAGATTTTATTTATTCATTTGACAGAGAGACACAGTGAGAGAAGGAACACAAGCAGGGGGAGTGGGAGAGGGAGAAGCAGGCTTCCCGCTGAGCAGGGAGCCCGATGTGGGGCTCGATCTCAGGACCCTGGGAACATGACCTGAGCCAAAGGCAGACGCTTAACGACTGAGCCACCCAGGCGCCCCTCATTGGGTTTTTTTAAAGACTTATTTATTTATTTGAGAGAGAGAGAGAGGCAGAGAGTGAGAGAATGATCGGGAGGGGCAGAGGGGGAGGGAATTTCAGGCAGACTCCACTCTGAGTACAGAACCCTGTTTGGGAGTCCATCCCATGACTGAGATCATGACCAGAGCTGAAGCCAAGAGTCGGTCACTCAACCAAGGGCACCACTCAGGTGCCTGTGATCATTTATTTTTAATTGAATATGCTGTTTTAAAGCACTTTCAGAACACAGATAGTTCTTTTTTGAATCTTAGGACTAAATACCAGTGTCACAGCTGGTGTCGCATTTGACTCCGCAAAAGTGGATTTACCTCATGCCAGTGGTTTTTGTGGGAGGAGATTGATAACTATATGTCTGATTCTATTTGATTCAAAGGTAATTTTAGGAAGGGAGGATTTTAAAAATTGATACATAATTTCACATACCACAAAATTTACTTTTAAAATGTGTCAGTCAGTGATTTTTTTAGAAAAATATTTATTTGACAGAGAGAGAGAGAGAGCACAAGCAGGGGAAGTAGCAGGCAGAGGGAGAGGGAGAAGTAGGCACCCCACAGAGCAGGGGGAGCTCAATGTGGGACTCGATCTCAGGACCCTGGGACCATGACCTGAGCTGAAGGCAGTCACTTAACCAACAGATCCACCCAGGTGCGCAGTGATTTTTTTTTTTTTTTTAAATACATTCACAAAATTGTGTGACCATCATCATCATCTAATTATGGTACATTTCTAACCACCCCAAAAGGAATCCCATTCTTCCCCATTTTGCTTATCTTCAGGCCCTGGCAAACACAATCTACTTTCTATCTCTATAGATTTGCTTATTGTGGAAATTTTATATAAATGGAATTACATAATGTGTGGCTTTTTTTTCCCCCAAAATATTTGTTTGTTTATTTATTTTAACAGAGAGATCACAAGTAGGCAGAGAGACAGGCAGAAAGAGAGGGGGAAGCAGGCTTCCCGCGGAGGAGAGAGCCTAATGCGGGGCTCGATCCCAGAACCCCGAGATCATGACCTGAGCCGAAGGCAGAGTTTTTACCCACTGAACCACCCAGGCACCCCTTGTGTGGCCTGTTTTATCATTCTTCCTTCACTTACATGTGGTTCATCCACTTGTAGCTTGACTCAATGTTTTATTCCTTTTTACAGATGAATAATATTCCATTGTCTGATCTCTTAGTTCAGGCTTCTATGACAAATTACCACACACTGCTTGGCTTAAATGGCAAGCAAACATCTATTTCTTTTAGTTCTGGAGTCTGGTCCAGACCTAATATATCTGATTTGGAATCAGATATATTATAAAAGTTTGACCACTAGCTCTATTTTGGTTTCTTAACCATAGACTGAAACTTAAAACCTAAGTCAAAGAATAGTTCTGAGAATTAAATAACATAACATATGTGAAAGCATCTAGCATAGTATCTGGGAAATGACAGGTACCAAATAAATGTCTCTTGCCTTTCCCATATGCTTCTCAGAGATGCAAGAAAACTTTCTTTGTGCCTTATAAGATCATTTTGAATTCTTCTTTAAAATCAGCCTTCCTCAGGTTAGAAACTGTTTTCCCCAGAGTTATCATATAGATTAGTATTAGTGAGTTTTCTAGTCTATTCTATAGTATTGTTTGGACCAAAATGTTTTAGACTTTGCTCACTACTTTATCCCCACTGTCTAGAGTTGTCCCTGACCGATAGTAAATGATCAGTAAACATTTGTGAAGTAAATACTAAATGTCGATCCCATTTTCTTGGGATTCCCATTACTTGGGTGAATATGTGCAAATTGCTTGAGCTATGTTTTGAAGCCTACATAAGAATTGTGTGAGTACTTAATTTCTGAGATAATTTCCACAAGATTTCTTTGAGCATTTTGTCCAGTTAATTAAGAGTGCCTCTCTCTGAAGTGCTACTTCTTTTCTCCAAATGATATTTTACTTCCCATTCAGATGTTTCCTCTTCAGGGCAATTTCAGACTAGGTAGAAAAGATTGAGTCTGAGTATAAACTTAGGAAAACAAGAGGGGAACGAGAGCGGGGAAGTTGGGTTTGGGGGAAGATATGTGATAATGAGAGACCAGGGAGGGCCTTTTAGGGGACCGTTGGGTCAAACAGGGAAGCATGTTCCCAGTTTCTGACACTTGCTTTTGGTTTTTATGTGATTTTCATGGTTTCTTGTGGTTTCTCTAGACCAAGACTAGACATGAAACTGTAAACAAAGAATGTCTAAGTGTTATTTACCAGCTATTGTGTGCCTAATTTATAACCAAGAAGTGGTGCCTGTGCATGTTAAACTACTATCTACATGATGGATAAACCAACCTTTAAAAGTAAGAGTTCAGATAATTTCATGGACTCAGGATAATTGAGTTTTAAAGCTAGACAGGATTGTCACGCTGAAGGACTATTAAGTGTCACCTCAAAGAAGACATTCCATGGTCACATGTGTTTGAATGGCTTCAACAAAATAAACAGGCATTTGTTTTAACTGTAGGACTTCTCAGAGCCTTTAATATGCCAATGTGTATTACACTGTGTCTTCAATAGGGAAGGTAGGAGCAGCAATCACCAAGGTCACTGGTCTGTGGGGACTTATATTTCACTGCCACAGAGAACCCTAAACAGGGTTTGCTCTGGTAAACACCAGAGCACTTTTTTTTTTTTTAAGATTTTATTTATTTATTTGTCAGAGAGAGAAAGACAGAGCACACATACAAGCAGGGGAAGCGGCAGGCAGAGGGAGAAGCAGGCTCCCTGCCCAGCAAGGAGCCCATGAGGGACTCCATCCCAGGATGTCAGGATCATGACCCAAGCTGAAGGCAGATGCTTAACCAACTGAGCCACCCAGACCCAGGTGTCCCTAGCAGAGCACATTTTGAATAATTATGATCTAGGGTAGCTCCTTAATTTTTCAGACATGAACTCTGATTTTTTAATCTTTCTGAGCTGCTATTTCTGGGAAGCCATGACTGTTAGTACATAGTAGCTGCTTATGTCTCTCTGTTGTGCTACTAAGAGACCTATCCAAAAAGGAAACATTTAAAGTAGGAGCTATAGGGACGCCTGGGTGGCTCAGTTGGTTAAGCAGCTGCCTTTGGCTCAGGTCATGATCCCAGCGTCCTGGGATCGAGTCCCACATTGGGCTCCTTGCTCATCAGGGAGCCTGCTTCTCCCTCTGCCTCTGCCTGCCATTCTGTCTGCCTGTGCTTGCTCTCTCTCCCTCTCTCTCTCTGACAAATAAATAAAATCTTAAAAAAAAAATTAAAAAAAAGTAGGAGCTACAGTCAAATTCCTGAAACACCACACATATGTATATATAACTTATAAGATACTTTATAGCTTCCAAGAGCTACATATTTATTTATCTTTAATCTGTTATGTGTATAGCTTGGTTTGTGTAGGGCCTAATAATCTCTGATCTAATGAATTTACAAAATTTGATTCTTGCAGCTTTTACTCTGATATGTACTTCTTAAGATGAAGGACAGGAAGAAGCAGGAGAAGGCCACTGACTTCTGTGAAATAAACAGAGCTTGGAGGCTACCTTGTTCTGAGTTGTCAGATTGGCATGTTATGGCTGGAAGCATTCCTGGAGTTCCTGGCTAGAACAGTGTGGATACAGGCTCCTCTCTTCCCCTTCTAGTTCTTCCAGCTGCCCTCCTTCCACCCAAACACTCCTTGCTTCCAAGTCCCATACAGTCTGTTTCTTTAACTTTCTTTAAAGAGGGGGGTGAGGGTTCAGGGGAGAGTAGAGAGAGAGTCAGAAGGGGACTTGGTGCTCGAGCTGCCTTCACGTCCGGTGAGCGCAGTGGCCTGGTGTGTCACCGCTGTGGTGGAGAAGCTGCGCCGGTGGGTGCTCGGTGTCCGTAGTTTCCATTCACACCTCCAGTCTGTAGACCCCAACACCATGGCTGGTCTTATCTCCATTCTGGGGGGGGTGGCCGCCTCACCCTGCTCGATGCCTGTGGGGAGGCCTGACGCAGGCAGATTCTCTCTCGGGAGCCTAACGTGTTTCCAACGAAAGAGACAAAAGCCAGAAAGAGAGAGGAATCAGAGAATGCAGAGGATGGGCTGGGGGGGTATCTGAGTCCGAATCCAAGGTTGGTGACTTTGGGGGAAGAAGGTGAAGCTGGATCAGGTGACCATTTGAGGACAATGAACCATTCAAGTCAGAAAGTAATTGCTTTTTCATTTTTATATCCGTGACATGTGTTCCTTATGTTTAAAAATCAACCAAAACAAAAAAAGGTCAAAGGAGAAATTAAAATATTACCCCAAAATTCTCAACCAGAAAATAACCAGTGTTGGCTTTTATTTCAGGCTTGCCTCTATACCTCTAGTGAGAGGGATGGACAGATAAATGACAGGAAGAAGTAATTGTGTAAGATTGAGCTCATACAAAACAGAGTTTTATTTTTTATTTCTTTTTTTTTTTTTTTTTTAAAGATTTTATCTGTTTGAAAGAGAGAGAGCAAGCAAAGCATAAGTGGTGGAGGAGTGGAGGGAGAGGGAGAAGCAGACTCCCCACTGACCAGGGAGCCCAACACAAGGCTGGGTCCTTGGACTCTAGGATCATGACCTGAGTTGAAGGCAGGTGCTTAACCGACTGAGTCAACCAGGTACCCCTAAACGGAGTTTTAAAAGTAAAATATTCTAGTTGATCTTACTTGAATTTAACAAAAGGAAAATAAATTGCCAATCTTCTGAAAGGTCATCTTTTATCTGAGGAGGGTTAGTTCTCTCAGTGCAGAAGAGAGATGAGCGCCTCCAGCAGGTTTGGGAGTCAGAATGAGTTGCGCACGCTCTAATAGTATGATAAACAATCTGTCGCTTTTGCCCAGCATCCCTGCCCTGGTTTCAGATGGTTTTCACTTGTTTTATTTTTATTTTGTTAGGATTTATACTTTTGACCCCAGTAGTCATAATTCCCCTGGTTATTCCCTGACTGCTTCATTCATAATCAATGCACCGTTAACCATTGGTCTTTCTCCATGGCTTGGTCATTCTTGGTCATTTAACGTGTTGGGGGGCCTCATTGTCATTAAGATTTATTGGAAAAGGGCGTTTGGATGCCATGTTTTCTGAGTGGTTTTAGTTTGGAAGCTGTTGCCTATTGCCTTTATTTTTGAAACACAACCTTGCTATTGCCCACATTGTCTTCTAAAGAGGTGTCAGAGTCTACTAGCAATTTATGAGAACACCTGTCATGAATTGGGAAATTTTAGGAATTTGAGGCAAACAGACATTGGTTCAGGTAAGCAGAAGAGGTTATTATACTGGGCAGTGGTAAATTAAGTTGGTAAATCAGATATCGGATTATGGAAACAGTTGAATATTAGGAAACTGGGAGACTGGCTGTTTTCTCAGTTAACTTCTCATTTCCTTGCCAAATCTATAACTTTCCTGCAGGCGAAATGACAGTTACGGCAAGCTTTGTGGAGCTGTTTCTAGGACTTTGTAAATTGTGCAGGAACCCCCTTAAAAGGCTTCTCGCCTTCCCTCCCCACTCTCTGTGAAAAGGCACCTGGCTGGCCAAGAGTGGATTTTGTCGCCTTCTGAAGATAGTAGAAAGTGGTAAATATTTTCATCTACCAAAAAAATTAACATCTGATAATTGTGTGAGCTAACATCTTTCTGTTCCCAATATGATCTTTGCCTATCACTATTATCTTAAAACTAAGCAGCCATTATAAGCCATTCCTAAATGACACATGACCTTTACACATCTTTTTATAAATTCCTAATGGGTTATGAGTTGGAGGATCTGATCCTTTTAAAGAAGCTCATCTCCATTCTGAAATAGTTTGAGGTACCTGTTAGTGTAGGTTGGGCTTATTACTAAAATTCCCCGCTGACCTTATGCAGAAAACTACTCGCTTGTCTCTCCCTGTAATTCATTCTCAAACGGTGGAGGGAATGGGAAAGAAAATGGCCCAGATGAGTTACCACGTTTACATTTTGGCCATCATCCTTTATGGTGACGCAGCTGCACACCAGCCATTGAGTTTTTCTAGTTGGTAGGGGTGAGAACACACCTGGAAGATTTCCGAGGCGGCAATGTCCTGAAGGTGTTCTCACTTTGTGCCAGAGAAAAGCTGGGAGGAAATCAGGAGTTTAGAATGGTGTGGTAAAGCTGTGTTGTCTAATGGCAGCTACCAGCCACATGGGAGTATGTATATTTAAATTACTTAAAGTTAAATAAAATTTAAAATTCAGTTTCTTAGTTGCACCGGCCACATTCAAGGGCTCAACAGCCACCACATGGGGTGAAGAAGCCTTGGTATCAGACAGCGCTGAAGATTCTATCGGCTAGCTCCGGTTTCTGTGCTGGTCATGGTGTCATGATGTCATGGTTAGGGCTCATTACAGACCACATGAGTTAATCTTCTGGCTTTTCCCCCTCCGTCTCTCTGCTTTCAATCATTCTTCGGCTCCAACTCAGATGATGAGGGACAGCTCTCCTTATTGCCTTGTTGGCACCCTCTGATCTTAAATAGCCTGCTGGGAGTCCTGTGTGTGGCCCAGGTTAGATCTCTGCACTGAGGGTCAAGTAGGCAATGGTCTGGCCAAGGCCCAAGAGCTAACCAGTGTTCTTACCGAAGGATTCAATGGGGCTTGGGATTTTGACTCTTTTTTTTTTTTTTTTTTTTAAGATTTATTTATCCATGAGAGAGAGAGAGAGAAGGGGCAGAAGGAGAAGGAGGGAAACTTGAGCAGACTTCCTGCTGAGCGTGGAGCCTGATGTGGGACCCAATCCCACGACCCAGAGACCACGACCTGAGCCAAAGCCATGAGTCAGAGGCCCACTGACTGAGCCACCCAGGCGCCACTTGACTCTTTAATTTAACAACAAAGCTGCTCTTCAGAAATGTATCTGCCCCGGACTTTTACTTCAGTTCCCTCTTTGTCTCTGGGTGTGTGTTCTTGATGGAGAGTATGGTCCTGGTTCTGCCCTAGTTATACTCCCATGACTGACCTTGTGACCTCAGTAGGAATGTTTCTGTGGCTCCTTGGCAAGCTGAGAACTCACTCCCAGCCTAAGCAACTGATAAATGCCAAATGATGAGTGAGAAATTCTGTGGTCTGTGCTAAAATGTATGTTTAAATGGTTCTTAAGGGTTTGTTTGCCTTCTCATCTTTCCCGTTTTAGATTCCATTGTCCCTTTTGTAGTCTATGACCATCAGGTACACAGTCACCTCGATCAGCTGATTGACCCACATGCTCTACTGTGTGCTTCATGTCCATGACTTTCTAAGGCAGGTCTGGCTTTGTTGACCAAGAAGCCTGCTACCAAGTCTGACATACGTGACAGGAGCACGATACTCTAGTAGGAGGAGCCTGCTGGCCTGAGGGTCAGGAGAAGGGGGCATTACTGCTGATTGAACTGTCCTTTTGATCCCATGTTCCTATGCTTCCCACCCAGAGGGGGGTCTGCTAAGGGTTCCTGCCTAGTGCTATCGTTATGTGATGCTGTGTAACAAACAACCCCAAAACTTGGTGGGTTAAGACATGAATATTTTATTTAGCCCTCAAATCTGTGATGTGAACAGGATTTGGGGGTTGGGGGGAAGCTGGAGTCTGCTCCACTCAGGGTTGGCTGGGATGTGAGAAGGCTGGCAGGGGGATCCTCTAAAGACTCACTCACGTGCCTGAGAGTTAGTGGTGGTGTTTTGCTGGTATGGGGTGTGACCTTAGTTCTTTTAGAAACGAACCCCTCCAAGTGTTACTTCTGCACTGCCCAGTTTGGGCTTCCTCACATCGTGATGGCTTAGTTGAAGATGGAGCATCCTGAGAGACACAGCATCAGACGGAAGCTGTGTTCCTGTTTCTAATGTACCCTTGGAAGTCACATGGAGAGGGAGTCACTTTGGCCATAATGACAAGCTCAGTCAGGTCCCAGGGAAGGAAACAGTGGGGAGTGTTCGGGGATGAGGTGTATATTGGTGTCATCATCTTTGGAAACTGTCTTCTACATTGGTAATGATGAATCAGAATTGGCATCAGCTCTCTTTAAGCCATAAATATAAGCCTTGAGATCTGACCTGCGTCTAAAACTGGGGCATGTCTCCTTTCCAGGAGAGGATTGTCACTGCTCTGTGCTGGAGCGGCTCGTGGGTATGAGGGTGGGGGGTTGCCATTTGCATAACGCTGGGACTTCTTTGATTAGAGATGCCGTCTGAATACAAAACAGGACATTGAAACCCCTCCAGTGTGTTCACCTCCCTGACTCAGCCTAGGTCTGCAGTCCATTGGGGAATTCCGAGTGAAGAGCAGGTGTCATTTTTTAAAAAATGAATCTGATGGAACCCAGCAGGAGTTTTGATACATTATTTATATCTCACATTCTGACTTCGGTTTTCTTGTAATTTCTATTGCTTATTACTTTTATAGTGCCCTCAGAAGATGCAAACTTCTAAACAGGATCCATCCAGACTTAACATTATCACATTTGATAAATGGGGACAGATAAATGAGAATATTTCTTCTTCAGTTTCTAGATTAAAATAGATTCTAGTAGAAATCTAGTAGCTAGTGTAAGGGGGCGGGGACACACGGGTCATCCATTTGATAAATAATGTGTCACACGCCGGGTTCTGTGCCCATTGTAGGCGATGTAAAAAATAGAACCAAGAAAGAATAAGACACGGCCTTCCAGTTGTTTCTGATGTATTCACTCCTGGAGAGAAAAAATACCACAATGTTTTTGGCATGAGTTACAGAGAGAGGTGCTTTTACGTTTTTCTTCCCTTTTTAGCTCTCGTCTCCTTATATCCACCCCAGTTTTTAAAAATCTCTTCTCTCTGCCTTTTTCATCCAATTCTCCTTATAATTTTGTTCCACTTGCACAGTTTAAAAGTGTTGTGTGTTCATTTTCTCAGCCCTTCCCTGAGGAGTAAAACTTCCTGTATCGCTTTCTCTCCCCACCTGCATTCACTGAATTAGTAAATTCTTGCATTCCTTAGAGCCTTTTAAAACACTTTGCTTATTCCGCCCCTGCAGTTTTGGAAGGACGCCCCCAAACTGTATCTCGAGAAATTCATTTGATAGAATTTTTTTTATCAGCTTAGATTCTTCGTCCTCAGGTTATTTTTATTTAGACGCCCAGACGAACTTCAAGTGTGCCCATCTGGTGCATCAGCCCCTGGGTATTTAGTTTCTTGTTACTTGAGAAGGTTCAGGTGGCTCTTACGGACCATTGTTCATGTTTACATTTAGCTTCCTGTTTACATTTCTGAAAAGACAATTAGTAGATTTTTACAGATGATAGAGAAGTTTTTTAAAAATTTGCATTCATGTTTCACAGTGACTCGGTCGATCGCCTTTTTAGATAAGTACTGCACGGCAGCCTGTGGTTGCCACTTGTTAAAACTCTACCCTGCTTCCGCCAGCAGTTGTCAGTTACGGTTGGATAACAACACCCACTGATAAAATTCAAACCACAAGATGTTATTTTAAGTTCTTGGGTGGCGCGCTCTCTTCTTACCCTTTAAACTGCTAAGTCACATCCTGCTTTGCATTTTAATTTGCTATAAATTAGATGCAGGAGACGTAGGTCTGGCGTTAGATACTAAAATGAAGTTTAACACCAAAATAAAAGAAGGCGGTTTTCTGTGGAGTAAGTCTTGCTGTCATTCCTGGAGGCCAGATTTAGGGCAGTGGTTCTCAACCCTCAATGTGCATAGGAATCACCTGGGGAGCTTTCCAGTGCCTCCCCCAGCCCCCGGGGGCCCAGGCCTCAACCTGGAGCTCCTCAATGAATGCGTTTGGAGTGGGGCCAGACTGGTATTTTGTAGAAGCTCCCCAGGGGGATCCTGTCCTGCGACAATATTTCTCAAGCCTGGCTGCAGGATGGGATCCCCCTGGGGAGTTTCTCCCCACAGACCACCTCTTTCAAGCTTTTGCTCACAAATCCAGCCCCATTGAGCTCTTCCCTGTGACTGCCCATAACCCCGACTAGATGTCCCACGGTGAACGGGGTTCTGGCTTGCTTCATCTACGCGCCGCTTATTTCCTTGATCAGAGCGGTTTCCTCCTCGCGTTAAGCTTTGGTCACTTAGTTTCCATCCATCCTTTATGGGTTAGCCCTGGATGCCTAGTAGGTACTGTATAGATGTATCTTGAGCTCAGTTTTCATCAGGGTAGCCCTTCATTCTCCTTTGGCTTCTTGTGTTTTCATGATCACTTTCTCCCTCTTGAGAAATGGCAGGGCTAGTCAGAGTGGCAAAATGGCAGGAGGGGGAAACCCAGCCCGTTGCTGGTTTTGAGGATCAGGCCTGGAGGGATTGACCTGTGGACTCTTCCTCTTGCAATCAGAACACTCGGTCATCCTGTTCCTTAGTGGCTTTTAGGGCCATGTGGGTGACAGATGCAACATGAGGGGGGCTGTCCTGCTGGAGAAAGCGATCGTGCTTAAAGGAACAGATCTTTAGGAAAAGCCTGCTAAAGAATATGGGATTGTTTCAGCAGAATATGCCCTGAGAACTGGAAAACAGTAGCTTTTTGAACTTTGTCAAGTGGTGAGGATTCTCACTGCCAGTGTTTCAGGGGCTTGTTTCTGGCCCAGGATGCTGACCAGGGGAGGATGGGGAGGGGTACGGAAGTTACCCTGGTAACTTCCTGTGGAGGGGTACGGAAGTTACCAGGACTCCTAAGTTTAAGTCATGCTGCCTTCTTAGGGCATACGTTATTGGCACTCCAGCTCTGTAACTGACAGACACCCAAATTAGGTGGTTTTAACAAGATTGAAGTTTATTTTTGTCTTATATAACTGTCTGGATGCAGTGATTCCTGAGTGGGCATGGTAACACTATTCTCTTCAACCGATGGCTTTCATTTCTGATACCAGTTGTCCCTGTCTCTCAGCCCTTAGAAAAGGACAGAGAACAAGTGTGTATCTCTTGTTAGCACAGCGTTTTCGGCACCTCACTGGCAGAACTTGGTCATAACCCCCTTCCCCACCCCGCCATGATGCTGCACTGATGGCTGGAAATGTAGCTTCTAATTAGATTACCTTGTGCCCAACTACAACTTGAGAGTTCTCTTATGAAAGGAATGGAGAATGGCTATCAATGAACCGTAAGCCAGGAGATGCGTAATAACCTGCCAAAATATGAGATCTACCGACTATCACCCCTGTTGATTGGTTTGGTTAAAAATAAACTATTAAAAGGAACCTCAAATGTATTTCTCATGCTATAAAGTGATGGTAGGACACCGAAGGTCTCCAGCAGACCATGTCATGTTTCTACCTTTCCGGGGAAGGGAGCCAGGAGTTGGAAGGGGTTGTGGAACGTGGACATCTAACCATAACACAGGGCGTGTTGACAAATGGGTTTGGTTTGTGGGGCAGCCTCTTGGCATCTTTGTAAACAAGCATGTTTGGCAAGAAATTCACCAACCTGGTCAAGAGAGTTCAACTGAAGTGTAATGGCAAGGAAGAAATGTTAAGACCTGATTGGATAGAGAATGGTAGGCATCGTGAAGGTAAGAGCGCTTAACAGAGGAGAACTTCAGTAGTAATTCACGTAGACCCCTGGGAAGTGAGGTGGTTATGTACCATCCACCGTAGTGCAGCCTGTGAGGGTGAAGAAAAGTAGACACGAGGCGTGAAAACATGGGCATAGATATGTAGATACAATCATCTGATCATCTCACCTAGAAGGTGAGGGTTGTTCTCATGGCTAAAATATGATTCTAGAAGGGCGTATTTTGCTCTAATGAAGCAGACCTATGAAGATCCAGACCTTGACGGTGAATCGCTGGGGAAGAGCGGGGAACGCCACAGAAGGGTTGCTGCATTGGGATCAATATTATGGACTGCGAGACAGAGGTTATGGATCATGCTTTCTCCCCAGAGACTGTAAGTCTAGGGCGGCTGCCGAAGGTACTGATGGAAGCACCACAAGTCTCGTTCTGCTCATTTCTGATCAACTCTTGGCTTGTTTTGCCAATCATTTAATTTTTAAGACTGAGAAAATAACACAGGGGTTGACATCTCTGGAATTCTCTCTGATCCAACAAAGAAGCGTTGGCCAGTGCTATAAAGTGACAGAAGCCAAGGGGTAATCCCTGAAGAAGCATGCTGTGGGCATAGCCATGTACTCTAGAAACATTTCAACAGTCAGGATGAAAGAGAGAAATGAGCTCTCTTGGGGCCAAAGACAGCATGGTAAGGAGACCTCAAAAAGAAGGGATGGCTAGAATGTTCTGAAACTCCCATCAGTGTGGCTCAGCAATCACAATTATTATTGTTACTATTGTTACCAGTCTTGGTAAGTTTGCTTTCCCATAGAATGTAAAGATGAGGAAAATGCAGTCCCCCAGTTAGATGTAGACCTAGCACCTAGTGGTCAGTATATGAAGAGTGAATCACTACAGGAAACAGAAGATAGACTTTCAGAGAACATGAAAGTAAAGCAGGGGTTCAAAAGAGACCCAAATCGGAGGTGGGGGTGGTTTCAGAAAAGGTTTAATGGAGGAGATGACATTTGAAGTGCTCTTTGGAGGGTGGAGGACATTCCCACAGATGGAGGAGAGAACGTGCTTCCTAGGATGTTTCACAGAGGGAAACTAGCCAGGATCAATCAGAGTGGGTTAGTTGCAGGTGTTTCTATCTGCTAGAATATAGGGTGTGCTATGTGAGCTTTTGGAGATGAGGTATGAGTGGTAACAGCCAAAGTATAATGGAGTGACATGTGCCTGGTACTGTGTCAAGTGCTTTCCATGCATTATTTCAGTCCTTCTTCACAAAAGCTTAATACTATCATTCATTCTCTTTTCGGATGAGACACAATTCAGAAGCTTTGTAACGCACAGTGAATGGTAGGTAGAGCTGAAGTCCAGAGCCAGCTAAATTTAACCGAAATATGAAGGGCTTGGGGTTTTTAACCTAGTTCCAAGACCAGTGGGAATTTTGAGCCGAGGAGAGACACTGGAATCTTTTGGGGAAGGTGAGTTGGGCAAGGGAAAGTGAGGTAGATTGACGTGATGGGAGAGACCCTCAGCGGAGGTCTAGGGCGGACGGGTGCTTGTGGGAACGGAAGAATGGGAAACTAGTTGCGGGTGCCGAGGTGAGTGTCAGGTCAGAGTTGGAATCTACAGTATTGAGAGATCTGGGCAGGGGGCTTGGGGTGGACCAGGAGGCAGTGAGTGTCTTGGAGTCAGGGAGCTCAGCCCAGGTGTCACCATGCGGGAGTGATGAATTTGCACTTGAAGTAAGCAGTAGGCTTCATGTTCCAGTGATAAATCCAGGCTGTGGTCTAGAGGAGGGTAAAGATCATAGAATGTGTGGACAGCTGCCTTACTGAAGTCGGGGGCATGGGTGAGATGACGAAAAGCTAAAGTTCAGAGAAAAAAGCAGATGAAGGACAAAACTTTAATAAAATGCCTGTGTGCCTGGGAGATAAGAAGAGGAGCCAGCATGCCACACATGGAAGAGGAATGAACTAAGAGTGTCACACGTGCTGGAATAAAGTCTGCAGAACTCATGTCAGGAATGAGCTGAGGCTTTCAAAAAAATACTGGAAAGCTACAAAACAGCTTTTCAAACATCTATCCAGAGCCAGGTGAACAAATGAAAGTAAGGCTCTGGTGTGGAAACTTTCTCCTAATAAAACATCAGGAGTGAAAAGAATTATTCCAATTCTTCCCCCTCCTAATCTATTTTCTAAAGGAGAAGCATCAGCTGAAAAGAATTGAATACACACAAGAGGGAATTGAAACCCAAGACAGGGGAAGGGGTAGGAAACATGTACCTCACTCTGGGAGATGAGTTTGCGGTGTCCGTTCAGACCAAAACACACCAGGGTACTGAGTTCCTCCAGTCTTCACAGAGCCTCTGAGAGCAAGCTGTGCTGTATGAAAGAGGATGTGGTGGGTTCCCAGTGGGTAGATGCTATCAAGATTATTATAGAAAAAGAAAGGAAATTTCTGAAAGCTCTAGAACAGGGCTTCTCCGTCCTGGCTGCACATTGGAATCTACTGGAGAGCTTTTACTGAACTGTTGCTGCCCACGTCCTACCCCTAAATTTCTGATGAAAGGGCTGTAAGGACATTCCACCACCCCTTAGGACATTCCAACAAGCACCTGACAAGGGCTAAGAATCCCAAATGCACGCTGATCAGTTCCGTCCATCCACTGCAGAATTCTTTCACGTAGTATTACGAATGAGGTGAACAGTTTACACTTAGAAAAGGAGTTGGTTTGGGTGCCTGGGTGGCTCAGTTGGTTGGGCAACCGCCTTTGGCTCAGGTCATGGTCCTGGAGTCCCAGTATTGAGTCCCACATCGGGCTCCCAGCTCCACCAGGAGTCTGCTTCTCCCTCTGACTTTCTCCCCTCTCATGCTGTCTCTCTCTCAAATAAACAAAATCTTTAAAAAAAAAGAAAGAAAGAAAGTAAAGGAGTTCATTTGGGTTTACCTAAGACAGGCTAGATTATTCTAGTTTGCCCCTGTGGTTAGGTTACCAGATCGTAAAAAATGAATCAAGAATTAAGAACATCACTGATAGAGTAGACCTTATTTCTACCAGTCGACTGGGTCGTCCTCAGCTCAGGAACTTGTCCTGGGAGAGCTAGGATGGAACGATAGGTGAGATCTACAACCTTGGGAACCATGGGGAGGGAGAATGGTGAGAATATGGAACTGCTGAGGAGGACACAGCCTGATGAAGTCACACCAGCAGCAAAAGCCACTCTTTTGAGGGAAGTCGGCAGTTGGGGACATGGGGGGAGGGGTAAGTGCCAAGAGTGGAGCCCATGTGACCAGGACTAGGGGCTCTGCATGGGGGCAAAGCCCTGGGCATCAGTGTGGCCAGCTGGTATTGCCAGACAAGAGGGTTTCTGGGAGCATGCTCCTTTCCCGTTTTTTTGAGGAGGATGTCAGACTTCTCAAAGTGTGTTTGAAGTATCCGCTAACGTAGCCATCTTGTGATAGCCTTGTGAAACTAAGGTCTGAGTCAAGAGCTTCTCTTCTGGTGAAGGATAGGATTCATGTAGGTGTATGACATGGAATTTTCACAATAATCACTTGGACAAAAAATAATCATCATTTGGAAACTACCTCTACCTCCGTCCCCATATTTGCATGCAAGTGCTCCATCCTAGGAAGCCTGCCAGCTTGGAGCCGTCCATCTGTACACTCGGAAAGGCTAGTGTGAGCAGCCGTGGCCACTAAGATCTTCCCCAGTTGTCCTGTCCTTTGCCTTTCTTCACCACAGGTACCTTTGATAGGCTACTCTCTGATTCTGTGAACTCTTTGTCTGTCTGTCCCTCCTGCCCTCACTTGTTCTAAGCATCTCAGCAGCATTTAGATGGTCAGGTTGAGGCTGGGGTTCCCCCACGAGACAGCATGGAGGCATTCCAGCGAGCTGAGGAGAAAACTGTCCACTCTCAGGACATCTTGCCAAGAGCAGTTCGCATAACTTTCTAGCTAAAAAAACGCATTTTTTTTTTAAAAGATTTTATTTATTTATTTGACAGACAGAGATCACAAGCAGGCAGAGAGGCAGGCAGAGAGAGAGGAGGAAGCAGGCTCCCTGCGGAGCAGAGAGCCCGACGCGGGGCTCGATCCCAGGACCCTGGGATCATGACCTGAGCCGAAGGCAGAGGCTTTAACCCACTGAGCCACCCAGGCGCCCCAAAAAACGCATTTTTTTATTTAAATGTCTTATTTCACAAAGTATTTGAAGTGGTTCCCAAGAATATGCGCACAATCCAGGCAAATAGGTGGGTAGTTGAGAGAATTCGAGCATAATGGCAGTAAAGGTAAGCTCATCTTCACCACGGTGGTTCTCTGTCCCTCTGCGCACCCCAAACAAAGAGGGATATGGTCTCATATATAAATTCCCCGGTCGAGGGGTGCCTGGGTGGCTCAGTGGGTTAAAGCCTCTGCCTTCTGCTCGGGTCGTGATCCCAGGTTCCTGGGATCAAGTCCCGCATCGGGCTCTCTGATCAGCGGGGAGCCTGCTTCCTCCATTCTCTGCCTACCTCTCTGCCTACTTGTGATCTCTGTCTGTCAAATAAATAAATAAAGTCTTTAAAAAAAAAAATAAATTCCCTGGTCCAAAAGCTGAGAACAAGCCAGTCATTTAGGAACGACACTCTGATCCTGAGACCTGGCTATTTCATTATCAAGGTCCTCTAAAGAAATCCTTGTCCAAGTTGGTGTGGCCATTTTGAAGAGGAATTTGGACTATCCAGCAAAGCCTACCTTAAGACAGAGTCATTCCACTTATTTTAGAAAATCATGCCACAGCCTCACAAGGAGCAGACCCTACAGCTCTGTTTTTAAAAGCAAAGAATCAGAGACAAATTAAAGGAAGAATAAGTTAAATAAGGCATCGTCATACCATGAAACTGTGCAGCACGAATGAGCTACAGTGTGTGTGTAACAGTTGTGAGCAAATCAGCCAGCTGCAGAAAGAAATGTATGGTATGATCTTATTTATTTGACACAAGTTTTTAAAAGCCAGAAAAATAGTAGATATAGAATATTGTGTGAACAAGGATGGAGACCTGTTGATGCTGGGTGGTAGGAATGTGGATATTTGTACATATCCTTTTTTTAAAAAAAGATTTTTATTTATTTATTTGACAGATCACAGGTAGGCAGAGAGGCAGGCAGAGAGAGAGGGGGAAGCAGGCTCCTTGCTGAGCAGAGAGCCTGATGCAGGGCTCGATCCCAGGACCCTAGGATTGTGACCCGAGCCAAAGGCAGAGGCTTTAACCTACTGAGCATCCGGGCCCCCCTGTACATATCCTTTTTTATTTTTCTGATTCCAAGAGCAGAGCAGCCATGGTGATGCTGTGCACCAGAGTGACCATAGCATCGTACACTGGCTAGCTCATCAAGTGATGACGTCCCCATCCACCTTACATAGGCTTTTATATGCATTAACTCATCTAATCACCTCAACAACCCCTATGGGGGAGATCCTTTCATTATTTCCATTTGTCACACGAAATACAGAGGATCTAGAGAGGCTAAATATTTGCTGAAAGCCACTTAGTAAGGCTGGCTTTGGACCCAGGCAGTTTGAATCCAGAGCCCATGGCCTTAATTATTTTATTATTTTCTTAAAAGATTTTATTTATTTGACAGAGAGAGACACAGTGAGAGAGAGAACACAAGCAGGGGGAGTGGGAGAGGGAGAAGCAGGCTTCCTGCCGAGTGGGGAGCCCAATGCAGGGTTCGATCCCAGGACCCTGGGACCACGACCCAAGCCGAAGGCAGATGTCCAACGGCTGAGCCACCAGGCGCCCCTCATGACCTTAATTATTATACCACTCTATAAAACCTCCCAATATCATCAAGTGGGTTGGTGGTTTATTTTTGTATATATGATCGCTTGCATTGTAGGCAAAGGGCACGACCCAGAGGGCAGTGCAGGCAAAGCGGTTCATCAGAGGTGAAAACAGTGTCATTGGGCCAGCTCCTCCATCTAATGACCTGGCTTGAGCTATGTGCATGCATTGTGTTACCTTTATAGGGGCGCCTGGGGGGCTCAGTCATTAAGCATCTGCCTTTGGCTCAGGTCATGATCCCAGAGTCCTGGGATTGACCCCCGCATCGGGCTCCCTGCTCAGCGGGCAGTCTGCTTCTCCCTCTCCCTCTGTTGCTCTCTCTGCTTGTGCTCGCTCTCTCTCTCTCTCTCTCTGTCAAATAAATAAATAAAATCTTTTTTTTTTTAAGTTACCCTTTTAAATCATTACTGATGCCCCTCAGCCCGGGATCCCCATCAGAGTCACCTGTGGAGGTCTCAGGAAGTTCAAATCCTCGCCCGACCATGAAGTCCAACACACTAGATCATGGGCAGGGCCTGGTCCCCAGCATTTTTAAAAGCTCCCCACATAAATCTGATGTGCAGTCTGAGTTGAGATCTACTGCTCTCCAGAGTCTGGACAGTGCAACATTCAAGCTTATGGTACTTGGCGAGAGCCTCCAGGGAGGACAGTTTGTGTTGAGGATCAAGGACAGATCCGGATAGGGTGACTCTCATGATCAGACTGCACTTAATGTCTCATGAAATGAAGGCCCCTGATCAGGAAAAGGGAATGCCTGGACCTCCACTGACCCCACCACGTCCACACAGGCCTGTGTAAGATAGGATCTGTCTGTCCCACTAATGTCTTTTAGTTTTCTGGAGGTTGCCGTGGTGATTCAGCATGGGAGTGGGGACTGGAAGCACATGGATCTGGTATTTGCCATCCCTGGCTTAAAGGCATTGTTAGGCAGCAGGACAGAATCTTCCTCAGAGGAGAGCTCAGGGTCTATTTCTGACAAATATATCCCGGAAGCCTCAAGATTCCATGGGGAGAAGAGTATTAACTTAGGTCAGTGATACTTAAACTTGTGGAGAACTTCCTAAAAACACGTTGCTGTGTCCCACACTCAGCCCCTGCTCTGCGGGTCTTTGGCAGACTCTGAGAACTTGCGTTTCTAGCAAGCGTTTCTAACAAGGTGATGTTGGTACTGCTGGCCTGAGCACCACCTTTTGCAAAGCACAGGCCTAGGATAATAAAAGAGCTTTGGCTTCCTACCTACTTGTTACATCACAGATACACAGAGAGAAGGATCTGCTTGGGGTCAGAAAAGCAGGGTTAAGAACGACCAGCTTCATCATGCACAAAATCCCATGGAGACTGTGTCACACGTACAGGATATTGGGCCCATCCCCAGATATTCTGATTCAATCCATCTAAAGTGGAGCTTCCAAAATCTGCATTTTAAACAAGAACCCTGGAGATGGGAAGAAGGCGGATCTGTACACTTTGGGCAATTGGACATGGCTATACAGTTGGGATTGACTGTGGGTGGGTTGGCAACTTTGAACCCAGAAAGGCCAATGAAGGGATAAATTAGCATCAACCTATGGAGAGCATTTCAGTACCCTTGGTGCTCTTCTTAGGAAGACTGCTGGTAACATCTGTTAGATGAGGACAGAATCCACATGCCTAGGCAGTCTGTGAATGCTCCCACAAAGGAAAAGCCGGCCGAGACCACTGAATGGCAACCAGTCCGCAGAAATGTCCTGAGAGACTGGAATCAGGGGTCAAAACTAATGTGAGGAAATACAGCAATAAAAAAGAATAGGCAAGTCCCAAATTTCAGCCAAAGGAAGGAAAGGAGTCCTTTCCCGAGAGAAGAGCCCAGCTTCTCCACAGCTCCTACTGCATCGGAGTCCTAGGGAATAGTGGGGACGGCGTGTGCTAGAAAGAGGTGTGGTGTCCCCAAAGCTCAGGCAAGTGTAGGTTGTGGTCGTAGCTGTGGCGTGTACGTGGCCAGGGAGGCTGGTGTGCCTGTCCCTCCTGCCCTAGCCAGATCATACCTGGAGCTGGTCTCGAGGTCTGGGCGCCCTTTGCGGGGAAGCACAGACAAATTGAAGTGTGATCAGAGTTGGGTGGCTGTGATCATTAGGGTCACATAAGACACAGCAGATGAAAATGTGACTGGTCTGGAAAAGAAAAGGTTTTCCGGGTGGGATGGGGAGCAGTGGTGGTTCCAGTGCAGGAGCTGATGAAAAGGAAATTGTTAATCTTGCCCTCTGTCATGACAAAGGGCAGGTCTGGGAATAGTCTCCTCCTAGTGAGACAGATTTCAACCCTAAATGAAACACCATCTAGAACAGACTTCTTTGGAGATGAGTTTGGCTCTGAGTCTCGGAATTCACCACCCTCCATGAACAGTCAGCACCGTCCCTGGATCAAGCCAGCCATCCAGGTAGTTACAGCAGATTGACCGGCATGACACACAGAGGTCCAAGATCAGCCATTTGAGGGCATTGTGGCTAGAAACTTCCTTCCAGAAACCTCTGATCAATTTATGGATCTTAGAGCCAAATGACCAGAGGTGTACTGTTGGTCATGTAACATCTTGGAAATCAAGGGGTTTCAGCAGGCATCATTTCTAAAAAGATGCACATCCAGGATTTGAATAATTTTCTTTTACCAAAGAAGACTGAAAGACCAAAAGTGGATATTCCATTATGAATTTTTTTTGGTGTTAATTTGGGACATAATTTTTCTATATATTTTATTGGGAGATTTTAAACTAACTGGAACTATATGCCATCTGGTCTTCGTGCAAGTTGTTTTCAAGGATGGAAGGAGAACCTGTTTCTTGGCCAAACATGACCGAGTGTGTGAGTGCAGACCGCCAGGCCTAATAGAATAATAACTACCTGTGTTATAGGTCACTGTTTCAAACCCACTGTTAATATTGAGTTGCTTCCTTGGACAGCCAATGGCGACGAATAATGTAACTTTTATCTTTTTGCATTTGTGTCTTATTCAAAGTAAGCATGCTGATTTTATGGTTTAAAAATCTGTTCACATTTGTGATACAGATTGGGGAAATGTTAATATGTTTTAAAATTCTGCAGAGTCCTTATTTGTTTTTGGTTGCAAGGAGAGTATGGGATCTTACTTGGTGCTGTGTGTGCCACTTCCAGGAAGCCAGGAGAGGAAGAAACGGAACTAACGTCTGTTGAGTGTCTATTCTATCCACCCCAGACACCTTGTCCTCATTTTTCATTTAATCCTCAAGATGCCCCATTTCCTACATAAAACCCCTAAAGACCATGGAAGTATTCACGCAAGTCAAGGTGTGCATAGAGTTTGTAATTAGAAAGCACTAAATGCAAACTTAGGTCTGGCTCCTTCTGAGTCACATACATCTTAGTCTGTGTATCTCCTTTGCATCTTTGCCCAAACTCTATGTTCTTTTTAAAGTGAAAATGGCCATAATGAGTCTTTAAATCAGCCTTTGTAGCCAAAAAGCTTGGCAGTACCTTGATCATTTGTTCTTCCCGATTCTTGGTAGAAGTCAGAGTTCTCTTTTCCCTACTGGATGTTCCATGCTTGCACGTCTCATGCATTGGACTTGTAGTGGGAACACCATTTCCTGACCCATCAGCTTCCCAGGTGAGTAGCAATGATAAGAGAGGACCTAGCTCATTTCAGAAGCATATTTTTAATTAATTATTTATTTTTTAAAAAATTTAGTTTATTTATTTGACAGAGAGAGAGCACAAGCATAGGGAGCAGGAGAGGGAGAAGCAGACTCCCCACTATGTGGGGAGCCTGATGTGGGGCTCAATCCCAGGACCCTGGGATCATGACCTGAGATGAAAGCAGACGCTTAACGACTGAGCCACCCAGGCACCCCCAAGAAGGGCATTTTTCAATTGACTTAAGTGCATTGAGCTTGTCATCCCTGTTGGATTTGGCTACCAGCTTGGTTCATTGAAATGAAAGCAGATCCCACGCTGACTTCTGTCATGCATCAAACGTTTGTATCAGGCAGAAGGCGCAAGAGCAGTCCTACAACCTGCTCCCATGAGTTTGGGAAGTCCCAGCTGTCTCTCTCCAGGGCACAGACAGGTAGTCCCCAGACTACCTGACAGGTTTACTTGGGGCAGGTACCACAGCATTCAGCATGAGGATTGGCCCCCCTACCTGTCAGATCAATGGCCAAGGGGTGGAAGAACCTTCTGAGGAGGCTGCAGATGTTCTATTTTTTGATCTGGGTGGTGATTATTTCAGTATTTGCAAATGTAAATTTCATAAAGCTGTCTGTGTGCTTAAGATTTGTTCACTTTACTGTATGGAAGTTATGCTCAGTAAAAAAAAGAAATAAGGGGGAAATAAATGATTGTCCTTAAGTTGTTCAAAACTTGTGAGTAGGAAAACTATTCTATTTTATACAAACCCCTTGAGTTAGAGGTTTTCCATGGAAGGGTCACTGCGAAAGGAGAAAGCCCCGCAGCTCTTTCACAGGTCCCCGTACCCCTGAATCAGGGGCCTTCTTTCCTGGCCAGTATCCATCACCCCTAAGGGGTCCGTCTTCCCTATTTTACTAGGTTGGCAATGCGAAGTCAGCTAGTTGGAGTAGGAGACACCAACCTTCCGTGTGACTCCTCTTTGTTAAGGTCCTCTGTCGTGGGAATCCTGTCAGGGTCTTCTCTCTGAGGACCCACAGGTCAGCCGTTAGGTTCTCCAAGGTTGACACAATAACTGCCTCATTCCATGGGACACCCTCATTCCTGGGACACCTCGGTCTCAGGCCTCTGTTGCCTTCACCCTGTTTTAAGTATTTCCTTTTCTCAGAATTTGACCTCTTTTCCCCTTCACGCTGTAAAGAACTGAATTTTAACTGGTGATTTTAACTGAATTTCTCATGAGGCTAGGCTGGAAGGTTCTGGGGGATGAAACAAGATGTATTTCCCTAGGTGATAATCCCAGACTCACTGGGCGATGGATGTGGGAGAGGCTGGAGTCTCACCCTCTCTTTACCCTGGAGGAGAAAAAGAGGCTTGTGGTGAGTGCAGAGGCCTTACCTCAAAGTACCACCTTAAATGAGTATGGGGTTTGGCCGGCTCCCAGCCCTGGCCCTGGTAGCTCTTTCCTCCAAGGTGAAATTTGGTGGAGTGAAGCCATAAAGACGACCCTTTGTATCAGTTGCCTCTGGGACGGGGTGATTGTGTTTCTAATTTGGCAGTTTCAGAATTGCTGGGACTCTCTCTTACCCGGGTATCCCTTTCTGCCCCTTCTGCACATGTTACAGACCACCCCTCGTGGTGTCTCTTGTCCCGAGCCCTCCCTGTCAGAGCCTCGGCTTTTAAAAACATGACAAAAATGCTGGCGGACACACACAGAAACCCTTTGCTGGTGTTCTGGATCTGCTGTGGAATCGGTTGTCATGGCAACGGCTGCCCCCACACGCAGTTAATCGTTTGGGGTTCCCGTCATGTTCTCTTTGCCCTCTCTTTCTTCAACAGCAACGGCCAACATGCTATTAAACCAACTATTAATATATCCGTACAGCCTTTCTTGGCAGTTTTGAACTCGACCGCATTGGCTTCTAACTTCGAGTCCAATTAGTCACGCCCCACAAGCCAAGCTAACTTTGTGAAGAGGCTGGTGTTGGTTTGGTTTTATTTAGTCTTAGTTATTGTTGGATCCAATATGTATGAATACAGAGATTTGGGGGGTTTCTTTGAAAGCAGCATACGAATTGAGTTCTCTGGCTATACACTTACTTTAATTTTATTTTCTGACCTGATACTTTTCATTGACTTGGTTTTAGTTGATGGCTTTGGCATACTCATTTGTTTTTGTTTTTATTTAAATCCCAGTTAACATAACAGGTAATATTAGTTTCAGGTGTACAATCTAGTGATTCAACACTTCCTTACAACACCCAGTGGTCATCAGCATACTCATTTTTAAAGAACTATGTGTCCATGAAAAGCATAGGAGATTGAGTACTTATTAATGAACCAAAGGTTTAAAATAATATCTAACTAGCTGGGTCCTGGTTACATCATGTTATAATTATATAACATGCTTCTTTTAAAATTAAGACTATGTGAACACTAAGAACTAAATAGATTGAAGATATATATCTTCAATCTGTTTATTATATATAATATATTTATATAATATATTTATATTAAATTATATATTTATGTATTATATGATATAATCATATATTATATATTAAATATATTTATGTAATATATTTATTATATATGTAATCATATATATATATATTATATATAATTGTTGTTAACATGCATGGGAAATTTACAGAGTTTGTTTGAACTTAGTGTGTCAAATAAAAGGCTGGTCTTCTAAAGCCAAAACCAAACATGTTAGTCACCCTTGACTCAGGGCTGCGGATGAAGGCAGTGGTTGAAGGAATGGGGCAGGGCCTCCGTGAAGCTGGCTTACGATGTGCCCCCTCCTGAATCTTTCTAGGCAGTTCCTCAGTTCTGCTGGGTCCCAGAGTTGCGCAGTAGCTGTTATCACCACACCCAGCTATTAAAGGGTGATCATTTCCAACACCAAGGTGAAAGGTCTGGCGTCTAGCCTGAACGCTGTCTCTTGCCAGCTGCGTGGTTGGGCAAGTTACCTAACTTCTCAGAGACTCTGTTGTTTCCTCTGTAAGAGTCCTCCCAGCAGACTGTTGATTAAATGAGATCATGTGTATGGGTAACTCTTACTATGGGACTTGACAGTAGGTAGTGTGGGCACTCCAAGGTGATTATTGTTTCAGTTACTGGGATACTATAGACGATGTGGGAAATTCTGTTTTCCTTCATAGTTTTGTCACACTATGTAATGATGTTTTAAAAGATGTCTCCAAACCTTTGGTAGAACAAATCTTCCACCCCATCCCTCCAAAAAACAGTTGTGTGTGTGTGTGTGTGTGTGTGTGTGTGTGTGTGTGTGTGTTTGTGTGTGTGTGTGTGTTTAATTATAGTGAAATACATATAACATAAAATCAACGTTTAGCCATTTTCTGCTATAAGTTTAGTGACATTTAGTCATTCACAATGTTGTACAACAACCACCATTATCTAGTTCCAGAACATTAATCACCCTAAAAGGAAACCTCATAGCCATACCCTATTTCCCAATTCCCCCAGCCCTTGGCAACCACTACTTGGCCTTGTGCCTCTATGGATTTGCCCACTGTGGTTATTTTATATAAATAGAAACATACATATGTGGTCTTTTCTGTCTGGCTGCTTTCACTTAGCATAATGTTTTCAAGATTTATCCATGTTGTGTCTTGTATCACTTAACTTCATTCCTTTTAATTCCTGAACAATGTTCCATTGTATGGCTATGCAGTCCTCGTCCATTTGGGCTGCTATACCAAAATGCCACAGATGGGTGGTTTATAAGCAACCGAAATTTATTCCTCCCAGTTCTGGAGGCTGGGCACCCAGAATGAGGGTGATGGGCAGAGGGCCCTCTTCCAGTCGTGGAGTTACTGTATCCTCACATGGCAGAAGGGGTTAGGGAGCTCTGTGTCATCTTTTTTTTTTATAATTAATTGCATTCATAAGGGCTGTGTCCTCAGGACCTAAGTACCTGCCAAAGGCCCCAGCTCCTAACACCATCACATTGAGTTTAAGATTTTTAACACATGAGTTTTGGGGGGACCCAGACATTCAGACCGCAGTGTACACCATATGTGGTTTTTCCATTCATCGGTGGATGGACATTGGGTTGTTTCTACCTTTGGCTTCTGCCAGTAGTGTTACCGTGAACCTTCTTGTACAAGTTTTTGTTTGAACACCTGTTTTCAGTTGGATCAGATGAAAATTCTGCTTCACTTTTTTAAAAACTACCGAACTCTTTGTAACTATGCTGTACCATTTAATGTCCATACCAGCAATGCCTGAGGGTTCCAGTTCCTTCCCATTCTTGTTATTTTCCATTTTTTAAAAAAGCTATACTTATCGTTTAGTAGGTATGAAGTGGTAAATCTCATTGTGGTTGAGATGGTTTTTTAGAGTTCTGATTTTGTATGTGTCTGGATTAAAATTTTCTTACTACTGTTCTTAATTTTGGCATATTGCAAAACTACATGAAAAACCCATTATACATAATTTCCAGTAAAAGATGGGTGTAGAGCATCTTTTCCTTCACAGCTCCTGATACAACTAAGCATAGTGGCTCCTGTGATCTGTACTGTAGACAATCGGGAGCTAATTATAGATGGTGTTTGGTGCCTCTGATCTTCTCTGTAATCCTTTTCTTTTGCTTTTAGAGATTTCCTCTGGGTCATCCAAAATGGTTTTAAAACGTACTGGATAAGAACTGAGCCACCTGCCTGTGTGGGACTTCTGTACTCTCGGCTCCACTGTCTTCGGATGGCATTTTGACCGCACCAAAGACAAGTGACCCACTGCTCATGATGAGTGACGAGAAGAACCTTGGGGTGTCCCAAAAACTGGTCTCACCTTCAAGGAGCACAAGTAGCTGCTCCTCCAAGCAGGGAAGTCGACAGGTAAAGTTTAACCAATGCAAATTTTAAGATGCAAATTTATACCAAAAAATTGGCCGATTAAGATGTGCGCATTTACTGGGGAACCCCTACTTCTCAGCAGAAGAGCGTTTGCTTTCAGTCATATCTTAATTACATGAGAAGAGTAAACTTTAGGTACTTTTAATAAGGCAGCTTGAATGCTTACCTGATGGGAAGGATTTATAGTTGGCTCTTTGCATTATTTTTTTCCAATCCTTGCAACTGTCCTCCAACACAGATATGCATATCCCTATTTTCTCCCTGAGGAAGCTGAGTTGGACCAACTGAGTTATTTGCCAAAGGATACACAGCTAGCAAGTGGCAGAACAAGAGTCAAAACTCAGTCTGACTCCAGAGCCCACACTTTCCTTTGTACCATACTAACAAAGATAAAAAAGCAGTCACTGTTGCAGTAAGTTTAATATCCTCCTGCCCTCCTCTACCTTCCCCTTCACCACAGATTGCCATGTGGGTGACTCTGAGTCTCCCCTGCTTTCTTTCACCCCTGGGGGAGGGAATTAAAGCCACAGAGAAGTGGTCAAAGGAATTCAGTAGGAAGAAGAAAGAAGTGAAACAAAGAGCTGAATATGTAGCGCCTGAGTGCCAGTCGTAATTATATGTTATTTCTTCGTTTTCTTTCTAAGAACTCTCTGTTGGCGGAATTCACTGGCTTTAGGTCAGTGGCAGTAAATGCACGTTAATCATTATAATTGTACCACCTTCAGTGAAGTAGAGAGTGGGCCGTCAGGAAGCTGTGGATTCACGACCACAGTGGTCTCTGAGCCTTTTCAGCATTTGCTGGCTGTGCTGGCATTGCCTTTCCTCCACGGGAAAGCTCTGGCCTAAGAATTGGCCCAGAGTCCTTGGTTCCAGATTTGGAAGCAACAATCCGGCAGCCTCCCACTTCAGGCATGCCCGCACATTCTGACGCATCATCACAGGTCTCTCCATCTGAGCACTGCCTGGGACAGGGAGCTGGCCACTTCCCAGTGCCACTTCATGTCATTAGAATCTACGATTCTAGACAGGTCAGATTTTGCCCCAGGCTGGACATTTGGGGAGCTCTCCAAGATCTCCTGTGAGGGGTTAAGAAGACAAAAGATTTTTTTAGCGCTGTAATCACTTCTGTCTGGGGTTTTAAAAAAATGACTAAAATTAGTCCTTGGCTAATGCATCGCTGCCCCTTTGGAGTTCTGGCTTCAGAAGGGTGAGGTAGCTCACTCAGCTTTCTGTGGGGGTGCTTCTCCCCCTGAGCCGAGAGTCCGATGGGGATTAGAGCCTGGATGTGGGATCTTTCCCTCACCCTTTGTACCTAGTCGCATCTATTGCTACGTCCTTCTTGGATAAAGAGAAGGAACATGATTCATTTAAATGGCTGGTGCTTATAACAAGTATAGGAATCAGAGCCGTGCAGTGACCTTCTAAAACTGAATACTACAGGAATTTTCTTTAGGTGTGTTACTTGAATTGATGAATTTGGTTTTCGCACAGCTTCTTCTGAGCTTGTCCTAAAGATGGAGAGGAATGTGCACGAAGCCTCAATTTTTTCCTGCTTAGAATGGATGGCCATTCGGCTATTCATTCATCAAATGCTCATCTTCTATATTTAGGATCTCCCACTTTACAGTACATGTAACTATGCTTTATAAACATAAACGCTTCTAGGCAGGGCAGGTGGAGAATTTAATAAGTTTGTTCCAACTCTAGACTGAATCTAGTTCTATAGGCCATGTTTAATTTCAGGGACCATTTTCTTGTTCTGCCCACTTTCCCATCCTTCTGTCAGAGAGAGGTGTTCTGTCACAGGAGTGGCTTAGCTCTTCCGTCCGTGTCATCCACCTCGGCAAGCCGTGTCCGTTCCGCCATCACAAGCTGTCCCAAGGTCGTCTTTCATTCTCTAAAGGTGCAGGCACCTTGGAAGTTCGACCTTCATGGCTCTGAGGGAGCAGAGACGTATCCCATGGTCTCACAGATGCTAAAGATAGTAACACTGTGTTTCTAGTCACTTCACTGGAAAGTATGAGTTCAACACTTACAACTTCAAGATTTATATAATAAGAAATTTAATGTGAGGAATGTTGAATTCTAGCTGATAAAGATGATCTGTGCAACAACCTACTTGTTTTTTAAAGCTTCAGTTTAAAGTCACTATGAGGCTATTCTTTTCATTTCATGGTGGGGAAGGGGTGGGTAAGCCTGATGGTGACCGTGTTGGACCCTCCTAATGCTGGGTTTTCTCCTGTGCTTTGGAATTATGTTTTAGAGGGTCATCTTGAGTTTGTTTCCCCATGTTCTTTCCTAGCACCCACCCTGCCCTACCTAGGGATTTGCTATTACCTGCTTCTTACCTCCGAGGACCCCAACCAGAGCCAAGGGTTATATTTGCATCTGGAGGCTTCTGTTTCATGTCAGTGATAGAATGTCCAAGATCCACTGCCAGGCCAGCATACTTGGCCCAAGTCTGATTGTAAGGCTGTGTCTGCCTTCTGCCCCTCCCTGGATAAGGCAAGGGATTTTTTTTGTTTTGTTTTGTTTTTTTTAAAGACCCCATTTATTTATTGGACAGACAGAGATCACAAGCAGGCAGAGAGGCAGGCAGAGAGAGAGGAGGAAGCAGGCTCCCTGCTGAGCAGAGAGGGGCGGGGCTCGATTCCAGGACTCTGGGACCATGACCTGAGCGGAAGGCCGAGGCTTTAACCCACTGAGCCACCCAGGAGCCCCGATAAGGCAAGTTTTAAAGCCCCCTTTCACTGTGGTGTGGAGCTCCCCCCTCCACATTTGCTTATTTCCAGCTGTGAGCCTAACTCAGGTCCCAGACTTTTCCTATGGACATTTTTGGCCCCATTAGCCCACAGAAGCAGGACTCCTAGACACTTCTGTCTGCAATTTCTTTTGCATTTCTATTTTGTGTTTGCTCCATGGAGATATTTAATTTTTTTTTAATCACACAGACACACACACTAAGCCCCTACATGTCTGTAACTTTGTATATTTTTGCTGTTTTGGACCTGGGGTGGTGACAAGAGAGGGTCACTGAATGCACACACTTACAATATAATCTTGGCTGAAAGACTCTGTCGTCTTAGGTCGTTTTACTTAAATTCTCCTCCAGCATCGCTAGTTGACATTGAGAGTGTATGTACTCCAGCCACACTGGCTTTCTTTCAGTTCCTTGAGCTGAACTTGCTCTTGTCTTTGTTTCTTGAACTGAATTTGAACTTGTCCTTCCTATCCCAGAGTCTCCTCATGTGAAATCATGAGGAACTATGCATTTATGTAGAGGTATTCCCTATCTGTATGTCTTGTTAGAAAAGCTTGCTTCCCTGAAGGACAGAATGATCAAGAATTGTGATTGGTGTCTTTGTTTTTGCTTCTGATCTAAGACAGATTTGACAATTTAGAACATGAATACCCAAGAAAGGTTCTGTCATCTTTTAGCTTAAATACTAGGGCTTTTGAAATTTAAATATAGCATGCCTCATTTTGTCAGTGTGGGAACAACCTACAAATATAATCTTATCTGTGACCTTAAATTCTTAAACTTAAGCCTCTGTTTTCTCATCAGTAAAACTGAAATAATAATAGTTCTTTTCACATAGATTATCATGAGGGTGAAAACTGAAACATCTAATTCAGGGTCAGACTCATAATAGGTCCTGAGTTAATATTAACATTCATTTTTGTTATTATAGTTAACATAAATTCAAACTTCATTCTTATGTATGGAGAATGTAAATACTCATAGAGAATAGTTCTGCTTTTTGCCCCTTGGAACTTCTACAGGCATTGTACATGTATCTACCCAGTACTGGTTAGTGTTGTACAAAGGTCCACAAAAGTATACAGTGTATATGTGAATATATACTTTTAGCATAAAAAGTGCCTTCCTTTATACACATTAACAAAATGCTTTTATTTATTCATTTATTTTCATTCTTATTTTTATTTTTTTGAGAGAGAGTGCATGTGTCGTGGGGGAGGGACAGAGGGCAGAGAGAGAGAGAGGACAAGCAGGCTCCATGCCCGGTGCAGAGCCGGACACATGGCCTTGATCTCACGACATTGAGATCATGATGTGAGGCGAAATCAAGAGTAGGACGCTTAACTGACTGAGCCACCCAGGTGCCCCCCAAAATGCTTTTTGAGAAGAATGTAATAGGATATTTAATGTCTGGGCTGCATTTGCAATCTTCAATATCTGGCCTAATCCGTACCTAAAACAAGTGAAATGAGTTGGTGAGTCCTCACCCCTTTCCTGTTCTGCCGGGCCTTGTGCTCTCATGGGTGTAAGTGATTTTTCCTCTTCCGTGCCAGCACCTATCTGTTGGGAGCAGCTGCTTAGAGCCTTGTGTTGGGAAGGATTCTGCGGTTGAGTCTGACCGTCGTGGGAAAGAGCCCCATGTTCTCAGCTACAGCCCTCGGGCATAGGCAAGGTGAATGGCAGCACAGGTGTCGCATTTGTCGCCCATTAGTGATATTAGAGGGTTGAGATCAAGCCCTCTCTGCTAGAGCTTTATATTCTGCTGTTGCAAGAACTTTAGGCAAGTGAAGTTTGCCTCAGTTCTTGATCCATGAAATGGAGACAAAACTCCCCTACTGCTTCCTCTCCAGGGTTGTTATGAGAAAAAATGGAATGTTTTTCCTGGCTAAAAGAGGTTAAAACTCTTTGGAGGAAGATCCTATGTTCATTTATGAAATTCTCACAATTATAGATCAGCTCCCTTTGAACCGAGGCCCGTTCCCGAGCCAGAAGGGAAATGGTCTTGTGTTAGGAATCCCGACAGTCTGCGGAAGAGATGAATCTCTTTGAAGAAAAGCAGAACATCCTTCTGATATAGTGCCTTCATCTGGAGGACGGGAGCCTCTTCTCCCTGAGGAAATCCCCAGTTAAAGGAACCAGCTTACCCAAGGAACGGGCGGTCAGCCCCTTCTGACTGTCTTACTCATACCCTGTTTTTTGTAGTGTGCTAGGTCCATCTTTGCTTTAGTGTCCCTCCCTGTTCCAGGCTTTGCTTCAGCTACCCCTCTAGCTAGATTGAGTCATATGAAACTGTTCTTTCCTTTTGAATTTTGTGATTTTTCTGGAAAAGAATCTTCATTTATCACTCTAATTTTTTAAAAAGGTTTTATTTATTTATTTGACAGAGATCACAAGTAGGCAGAGAGGCAGGCAGAGAGAGAGGAGGAAGCAGGCTCCCTGCTGAGCAGAGAGCCCGATATGGGGCTCGATCCTAGGACCCTGAAATCATGACCTGAGCCGAAGGCAGAGGCTCAACCCACAGAGCCACCCAGGCACTCCATCACTGTAATATTGTTAAAGTAACTTATAAAAATAATATGTACTCCCTGCAGATCGTTTCCAAGGTAAGTGCAAGTCTGTGTTGAATTGCAACACTTTAATTCATTTACTTTTAATGAATACTGCTGGTAGTTCCAATAAATTGAATCCTAGAAATGACCATTGGTTGTGGAGGTCACTGGTGCCATTGTCTAGTGGGAGAGGTAGGTGTGAAAGGCTGGTTAGAGCTCATTCTCATAGAGAGAAGAGGAGCAGAGAAAGAGGGCACCCCAATTCTACCAGGCCCCAGACAGGATTTGAGATAGGCCTTCACATGTTCCATTTGGGAACCTTGAGTTTGACTAATGCCAAGCTAAACATTGCCCTTTCCTCTGCTCACGTGGATAACCCTCTTTTGATTGATTCATTGGTCGAAAGAGTATATACGTCTCAGAATCCTGAGTTTCTATTCACACATCTTTTTAGTCCTCACAGTACCCAGCACAGGGCTTTGCACATGGCAGATGCAAATTATTGGACTAAATTTACTGAATGCCAACAGCAAGAATCCATACGTTAGAACAATATGGCCAGGTGGGCATGGGGAGTGGGAGCAAAATGCCCACAAATTCTCAAGCTCCCTCCTTCCAGGGGTGTATTGTGAGGATCTTCAAAAATGAACAAAGGCCTCTCCATTGAGTTTCTTCTGGCAAATGATGACATTCCTAACCGCTTTATGTACCCGTGGTCTCTGAACCAACACTCTGTTGGGAAGTATGGAACAGACGTCAAGGCATCTTGTTGAAACTGACCTGTATTCACATGGGCTCTGCTTTTTTGCTAGCTGGCTGACCTTGCCACGTTACCTAAAACCTCTGAGTCTCTGTTCTTCAGCTGTGAAATTGGGATCATTGTGCTTACTTTGGGGAACTAAGTGAAATAATAAATATGAAGAACCTAGGGTAGCACATGGCAGGCATTAGGTAAGTCTGGATTGATGAATGAATAAGCATGCCATTGCTAGGTTGAGAGATAACTATTCAGAAAGCTTTGTGGATATATTAAGTAGGTTAAGGGATACCTAAGTGGGAGAAAGAATTGCTATTTCTGAACTTGTAAAATATGAGTAATTTCCTCTCGCCTTCTTTCCACTGCCCCCTTACATTTCTTTCCTAGAACTTTCAAAGTAACACATTTCAGAAACCAGACTGTGCTAGATAAAGATGAGTAAGTTTTGTCTTTACTGAAACAGTCCAGTATGCCCAAGTTTTAATTCTTTAGGCAACATCTATTAAAAAGCTATCATTAAAAGACCCTGGGCAGGGATATATGAAGCTACCAAGGACAGGACAGCTGAATAGACCACTAAAGTAAAGAAATCGACACTGTGGGGTGCCTGGGTGGCTCAGTCGTTAAGTGTCTGCCTTCAGCTTAGGCTCAGGTCATGATCCCTGGGTCGTGGGATCAGGTCCCGCATTGGGCTCCCTGCTTGGCGGGAAGCTTACTTCACCCTCTCCCACTGCCTCTGCTTGTGTTCCCTCTCTCACTGTGTTCTCTCTGTCAAGTAAATAAAATCTTAAAAAAAAAAAAAAAAAAAGACACTGTGAGGGAGACTGCTTTGTTAGGAGAGCAGGCCTCCTTTCTTTCCTAATGTGTTGTTAGTATTTGCTATATAATAAGTTAGGAATCAGGAAGTGAATCCTTTCAAAATAATTGGCAAGTGTTTCACTCTTGGTTGTAGGGGATTTGAAATGGAGAGAGAGAGCCATTGCTAGGTAAGTTTCCATACAATTATGCACTTTGCTCTGGTCACCCGCCTGGCGCTGGGCTAATCTGAGATGGTGTTTGAGCTCTCCCAGGGTCACCTGATGAGGGTGTTTTTATGCAGGCTATTAGATTATGTTGTACTTCCGGGAGCCCAGGCTGTCTGGGTTTGGTGCCAGAACCCATAAGACTTGAGGCTGAGTGGGAGAGAATGTGCCATGGAGCGAAAAGTGAATGAAAGTTCTAGTGCTCCGGTGTTTATCGAACTTGCGTAGTCCTCGGGTATTGAACGTGCTTCGTCCTACTTACTTCTTTTATATAATCGCATCTTTAGAGACACTGAGATTTAACATCTGCCTTTTTAAAGTATGAGCTGTATAAACACCACAAGGAAGACCAACCAGTCAAGGAGGAGAGACTTGAGAATGTCGTGATTATATCAGTCATTATTCTGTGATGGTCACAAAAGATGACAGGCAACGAGCATGAACTCCCTTGGGAGCTGGAGGGTCCGAGTTATAACCTCCGACTGTTTATAAACAGTATGACCTTGCACAAGTTACTTAACTCTCTTTGCCCTGGTTTCTTGTAAGGCTGTGCAAATTACACGAAAGGCTGCAGGCAGTAGGTTCTGCGTAAGTGTCGGATGCATAAACCATTGACCTTCCAGAAGCAGGAGTCCCAAGAGCCCTCACGCAACACCTCATGGTGACTGCTTCCCCACTTCCTCCTTTCAGCGGCCAGCTGGATGGCACAGCAGTCATATGGCTGGGCTGCTTCTGTCTGGGCTAGTCTGAGAGGAGGTGTTAGTGAGGGACACCAGAAATTAACAAGTGTCTGTTAGCATTTTTATAGCTCATGTATCCTTTTATACTATCCCTTGGAATCTCAAAACAACCCAGCGAGGTCTGTATTATTTTCTACACTTTAGAAAGAAAATATGGCTCAGAAATATTAACCGACTTGTTCTGAGTCACACAGCTTGTAAGTGGTAGGGGACCAGGCAACCAGCTATTAGGAGAACACCAGATTTCGGATTTCGTTAGGTACTAGAAAGCTGCTTTAGACATTCATTCAAGTCCCATGTGCCTTAGGTACAAAAGATTGTTATTGAAACAAACCTCCATAGGCAAACACCTTTGTGGATGTAGGGACGAGAATAATGCAGAAACAGTCTTAGGATTCCTGAGGTCTCTCTGGAGCTGCTGTTCTGTTTTGTTTTTGTTTTTTGTTTCCTGGTGGACCCAACAGAGCAAAACAATTAATTATATGTTTCTTTGTTTTCCAGATTCTCACTTTCTGGCCCTTTTATTTATTCATATTGCCTATCTTTTGGTCATACCTAAGCAGGTCACACTGAAAAGAGGAAGGGCAAAGATACAAGGCTGAGTTCTCAATGTGTCCCCACTCTAAGTCTTGGAAAGAAAAAAGCAAACAAATATTTGGTAGAAGAGGGGAAGACTTAGGCTAAAATGACATATTTGAGTTGTCAGGGCATCTTTGTTACTCTCCACGTCCACAAATGATAGACTGTCAGCTACATTCCACACTGTGAAAAACAGGAGATATTGAGCTCCTGAAACACTTCTGGAAGTTGCTGGACTGTTTATGCTGTTGTGCAGTTGTAGGATGACAAGCACAGAAACTATATTCCAGTGGGATTTAGAAATACTACCTATGGGGCGCTTGGGTGGTTCAGTCGGTTAAGTGTCTGCCTTCTGCTTGGGTCATGATCTCAGGGTCCTGGGATTGAGTCCTGCATAGGGCTTCTTGCTAAGCAGGAAGTCTGCTTCTCTCTCTCTCCTTTTTCCGCTCTCCGTGCTTCTGTTCTCTCTGCCTCTCTAACAAATAAATAGTATCTTTAAAAAAAGAAAAAAAGAAATACTGCTATGAGAGAGACTACATGTGGTGCTTTAAGAATTCAATTTATTTATTTACAGTTGGTATCAGCCATAGTGCAGTATATATGAAAGCAGAACAGTGACCCCAAAGCTTTTCTTGAAAGCACAGCTTACTGGCTATGCAGTTACTGGAATTTTCCTCTAGAAGCTATACATGCAAATGTAAATTGAACCTACTCAACAGTTCTTTCCTAGGGAGGGAGAGTCTAAATCAACTTTGGTGATATGCTGATATTAAAATGCTGAAGGCCCAGAAATGACAGTATAAGAAGTAGGACGGTGGCAAAACAGAAGCCTTCTCTAGAATAATCTGACAGCCTCCCGAAGTCCTCTACACGCTGGCCCTGCCATCAAGAGCAGCTGTGTCTCCCTTCACATCTGTACACAAGCCTGCCTCCCAACTAAAGTCACCCTCTGTCTGTCCCATGTCAGAGCGGGCCCATCCCTGGCGCATCTCTGGATTCCTGGTTCCTTTTGTCAAGTAGTGGGGGAATGGTGTCCCCACCTCCCAAATGTTACATCCACAGCCTAGTCCTTGGAACTTATTTGGCAAGAGGATCTTTACAGATATAATTAATTTAAGGATCTTGAGATGAAGAGATCATCCTGGACTATCAGGTTCAGCCCTAAACTCAGTGACTGGTGTCCTTGTAAGAAGCACACAGGGGAGAATACAGACATGGATGGGAAGGCAGAGGCAGAGGTTGGAGCGATGTGGCTCCAAGGATGCCAGTAGCCACCGGAAACTGGAAGAGAGGAGTAATGCTTTCAGTGGACTGAATGTTTTCGTCCCCCCTTCCCCACCTCCCCCTTTCACATGTTGAAGCCCTAACCCTCCTACTGGTATTTAGAGGCAGGCCTGCAGGAGGTAATTAGGTTTAGATGAGGTCCTGAGGGCTGGTGCCTTCAAGATGGGATTAGTACCCTTATAAGAAGGGGAAGGACACCAGCGCTCACTCTCACACACCAAAAGGCCATGGGAGCACAAAGCGGGAAGGCAGCTGTCTACACACTAGGAAGCAGAATCTCACCGGGAACCAAATCTAGCAGCACCTTGATCTTGGACTTCCCAGCCTCTACCAAGTCTGTGGTGTTCTCTTACAGCAACCTTAGCTGATATAAACACATTCTCCCCAAGAGCCTCTAGAGCCACTGTGGTTCTGCTGAGCCACTGACCTCCGTGTCCATATTCCTTTGAGTCCCAGCTCAAGGCTTCCTCCTGAGGTGGGTCTAGCTCATGGGATTGTGCTTGAAAACTCTGGTAGCACTTTCTTTTGAATCTCCCATTCAGCATTTTCAAGTCTTCAGCCTCGTATCTCTTTATTTTTAATATATGCTAACTTCTTGGAAGCCAGCCCTGGGTTTTCTGTCTTTCCATCTCCAGTATCTGGTGCTAAGCCTCAGACCTCTGGGTAGAGCCTGCCTTATTAAATGCAAGACCAGTTACGAACCAGACTCTAACTTCCGTAACACCTAAGTCATTCCTTCTTTGATTCACAAGGCTCCCTGGGATGTTATCCAGTCACTGGGTTCTCATTATGAGAACGTTATTCTTGTACAGACTGAGGAGGAAATCGCCGATGATTTGGATCAGAGACAGGAAGAGCCTATTCTGGTACCTACTCCTATGATTCTAAATTATATGTGCATCAGTTAGCCAGAATGTGTCTCTACTTTGATTGCAATTTTCAATTAGCTCTGGGGAAAAAAAAAAATCAGTTTTGAGCACCCTCGCCAGAGAGAACACCGTTATCAGCTAGCGCCATCCAGCAATGAAGAGGGTTTTCTTCAGGAGTTGTGTGCCCTGTAATTGGAGAGCAGATGTGTGATGTCTGAACACAGAGAGTCTGCAGTTCTCTCTAGGCTCAGACACTGAAGGGCAGAGCTCTGTGATATGCCAAAGACAGTATGATTTTTTTTTTTTAAGATTTTATTTGTTTCTCAAAGAGAGAGAGCACAAGTAGGAGAAGTGGTAGGCAGAGGGAGAAGCAGTCTCCCTGCTGAGCAGGGAGCCCAATGCAGGGTTTGATCCTAGGACCCCCGGATCATGACCTGAGCCAAAAGCAGATGCTTCACCGACTAAGCCACCCAGGCGTCCCTACAGTATGATTTTTTTTTTTTTTTTAATGAAAAGGTAGTAAAGATAAAATATTAAAATGGTGCTGGGGGGTATACAAAAAAGAGTGCAAGAGAGTGTCCCCACTTTGTGCCTCTGACTGAGTTCCCTTCACAGAAGAGTCTGCATGGGAGAATTTCTCTGGTATCACATGCACCTGCCCCTGTGTGGGGAGTGAGCCCGGGGGGCTCTTCCATGAGACCAACTGCCCCTGTGACAGTGAGGGAATTCTTAAAAAGAGGTAGTGGGAAGGGCACTAGGTTGGAGTCCTCAGAAGTCCTTCACTCATCTTCGTGGTCCTACACAAATTATTTCTCGTAGCTTCCTCATCTCTCAACGGAAAGAGCCGGGTAGATGACTTCACATTCTCTTTCAATCTCTGAGGTTTAAAAGAATGACTCCATGACTCTGCAAGGGAAAGCTAATCATTCCTTCTGTACCCAGAAAGCTAAATAAACCTGGAAGAGACTCTTGAGTCCCTTGAGTGCAGAGTTACCCTGTCCTCACTGGCTAACACACGCGCCTGTCAAGTGCGGGAACATGAGACAGACTGATTGTGCTGTGGGGAGAGCAGTGCCCGGCGGCGAGGAGCCGGACTGGCAGGGCAGCAGGTGGCCTTGGGTGGCCTCTAGTATCCTCATGGGTGATCTTGTCCGAGTGGGCATTGGGCAGAGAGGTTCTGTGTGCCATCTGCAGACCACAAATGGGGCCGCCACTTCACAGTGGGTGATGTTGGCTAAACTCTGTGCACCTTCATTACAGAGTCATTGGAGACACACAGACCATCAAGCAGTTGTAGCTGATGGGCTGCACGGCCTGAGCGCGGTGACATTTGTAGGTTTGGTGTCTCCATCTTTAACAGTAGGTGCAGCTCTCAAGAGGCCTTGTTGCCAGAGAAGAGTGTCACAGAGAACAGAGTGCATGAAAGATGCTGTCCACAGCCTTGAAGGACTTGTGTACCATTAGGGGGATTTTTAGCAAAATTAATAACCCACAAATATATTCAAAGATCCTAAAAAAAGTACGGGTGTCATTACAGCCATAACTGCCGAGTGCTCAACAGGGTCAAAATCATCATTATATGTACGTTAAAGTTTATTTTTATTAATTCTACTTTAATAATAAACCCATCTGTGGTTAACACAACCGGAAAGCATTTTTCTCTTATTTGGATCTCAGGTGGAATTAGCAACAGAGCTGACACAGCCCTGGCTTTTTTCTCCTCCTTGTCGGTGTCTGCTGCCAGTGACCCTCCTTTTCTCTCCCTGACATCCCGTGCTTTCTCAAGCACTCACCCCCAAGACTGAGTGCATACTCTCCCATTCTCCAAGTAATTAAGGCACCAGTGTTTTGGTCTGTGACAACCCCAGGAATTAAGACTTAGTACATTTTGAGGACTAAGGCCTCTGGATGTTTGCCTCCCTGCCTAGGCATGGGTGGGGGAGCTGTGTGTCTGGGTGGGAAGGGAGAGGAAAGATATGGCCATCGGCAGGTCATGGCTCTTGTTCCCATGTAGCCAGTCTGGGTGGGCTCTTCCCTGCTCAGCCTTCCTTTTTTTTTTTTTAAAGATTTTATTTATTTATTTGACAGAGAGAAATCACAAGCAGGCAGAGAGGCAGGCAGAGAGAGAGGAGGAAGCAGGCTCCCTGCTGAGCAGAAAGCCCGATGCGGGGCTTGAACCCAGGACCTGGGATCATGACCCGAGCCGAAGGCAGCGGCTTAACCCACTGAGCCACCCAGGCGCCCCTCAGCCTTCCTTTTTTCTTCAGTCTTCTCACTTAGATCCTTACATCAGAGACTGTACCTGAGGTTACTAGATAGAAGCTAATGCTATTGGTTTTTTGGTTTGCTTTTAGGAGACTTTATCAGCCAATATTTTATTTTATTTTTTATTTTTTTTTTTAAAGATTTTATTCATTTGAAAGAGAGAGAGGGAGAGCACAAGCAGGGTGGGTACAGGTGGAGAGAGAGAAGCAGGCCCACTGCTGAGCAGGAAGCCTGACACAGGGCCGATCCCAGGAACCCAGGATCATGACCTGTGCCAAAGCCAGACGGTTAACCCACCGAACCACCCAGGCGCTCCAGAGATACACTCTTTTAAGCTTTTACATTCACAATACAGTATTGGTAACTATTGGCATAATGTTGTGCAGGTGATTTCTAGAACTTACTCATCCTGCATAACAGAGACTTCGTCCCCATTTTATATGATACGAATTTGTGAAATAAGATTTGGAAGGGATTTTGTGGCTCATTTATCCCGAGCACCTTCCTGGTCTCGGAATCCCCTGCAGTCCATCCGCTAGCCTCCAATGGAGCTCTCCGGTGACGAGGGAACTGGCCATAGAGTGGCCCATGTTGTTTTTGTTATTGTTCATAGCGCTAATTATTAAATAATTGGATGATCGGTCCTTCATCAGCGCTGGGATCCAGGGCCTTATAATTCTTACCCATTAGTCCTGGTTTGGCTTTCAGAGCCTATCAAGTCAAACCCCAGTTCTTCAAGACAGCCTGGTCTTCTAGAGTGTGGCTGCTCTAAGTGGGCCTGTGGTCCAGCAGCAGCGGCTGCACCTGGGAAGGTGCCAAAGCGCAGACCTCGCCCCAGAGTTGCTCAACTGACATCTGCGTTCTGACAAGATCTTCAGTAATCAGCATGTATGTTACAGATTGAGAAGCACTGCATTAGATCACACACACCATGCCCCCAACGGATTTGTTGTTGTTGTTGTTGTTGTTGTTGTTCTTCTTCTTCTTCTTCTTCTTCTTCTTTTTTTTAAGATTTTATTTATTTATTTGACAGAGAGACAGCGAGAGTGGGAACACAAGCAGGAGTGGGAGAGGGAGAAACAGGCTCCTCCCTGAACAGGGAGCCTGATGCGGGCCCACGATGCTGGGATCATGACCTGAGCCAAAGGCAGACACTTAATGACTGAGCCACCCGGAAGCCCCTAATGTATTCTTTCAGTTGTTATTGCTTTCAGGCCTGCTGGTGCTCAGGAATTTTAGTTGAGGAATAAACAATTGGATGAGAAGTAACAATTACAACTCTGTGATTGGATGTAAGTACAGAATCTGTCTGGCATCATTTAAAGCTGTCCTTATATTAACTGGAAATCTATTGACAAGTATTTGCCTTGGGTGCTCTTGGTGGTAAGTATTGCACCTGGGTGGCTCAGTTGGTTAAACTTCTGGATTCTTTCAGGTCATGATCTCAATGTCCTGGGACCAAGCCCTGCATTGGGTTCCATGCTCAGCAGGGGGCTCTGCTTGTCCCTCTGTGCTCACCACCCCCATCATGCTCTCTCTCTCTCTCAAATAAATAAAATCTTAAAAAAAAAAATCAGAAATGCCTTTAAAATCATTAAACTTGTTAAGTTATGCTCCATGTGATCTAATGCTGGGTATTGTTGCTTTGCGAATTTTAAAAACCTGAGAAACAGATTAAATAATCTAGAGCAACCCACTCCCCAGTCATGCCAGATAGGGAGAGGCAGCCACAAAACTTCTTCCCCAACACTCTTCAGCTGCAGGAAGAATGGAAGTTTTAAGTTACTTTCTATTTCTGACATCACTGCAAGGACAGCGCCGAGAATCCAGCCCTTGAAAGTCGCAGAGGAGACGTATACTGTGGAAACAGCTGTGCCGGGCGAAGGGGGGGGGGCGGGGGGGGGCGCTTTCAACTCGTGCACTCAGCAATATGGAAATGAACTGTGCCAGCTCATGAGCACAGATAAATGCTTAGCTGCCTTTCCAACCACAAAGCAGCTTTCTATATTTGGCACTCTTTTGACATTCAGTAAAACAGACTGAATTTAATGCCGGACGACAGTGCCAGACTGTCTTCAGTTAAACTGAAGCGAAGACCTTAGGAAGCCGCTTTCCCCAGCCCCTGTCACATTTCTCTCTCCATCTGATGCTCATTGTGGGCTTTCAGCCTGATAGCCTCAGGGCACAACATCAGCCCAGCTGTGCTGGGCTAAGTCAGCAGGGCCTCGATCTTCCCCGGGGACCCAAGGCCACCCTGTCCTGTATCCTAGGACATTCAGCTCAAGATGCGTGTTCTACTCCCTGGTCACCAGGTGTGTGGAACAGAAGCAGCTCCTTCGGGACGCCTGGTCCTTTGAGCCCAGAGAAGCCGGCATCTTTGCTTTTTTCTGTCCTGAGTACCAGTTCACCCCCGTTCCAGCACACCTGATTAAAATCCCTCATCCTGAGGACTCTGCTGGGCCTTTTTCATACCCCCTTGCTCCTCAGACTTGTTCATTCAGTGAGTATTTTATTCAGGCCCCATACGTCCCCAGTAGTGAGATTACTTCATAGAGGACCTTGTCCCTGGTGTCATGCAACCATGTTCTGGCTCAGAGAGAGACTCATTTGTGAGGTTTGTGGAGGTGCTGATGAGGAAGAGAATTTGTGCCCCAAGGAGAGGTTTAGGGCAAATGAGAATTCGCAGATTAAGAAGCAGATGGGGCGGACATTCCAAAATAAAAAAGCGAATGAGCCAAGAGTTGGCAGTGTTAAAACACACAGGCTGATTTCCTGCCCTCATTCAGTGGGACTGCAGAATCAGAAACCTGGTAGCTCTGAGCAGGACCCCAGACCTTGCTTGTCTCTACCCGTAGGGCAGTGTTCCCTAATTCCTTCAGACTGCTTCAGGATCTTGGCTACTGCTTAGCATTTACTCAGGTTCATCATCAGAATTTATATATTCAAATTATAGCAGAATATGTGTTATAATATGTAGCAGCATGAATAACAATGGAGGTTCTGAAGTCAGGTGGCTTTACTATTTGGTGGCTTTAAGTTAAGGAAGTTATCTAATGCTCTCTTCCTCATTCCAAAAATTTCCAGAAGTTTCCACATTCCAACAATAAGGATACTAATCCAACCTCACAGGATAGTGCAAGGATTAAGTATCATAATGTAAGTACAGTGTTTAGCACACAACCTGGCAGATAGTACATGCTTAATACATTTAGTTATTGTGTTTCATGTATTTGTTCAACATATTTATTCATACCTACTGTACCCTATTAAGTAGTGAGCAAGGCAGAAAAGATTCCTGCTTTTATGGAGCTAAAAACTGTTCTCCAATTATTTTATGTTATTATTGTTTATATTGTTCTTGTTTTAGTCGACCCCCTTGGGTAGTATTTCCTGGCCCTATCTTTTTGTGTTTTAAATGTCAGGCTATATAGAACTATGGGTACGACTTAATACTTCCTTGTTAACCATCTATCTAGCACCATTTACTTGGTTTGAGAACTTAATCCATTTTCTTGGGTTGAAAGCCCAATAGTTAATAAACCTGGGAGAATTCTTTTATTTGAGATATATATATAGTATATAACATAAGTATCACATATATAGCAAAAATTTTAAAATATATATATAGATCATTGCTGGTGTTCTAAGCAATGTAGGGTTTTCCCCTATAACTGTTTTGAGGAGGAAAGACCAAAGTCCTAGGATAAAAGTAGGGAAAAAAAATCATGAACTAAGGAGACACTAAGTCATTTGATAATAAATACTACTACTTTATAGTATTGATAATAATATTGATAATGTCAAAAATTATTGATAATAAATAATACCATATTTACAGTAATATACAGTTGATGTGGGTTGGATAATTTAGGAAAATTTGAGAAAGTGAACTAAAATTTTGAAGGGTTTGCATGGGTGGAGAAGATCAAGAGAAGATTCTGGGAGGCTGGAACAATATGAATAAACCACCAAAGTGGAAATACAGACAAGTATTGCATTATATTCATTTGTATACTGCATGGAGTAGGGCATAATGGGGCCCCATAAATGATTATGGAAGTGGAGAGTCTTGGGAAACCAGGTTGGATGAGAGCTTGGTTCTGGATAGTGGCTGGGGAACAGAGAGGAAGGGACAGAGAAGATAAACATTTTGAGGATGAAACCAACAGTACTTACTTATGATAAAATTAATTAAGCCCTCTCAGTTCCAAATGATTTCACTGCACCATGAGGGCATAACATTTCTTCTCACAGAATTTGTGTCAGGTTCAGCAGTGGTCCTTAATCCCAGCAAAACAATATCCCTTTATTGTGACCAATATTTTAGTGACCCTGTACTCTCCTCAAATGAAATTCATTATTAATTCATAATGAATAATTTTGAAAGTATCACCATAATGATTTGCTGTAACATAAAGGAAAACTCAGAGAAAGTGGTTAATATTAAAATATTTATTTTAAAATATAGATGTCCACATATGATCATACCAGAAGATATAATGATGTGGTCAGATATACCTATATGTAAATCATGACAGCTACCAATGCAGACCCATACGGGTGTGTTGTGCTAATAACTCAGATACCACAAGTGACACGGCCTTCAGTGGCACAATTCTCCAGAATGGCAGGTGATGCTTGTTAAAGACCCAAACAGAAGGAAATAGAGCCTCCCCTCAGTTACCCGGTAGTTGCAATACTAAGAATTCAAAATGTCTAAGAACTTTGAAATAGTTTTTAGACACTTCTAAAGTGTCTAATACTTCAGTATAGATGTGAAACAGAAATACTTCGGTATAGATGTGAAACAGAGTCAAATCCTGTGCTCAAGAAATTATAAGCAGGTTTCACCTACAAAAAAGTCCACTGGCACTTTGGAAAGTCTCGTGGGAAGTGGGGCAACTTTTTCATTGTCTGAGATGGAGGCCCTGTGGGACTTTGACCATCCCTGGATCCCATCCATTAGATCTGGGGAACTGAGACAACCGGAAGTACCCCCACCACTTGGCAGCCCAGGAGGGAGAGGACTGCCCCCACAGAGAACATTGGCTCTCAGGTTTCAGCCCGGTAACTCAAGGATGGTGGCAGACAGGGAAGCTGGAAGGGGAGGATTTGGGTGGCAAGCCCAGAAAAGGAGCTGGCTTCAGAGCTTTCTTCCTTAGTCGAGCAGAGTCTCCACTTCCTTAAATACGTCAAATCTGGCTTTTCCAACCTGGTGAGCGTTTTAAGTTCTGAGCCCAGGTAGAAAATAAAGTGAGGAAAAAAGACGATATTTTGTTTGGCATAAATGCAAACTGTTTCTGGCTTATTTCCTTTAAATGCTAGCAAATGCAGTCTGATTCCCTGCCTTCCACATTGGCTCATTGGCAGGAATGTATTAGGTCTCAGAATTCAGGAGAGATCTAGTTCTAACATGAATCCTTGAAACATTTTTGAAATTTAATTCTTGTTTTTCTTTAACTATAGATATGATCTCCTTCCATATTTTTCAGTTTTGTAAAGTATGCAATTAACATCTAATCCCCATTGGCATTTGCGTTCTGCACAATTGAATGTATTGAGCAGACATGCATGATTGTCTAGTATTATCACTGCATGTTGCCTTCTGCTTGGGTGTTTTAAACAAATGGAAAGGACTTGATCCCCTGAGAGTACTTCCCAAAAGATTTTGAGCCATTGATTTCCATTTAACAACGGTAACAGGCACATATACTCTTTTGCAGATACGAATGTGCTGTATTTAACCTGTAAATAGTCATTTGGCCCAAAGATATTGGGCACATTTCAAATGCATGCTGATTTATAATATTCCAAGGACATAAATCGGTTTGCAGTCTTATTCTAAGACCAAGTTTATTGAATAGCCAATCAGATGTATACTATTCAGGACAGCAGATTGAGCATTGTGAGGAAATCAAAAGTGAACTAGATGCTTTACACCCTCAAGGAGTCTGTTGTCTAGTAGGGATGATAAAATCTCACATATAAAAGTAAATGGTAAACCACTAGAAAGGTAAGATGGAGTGTGGATGAAGTTTCTGAGATGAAATAGTACTGTCCTTTGAAGAAGGCTTCCTGGAGGCGGTAGATTTTTAAACTTGACCTTAAGAATTCATTAAAATTTTGGCAGGTAGGACATGTTAAATTTTGAGGAATGGCTTTCTAAGCCGAAATACATTTGAACAGAGGTCATGAGTGTGTGTGCATGTGCGTGTGGCTTCTCATTCCTTAATAATACGCATTCTCCATGTATCGTCTGGGTGTAATTAAGTGACTTTGAATAATTGGTGATGTGATAAATCTCATTTGATCTTGCTGCCTTTCTGAAAAAGTCCTCCAATTTAAGAGCTAAATATAAGTTTTGCTTTTTTCCATAGAAGAATTCCCTTTTACCACTCTAGCTCTTGGGATCCTACTACCATTTCAGAAGTGTGGAATGTGCCTTTAACTATATTCATGGTAAAGGGCAATCAGATAGAAGGCAGATTTGCCAGGATTGTCATAGAGTTCAGTTGCTAAAGTAGAGAGATATTCTCGATACCACGTGTTTCCCAGGTATTGAACTTGAGGACAACACAGAAACTGAGCCAGGGGACCCCAGACCCCTCTGGTTCCATGCTCTTCCATTAGACTATTTCCAGTGGCTTGAATCAAATTGCTTCTGCTTCCTGGTGCTGGTCCAGACTTACCACTGTCCATCTCCCAATTCCTCTGGCCTCTACCTGTAACCCTCACCTGTAGTCTGGACATTTGACTAAGAGCACGTTAGTCAATATGAAATCTTGGCCAAAAGGACATGTTTGTCTCATGGAGAGATATCTGCACCCCACGTTCATTGCAACTTTATTCACAGTAGCCAAGACAAGAAAACAACCTAAGTGTCCATCCGTGGATGAATGGATAAAGAAAATGTGATACACATACAAAGGGGAATATCATCCAGCCATAAAAAAGAAGGAAATCCTGTCTTTTGCAACAACATGGATGGACACCGAGTGCATTAGGCAAAGTGAAATAAATCAGAGAAAAACAAATACCGTATGTTGTCATTTATATGCAGAATCTATAAAAGCTGAACTCCAGGAAAGAGAGAGTGGAATGGTGTCTCCTGGGAGTGGGCAGGGGTGAAATGCTAGTGAAATTGTACAAACGCCCAGCTCTAAGTTAAGTAAGTTCTGGGGGATCTAATGTACAGCACGGTGAGTATATGCCTTATTATATTCTTGGAACTTTGTGAACAAAGTAGATCTTAAGTGTTATCACCACACAAAAAAAGGGGGTAGTGAAGGGGGAAGGTGCTGGGAGGAGGGGTATCAAATCATCCCATTGTATACTTTAAACTTGTATATGTTATATGCCAATAATATCTCAAAAACATTGGAGGGGTGGGGAAGGACATGTTTGTCAAAACTTAATTATGTGTTGGAAATGTTTCTCTCTGATCTGGATGGTAGTTACTGATGGTATAGGTGTATAAATTCATCAGGTTGTACTTTTAAGATTTGTGCTTTTTGTGTATATTAATCCATTAGTAAGATAAAAATGCATTATCTTGGCCTCTAAAATGGATATTGCCAACTTTGGTCTATCTTGGGGCAATTTTGCAGTGATTTGTGCATTTTCAAACACTTAAAATAAATTTTCAGAATTTTTAGTGTTTTTCTTTTGTATCCCTTTTAAATCATTTTTCAGTCAATGAGTTGACGCTACCTAGTTAACAGAGGATTCATTGTAATAACAATGTAATAACATTGTACCTCTTCAAAATTACAAGCAGCTCAGTAGAGCAATAATTGCTTTCTGAACAAACGTTTTTGAAACAGAAGAAGGGCGTGGCAGACACCATTTCTGAAAAGAGATGAAAATACTTGTTTCAAAAGCACCTTTTTAATGCTTCAGGATTTCCAGTACTTAAATAGCTAGAATTTGAAACAATTGCCTTGCAACTGACTCATTATTTTGACCAAGTTGTCATGTTTACCAGCTTGCATTCAGTTTCATACTTTTCAGCCAGTACTCAAGCCAATTCTCCTATATTCCCACCTGATGGCTGTAGCCTTTGGTTAAAATTCAGACTGAAGTCTAGCGGTGAGCAAGCAGTAACTGTGTGATGATGTAAAAGGGAACAAAAATAGAACTTCCAGTAAAAGCTTTACCGTTAGCCGTGTTTCAGCACTAAAGAGAGAAAAACATTCCTTTCTAGGAGAGGGCTTTTGGGGGGGAAAAAAATCAAATTTGATGCCATTAAATTATAGGATTAAATTCATGAAGTCCAGGACCTGTATGAAAATTAAAGTTTAACTTCTTCCCCCAGGAAACCCAGCCAATCTCACCATCTTGGATGGATTTACCAATAGGATGAAGTAGCTTCTAAATGTTGTTATTGGTTTTGAAGGTAGCCATTTAGCACGAACTGTTTTATTGGAACAGGACAGCTGGGAAGTGGTGGAAGGGCTGAGAGGAGAGATGAGTTACACCCAGGAGCCAGCCATTCAAAAAGGATTTTTGCTGAAAAAGAGGAAATGGCCCTTGAAAGGTTGGCACAAGGTAAGACACTGGCCTTGGACTCATCTTTATTTGCACCCACTCAGTACACGGTTTGTAGGCGTGTATAGTGTATATTTAATTTGAAGTTGAACATTGGGACCAAGGGAAGGGTGTGTGTTTAAATGGGATGCCTTAGTGAATTACCCTTTCTTCCCTACAGAGATTTTTCTATCTGGACAAAGGAATCTTGAAATATGCCAAGAGCCAAACCGATGTAAGTCTTCTCCTTAATCGAATATGTTATTAAAGAATTCTGAAGGGCTCATTGTTGTCAGCCCATGGATGAGATTGTACACATTGGGGGATTGCATTTCTCTGAACTGGAAACCATAGGGGGTAATAGTTCCTTTGCATGGACCAGAGGTGCCAGCTTCCCACTGTCCCAGCCCTGGGTGGGCTCAGTTTGCCCATCAAGTCAAGGTGGAGGTCTCCTCTCAACACCCCAGTGGGTATCCAGGGGTCTGTTCAGTTCTTAGGGTTGGGCTGAGGGGTCCTCTGGGTGGGAAAAGACATTTTCCCAGCAAGCTAACAGGAATAAAACATAGGACAGATATCACTCTCACAGTTACAGTGACCGAGGGGTTTGGTGGAGAAGGCCCTTGATGAAGGGGATAGGAAGTTCCCTGTTGCATTAACATGAGGGACACAGCCCACAAGGGCTGGAATGACTGTTCGTCCTATCCCTTGTATGGGTCCTCCTCTCGCCCAGCACTTCCCCCTTCCCTTCTTGCTTCCCTCGCCTCCCAGAGCTCATGTCCCCGGGTTGCCTATAGAAAACCTGACGTAAGGCCTGACCCACGGTGGCTTGTCTTAGCCTCCCACCCTTACTCCCCTTTTAAAATCACTTCCAGATGAATTTAGAGATTGGGAACTAATTCTGGGGAAGTCAGTGCAGGTAGCAGGTGAATTCACCGCCGTGGGGGTCTATCCATGGACTTCCTCCCTTGCTTACTTACTCACTGGCTGTGCGAAGAAAGCACTTTTTGCTTAACCCCCCCGTAGACTCAAACAGGTAATGCACGGACAACACTTAATTCAGTACTGGTTCACACTAAGTGCTTGGTAAGTCGTCGTTATTACATTTGTATTCGTGGATGTGAAGGGGAGGCTAGAGGAGCGTCAGGGATGTTACTACTGTTTTTAATAGTCTGCACCTCAACTGGCCCTCTTCTCACGCCTCTGCAGATCGAGAGAGAGAAGCTGCACGGCTGCATCGATGTTGGGCTCTCGGTGATGTCCGTGAAAAAGTCATCAAAATGCATAGATCTGGATACCGAGGAGCACATCTACCATCTGAAGGTGAGGCTACTTCCCTGGCGTGATCTTCTGTCCCACGGTTTCTTTCGGTTGCAAAGGGATTGTAATTACAGTGCTAATTGGTAATGCCCTTTGTTTATTTCAAAAGATCCAACCAACGTGTAGAAGATCTTCATTACGAAAGTTATTTCTAACAGATGCTATTGATACTTGGATGGACCGTCACACAGGCTGCCAGAGGTTTAGCATCCTTGTTGCCCACCCCGTAGGGACCACGCCCCACACATACCATGATTATGACAACAGTCAGTAATTACTAAAATTGTCGTGTTTCCAAATAACCCCTCCTTCCTCCAGACTGTAGCGCCTTTAGTGAAGAACCATGTCCCATGGGTTAAAGTAGGTTCCCTGAAACACAATATTTACCGCTTTAGCTAATTTTATAGGGATTCCAATAAAATTCTCATAGTACAGTGAATGTCGGGAACTTTTCTCCTAAAGTATGGGCCTCCTCCAATTAGTACCTCTGAAAGTGCCTCACTCGTCCCTTCTGCCCTCTCCCCTGCCAGGTGGTAGGGTCCAGAGGTCCAGATCTGGTTCAGATCTTGACCTGGCTACTTACAGGCTATTGGCCTTTGGCAAATTTTTTAATCCTGAAAGTCTCTGTTTTCTCACCACCCTTCCCCAGAATGGGAATTATTATAGTGCCCATGTTGTACTGCTGCATGGAGGAAACTTGGCATGATGCCCGGCCTGCTGTAAGCTCAAGAACTTTAGTTTTTGTGTATAATTATTAGATGGGACCCGAACATGAGGAGTTAATTGAGAGGATTTTAAAACTCTTTTCTTACTTCGAGCAAATTACTTGGAATAATGAGCGTGGGGGTTGGGGGTTGGGAAAATGAGCATGAGATGGTGAGCTCCATGTCTTAGGATGCCCCTGCTCTCCTCACAGAACCTGTGTGGTGCTTACACAAGTATATGCCTAATACATACATGTGGTCAGTCATGCTGCGGCCTAGCCTAAGGCCTGAGCAAAGCAAGGATTCTCACCCTCGGCGCTACTGATGTAGTGGTCTGGAGAATTCTTGGCTGTAGGGTCTGTCCTGTGCATTAGAGGATATTGAGGGGTACCCCTGGCCTCTCCCCACTAGATGTTGGTAACAAGCCCCTTTAAGTTATAACAGTCAAAAAAACATCTCCCATTGCCAAATGTCCCTTGGTTGAGAATAACTAAAAAAAAAAATAAATAAATAAAAGATAAAACAGCCCACTCTCCCACCCCCTGTCTCGAAGGTTGATTAGTCTCCTCTAGAAGAGTGTCGCTTGTGTCTCCATGCACTTTCAATGACCCCTACTTAGTTCTGTCTTGACATGATCAGGTTCATCCACTACTTCACATAATAGAATAAATTATTATTCCTAAATTTGGAATTATTCATTCCTAGGTTTGGAAGAAACCGAGTGCTTAAAATAACATTGTGTGCTAATACCGTGACAAACAGTTTAGTATTTCTCTGTGTTAATTTACTCTTAAGTTCTGTTCGTGTTTCTTGTTCATTTGATTGAAAGTGAGCTGTGAGTGTTCGTGTAGGTGCGAGCTATTGTCTGAGGGTCCTCAGTGGCCTCAGAGTCAGGCAGCTTTTAAGTGGCGGCCGCCCAATCCCATTTTCTTATTTTCTAGATGAGTAATCTGGGCAGCCGAAGGGTTAAGTGGCTGTCCACCCACGGTCCTATATCTGCTGGTGGGGTTGGAACAGAATGCCGGACAGCTACTTAATAAAGTGCTTTGATTCTTCTACCTCACTTAACCAATAAAAAAAAATGAGTGAAGACGAATGTTCTGGGCACCGATTTTTAAGGGCCTCTGAGAGCAGATCAGTGCAAAGGGTGGTGTCAGATTTCTGTGAAGTTCCTCCCAAAAGCATGTCAGGGAAGTGAGATACATTTCAAAGACATAATTTAGGGAGAATAAATAGATGTCCTCCAGTTGGTGTTGCTTTTTCCTGTAAATGATATATTCAGTAGCACCTGGGGGGTGGTGGTGTTAGGTCCTTCATGTCCTTCTAACCAACATAACATACCTAAGAGCTGACCTACCATTTCCTAAATGAGTGAGTGAGGGCTATAGACATCTTTGCTCTCAGCAGTGATGGTAGGAAAGATTTGAACAGATTGACCTGGAGTCTGCTTCTTGGAAGATAACCTACCGTGCATCCTGTTGGGTGATTTTAAGTTGCCACTTCATGAAACTCTGTTCCAATATATAGGTATCTATAGTTTTCCACTTTGAAAATATTTAGTACACCCTCATACACACAAAACATGGACTGTGAAGAAAGATCTAGTGTGTAGGTGCTTGTTACATTCTTTCTAGTACTTTTATGAACATTCTAATTACTTTGTAATAAAGGTTGCTAGTTATAAACATTATTCTTCCTGCAAAGAAGACACAGATACTCATTTATGGAGAGAGTAGCTAACTGTTTGTGTAGGTGTGTTTGAAAAATCTTGGAAATCTCCAATAATCGTTTTTCACATTTTTTTTTTCCTATTTCCAAGTACAGGGGAAATGAGTTTTAAAAAAGCCTTCACATTCCTCACCAATGTGTTCTTTGTCAGACAAGATTAACAAGGTTAAATATTTTGGGAAAAATTTACAAATTCATTCCAGTTCAGAGAAGATTGATCTGAAAAGTTTGAATTATAAAAGAGTTTAAAAAGAAACATGGTGTTAATATTTTCAGTAAGAATGGAAGTGGGGGCAAGTGAATTTGGGAATATTTTGAGACAGATCAACATGAATTCTAGTTTATTTGTTGTTTAATATAAGTGGTAATGTTTTGCTTTCTTAATAATAGCATGACAATTGGACCTTTTCATTGAGAACCTAAGTGAAGCTTATGAAGACCATTTTTATTCTCCATTTCCTCCTCAAATGTATTCCTATAATTCTACATAAATTTAAACTAAATCAATAAACTCATATTTCTACATTTCTATACAGGCCAACATGTAAAGAGAGGGCGTCTCAATTTAATGAAGAAATTGTTCCTTTCAGTGAGTGACGCTCTTGTTTCCTTCTTTTTAATCAACTTAGGTCAAGTCAGAAGAAATCTTTGATGAGTGGGTATCCAAACTCCGCCACCACAGAATGTATCGTCAGAATGAAATCGCCATGTTTCCACATGAGGTTAATCATTACTTCCCCGGATCCACTGTCACAGACTCAGCGTCTGGGGTCTTGGACTCCATATCAAGTAGGAAGGTAAGAGTTTGCCAGTAACGAATCAAGAAGAAGGTGGTGACTTTGTGCAAGGGAGTCCCTACTGGGGACTCTCTGAGGAGGAAGGGCTTGTGGGAAAGAATCTCTTTGCCCAGCTGCTCAGAACTAGGGCCAGAGGAGCATCTGTTGTCACTGTGACAGTAACTGAAAAAACACACGGAGGAATTTAATGGTGTCTCCAGTTGTCCCTTGACCATTCTGACTTAGGTTTTCTTCTCTGCTTGTAAAATGAAGTATGCATGTTAATAGCCGTATAGGATTATGAAATTTCTCAACATTTATATCATGATTTTGGTATGATTATCATTTGACCGAAGAAGAAATTCAGGACTGCAGCCCCAGGCATGAGAGCATGGTATGCCAGGCTGAGGCGACAGCCAGAGCTTGGGGGTCTCTAGTGGAGTGCTTTCTTAGAAGCTTCTTTCCCATTATAAGCCATGGCTTCTGTTAGCGACCAGCTCACTCCGTTGTCCTTTATCCTAATGTGTCCCCACGGGGCTCTGTTTTCATTTATAATATGCTTTTGTCATCTGTGGAATAGCGTAGCAGTATATCAAAGCAGAACTCCATTCAAACCGGAAGCAATTTATCATTTTCTTGTGCTGGTGAGACGCGAGTTCCATTATGGTTACAGTCTTCAGAGGACATGGAAAAATGCTCCAAAGGTAAAGTGACTTGAAACCTCTGCTTCTTTCTGTCATGGCTCTCAGATGGCACTACTTGAGTATTTACACCTCGGGTGAATTTTCCTGTCACTGGTCTACATTTCCTCTCAGAGCTCGCTTACTGAGTTTGCACAGGTGATGACCAAACGTTACTCTCCCTGCAGAGCTTCCCATCTTCACCTGGCTGTGCGTGCAGACAGGTTTCCTTTCATATTCTTTAAGTACTTACGTCTGATTTCCGTGAGGACCTACTAAATCGCTGTCTCCATGGGTGGGTTCTGTGCAGCCCTCTGGTTGTTGTCGATGTTATTGTTTTTAAGTACCAAAACGGGCTCCTGTGTACATCCAAGATTGGGAGTCATGGCTCACAGTGAGTGGACGAACCAAATGGAGTCCCCACGAATTGGAGTTCTCTCCTCTGATTGCACACACAATCACCAGAAGAGCATTTGAAAGGCAAGAATACCCACTCTCCAGAAGAATCTCTTTAAATTGGTCTGCACTTGGGCCCTAGCATCACTGATTTTCTACAGTTTCCCAAATGACTCTGATAAGGAGTCAGGATTGAGAATTCTTCCATAGGAAGCTTAGTGTTCTCAACCCTAATGAGCTAAGAACCACACAGGGAACTAAGAAACAAAACAAGTCACCAGTGGGATTGGGGATGTTCTAATTTAATTATCTCCAGATGGGAGCCAGACATATGGAATTTAAAGAATTTCCCCAGTGGATTTCAAAGCAGAGCCATGATTGAGAACCATGATAAGAGAAAGATGCCAGGTCTTGAAAAGTGCATTTTCTCTGTTGAATGCAGATACTATCACACGTGGGGCTGTATAAGATTTGCCCTCCCAATAAACGTCACGCAGGAGCTTCACTGAGTGACATTTTTGGCACAGGTAGTCCTTGAAGTGCCATCTCTGGGCCAGCAGCACGGGCCTGGCCTGCAAACTTATTTGAAATGTGAATTCTCAGACGGAATCAGAAACTGTGGGCGGATCTCAAGGATCTGTGGTTTAATCAGTTCTTCAGCTGATTCTTTTTTTTTTTTTTTAAAGATTTTATTTATTTATTTGACAGAGTGAGATCAAAAGTAGGCAGAGAGGCAGACAGAGAGAGGGGGGAAGCAGGCCCCTTGCTGAGCAGAGAGCCCAATGAGGGGCTGGATCCCAGGACCCTGGGACCTTGACCCAAGCCAAAGGCAGAGACTTTAACCCACTGAGACACCCAGGCGCCCCCCAGCTGATTCTGATGAGGCCAAAGTTTGAGAGCCATTGGGTCTTGATTTCTCAGTGGAAACAGCCATTGTCATCCAACAAACAGCAAATTAAGGACTGTCTTTTGAGTTAGGGACCAAGGAACTGGTGTGAGAACTCTTAGGTCCTCTCAGGTCAATGTGCAGACAATCACCACTATCTCATGTGGGTCCCTGATCGACAGGTGTCCTTGGAGACCAGTACAACCTTCATCTTTATTTCATTCATTTACTTGTCTGGAGTCCTCAGAATCAGAGAATGACACCCTATTATTGCAATATTGGACATAATGATGCTAATGATGGGAGCTGATTTACTTACTGCTGACAGGGTACCAGCACTCCAAAAGCATGCTGACCTACGTCAGCTCACAATTATCCTATGAAGGGGTGTATATATAATTCTCTCCCTTTCCCAGATGAGGACACTGAGGCACAGAAGTGATATAATTCGCCCAAGATTCAGAGTTCAGGAAGTGTTCAAACCAAGGCAGTCTTGTTCTCCAAATCTATGACCATCACCATGGCAGTGCACTGCCTCTTCTGTAAAAAAAGGAAGTAAGATTTCATCTCCATACAGATATAAGTCAAGTAGTAGGGAGAAATTTAAGAAGTAGCTGGCACAAGCACAGGGCAGCCTGGGTGCCAGCATGAGGGCTTATGAATCTTCCTTTTGCTTTTGTCCCACAGACCTGGCGCACTGTCATGCCTTCCTGGTGGAAATGAGCCAGCTCCTGCAGAGTATGGACGTCCTGCACCGGACGTATTCGGCGCCTGCCATCAACGCCATCCAGGTCAGCCAGATCCCTCTGCTGTTTGCACTGTGGTGTTTTTCTGCTTCCCTCTCTCCTCCTCAGCCTCGAGCTAACAGCGGGACGTTGTCCGGTCTTGGTTGCTTCCGCCACATTCCCGGGGATGGAGGTGGTCACTTTGCTGTGCAGTTTTCCCTCTTTGGTCTGGGAGGCCTTACTTTCTGTGCTCTCTCTCCTATTTTGAAACAAAGGGTACAGCTTTTGAAAGTCCCAAAAAGGAAAAAAGATCTCACAGGAGGTGGCGGTCCAGAGCTATTGGCAAAGACACTACAGGAACGCTGCAGGTAACCGCTGCTTCCCCTGCTCTCCGGGCCGCATGCTGGGGGCTGCGGGGACTCCGATAGGATTTTCTGCAGTCGTGCTCGCTAATAGCCTGTGCAGAGAGAAATTCAATCACTTCGATTTTCTGGTTGCTAAATAAGCATGTAATGGAATTGGGTAAGGGGAAATGGCATGAGGATGGAAGGAGTTAGGCCCTTTCTTGGACTTTGGTTTCCCCTTCTTTAATACCAAACCCACCTGCCCTCTTCCCTGCTTGTGTGTGTGCTTTGACCCACCTCTTCTGTGGCCAGTCGGGGGATTCATCATCCCTCTGAGCCCACTGGAGTCTCTGGAAATGGGACATTATGCAGACTCTCTTTTGCCTCTGTGTCCAACCTCCCAGACCCCCATCAGAGTTTCACTATGTTACACTAGCTGCCAATCTCCTGAGTGCACAGCTAAGCCAGAGGCTTAGATTTGCATCTCAGCCATTGCATATTAAATGGGGACATTGTTAAGGTCACATAAATCAGAGACTTATTGGATAAGTCATCGGCTATATTCTTGTGTGTTCTTTGGTTCAAAGCACTTTATGGGTTGAACGTCAGTACTTTCAAAGTGAAGAGTGATTTGTGTACAAACATGTGAGAAGTTAGCTTTTTGGAAGCACCAGATGCAAATTAAGGAAACATTCTAAAACCTAGCCACTGTTCACAACCTAGGTACTGGATGGCTATTGCCAGGAGGAAGGAATTGAACAGAAATGAGAAAGAGTGTGGCAGCTATAGCTGTCATTTCCAACCTAGAGCTTGAATGGTTCAATCATTTGCAAAAGAATATGTGATTTCTCACCCATTTTTATTTTGCAAGAAGTCAGAGCAAGTTGCTGGAGAAAGTGCTTTCCTGGGTTTTCATTTATTTTAAGTTATCACTCGGTAGAAAGATTTACCTATAAAATGTTCTTCTACAAAATTCTAATCTTAGTACCAAGTAAATATTCTAAGCCTCTTGCATCTGAGAAGGAATGTCTCCCTTTGGTGTCACTTCAGGTCCCCAAACCTTTCTCTGGCCCAGTAAGACTGCATTCCTCCAATCCTAATTTGTCAACATTAGATTTTGGAGAAGAGAAAAATTACTCTGATGGCTCTGAAACCTCGTCAGAGTTTTCTAAAATGCAAGAAGACCTGTATCATATTGCCCACAAAGGTAAATGAGTTTTCTTTTCTTCCTGATGTGTTTGATGAAAATGTTAGAGGCATGTCTGGGTATGGGATGTCCTTGGAGAGGGGATCTTAGTTGGTTCATCTTCTGCTCTAGTAGGATTTGGGGCAATCTAATTTTTACTTTATTTCCCTGTACTAGGGAGTATATTGACAGGAAGTTTCTTTTTTAAGTCCTTAGGAGAAAGAGTGAGAGCATTAGGTATTCTTTAACTCACATGCTGCTGGTGGCGGTATGAATTGGTGCTTTTCTGGAGAGTGATATGACATTATGTTTCGAGTTAAAAAAAAAAAATCTGCCTATCCGGCAATTCCACTTTGAAGAATTCATTCATAGAAATTACTTTCGAATTTATCCAAATAAAGAGATCTCTTATAGAATTGTTTATCGTATCAAAAATTAGACACAGGGGCATCTGGGTGGCTCAGTGGGTTAAGCCTCTGCCTTCGGCTCAGGTCATGATCCCAGGGTCCTGGGATCGAGCCCCACGTGGGCTCTCTGCTCAGCAGAGAACCTGCTTCCTCCTTTCTCTCTCTCTGCTTCTCTGCCTACTTGTGATTTCTGTCTGTCAAATAAATAAAAAAACTTTAAAAAAAATTAGACATAGATGTTCAACATCATTAGCCATTAGGAAACTGCAAGTTAAAGCCAGGATGAGATATTACCATACCCCTATTTTAGTTCCAAAAAGATGCAAATGCCGGTGAGGATATGGAGAAACTGGGTCTCTCACCTGTTGCTGGTGGCAATGCAGGATGGTACAGCCACTCTGGACGATCGTTTGGCAGCTTTATATAAAACTAAACATCACTTACCATATAAATCAACATTCACATTCCTGGCCATTTATCCCAGAGAAATGTAAACTGAAGTCCATACAAAAACTTACACGTACATGTTCAGAGCAGCTTTATTTGTATTTATTTGTATTAGCTGAAGATCGGAACAACCCAAATGTCCTTCAACAGGTACACGGTTACACAAACTATAGGACGTCCGTACCATGGAATACAGCTCAACAGCGAAAAGGACCAAATAATGATGTGTATGCCTGGCTGCCTGGGGGGGTCTCGAGGACATTATGATGAGGGAAAATAAGCCAGTTTCTAAAGGTTGTGTAGTGTATGTTTCCATGTATTAACACTTTTGAAGTGATAAGCTGATAGGAATAGAGATTAGTGGTCGCCAGGGCTCAGGGAAAGAGAGAAAATATGGCTGTGATCATGAAGGGGTAGCAAGAGGGATCTGGATGGTAATGGAAGGTTCTGTATCCTGATTGTGGTGGTGGTTCCATGACTCTACACGTGTGATAAAATTGCGTTGATGTGTATTTACACACATAGACACAATGAGAGCACATAAAACTGATGACATCTGCGGGCAAACTACAGATGTGACCAAGGTCAGTTTCCAGGTGTGGATACTGTAGCATAGTTCTGTAAGATGTCACCCCAGTGAGAAATGAGCTATAGGGTACCCAGGACCTCTCTGTACTGTTTTTGCAACTTCCTGTGAATCTATAGTGATTCACTATAGTGATTCAGAGCAGAAACTGTTTTTTTAATGGAAATAACCTAAATGCCCAACAATAGGGAAATTGGATTTTTTAATGTAATATAATTATGTGATAGAAGAGCCAACAGCACAGGAATAAACATATGGAGCACACAGCTCTGAGGTCGGGTATTCACTAAGTACTTTACATGCACTGTTTCATTTCACTCCAGCAGCAGCATGTGGAGCAGATAGTATTGTAATCTTCGTTGCACAGATAAGAAAGCTGTGGCTCGAAGAAGCTGAAGAGCTTCCTGAGTAAGAAAGTGGTAGGAAGTGACCCACTGACACTTGAATCCAGCCCTCCTGGCCCAGCGTCTGGTGTCTCCCTGCCCTTACACAGGGCTACTTTTACAGACACAGAAACATGTTCACAACACACCGTTGAGTAAAAATACAGGTCTTAAAACAATGTATAGGTAGGATCCTGTCCATTCGGAAAAAATGAACTATATAAATCTGGCACATAGAGGTGTATTAAACAGACTGGGAGGATCTACACAGACATTTTAGTGATGGAGACTGGACTTGCAAGGGCTTATTATCTTCTTACTGCTTATCTTTTTAAAAAATGTGATATATTTATCATTTTTTAAAAGGGCAGATGGGTTTAAAAGTTTTAAATGGGAAGGCAGTGGGGTGCCTGCGTGGCTTACTCAGTTAAGCATCTTACTCTTGACTTTGGCTCAGGTCATGATTTCAGGGTCATGAGATCGAGCCCCGGCATCAGGCTCCGAGTTGGGCATGGAACCTGCTTAAAACTTTCCCTCTTGGGGCACCTGGGTGGCTCAGTGGGTTAAAGCCTCTGCCTTCGGCTCAGGTCATGATCCCAGGGTCCTGGGATGGAGCCCAGCATCGGGCTCTCTGCTCAGCGGGGAGCCTGCTTCCCCCTTTCTCTCTGCCCGCTGCTCTGCCTACTTGTGATCTCTGTCAAATAAATAAATACAATTTAAAAAAAAAAAAAAACTTTCCCTCTCCCTCTGCCCCTCCCTGCCTTAAATTTTTTTTTTTTTTTTAAATGGGAGGGTAGTGCTTGAAGTGAGAGGAAGGAAGATATGGGCTCTGCTGTTTTATTCCCCTGGCCCCGTGTTTTTCTGCCACAACACTGTTGAACCTTTCAGGTCTCTCTTCCATTACCCCACAATCGTACGAGAAAACCTTTCATGTTCTTTACATATCCCCACCTCAACCAAACTCTTGTCCTAGTTGCTGTAATCGGTGTTGCCTTTTAGGCTTTATGGGAGGAAATCCCTGAAAAAGAGCATGACTTTTCAATAATACGAGCTGTTGGGGCACTTGGGTGGCACAGTCGGTTAAGCGTCTGGACTCTCGGTTTTGGCTCAGGTGGTGAGGCTGCGTTGGGCTTGCACTCGGCGTGGAGTCTGCTGGAGATTCTCTCTCCCTCTGCCCCTCCCGCTCATGCTCTCTTTTGTGCAAATAAATAAGTGGATCTTTTTTTTTTTTTAAGATTTTATTTATTTATTTGACAGAGAGAGAGATCACAAGTAGGCAGAGAGGCAGGCAGAGAGAGAGGAGGAAGCAGTCTCCCCGCTGAGCAGAGAGCCCAATGCGGGGCTGGATCCCAGAACCCTGAGACCATGACCTGAGCCTAAGGCAGAGGCTCAACCCACTGAGCCACCCAGGTGCCCCAAATAAGTGGATCTTTAAATAAAAAACCCCATGAACTGTCTTTTTACAAATGAGAGGATAATGCATCCCACAGCAGGGATATCCTGCATTTTATCATGGAAGAAGCTGCTCCCTCATCAGAGAGAGAGGTTGCCAGGTGGAGTTTGCCCCCAACTGCCTTACCCCTGCAGAGCGCTCAGCCTCCTGGACCATCTATAATGGGCTGCGGCCAGCTGCTCTGCCTTTCAGGCTTTGTCAAAAAACAGCTGGCCGCAGAGCTGCCACACGCCTAGACTAGGTCGAGATCTGTGCTCCCAGAAAGGTCCAGGTGTGCTTACTCAACAACAACAGCCTTTGCCTCGTGGGCTCACAGACTCGAATTGCACCGGGAGCCCAACAGGCTGTGTTTCCCTGCTGTGGTTTTCAAGTACACTCGCGTAGACTGAAGGGTCTCTGGGAGTCCCTTTCACACAGGCTGTGACTCGGAGGCGTCATGGGATGGAGACACTGCTCAGGTTTGTCCTCAGTCCCGGGTGCTTGTGTGCTTGCTCACTTCCATACATTCAAACTCAAAGCATCTTGACCTTTCCTTTCTTCCTGCCTGGGCCTGACCTGGTCAAGGACGGTTTTTGTGGTACTTTCTTGACTGTATGACTAATCTATCCACTGTGATTCCAGGGAAGGTCAACTAAATGTAGGAATTCCACTGATGGTGTAACATAGTCTGTGTTACCTACTTTTTCTTTAATTTGTTAAATGCATCTGCATTCTCTGTTTTTTAGAAGATTAGATCAAAGATTAGACAACCTATATATACCCATCATAGGTGAAAAAGTCCTTATATATTATAAATGGAATTTGATTTTTATGGCATATCTCATTGGTTCATGTGTCTGGCTTTGAGCATATGTTGACACACATTTAAGTTGACAGAGAACAAAATGTACTAAAACTTAAAAGTCATTAAGGAATTTACATTGCATATATTAAGTGTTACCTTTCTCCAAATATATTTCACAGAACACTTTGCACATAAAATGCTTTTAAAAACAAAGGAATTCCATGGTTAAAAATGTTTGGAAAACCCTGTTGACTATGGTCCCCTTTGAATTTGCCCAAGAATAGTAAATATTAAAGGCCCTGGGAAGTCCTGCAGCAGAGAAGTCAGCTTTGTTTAAGTCAGTGATTTTCAGTGTCTCTGGAAAACTTTCCCTCACTTCCCCAGTAGCTGTTGACACCAAGGAACTAAAGTTCTTGAGAAACATAATGCAGGAGCACAGTAAATAATAAACCTTTATGGAGCTAACCCTCTATACCATCTGAATCAGAAGGCAGACATTCATTCTAGGCCACTCTGTTATGACTAGCTGTGGAATTTTGAGCTCACCAATTAACTTCTCTGGGCCTCAGTTGCCTCATTTGTTAAATGTCCTAAAATATGGGGTGCCTGGGTGGCTCAGTTGGTTAAGCAACTGCCTTCAGCTCAGGTCATGATCCTGGAGTCCCAGGATGGAGTCCCGCTTCGGGATCCCTGCTCAGCAAGGAGTCATCTTCTCCCTCTGACCTCCCCTGTCTCATGCTCTCTTTCTGTCATTCTCTCTCTCTCTGTCAAATAAATAAATAAAATTCTTTTAAAAAAAAATCCTCTCTTAAAAAAAAATGTCCTAAAGTAGTTCTCCTGACTTTTGGGTCTCAAATTCTGTAACTATTTTTTGTGATTGGTTATTTTGTTCTGAATAGAAAGAATTCATGCTGTTGCTTATTGTTACAAGAAGGTTTTATGAGACAGTGTACTATTCTTAGCTGAAATAGAAATGACTGAATATGGTGAGCAGTTCTAGGATAGGAAAGCAAGGCCTAGGATAGGACCAGGGTTCTCTGGGAATGGGGCATTTATGTTTGACTTTGGAAAGAAACAAGGCTTACTGATACTTTCGTGAAGGCATTTTCAGACAGGGAAATCCTGATTTATAAATGAGAAGGTTAAAAGTAGAACAGAATTAAACTGTATTCCATTATTTAGTATTCTTTTGTTTTTGATTCTTTTCCTATGTTGAGTTTTAATTGTTGGAGGATCATTTTCTGAACTGTTTTGAGTTTCTGGAAGCGTTGGATAAAAAGCTAAGCATATCACAGTGATATCATTTTCATAGATTAAAAGCTAGAAGCTATACAGAATTTAAAGAAAACCCAGATCATTTATCAAGCATAATTTAGAATTCAGCATAAAAATACACTGAGCACTTGTATTTATGAAAATTATCCAGAAATAAGTAGGACCATTTAATCAAATTATCTAATGTATCTAAATGAAAGAACCATTGGATAGAATATCAGAAAATATTTTAAAACCGCAGATATCTTGTGAGGTTTGAAAATGAGAGGAAGCAGATTACAGAAGGTAAAACCACCCCAGATATTTTAGGTATGTTATCATTTCGAAGAAAATTCATCAAAAAGTGCTTTTCATTAAAAAGAAACTGATGTCTGGGTGGCTCAGTCAGTTAAGCATCTGCTTCAACTCAGGTTATGATCCCGGGGTCCTGGGACTGAGTCTCGTGTTGGACTCCTTGCTTAGCGGGGAGCCTGATTCTCCCTCTGCCTGCTGCTCCCCCTGCTTGTGCTCTCTCCCTCTCTCTCTATCTCTGGCAAATAAATAAAATCTTAAAAAAAAAAAAAAGAGGGAAAGAAAAGTAATGAGTCCTACTGCGGGTTGGGCACTATATGATAATACATTTTCTCACTGTTTCCTTAAAGCACTCATGAGATAATGGGCATTACCCCCAACTAGGGATGTGGAAACCGAGGATTCATCCAAAATCTAAATGGCAACCAAATGGTAGAAGTAGGATTTGGGTTTGCATTTGCCTTATTACAAGATGTCTTTCCCTTTAGCCACACTACCTCTGTGGACGTGGTGTCCATGGCATTACTGTCTTCCCCCAGACTTCATTCTCTTTGATTCCCAGAAACTGCTGGAGAAGGAGCACGTTCAACAGTAGAGCTCAGGTAGTGTAAGAGCACAGGTGTCCTTCAGTACCAAACGTGCTAACTGCACTCTCGTCGTCTAACTCAACAGAAGAATATCATGGAATCCTGTGGAAACCGGAAAGGTAGTGGTCCAGGAGTCAGTTGTATGAGGCGTACAACGTTCCATTCTGTCAGAACTCAATCTGCATCCCACTCTCTTAGTACGGTGAGAGGGTCTGAGAAATGGCTAAGGACAGTTTGGGAAAGATGAGTAAACAGAGATGCCATGATTGCCTTTCAAAATTTGAACACCACATGAATGAATAGGTAGTGCTGTTTGCCAGTGAGGAGACACTGAGGGAAATTTTGGCTTGGGCACAGGAGGACTTCCTTACCTGCCGCAGAGCTTAGCGGCAGAGCAGACTGCTTTAGGAGACAGCAAATGGTCTGAGAAACATGGTCCAAAACCACAGGCAAGGAGGTTTGGAGGCAGAGAAGAGTTGATCATTCCATATGGTAGGTGGCCTTAGTGATCTTTGGGGTTCTTTGTAGCTCTGAGCATTGAAGACTTTTTCTTTCTTTCTTTCTTTCTTTCTTTCTTTCTTTCTAAGATTATTTACTTATTTATTTGAGACAGAGCGAGCGAGTGAGTGGGTGAGCAGAAAGGGCAGAAGGAGAGGGAAAAGCAGATTCCCGCTGAGCAAGGAAGCTGATGTGGGACTCGATCCCAGAACCCTGGAATCATGACCCAAAGGCAGACACTTAACTGACTGAGCTGACCAGGCACCACCACCGAAGCCTTTCTATGTGGTTTCATTTGTTGTCAGCTATCTATAGATGTGATGCGTTCATTTGGATCGCTCTGTTTTTGTAAGTTTTTTCTTTATTTTTTCTCTAACATCATGTTAGAAATTAGTAAGAAAGCATTCTGCCACAGAGAATATTCCTCACCTCTGGGATCCTGTGAGAAATTAGTAAGAAAGCATTCTGTCACAGAATATTCTTCACCTCTGGGATCCTGTGTCTTTAACGGTTAATATAAGTACAGTCTCCCGCAAGCAGCCCCTCACAATGGCTCTGCATGTGCTGGGCCATCAGGCCGCTTCGAATGACAATCTTCCTGTCCTCTGAATGGCCTCACCAGTCGTTTAAGAAATTCAGTTCGTAGCAATCCTTTGTCAGGTGGTTTAGGAAGCACTTTACACATGAAAATTAGATATAGTGACTATATGAGTTTCTGTTTATTTTATGCCCACCACAGTCTTATCAGTTCTCCATTTTTTTTAAAAGATTTTATTTATTTATTTGACAGAGACACAGCAAGAGAGGGAGCACAAGCAGGGGGAGTGGGAGAGGGAGAAGCAGGCTTCCCACCAAGCAAAGACCCCAATATGGGGCTCGATCCCAGGATGCTGGGATCATGACCTGAGCCAAAGGCAGACGCTTAACTGACTGAGCCTCCTAGGCGCCCCAGCTCTCCATTTTGAACCAAGGAGTGTGTATTCTGCCAATTTTAAATGGAATCTTCTCATCAGGCTGAAGGCCTTGCTTCACTGCAGGCTGTCTGGAGGCCAGAGGAATGGATCTGGTAAAGTGGTAGCCAGCTGAGTGCCACATTTACTTAATCTAAAGCAATAAACATGACAGTGAAAAAATTTTTTTTTCTTTTGTAACAATGTAAAGTGACAGATGTTCCCTAGACTTATTGTGGTGATCGTTTTGCAGTGGATACAGATACCAAATCATTACTGTAGATACCAGAACTCATAGAAGGTTAATGTCAATTGTAATAGCAAATTAAGGAAACTTATACCAAAAGACCAAAACAAAACAAAACAAAACAAAACAAATCCATGGTAGCGAAAAGGTGTTCCCTCCTGGGACCCATTCAGATGGGCGTGGGTATCCTACGGAGTGTGTGTTGGGGGTGCCTATCTACTGGGACGTAAAGTGTTAATTGCGGGGCTCGTTGCCCCCCACACCCCCCACCCCCCCGCTGAGGCTGCTCTTCCACTGTTGAACAGATTCCGGTTGGTCCCTCATTCATCAGACCCTGTACCCTGCACTGCACGCCTGTTATTAACAAGTGTTCTGGCAAGAGAACGAAGTACTCTCCTAAAACCTGCATTCCAGTCCCCACCACTTCGACCCTCGTGTGTTGTTTTTATCACCGTCACTATTACTATAGCAGCAACACTTATTATTTATTATAGGCTGTCCATGGGGTTAAGTGCTATCCCCACACTGTCGTCTTTAATCCCCATAACCATCTCATAAAGTAAACGCTCTCATGACTCCCGTTTACAAATGAGGGAAGGGAAGTTCAGGTACAGCATACATTTGCCCAGGGTCCTGCAGTGCCTGAGTGATAGAGCTGGGAAGAATCCAGGGCTGGTTCGGAGCCCACACTCTGGGTCACTCTGTTGTGCAGCCCATTCTTTTGCTCGACGGAATTGTTTAAATCAAAGCGCTAAGTGTGTTCCTTAGATATTTTTGGAAAATTTTTAGTACTTGTTTGCCTTTAGTACCTATTTACCCTGTCTTCTGTTGACAGAAGGGAAGAAATGAATTGTACTTAATAAACTAAGGAAACTGTGTGCATGAGTGTGTGTTTAAGCAAATTGCTTTTTTGTACGATGACTTTCCGAAGATGGTCTAAATCCATCACTAAACCACAACCTCAGACAAGTTCAGCAATAACTTGTGGAGAGATGCAGTTGTCCTTGTGGCTATGGAAATGAGGGAAGCAAGTCAATAATGCCTATTTAGTTCTGCAATACTGAATCAGCCACTCTTGAATGACAGTGCTTCTAAAGATGCAGCCCCGTGGAATTCAGGAGTGTCCTCTGACAAGTGTGTCTCTTCCTCTTCCTTCTTGCTACCTTTCTAAAACAAAATGTAATAAAGGACACCGGGAAGATAATGTTTAAATGTCATATCCATGATCAGTAAGTTAGATGCCATTCCCCCATTCCTAGTGGATAACTCATACAAATGTGATCAAAATTTGAAGAATTTTTTTGCTGTATGTGTTAGCGGGTTCTAAAAACTTCAGTTCTGGCATCTGAATGCCTAGCAATGCTAAGCTCTCATGGGGCTGAGTGCTCACTAAAGTGAACAGAGTAGCTAAATGCCAAGTTCAGAGCCTGGGGATTCTGGATAAAGCAGCTGGAAGACTAGCAAGAGTGTAGGCAACACCCTAAAATAATTTCAAATTGACAGAGTAGTTATAAGAATAATACAAAGAATTCCCACGGATCTTTTACCCCAATTTATCATTTTCAATATTTTGCCACATATATCTTACCTCTTTTTCCACACACACTATATGCATGCACACACATATGTGTTTCTTTTTCTGAACCGTGTGAGAGTAGGAATCCTACCTCGTTTTTTTTATGCCTTTATACTGTAGTATCTATTTCCTAAGAATAGGGATAGTAATAGGGATAGTCTGTGACGTAGCCACAGTGCAGTTGTGAAATTCAGGAAATTTAACATTGAAACATGACTTTGATCTCCACTGTTTACCACGTTCAGATGCTGTCAGTGGTTCCAATAATGTCTTTCAATAGCACTTTTCCCCTTCAGTCCAGGATCGAGCCCACGATCATGTGCCACCTTAATTGTCATGTCTCTTCAGTTTCTTGCCATTGGGAGCAGTTCCTCAGCCTTTCTTTTTCTTTGATGAAACTGATGCTTTTGAAGGATACAGGTCAGTTTTTACATAGATGTTCCTCCTTTTGGAGTGGCCTACCCCTGGCTGGTAATACAACACAAACCAAGGTGTATCTTCTTCAGAATATTACACCCGGAGGCACACAAGTCCATCTGAGCTCCACCGGAGATTAATTGTGGTCACTTGGTTAAGGTGCTATCTAGTTTCTTGGTTTCTAGTTTCATGACTTCCCAGCGACCAATGAGCTTTGTTTTCAAACAGTTTCGGTCTTTAGGGATAGAAACAAAATTAAATGCTGATAATTGAGAATCCAGAGGTGTTTTTTCAAGTGTCAAAATATCTTGATAGGTCATCAATTCCTAGAATTGTGTAGTGGGTAGGGGGTTTGGAATTGAAAAATATGTATGCTGTTAAACTTTTTAATAGACTTTATTTTTCAGAGCAGTTTTCGCTTCATAGCAAAATGCAGCAGAAAGTATGGAGTTCCATATAACCCTCCCCCTCCCACCCACACACAACCTCCCCCACTGCCAGCATCCCACCAGCGTGGTCCATTTGTTAAAATCAGTAAACCTACAACAAAGCAGCATTATTACCTAGAGTCCATAGTTTCAGTTAGGGTTCACTGTGGATGTTAGGGTTCACTCTGGGTGCTGTACATTCCAGATGTGTTCTTTAAATGTCAACTTAGAGCGTCCCTTTGCTGTACTCTTCAGGCACTGTTTGGGGCTGTTACTTTTCTAAGTTCCTTCATAAGAAATATGTGTCTCTGTGTCTTGTGTTTAATTATGCCTCTTCCTTTACTCCTTTTTATAATGATTATATCTTTCTAGTTTACTTCACTTTAAGGTCAGCTTTTAATACCCTGTCAGCGGAGAGAGAGAAGATGAAGCAGCTGATGGAACAGGATGTCTCCTCCCCACCCTCTGCCCAGGTCATCGGCCTGAAACACGCCCTGTCATCCGTAAGTCGCATGCCTGTGTCACAGAAATGCCTGACCACCTGGCCAAGCTCTTGAATCTTTTTCTACATTTTCTGACTCCGTGGTTGTGTTGAAAATTCATGAAAAAAACAAACAAATTATCCAAATTCTGTGTTCACCTTGTATCAGATCTGCTAATTCTGAGCACCAACACCGAGCCTACCTCCAATCTTGGTAGCTCGTATTTCATGGAGCGTTAGAGACTTTTAAGTTTGGTTTCTTTCCATTTATCTTGATTTTTCTGTTTCTGTAAAGCGTTTGTTGTGTATTTGTGTGGGTCTCCAGACATCTGCTTCTTACATCAAAATCTGGCAGTTTGGTGGAGGTTCCTTACCAAAGACTTCTCAAGCTTAGACTGACTCTGCAAGTGACGGGGAGCAGGCGGCCATTTTAAATTCTCTCTGCCCAGCTCTGATCCCGTTTACCGCTCCTTCAAAATTGTTTGGAAGTGATTTGATATGATTTGGTAATATAAACGTTTAGCTTCTTTTTCCTTACAAAGAGATGAGTCATAAGGAATGTCAGATAATCATTGTGTTCTCATCCCAACAGAAAAACCACGGTCCAGCCCCACATGTTTTTCAGTCAGCTCTTCTGTTAGTCACTCTCCAGTTTCCCCATGATTTCTGTTGGGCTCCATTCAGGCGCAGTGTCCTAGGACTCTCCTTTGAACAGCTGGAGTTGTCTGATTACTCACTCTTGTATCTATCGGAAAGCTGGAGGATTTTAAAAATAGCATACCATTTCTGTTATTTCTATTTATTTTACTTATTTATATATTTCTTTTATTTTTATCTTATTTTGTTTTATTATGCCCCTAGTCTTTGCTTGTCCTTTTGAATCCCTACTGCAAAGAGAGTGTGTGCACACACGGGAAGTCACCAGCTGAAACAATACAGAACTTTTTGTTTAGGGCTGGGTGGGGGAGATGAGTTTCAGGATCTTGTTTTCAGGAGCTGACTTAGCCTTTGAGAGAACTAGAAAATATCCGTTCATCTTTTCGATTCATGATATTACTGAGAAAAGTAAAGTAATGATTGTGGTATGACCTTAATGGGAAACACATTACATAGTACATATTTGCTGTCGAAAAATACTTAAGGAATATCTACTCAGTTGGCATTCCAAGTATGTTATCTTTGAAAGAAATAAAAAATAATGTGGACTTAGTCTTAATGTGGTCTACCCTGAGGAGCTTTGGGTTTTCTAAGGTCAGAGAGAAACACCCATTTTTGGATTGCAGTGGACAGCTAGCTGCATACTGGGTGCTGTTTGGGTTTGAAAGAAGTGAGGTGGGTTCTTTTTGTTTTTTGTTTTTTTTTTTTTTTTAGTTTATTTTTTAGTGCTACAGAGCATTTCTTATTATTCCCGGTCTTACTGGTTTTTAGTACTTTTAGAAAATACCTCTGATGGGCTTCCGCCTGACAGGGGTCTTCTCTCTCCTGCTCTCCTCCGTTGGAGGTCTGGCCTCATTTTCTTAGTCCGCTTATCTGGTAGAGGGCATGATATCCTAGGCCAGAGTTGTTACCCATCTAAGGAGTTTATTCTCTCCTATGTTCAGGATTTTTGGAAACTTAAGATAAAACAAAATGATCCTTTCTTTCCTCTTTTTGGCTTGGATTCTGGATTAGATTCAAGACTTGTTTTTTAAAAATAACATTTTTAGTGTCATCTCAGGGCTATCAGAATGCATATGTTTGGGCTGTATGGGCAATCTTGGCATTCTTCTCTCTTCTGCCTATGGTTTACAAAGGAAAGAGAAGCTGCTAAAATAACACATTTTCCAGACCGTACTCCAAGTCTGGCCACTGGTATAGATTCTGGCCACTGATGCTGAGATGCCAGCAACATGTTGGCCAGAAAAAAGTGAGTACCCCATAGAGATTGTTACATGTACATGTGTGTATTAAGAACATTTACTCAGTGATTCCTAAATGATCCTCAAGAATTTCCAAATAACCCATTCCATTCCTGGGTATTAAAAATTAAAAACCAACATCCTGTCTGAGATTTAGGCAGTAGATCAGATCATGCCACATCCTTCTATGATCTCAGCAGGTAGGCCCTATGGACACTAATGGATGGGAAAGGCTCTGAGCTTCTTGGACTAGAGTCTGGAAGATAGACAGGACAGATCTGCGTGCAAACACCTGGGGAGCTGACTGTGGGAGTGTCTGGGGGGACAGTCAGGCACACTTGTCCCTTTCCAAAGACAGATCATTTGGAAACATCTTCCTCTACCTTTAAGCCAGTTCCTTCCCCTTTGGGATGTTGGGATAGAGAATCTGACCTGCCCAGGGGAGGGTTTACACATGCCCACCTCCTTCCCCCCATTCCCAGGGCCCTGGTCCTTAGCCTTTATCCAGGTAAGTGAAAGTACATAGTTGATTTTCAATAAAATGTCTTAGTCATGAAGAATGAATAAAGCAATCATTACCTATATTGGGAGATAATAAAATTACTCTTCCACAAAATCCTACTTCCAAGCATACTACCTAAAGTCCAGTTCAACTGGTATGAAAATTAAATAACATTAAAAGATGTCCAGTCATAGGGGTGGTATAAGAGAAGCGTGGGATCATAGGGAGGGAGCTGGGGAGGTAGGGCTGTGAAACCACTAGCCCTAGTAAGAGCTGAAGGTGTTGGTGATTTCCTTCTCCACGGAAAGCAAAGCCTCTCCAGCCCCTTCTTCCATCCCGGGAAGTGAGACCAGAGAAGGGACATCACTTCCAAAGTTCAGTGTCTTTGATCTCCTCGGCAGCTCAGAACATATCCTGTTGGATAACATTCAAGAAGAAAGTCCTGGAAGTGCCCTGCTAGGGGCTCTGTCCCCCTGGCCCCCCTGCTGTGCTTTTCTGATACATCCACTTATTAACAGAGCCCCACTATTTTTAACATGTTCCAGGCCCTAGCACAAAACACAGACCTTAAAGAGCGCTTACGCAGAATCCATGCTGAGTCTCTGCTCCTCGATTCCCCCGCTGCCGCCAAGTCGGGTGACAGTCTGGCAGAGGTGGGTAAGGCTTCTCGCCTGGGAATGTTTCTACGACCGCCACCCCCTCACCCGACAGCCCTGTGCCCCTCTTTTCCCTGGGGAGTGGGGAGTGGGGAGTGGTGCTCACATCTGTGCCCCACCCCCGCAGCTGCTTCAGGGTCTGAGCCCTGCACCCCAAGGCTTTCTTACCTACTCATGTGCTAACTGCATTGTTCAACTGCTCCCCTCCTCAGAAGTTGTCTTCCTTTTGTATTTCTTTACCCCATTTCCTCCTAACAATCACCTTTTCACTAGTTATTCCTAGAGTGGGAATGCCCAGAGATATTTTCTTCTGTTACTTCTAAAGAGGCCCCATTTTCTCTGCCCTGTGGTATCCCAAGTCCCTGCTAGCGTCCTTTGCCCCCTCTGTGACATCCCCTCTCCCCTTTCTTTGTGGCTGTTCCCTTCTTCTCCTGTGATTTTTTTTTCTTTTAAAAAAGCACAGCTGTACCCTGTGAGGGAAAAAATATTGTATTACAATTGAAGTGTCTTGGTCAACTAATAATATGTTAAAATGGCTTTTCTCAAAACTCAGGATGTTTATACAAAAGGTTCCTTGCATGTGTTTAAAATTAGAAACTGCAGAAAAGATACAAGTGGATTACTCAAAAAATAAGTAGAAAAGGATAATAAGGCTTAAAACTGTTTTTAACTATCATACATATATGCCCGCCTCAGATATGCTATATTTCTCATTAACAAACTTATTAGACTGAGAGTATTTATAATGAAAAGAAGGAAGGTAATATACAAGGCTCGTATGTGTATGTACATTTTTAAAAGGAGTTTCTAATGTTGAAGCTTAATCCCTCTTCCTCCTTTTCCTGTCCTCAAAGAAAACAAAGCCCCCACACAATCCTTCACTCTGTGGGAAGCCCCAGGAGACTACTGGCTGATAATCGGTCAGCACCAAGGACGAGGCCTGGGCATCCGCAGCCACGGGGACCATGGGCTCGGCCACACGCCCAGGGGACCCTGTTGTCTGACGAGGGACCTACACTGTCTCTGCAGAGGCTCCCAGGCTGCTGTTACTTCTGAGACGCATCAGGAGTTGACCATGGCATTCCTCTGCGCACTCACTCCCCACGAAGAGATCTTTCCAGTCATTTTAGCCCAGACTAAACTGAATCATCTTTAAAGTTGAGCACCTGAACATTACTGGGCTAGCCTTCATTTTAGGCCTGGGCGAGGGAACCTGCGTGGTTGCTGAAGCAGGGCGTAGTCACTCTGACCGGCCATCGCTCAGTGTTGTTGGATGCCAGGAGCCGTGGTGTTCCATGGGGTTGCATACCTGTTGCGAAGCAGTACTTACCTGTTAAATAGTACTACTGCCTAATAGTATATATCAGGTTAAGCAAGCTGACCCCTCATTTATGGCTCTATGTATTTATGCTCAGTGTGCATACTTGGGGCTGTTTGCATTTTGGAAAGGAAAATATAGAATCCTGTCTTTACAATGCATGTTCTTAAACTGATCTCACAAGGAATGTACCTGAAGGCTCAAATGTCCTTGAGGGGGAACAGTGGTATCCCCCACATTCACACTTTCCAAAACAACCTTCTGGAGTCTTGATGATGGAGTGTTCTCCTTGCTGTTTCTTCTTATAGGAATTTTCTTTTCTCCATTTCTTATCCTGCTTTTCACTTGAGTGACTCAGGCTCACTTTTCCAGAAAGGAAGAGCCATTCTTGTCTTCAGGAAACCAGAGAGTGAGTGGAAGTGGCCGCCCCAGAGCCTAAAAATTCCATTCCCGCTTTTTTTTTTTTTTTTTTTTTTTTTTTAGATTTTATTTATTTATTTGTTAGAGATTACAAGTAGTCGGAGAGGCAGGCAGGGAGAGAGGAGGAAGCAGACTCCCCACTGAGCAGAGAGCCCGATGCGGGGCTCCATCCCAGGACCCTGAGATCATGACCTGAGCCAAAGGCAGAGGCTTTAACCCACTGAGCAACCCAGGTGTCCCTTCCGCTTATTTTTCTTAGATGGCTCCCAGACTTCCCTAGCATTCTGTCAGGGAATGACCGTCCCCACAGTGGGGTCAGCCCAGGGTGCTCTCTTCTCTGCGTTTCTATTTTGTCCCTTACCTCTGAGTTGTGCAGATTATCCGTCTTTGGCATTGAACCTGGCTCCTTTAGATTCTAAAATCTTTGGCATTGAACCTCCTCCTTTAGATTCTAAAATCCCCCCTCTTCTATCAGAAATTACTCCCACGTTCTATTAAGTTCTCCTGTTTTGTGTTTCTGAATGTGAACATTTAATATTATCGGCTTATTAGTTCTTACATTATTTTAGATTCCAAATGAAAGGCTAAGTGACTTTGGGTGATAACATTCTACTGAATCTACAGTCTGTTTAAGAGACTAATTAGGCAAGAACTTTAAAACAATGTCTGAAAGAGAGGAAGGGAACTTCTTCTAATTGCCTCATGGCTAGAGTCCATATGCAGTTGAATGCATTAACTCACAAAATCCTAACCACAGTTCTTTGAGGTAGGTGATGGTAGTTTCATTTTAGAGCCAAGAAACCAGAGAGGTTAAGTAGCTTCTCCCAGGGCACACAGCTAGGTAGAGACCTAGTGGGGATTTCAGTCCACAGCTGGTGAGTCAGAACTGTTTTCTCAGCAGGATCCACTGCTATATATTGAGGAATGAGCCAGGCCACAAAATATGACCGAGTGAGGCTCCAGGAGTGAAGATACGCTGGGGATGGTGTGAGAATGGATGGAATAACTATCTCAGGCATAAACACCATTTCGTATAAAAGAAACATATATGGGGGGCACCTGGGTGGCTCAGTGGGTTAAGCCTCTGCCTTCGGCTCAGGTCATGATCTCAGGGTCCTGGGATTGAGCCCCGCATCGGGCTCTCTGCTCAGCAGGGAGCCGCTTCCCCCTCTCTCTCTGCCTGCCTCTCTACCTACTTGTGATCTCTGTCAAATAAATAAATAAATAAATAAACAAACAAACATATATGATAGAAGGGGCTCGAAATTCAATGGGGAAGAGATGGATTATTCAATCAACTTGGTTGGCACAGCTCAAAAGCAATTTGGAAAGCAGTTTAAATCTTTCCGCTGCACACTAAAATGAATTGCTAGTGAATTAGAGTTAAATATAAAAACTGAAATTGAAAGATTGATTTAAATATTTATCAAATGGCTAGAGCGAGGAGGCCTTCCTAAACTCGGAAACAATAGAAAAATTACAAAAGAAATGTTGACTTGATCTGATGGGACTTTTTAGGGAAAAAATGGTGTGTGTGAAAATATAAGGAGACAAATAATACATAAGGAAAAATATTTTCAGTGAAAATGACAGACTCAGATAATGTGAATTAGGTGATAATGTCTTTAATATGTAAGTAATAGGTAATCACAAGCAATTGAAGAGCTCAACAAATGAATGAAAAAAGGGACACAATTTACCAGAAAACCCAATCACAGATTTTTTTTTTTAAACTTTGGACTTTGTAATACTTAAAATTTCACAAGAAAGTGCAAAGAAATGCAGAGTTACCAAGTACCCTGACCTAGTCTCCCCCAATGTTAACATCTCTACAGCGAGATTTTTAAAAAGAAAAAACTGTTGACCTAATTCTTAACAAAGAAATGCAAATTAGAACAATTAGATAACAAGAATTTTTCTAAATTATATTATTACTTTATGCCCTTAGAGATTTTAGAGAAAACAGAGGTTCTCTTATTTGTTAATGTAATTAGGTAATATATATATTATTATAAACGTTTTTAATAATTCTGCTTCTGGGAACTGATTTTTTTTTTTTTTAAGATTTTATTTATTTGACAGACAGATCACAAGTAGGCAGAGAGGCAGGCAGAGAGAGGAGGAAGCAGGCTCCCTGCTGAGCAGAGAGCCCAATTGGGGGGCGGGGGGCTTTATCCCAGGACCCTGGGATCATGACCTGAGCTGAGGGCAGAGGCTTTAACCCACTGAGCCACCCAGGTGCCCCCTGGGAACTGTTCCTAAAAAATAATGATAATGTCTCATTATTTACAAAAGACATTTGCAAACATGTTCACCATCTTTACAAATTTGAAAACACTCTTAATTTCCAATACATAAAAGGGTCACTCTGTAACACCCATTTATAATAAAGTATTATCTATCAACTAAAGTTAATGTCTCAAAAAATTAACAACCTGGGGAAAAGTTTATAATGTTAAATGAATATAGCAGATTATATAAAGACTATATATAGTGTGATCCCAGTTCAAACTTAAATCTATATATCCATATATAACATATACACATATGCATACACACACACACAAATATTTTAATATTAAAAAATATACCAACAGGCTAATAGGGGCCACATCTGGTTGATGAAGCTTTAAATAATACATATTTTATTTACATTTTTCTGTACTTTCTATTTTGAAAACGAACTACTTTTATCCTCAGGATAAATGTTTATTTTTTAAAAAATGATTGTGGTACAGTGTTTGGAGAAAGTTTTTAATATATATATAATATATATATATGTTTTATAGATATGCACACACACATACATATACACAATTATTTTAAAACAAAGCAAGACCAGATGTATAAAAAGGTTGGGAGAGAAATGTATCAAAATGCTTATAGTGGTTTTAGTGTGATAGGATTATGAGTGTTCCTCTCCTTCCCTTTTCTCTGTTTATCTTTTTTTCAATGTAAAAAATAGATAAACAACCATTCAGGCCTTCTAAACTTGTGGGGAGATTGTTGAACTGAACTGTCCAAATTGATATTTACAAGCATGGTCCTGTGTCTGTAGGGTAGTGTGCTGGGGCATGGGGCTGCTGTAGTCCCACTGAGTTTTCAGTGGGTATTAACAGGAAGTGTCTGGAGGGGTGGAATGCCAGAAGGGGCTAGGGCAAGGTGTATTATTTTCCCTGTTGATCAGCCCATCCTGATCCACCAGTCTAGAAGGAGGATGATAGAGACTAATGAATTAATGAATAGAACAAGTAAATAAATCATTAGAGTCTTATATGGCAGTGGCACATCAAGACAGGAAGATTCTGTTGTTTCAGTGAGCACTGAAGGAGCTCAGTTATTCCCTATGGTGTCTCCTCTTTTGAGGAGATGTGACTTTCCCTTGAAGGTAATCAGCTGTGGTACTTGTTGATTCTAAAGTGATCTCTCTCAGGGCAGAGAAGAAGCTTGCTTTTCACAGGCTATATAGATAGTAAAATAGGTAAGACCTTTGAATGACCAGGTATCCTATTTAGAAAGAATCCATGAGGAGGGGATAGCCATTTAAATGTGTTCCTGAAGCAAACATTCCACACAGGGACCACTTTGAAAATCTGCCTTGGCCGCCTGTTATCGCATCCCCATCTTGGATATAATTTGTTTTTGAAACTGAAGAGTATAGCCTGAACTCATGAAAAAACTTCTGGAAAAGACATAATCCACTTTTACTTTTGTTACCCAGATTATTCTGGGACTCATTTATCAGACGCACAATGATGCAGAAGCAGTTCCTTTATCTGCCCCGTGAGAAACGTAAGCTGGAGGGAAGTTCAGGGCAAAAGTCTTCTCCTAGGATTTGAAAGAATCTTCATCTTGTCCTTAGTCTGTTCTCATTCCTCAAGGTCCGATCAGGTGTCACTTCTTCTGTGAAGCCCTCCCTAAGCCAAAGCCTGAAACAGAATCTATCAATCTCACCTTCCTCTTCTCTTCTGTAGTACTTTCTGTTCCACAGTCTTGGTCTCCTGTGTTGGGGGCGTTCTCTGTGCCGCTCATTCAGGCCGGAAACCTTGTCTTATTCATCCTTCTATCTCCCCAAAGCCAGCATAGAGCAGTTGTTCAATTTGTTGAGTTGTATTGAATTTGCAGTTGCAAACTGACTAGAAAGCGCATTCCCAAAGTATTTCGGTCCTTCCCAGAGGGAAGGTTTAGACCCAGCAAAGTCGGGAAGGGAGGGCCATGCAAGATGAGAAAATCATGATATGCCGAGGTGTTGTTTGTAGGGAGGCTTACAAAGGGGATTGGGAGTTTCCTTCCCTCTCAGAGTCATTGTGTTAGAGAGAGACTGACAAAGAGTATTTATCTCATTCATCCATGAATAATGAATGATCTGCCACCAGGGGCACTTCTGGGGCAAAACACTGTATTTATCAAGGCATGCCGCAAAAGCAGCATGTTGGCCTCTGGGAGAGCGTGGTGGCAGAAGAAAGCACATTGCCCGGAATCAGCCATGCAAGGACATACACTGAGTACAATTCTGAAGAAATTTTAGGATGAAAAGAAACATCCTGCAGTGGTAGAGAATAAGAGGATATGATTCAGAGAGTGTTGGAATTTTCCCCCTCTTGAATGAAGACTGACCTGGACAGTCTGCTTTGGCTTTGAGATTTGTTGCATGTACCTAAACAATGATAGTGCCTATGAAGTGAGGGGCCCATATGGGGGAGACCTTTGTTTCTCATTTTGTTTTGTGTGAGGCTTGCTTCTTCTCAACCTGGGAGCTGACCTCTGCTTTGAGCTGCTTGTTTGCATGCACCTGTGACCTTGTGTCTTGTGCAATGAAATCAGTTGTTTATTTTGCTTCTCTTGAGACTGTTTCTAATTATATGCAATTTTGTGTTTGTGTTTCAATTAGGAAAACTCCAGAGATGACAGCCGAGCTCTGGTCCATCAGCTTTCCAACGAGAGTAGACTCTCCATCACTGACTCCCTTTCCGAGTTTTTTGATGCACAGGAAGTTCTTTTATCTCCCAGCTCTTCAGAAAATGAGGTTTGAGCCCTGTTTTTAGTTAGGTGCCTCAAAATCTCTTTTGTTGCTTTACTTGTTCAGTAAATACCCATCTTTAGAAATATTTAACTCGATGGCCTCTTTCTACCATTACATTCTGAGAATCTTCCTGTAACTCCTACCCTAAAACACACAAAAAGATACAAGACCTGAGGGAAGAGGTTGCAAAAGTAGAAGGTGTTGGGTATTACCTCATTTCTGTTACTTGATTTGTTCTACCTCTTTTCAATTACTTGTTAGTCATTTTAACTATTAGCGATTTGATAATGTAATTTATTTCTACCGCAGGGCCTGAAATTAGCATCTTGGGTTTTTTTTAATCAGTGACTTTATCAATATTAATTTATAACATGCCATTATTATATTATGATAAATCTTGTAATATGGCTATTGTAATAATTCATTTATAACATATAATAATATTGTCTTAAATTGATGCATAAAAACCTTACTTTCCTGAACAAGCAAGTATCGTAGTTGGCATTACTTTGTGAAAATGCAAATTGATAATTTTACCCCTTTAATATAGAAGTACTAATCTTATTTAATTTTCATAGAAGATTCTTTTCTTTCACAAATGGTTAAAAGACAATTTAGAACTCATTCCGTGCAAACACATGTGTAAATGCAGTGTGAATTAATAAGAATTTCTGTAATATTATAGTCTCAAGTTAACTTATGCTTTCTTTGGGATAACTGGTCAAGAAAGTATAAACATTTTAATAACAGGTGTTTATCATGAACACCTTCTAGGCAGACTGGTGTATGGGTCTCTATGAAAACAACCCAAAATTATTTCTGGAGGTTTATAATGTGGGCTTCAAGATGTTTGATGATTTGGAGTAAAGGTGTGATGATAATCTGGTTTGTTTCTTACTCTAATGTATGTTTCTTTTCCCATAGATTTCTGAAGATGACTCCTATGTCAGTGACATCAGTGATAACCTTTCCTTAGACAATCTCAGTAATGACCTAGAAAATGAGAGACAGACCTTGGGTAAGATGTAAATTATTTGATATCTGAAAGCTTGGGTCTTCACAGAATACTAACAAGCATATACAGAGTATCTACTGCAGGCACTGAACTGTAACACATACTGTATAAGAAAAGATATGCTCCCTTCCCTTGAGGTTTATGTAATCTAGGCGGGAGACAGCACTCATGTGTGAAAACTGTATTCATTCAGGTTAATTTGTCTGCTCATAAAAATGTCTATTTTATAAAGTGAATGTATACCAATGATCATATAAATATCAAAAATTAGTCCAACAGATACCCCTGATATGGTTACATGTTCTCTCAGCAAACATATTAATATATAGCTTTTTGCCTTTAGGTACCTAGTGGTTTTCATGATTTCATGATTTAGGAATTCTATTATTCTATTATTTATTCTATTATTTATTTTTAAGATTTTATTTATTTATTTGAGAGAGAGAGCAAGCATGAGCAGGGTGAAGGGCAGAAGGAAAAGCAGACTACCCACTGAGCAGGAAGCCCATGGGGCTTGATCCTGGGACTCCAGGATCATGACCTAAGCTGAAGGTAGGCGCTTAACTGTCCGAGCCACCCAGGCTTCCCTCTAAGTGGTAATTTAGCCTCAGATTCTTCAAGGTAACACATTTAAAAGTAACAACAACAACAAAAAGTAAAAGTAACTGCTACCTCCTAGAGGGGAGGTGTCCTGAGATATTTCTTTATTCCTGCTTGATCCCAAGAGCAAAGTGATGCCCAAGTAGTGTTCCTTTGTACCATGGGATACCCGAGTGTCTCCCCAAACAGTCCCGATGTAGGAGCTGAAGAAGCAGACTGACATCTGTTTAGGAAGGTGTCAGCCCTCTGGACAGTTCTCTGCATGGATCCTTTACCATCAGATGTTTGCAGTCCTGGTACTCAGTACGTGTTGGGGTCTTGAGGTTTGTCTGTATCACACATGGGGCACCACCTCTTTTCATATCTATCCAGAGGAGAGGGACCATGTCAGTGCTTTTTCTGTGTTGGTGCTTCCCAGGTTAGTAAGTATGTGTGAATTACAATGATGACGAGTTGCCCTCTGAAGGCCAAAGAGCCTACTCTCTGGGGACCATGAAAAATGCAGGTAATTTTACCATTTTCTAGCAGAACATCCTTTTAGCATCAGACCTGCTAGAAGTTTGATGCTCATTACACTCTATCTTGCTTGAAATGTTCCTGGAGAGATGAACCCTTTGGTGGACAAGTCTGAGAACCAGTGGTTCAAAGGAGAAAGCCAATAATATGGGAGATATTTGTTTTTCTAGAAAAACAAGGAGGTGAATTGAAAGAGAGATGAAGAAACATCACATTCCCTTGACACACAGCTCACACACTAAAATGGCACTTTCGCCATGCATGAGGACGACAGACAAACACTGAAGCCCTCATTCTCTTTGAGGCCTTGGGGAGGGGCCAAGGCGAGTGCAAGGCTAGAAGGTTCAGGGGTTATAGTTGGAATGTAGGACCACAGCTGTGCTGAGCTGACATCAGCCAGGAAAAGCATTGAAGCTAGGGCTGGTTCACTCCATCCTGTTCCACAGCCATTTTGCTGGAATGCTGACCAACACATTGCCTTGGCTTGAACAAACACTGGGCCAAAACCAGCTTTCTTCTTCAGCAGTATTTAGAAGTAAAAATAGGTGTCTTCCAGTTTAACTGTCTCCACTGAAGATTAGACTTCTAAACCTCAGTACTCTACTGAAAAGACTGGATGTAGAAATAACATGTGCATCGTATGACACACTTTTGCCTACAAAATGAAATAGGGACTGAATCCAGTTCTTGATAATTTAAGACAGGAGAATTTTTCTGAGCCCATAGGAAAGGCTAGATATTTAGAGTGCTTCCTGTTGATTTTTTTCCTCCCCAAATCAGGAGGTAAATATTAGGATCCCCTGTTACTATGATGGGTGTTGTGGGAGGTTCCAGGCTTAGGAATATGGATTCATGACCAAATTCTCTTGGTTAACCTCAGCTCTCCCATTCACTGGTACTGTGTTCTAGGGCAAATTACTTAAGAGATGGTATATGTAAAGTATACATAAAAATATGTAAGGTAATATATGTAAAATGCTTGAAGACCTGCTGCTCCAGAGTAAAAACTAGATAGATACTAGTTATTTGTTGATAATAGTCGTCATGTAGTGTTGTTTCAAAATCTAGGTTAGTGTAATCAGAGAAAATATTTTGAGATGATGTGGAAAACTTTTCTTAAAAATTACTTTTATTTGCAGCTATTTACTTGGGTAAATCAGATTTTTGCTTATGTCAAGCAATTAAATTCAAAAATTAATTGGATTCTTAGGTTACTATGAGACTGCAAAGTATGATCCCAGTTTCATACTTTTCTGTTTATCAAAGCAGCCTCTTTATTCAGAGCTATTGGCTTTACAATGAGTAAATGTTAAATATTTCTTTTTAATAGATAAATATATGCAGATAAAATGCCCCTTTCTCATATGTTGATGAGATTTTGTTTGAAAATAGGCTCAGTTGGGATGGGAAAAGAATGTCAGAGCCTGAGCCAATGCAAGTGTCACAAAGGAAAAGACTGGTAGATGCAGGTGTTTGTTTCATCAATGAACCACATGGACTAAATTTAAAGATAAATGCCAAACAGCGATTTGATTGTAAAACAACTATAAAAAGAAAGAAATATATCCTGGTTAGAAATAGGAAAGCAGACAATTCAGGAAAGAAGTATTTATGAAAGCATTCCAAATCACCCTAGGAATTTTTTTAATGAAGATTGAAACAAGGAAATAACACTGTCCAAATTTCAAAAATTTGCCAAAAATTGAAAACAAATGATGATAATCCTGGAAAGGTCTCAAGAGATGGACACCCATGTGCTGCTGGTAAATAGGAAATTGATGCAGCGTTTTTGAGGAGCCATCTGATCCTATAAATCAAATGTCTAAAAATGTTTATGGTCTTTGACATAGTAATTGCATGTCTACATATCCGAAGCAAATACTCAGAAATATAATCAAATCTTAAGAATATAAATAGTCACTAGTGGATTTTTTTTTTTTTTTTGCCTCATAGCAAAACATTGAAACAAATCTGTAAGTCCAATAATAGAGGAATGATTTAGTAGATTATGGCATATTCATAGCATGGAATTTCTTTTACAGTCATTATAAATAATATTTTAGAAAAATGTTAAATAACATGGAAAAATAATTAAGGGAATAAGCAGAACATAAAACTAGATGTGCTATATGAGCTCTGTGGTTGGAGAAAATACTACGTGAAAATATTCCAAAATATAAACAGCTACTACTTGTAGGTAGTAAGATTAATGGAAGACTTTTATTTTCATTACCATTTTTTTCTGTAATAAACAATTATTGTTATCAGAATTTGAAGAGGTATTTAAAGGCTTTAGAGTTTTTAATCAGGGATGCCTGGGTGGCTCCGTTGGTTAAGCAACTGCCTTTGGCTCAGGTCATGATCCCAGGGTCCTGGTATGGAGACAGCATTGGCTCCCTGCTTCTCCTTCTTCCACTCCCCTGGCTTGTGCTGTCTATCTCTCTCTCTCTCTCTTTTTTTCAAATAAATAAATAAAATAATAAAATCTTAAAAAAAAAAAGATTGTCTTTAAAAAAACAGAGTTTGTAGTGCTTTCTAAAAATTAGAAGAGTCGGTGTGCCTGGATGGCTCAGTGGGTTAAAACCTCTGCCTTCCGCTCAGGTCATGATCCCAGGGTCCTGGGATCGAGCCCCTCATCCCGCTTGCTGCTCATCAGGGAGCTTGCTTCCCTTCCTCTCTATCTGCCTGCTTCTCTGCCTACTTGTGATATCTGTTTGTCAAATAAATAAATAAAATCTTTGAAAAATAAAAATTAAAAAAAATTGGAAGAGTTTAGGAACATCTGGGTCGTTCAATTGGTTAGGCATCTGACTCTTGATTTCTGCTCAGGTGTTGATCTCTGGGTCAGGAATTCAAGCCCTCTGTCAGGCTCCACTCTGGGCATGGAGACTTCTTAAAAAAATAAATAAATAAAAATAAAAAACCTGAAGAGTTTAAAAGTATAGATAGTAACTGCTACGAGCATAGAAATCCAGTTTCCAGTTTTACCCGAAATATATTTAAGCTTTGTGGCACTGGCTTCTGAGTAAGGGACTTGAAGACCTCCCTATGAATAAAGTCTGTAGGTTTTAGCGCACGTCATTTTCGGTGCTTAATCGAGCTCTGCGGCATTCTTTTCATTTTCTGGCTTTCAGTCCTAGATAAATGAGATTAACAGTAGAATCGAGTACTTGCTGGGTCAGGTTTTTATTTCTGTGGTTTTTAAAGTAATATAATAAAAAGTCCTCTAGAAACCACGGGGCTGAATTCCCTTTCAGGGCCTGTGCTCGAAAGCGGCGGAGAAGCCAAGTCCAAGCGAAGAACTTGCTTGCCGGCACCGTGTCCCAGCGCCAGTGCCGTCAGCCTGTGGAACATCCTGCGGAATAACATCGGGAAGGACCTGTCCAAAGTGGCCATGCCCGTGGAGCTGAACGAGCCCCTGAACACGCTGCAGCGGCTGTGCGAGGAGCTCGAGTACAGCGAGCTCCTGGACAAGGCCGCCCAGATCCCCAACGCCTTGGAAAGGATGGTGAGGAGTTAACCTTCCCGCTGGGTGGTCCTGTCGTCCCCCGCAGCCCCCCAGCCTGGCCGCCCCCAGGCCCTTCCCACGGCCAAGCAGAGCTAAGCCGAGCTGAGCCAGAGCTCTGGGCGTGCCTCTGTGCATCGTCTGGATTCTTCTGCGGATGGGTTCCTGTCTCACCAGCCTCTAGTTCCCCTGTGCCTAGCGGTTTGCAGTCATGTGTCAGAAGTTGGCATTTGGTGGGGAGCTTCTCTGTGACGGTGCCTCTGGGTAGTTCAGCTCTGAGGTGTCACGCTTCCTTTTTCTCCAGAACCTTCCAAGGGATTGTCCCGATATGCCTGACTGGAAACCATATTTTGAAGGCTGTCTGCATGTTTATTTTTTACTATCCTGGGTGGACAGAATTTAATTTCTCAAGCTGTTTTTCCTGTCCAGGGTATATTTCCCTTGAGAATGCTTTGTTTATTCTTGGAATGGTCCCACAATCAACTAGAGTTTTGAAAATAACATTCATAGTGGAGGCTTTTACATAAGAAAGATGATTGTTCCAACCCTACTCTGATGCTATAGAGTAAGTTAAAAAAAGAAAAGGAAAGGGAAAAAAAAAAGGCTTATCTTAGAAAAATTCGCCTTCTGTTCTTTACTCAGTATTACTTCTGATCAAGTGATGGGCTGGTCAGTGAATGGTTCCCCAGGTGTTTCTCATCTTTCCCCTGTCTTGTGGGGTGGAGAGAATGGACCCTGGTGGTCGGGTGACGGCCAAATCAGCCCTCTCTGTGACTAGCTGACTTTGTTCTTTGACATTGAGTGTCCCTTCCTCTCTCGGCTCCCTCATATGTTACCTGCTTTCACGGTAAGGTCATTGTTGGTATGGGTGGCTGGACCTCAGTGTCTTCCCCCGAATGCAATCTCTGTGCTGGGCATTTGCTCATGGGCTAAATTGGAGTTGGCACACCTCCCTGGGCTTCGTGGACCTGACCCTAAGTCGTTCTCTCGCTGATGGAGGACATCATTCTTTTCTAAATTCTGAGTGTTTCCTAGTTTTGACCCTTACTGAAACTTCTTTACATTAGTGATTTGAAGATGAAGGGGCATGGATGCCCCTTCATCTTCTGTGGATGAAGAGAGCTATGGACAAGAGATGCATCCCACTGTTCCATGGTCTCCAGGGACTTCTCCGTCAAAGAGACTTTCTTGATAACTAATGATAATAAGACGAAGAAAAAAGCTGCTCTGTGTTTTTATCTTCTTTGTTATTCTTTCCTAGAGAATTTCTGCTGAACAAAGGGAGGCAGATGGCTTCTAAAGCAAGTGTGGGAAGTCAACATTTGTGGACAGCTCTTTTCTTAAAAGACTGACTTTAAAGATGAAAATATTCTTCATGGTGTTTCATTCTTATAGAAATTTAGAGACTCTTAGAGTGTCAGCTGATTGATTGGTGGACTTGACCTTGAGAAGGACTTTGAGGGAAGGCTTTGCGTTCCACTACAATGCACCTGGAAGGGAAAGGACAGGAAGGCATTGCACAAGAACCATAACTGTGGGTTGTTCACTGCTCTGTAGGTCTGCTCATGCCCCTGCATGGGATCCCTCTCAGGTCACCGGCCTAAGAGGGGGATGCTTCCGTGTGCCTGCTCCCTCATTCCCTTCTCCCCCCAGCATTAGGAATGACACCAGATTCTGTTACATTTTAAATTGTGCCGGTGATTCAGGCTTTATTCAACATTCCATATAGACAGCGTGAGCTTCCTGTTTAACAGGTAACCAATATGTGGGGATGCAAAGAGAGGCACAGATCCCCAGATTTCCAGAACAAAAACAGAATTGAGCGAACTGAATTGATTTTTATAAGCCTCCAGATGCTCTACAGTATTCTGTAGTGTGAGTGGAAAAGTGGGTCCTATATGCAAAAGGCTTAAGAAAAGTAGTGTGACTAGTGAACGTTTATGAAAGGCGCTCAGCTTTCTCCCCCAGTATAAGAAACCTCCTGGAGTGTGCTGGGAAGGGGAGGCCTTGAGATTGTTACTCACTGGTAGAAAGGGGAAGTTGCTATCACTACCTAGGTTCAATGTTGTGTACTCGCCCCTCCCCAAAAAAGACTAGAAAAATAATGTGTCTTTTTGGTGGCCTGAAAGGAGAACTAATAAAAATGCTGAGAGCGTCACAGAGAGTGCTTATTTCATGTTTATCTATAGCCTGTCCTGCCTTTGCCTTTTGATTTTTCATTTTTCCTCCCAGAAAAGCCAGATTCTTTCAAAGGCACTGTGTTCTGTCCTGTGGTTTGTTACAGAAAACTCAGGAAATTGCTATCACAGATTTTCTTTTTTTTTTTTCTTTTTTTTTTTTTTTAAGATTTTATTTATTTATTTGACAGACGGAGATCACAGAGAGGCAGAGAGGAGAATGCAGGCTCCCCGCTGAGCTGAGAGCCCGATGTGGGGCTTGATCCCAGGACCCTGGGATCATGACCTGAGCCAAAGGCAGAGGCTTTAACCCACTGAGCCACCCAGGCGCCCCACAGATTTTCTTTTGTCGGAATGAGTTTGTAGGTTTCCACAGTATCTAGTTAGGAATGGTTGCTTTTCCTGAATTCTGAGGGGAGTTTGGCTCCTTTAATGTTTTTTTCTCTCTCCTTCCTGAGAATTAGGATTATTATCAGGTTAGAGCTACTGGACTTGGCTGAACAGCTCAAGAACAGAGGAGCTCACTTGATAAATATCATCCTCTTGAAAGCCTCTACCAACTGACATTAGGACAGATGGGCCATTTGCAAATGTTTGCTTTGTTTGTCTCTGGGCCAAAATGAACTTTATTTAAACCTGCCACTTTAAACCAAAGTTGGTTTGGTTGTCTCTAAACCAGAGATAAATTGTTGGCTTTCCAAAATAAACCATCAAGGGAGAAATTTGTTGTGTTTGTGTCTTTGTTTGTTTAAAAAAATGTTTGTTTGTTAAAGAAATAATAAAGTTCTTTCCTCCCTCTCCTCAGGTGTACGTGGCCGCCTTCGCTGTCTCAGCATATGCGTCTAGCTACTTCCGAGCTGGGAGCAAGCCCTTTAATCCTGTTCTCGGAGAAACGTATGAGTGTATCCGTGAGGACAAAGGCTTCCAGTTTTTTTCAGAGCAGGTGGCTATCTACCCTTTTTGTTTGTTGTGTACCCCTTTATATCGGCTTGCACTGAAGGAGTCACTCACGCCTTCCATTACATGTGCTTTTGAAATATTTATTGTCTGCCTTTCTCGGGCTTTAAAGCAACCGAGATAATTACAGTGCATTTACACATAAAGGGAAAGAACCATTTCCCTTCCACTGAAACCTGACCACCCCTGTGAGCAGGAAGGCACTTGCAAGGCAGCGCCCGCCTTTGACAGCAGGCATCCACAGTGCCCTCTGTGTAAAGCCATAGGGAGACAGATTTCAAAGGGTGAAGCATTTGCCCAAACTGATCTAAAGATTTAAAGTGTACACCCTTACTCATTGACCTTGTCCTTCTGGGGTATGAACGTCACTATGGAAATGGGTAGCACCAAAGAAAGACATCGTTCTTGATTTTATTTAAGAGGAATCATTCATTCATGTATTTATTCATTCAATCAATCAATAACTATTTCTTGAGCGTGTAAAACCTACCCAGCATTGTTCCAGGTGCGGGGAGACGGCAGTGGGATGGGGGCTGGGGGCCGGCAGTGCCTGTTTTCATCTGATGGGTGGACATACTTTATACTGATGTAGCCTGCATTCCTTGAAGTTCGTTGAGACTTTCCCACATAAGCATTAGAAGATAACAATATTCGAGAAGAAAGAGCAGGGTCTCTGGGGTCAGCCTAGGTTCAAATCTCAACTCTGACTCTCACCAGGTTTGTAACCCTGGGCAAGTCGCTTAACCTCTCTATGCCTCAGTTTCCTCTTTAAAGCGGAAATAATGACAGTGGTTACAGACCTCAGATGGCTTTGTGATGATTAATTGAGATACTCTTCGACCACGGGCTCGGCATGGTGTCATACGTGGAGGGTGAAGTGTGATAGGAGTGTTTGTGGTCGTGATTGATACGTGACACCATGGTTTGGAATAGTGGGATACTGGAACATCCTGAGTATCTGTTGGTAAGGATTGTTTAGCTGAAATAGGATGTCTTAATACTGAAAATAAAAGAGACTCCTCTCACCTCTAGTTAAGACAACAACCCAACATGTCCACCCTCCGCATATCCCTAAATGTCAGCCTGGGAGCATTAAACACATTTGCTTCTGTACATTTCTCTCCTCCCAGTTCTTGGAAAACTGAGGGAAAATGGGCGGGACACTAGCATGTTATTTTCCTTCCTGTTATCTTGCTCTGCCCCTTTTGTCAATGGATTTTCATCCTGCAGGTAGAAGTGGAAAGGCCTGTAGCTGAGGGACTTAGGAGGCTGGTGCTGGTCTTCATTGTCAAGGACAAGCAGTGTTCTCCAAGATTCAAAGGCAAAGGAATATACCACAATCCCAAAGTACATTTTTAGTAGGTTTCCAGTTAGAAGCTAAAACAAATTAAATATGGATATCGAGGAAGTGAGAGTTAAATCAGTAGTTAAAAGGAAAAGATAATTCGATTCAAATTCAACTGGGTTATTTAAATACCAAAGCTAAAATGGAATGGGAATAAATGAAAATGTGATTTGGTTACCATGGCATTATATGCACTCATGTGAGGAAATAACGGCCCGAAATAGCCCAGACTACAGCAGACAGTCAGGACAGGATGAATGGTGTAAGGAAAGAGTAGTAACGTGGGCTTCACGTGAAGCTGAGCTTCCATCCCATGAGCCCCTGGCGGGCGGACCTGCTTGCACACCTCCAAGGGTGACACGGAGCGAGAAAACAGAGCTGCTGGACATGTGTGTACAAAAACAGAGAGAGCATTACATAACTCAGTCTGTGCTTCCGTGAAATGGATCCCCAGGAAATAAGCAAGAAAGAGATCTGGCCATTGTTAGCAGTATAGGGTGTGCAGGTGTAATGGAGACCTGCTTTCATACCCTAACCCCAGCACTTCTTCTGTGTGTGGCCTTGGATAAGCTACTTAAACTTTCTGAGCCTCAACAGCGTCTTTCTCTCTAAAACAGGAATTATAATGCTGAACCCCTAGGCTGCCGTATGGCTCGGGCGAAGGGCTACACTGAGGTATAAAATACTCCCACGGAAGACAGTGAACGTTCTGCACTTGGCTGTTGCTCTCATCTTGAGGGCAACTTTTTGAAAATGCTTTTAACTGCGCCATGTTAAGAATAGTAAATAAGGTGTATAATTCAAGGGGTTTGAAGCAGGCAGACTGTCCCTGGCGAGTCTCTAACAGACAGTCAGCCATGTGGGCTCACCAGTCCCCATCATGCTGGAGCCCCATCATCTGCCTAGAATTTAAGCCTCAGGGCCTCAGAGAGCTGGTTCTTTGAGGACACCCAGGAACGGAAGAGTCTCTCAAGGACAGAGTCGCCTTAGCTAAGCCTTTAAGAAACCGGTCTATAAACTAGAACGCCATTCTGTGCATTTGCTGTAAAGAGTAAGCCTGACCTGGGGACCCGCAGGTTTTGGTCACAAGACCAGGCATCCCTCTCCCCATACACAGATGACTTGGGAACCAGAATTTCATCACCGGGTGAGCATAGAATGAGAAGGAGAGGCGGCTGTTGAATTCGAGGTGCTCAGCTGCCCACGGCCCCAGGAGTGGTAGGGGTTTAGGGCAGGGCCCCCAGGAGACACATCAGCTCAGCCTCCTGCGCTCCCTCTCCCAGCCTCATTTATGCCGACCCGCTGACTCACTGAGCACAAAGACCGTCTATGTCTAATTTCTTAGACTTAGACACACTGACAGAGCATGCTGGGCTGCTTGGTGGGTTGCATGTTGGTACCTGCCAGCGCGGCTCTTCCTGCTCCTGGCCCGGGAGATGTTCTGCCTTGAGGGAGACAGCACGCGGCTCCCAGCAATGCATTACGTGCGGGCGCTACACGTCGGCTTTCAGAGCTCGGGGCCTGCTTTGCCTTCTGGTACCTCTCTACAGCGAGTTGCGTGTACTGAATGTAAGCTGGGTAGGACTCCCAAACTAGTACTTTTGGGTGGGATTTTACTTTAACAAGGATGCTGATGGAACTCACTTACCCCAGTGAAAGGAAACTAGGGTAACTCGGCTCTTCTGTGGAGTTTTCGAGATTTGAAAAACTACATCTATCCTTCACTCCAAGCCTTTGAACGGTGTTGTTCTGTGGTTTGGGTGGGGATGTGGTTGTTCGAAGTGGTCAGTGGCTGAAGACACTGAAATAATTGCTTCTTCACAGAGTTTGGCCTCCTACCAGCTTGCTCCTCTGTGTCGTCTCTCACCCCAAAGACCCCAAAATGCCCCATCAAAATGACTCATGCGGTCAGAAACCAGAGGAAGCACTTGGCTGCTCAAAATTTTCCTCACAACAATGAACAGTTAGGTTCAGAGTCCTTTGTGCTTTTCACACTCGCACAGACTCTTACTTGATTTTCAAAATACCCTCTGTGTGGCAGGTGAGGTGAGGATGAGTCAGAGGCAGGGAAACTGAGGCCTGGAGCATTCGCCTCTCCCAGTGCCCACTGTTTCCCTACAGTGGCCTCCCTCCCTCACCTGTCTTGGGGTCTCTCGTAGGTGTAGTTACTGTGCTCCGAGCTGCCGGGGTCATTGGCTTCTGGTGAGAAAAAAGCGCTCCGTATGCTGATCAGACTCTGGGACTTGGCCTGCCCTTGTCACTTAGACCAAACGCAGGTAGGACTTTGTGCCCAGCTCCCATTGTGCTCTGGGGCGTGACCTTTGTGAATAAGCAACATTTGGGAGTAAATCATAAACATTCCTGTCCTGCGTTCCACCCTCCGGCTGTACCACCTTCTCTGAGGAGGACTTTGATGTGCCAAGAACTGTGTGATTCAGCCTTGGCCGTCTAAATAAGCTCGGAAAAGGGGGAATTCAGACAGGACTTCCTTTTTCTCCTCAGGGATCAAGTGTCCTACCGACAGGTTCTTCCTGACTTGGTTCTCCTGCCGCCTGGCCGACAGCTAAGCAGCTGGCTTGGAGCGTCATCGGAGACGGGTTCAGATGAGACTGGTTCAGAAAACTGATTTCAGTTAGCGCTGCTTCTGTTTGTAGACCTTTGGGAAAGGTCTGGTATCTAAAGGCTGTGCAGTTAAGCTATTACCTAAAAGATCATTCCTGGTGATCTGGAACTTCAGTTCTCGGATGACTGTTGGGGCCATTCTAACCATTTACTCTCCTTGGATCCCCTCCCCCAGCCACGTGCTGTTTAGAGTTTAGGACTGAAAAGTTAAATGGAGTTATTGGCAGTCACTAACCCATAAAAGACTCAAATGAAGTCTTTTTTTTCCCTTTGCTCCCTGGCCTCGGCCCTCCTTGCTTTTCTGTTACTCATCACGAGAACTATGAACATACATTCTTGGACGGACTTATAAGTACCATGCTTATCACTTCTCTCCCTGCGTGCTCACTCACAATAAAATAGCTCTTTTATCTATTAGCAGGCAGAGTTTGTCACTACTGATTAAAGTGGCATCTTATTTAAAGAGGTTTTCAGAAGGGAAATTCAGGCTGTCCAAAGAGAACTAACGATGGATCAAATCCAAGGCTGCTAAACCAGTGTTCTCCACTTCTGGGTCAAGTTATCATTTAATGTGTGTTTTGTTTCTGCTTTTGAAAAGAAGCCATAGGCTTGTCAAACAAAGTGATGAATCCTGAACATGCAGGAAGAGAAAATAATTGGCAACTGCCTTCTCCCCCCAAAATCAGGCCAGCAACTTTGGCATCATCCTTAATAGGGTTTTCTTAGAATCCATATCCTATTGATCAGCAAATCCTGGGGTCTTCCTTCAGAAGCCTTCCTTCCACAGCCAGCAATTTTCACTGGCTCCCCCACTGGTGTTGGCCTCCAAGCCCAAACCAAGGTAATCAATGACTAGGATCATTGCAGTAGACTCATTAGCTGGTCTCTTGTTTCCATAGCCAGTTTCTCACCTAAAAGCCAGAGTGATTGCTTCAAAACAGGAGCAACACCTGCTCAACACCCTCCAATGATTTCCCCTGTCACTTGGGATAAAATCCAAAGTCCTGGCCATGGCCCCACAAAGCCTTCTCCCCTCCCCGCCAAGATACTAGCCCCGGAGAGGATACCTCTCCCACCTCTACTCATTCAGTGTCAGCTGCACTGGCCTTCTGCCTCTCTTAAAACATACAGAGCGTTGGCTAGCCCTAAGCAGTGCTCGTGTCCTCTCCCTCTGATGCACTTCTCCCGGTTTTCCATGCGGTGCACTTCCTTATTTCTCCTAGCCCCAGAGGATTTCATGGTAGAGTGTCCTGCCCCTACTGTCCTGTCTGGAATAGCACTCCCACTTACCATCCTCCCATCCTCATGTCTTGCATTCTTCTCCTTAACACCTGTTACTACTGACAAATTTCTTTATCTATGTTATCTATTTCTTTATTTCCTTATCTATCTCGCCCACTTCTGCACCAGAATGCTTTCTATCCCCAGGGATTAGGACAGCTCCGGACACATCAGAGGCAGTCAGTGAACGATGAACACTCCTGCGCCTGCATGATTTCTCACCTGGCATTCGTCCTCTCTCCTACAAGCTGTCCTTTGAGGTTGGAGGCGAGCCAGGGACTAGGTAGACTCTATAGTTAGGTCTTCGGGCAGCTGCAGAAGTGATGTATTTAAGGGAGACTCTTCTAAATCTGAAAAAGATATACTCACAAATACGCAAATTTTTCATCTGCTTCTCCCCATACCACTCACCTCTTATATAAAGTACATTTAAAACAAATAAAAAATGTCAGGTCAGGGTAAGAAAGTCTTGAGAGATACAAATAAATGACAGGAATTCTCAACTAGTAGGGGAACTCACTGACTTTGGGCTTGTAGAAAGAAAGCTACATAAAAATACCTGAACAGTAAGGACCATATATACTAAATTCCCGAATGTTTGGGGATCTTTACCAGTTAGAGATTGCTCTGATTTGGGATGGAGAGGAGAAGCAGAGAGGGATGCTAGAAATCCGTCTAAACTGGATTTACCCTGTAAGCTGACAGACACTGTCTCCTTCAGGGCTGGGTCAGTTCAGACTCAAAATCAAATAACTTTCTGAGTTACATCTGGGTTAAGATGTAACGAGAATAGAAACTCAACCAAATCCAACACTAAGGTTATATTGTGCTCGTCATTCTCTGTTCCAGTAGATTTTAGAAAGATTGCCGTCAACAAAAATTAAGTCATGAGCCTTGAATTACCCCCTTTCAATGGGCCTTCGAGTTCGTCAAAGTCTTAGTATAATCTTTTCCCAATTGGCTGACATCCGCTGGTGCTGGGATTTGAAGAGACACTGAGAATTAGATTTAGAGCGTTGTGAAGTCAGAGAGACCCTCAGACCTCATTTTACAATGACGTAAATGAGACTCAGAGAAATTGGAAGTTCAGACTCAGAAGATTCTTTGTCTAAATATCCATGCAATGGGATCTTAACTGTGTGTGGAGGCTTTGGGGAGGACCAGAGCCCAGCTTTGAAAGCGGCCATAGAGACACAGCCGGGACATAAAGGAAAACACTGGATTTGAAATCAGAGGACCTTGATTTAAAGCCACCCCCAATTAACCATGTAGCATTGGAGAGGTTCTTTGTTTCCTAATGTATAAAATAAGACTAATGAAGACATGAGGTCAAGGTCACCATGATGACTAAATGGAAATACTACTCATGAAAAATGGCTAAATTTTAGTCCCTGCCCACTTCATACCAGCACAAGATCCTATAATTTCATGTGTCATCTTTTTGTTTGCAAAACCAGTGGTATGAGCCTTATAGATCTTATAGATGAGGTAACTCAGGCCCAAAGACTTAAAAACTTGCTCAAGGCCCTTCAGCCATTAGATGACGTTGCCGAGTTAAGACCTGCATCTCTGGGGCTCCAGAAGCCCTCCCTCATTCCCTGATGCTAGTGCGGCACACGGCACATGCTCCAGAAATGTTTCATGAATAAATACCTGTTGTAAGAAAATATATCTATGAAAAAATCAGACCTCACTTCAATTTTCCTGGGAAGCTTTGTAAACTTCTTAAAAGCAATGTGCACCAAATAAATCACTCCCAAAGGCCCTTTTAAGCCAGAAAAAAAATAAGCATAATCATTGATATTTGACCATTGAGATTTATTCGTTCAGAAAACCGATTTTGAACCCACATAAAGGTCTTCTGCTAAGCACTGATTCATGAGTCTGACACAATAGTTTTAAAAGGTCAAAGTTGCATTTTTATGGGTGTGTATAGATTTTATGGTATGATAGGGCTTCTTTTATAGTTCATGTGGATAGTATATTTATCCCAGTTTTATGGGATTTAAAATTATTACAGAAGAGATTTATAGTTTGTATATACTGTACTTTGCTTTGATGTTTAATGTTTGTAGCCAGATTTGGCCACACCTATGAAATGCCACATTCTTAATCAAGACTGCAAACCCTACATTTTTTACCACATTGTTTATGTGGGAATGACTATGATCTACTTTTAATTATCTACTTTAAAATATGCCTACGTTCTGGGGGAAGGGGAACATTCCGTAGCTCCTCACCTGCTGCACTGGGGAGTAGGTGGGGGGAGCGGAGGAAGAAATAGGGTGCAGGTTGTCTTCCCTGATTTAGTTTTATATGATCCCAATGTAGTAGTTAACTCCACTATTTTCATTGAGAGCTGTTGGAGGAGGAAGGGGGAACAGGAATGCCTCATTTTGTGACATTAAATATCTCCAAGGAGTTCAATGACAAAAAGACAATGAAGGCCAGAAGAAGACTTAGGCTTCTAAACCCTGCTAAAAGTGAATATTGCCCTAAAAAATCCCATAGGGGGTACCTGGGTGGCTCAATCGTTAAGCACCTGCCTTTGGCTCAGGTCATGATCCTGGGGTCCTGGGTTCAAACCCCACATTGGGGCTCAGGCCTGTTGCTCCCTCACCTTCTGCCTGCCGTTCTACCTACTCGTGCTTTCTCTCGATCTCTCTGTTGGAGGAAAAAAAAAGTTTAAAAAAAAAAAAAGAAAGAAAATCCCATAGGCACAGAGAGGGGCTACATTCTTAAGAGGCCTGTGGGAATGAAAACCATCCAAGGGGTAGCAAATTTGCATCTCCTACCTCATGTCAGATCTGGCATTTATGTTCCTTGAGACCTGAAAGATACGTGGACTATTGAAATCTTTGTCTCTACTTTTCTTCGGGTCAAGTTGGTAAAGTTGAAATTCCGTCAGTTACGTGTGCATGCGGAACGACTCTGTACTAGCCTATCCTATCCCAGAGTTCGCCGAAGGAACAGGCCCGTACAAGTGGTTTTCAGACCCTGTTCCTCATTACAGCTGAGGGTCTAGGGCAAGGCGAGTGACTGGAGATGGGTCACCTCCCCACAGAAAACCACTGATGTAAACCTAAAGTGCTGAGGTTTACGTCTGTTTCTTTCCTGTCGGTGTGTTTGGGAAACACTGCTGAATTTTTCTGATGTTGGTCTCTTGGGTAATAGACAGGCGTTAATTAGGCTAGATGCTCTAAATGTAAGATACTTGCTAAGAACCAGCTAAATGTAAGATACTTGCTAAGAACCAGCTAAGTCAGACAAACTTTGAAACACTGCTGACAGCATTTGTCTGATTTCACTGGTCCTAAACTGTAATTGTAATATGTACACTGCTCACTTGCCTCGAGTTACTAAGGAAATGAGGAAACCCAGCTCAGGAGCTGGGTTTTCTCTTTAACTTCTTCATTAGTGAACAGCACAGAAGTAATGACCCCAGTGACAAAACCCAGAGAAATGTACAACAGTCTCCATTGTGGGGAATTCTCTTTCCTGGAACAAAATTCCATATTTACTCAAGATTTTTTTTATCTTGACAGAAAATGAATTAGATGTTTTCCTTAGCAGTTGACTAACATTTCTTCAATAATTGCTTGGCTCTTTTATATAGAAACATTATTCTTGGGGTGTCTGGGTGGCTCAGTTGGTTAGGCGACTGCCTTCAGCTCAACTCATGATCCTGGAGTCTGAGGATCAAGTCCCACATCGGGCTCCCTGCTGAGCAGGGAGTCTGCTTCTCCTTTGGCCTCCCCCGCACACCGTGCTCTCTCTCTCTCTCTCTCTCACATTCTCTCTCTCTCAAATAAATAAATAAAATTTTAAAAAATAAACATTAAAAATTTTCTTGAACCAGTCTTTTTTTTTTTTTACGATTTTATATATTTATTTGAGAGAGACCCTGCTTTTGTTCTTACATCTTTCAAAACGTGTCTCTATCCCCAACATTTACCTCTTGGCTGTTTTTCCTGTACTTCGGGAGGCTTCCATGCACCTGATTTCTTCTCAGTCCTCAGCAAGATGAGCAAATTGGGGCTGGCTGTATGAGGAGCGCCCTCTTGAGGACCAACTTGTTGAAGGAAAACTGAAGTTTTCATTCACTTATTGTGTCACCTCTCAGGGCAAGGGCGAAGGAACGGATTTCATGAGACACAAAAGTGAACTAATTTTTTGTTTTCTGGCCTTTGTTTCCATCAGGTCAGCCACCATCCACCTATCTCTGCATGTCACGCTGAGTCTGGAAATTTTGTTTTCTGGCAAGGTAATGTGCTCATATATTTGGCCTGCATCGCTTTTTGTAATGTTCTAGAGCTATTTTATTCAAGAACTACTGCAGGTGCTTATGAAGATCACAGGTAGGCCCTGGACTTGGGTCTTGTTTTATGGATCTACACCACTTGGCATTCTTGCCTGTCACCCCTGAACAATTTCCAACACCTGTCTACTTCATAATTAAGGATTCAGGAAGATAATCTAGTTGTTCCCTTAAAAAAAAAAAAAAAAATTCTCCATCTGTGTCTGGGCCACCACCACTTATTCCTGTAACTTTTTCTCTAATTCCACAGCCACTTGAAATGTCTTGTGTATTCAAGAGACACTAAATATTTATAGGTATTTATCAGAGTTTAGACAACAGGGTTCTTCTTGCTTTTGAAAAGTTTTGATTTTATTTCTAAACAGTACATTTTAGATTGCTGATTTTTTTTAGTTTGGCAGTTGTCTCTGTTTGTATTTTGGATTTGGGAGGAGGGTGAATTGTTCTGAAGAGTAAGTAAGACTGCAAATATTTTCTGAATGGATTAATTAATTTTGTTAACATATATTTATTTGAAGGGCAAGGAAAATTTGAGCATCCTGGTTTTTCAAACAATGAGCACACACATCAAACTTGAAAGCATTTTTCTCTGTCAACTCATCACTCAATCAAGTGATGACACTTGATTTACTCCTTTGCCATTAAAAAAAGCTCCTTCCCCCACCCCAGTTCCCAGCCAACCAGTTTCTTTCTCTGGAGACAATATTACCAGTTTAGGGTACAAGTACTATAGTACTTTTTCTGAATCTTCTAAACTATTAAAGTTTAGAAGTGAAGCTTGATTAGAAACACCTCTAACTTTCACTGAAACCTTCTGGGAATAATTCTTGTAATATCTCTAACCTTCTAATTGCTAAATGTCTTTGACCCTGTAAGCCCTTTATTATTATTTTTAAGTTACGGATAATATGGATTTTCTCCAATTAGTTTCTGTGTGCTCCTTACCTTACATGACAGTTTTCTCCTTAGCCCTCTTCTTTTCTTCCTCATCAGCCTTTTCCTGGGCAATCTCACCTATTCGCATAGACTCACAACTCCCAAATCTTGCTTTTTAAATCAATCTGACATTTCTCTACCTTTTAACCAGGTTGTTTAGGCCATTTACATTTATTATCATTATTGATGTAGATGGATTTAAATGTGGCCTCTTAGTATTTGTCGTCTGTTGTTATCTGTTCTTTGCTCCCCTTTTTTTTCTGCCTTCTTTTGAACTGAGTACTTTCTATGATTCCATCATATTTCCTTTGTAGACTTCTTAGCTATACCTTTTTGTTTCATTTTTTTAGTTATTACTTTAGGCTTTATATTATATATGTTTAATATATCATAAGTCTATCTTCAAGTAATAATATGCCACTTACATATAAGAAACTTACACATATACTTCCATTTCCCCTCTCTTAACCTTTGTAACTATTGCAGAAGTAATGTTTATTTATGTATGTTATAAACCCCACAATATATCATTACTGTTTTTGCTTTAAACAACAATTATTGGGTGCCTGGGTGGCTCAGTGGGTTAAGCCTCTGCCTTGGCCTCAGGTCATGATCTCAGGTCCTGGGATCGAGCCCAGCTTCCCCCCCTCTCTCTGCCTGCCTCTCTGCCTACTTGTGATCTCTTTCTCTGTCAAATAAATAAATAAAATCTTAAAAAAAAACAAAAACAACGATTATCTTTTTTGGGGGGTAACAACTTTATCAAGATGTAATTTGTATATTATACAATTCACCTAATTAAATGGTATATATAATTCAGTGATTTTTGATATATTCACAAAATTTTCTGATTATCATGACAATCAATTTAAGAACATTTTTATCACTCCAGAGGTGCCTAGGTGGCTCAATCAGTTGATCATCTGGCTCTTGATTTTGGCTCATATCATGATGTCAGGGTCATCGGATTGAGCCCTATGTTGGGCTCTTATGTTCAGTGTGTGGTATGTTGAGATTCTCTCTCATCCTCTCCCTCTGCCCCTCCCCGTTTGAGCTCTATTAATAAATGAATGAATGAACAAATGAATGAATGAAATTCTAAAAAAAAGAGAACATTTTTATCACTCAAAAAAAAAGAAAAAAAGGGACGCCTGGGTGGCTCAGTGGGTTAAAGCCTCTGCCTTCGGCTCAGATCATGATCTCAGGGTCCTGGGATCGGGCCCCATGTCGGGCTCTCTGCTCCATGGGGAGCCTGCTTCCTCATCTCTCTCTCTTCTCTGCCTGCCTCTCTGCCTACTTGTGATCTCTGTCTGTCAAATAGGTAAATAAAATCTTTGGAAAAAAAAAAAACACCCTTTAGCCAATACCTATTCCCACCACAAGTTCCAATTTCCATCAGCCTCTTCCATCCTTAGGCAACCCCTTACCTACTTTCTATCTCCATAGATTTGCCTATTCTGGATATTTTATGTAAGTGAAATCATATATATGTGGCTAGGGGCTGCCTGGTCCCAGCCCTATCCCTCTCCTGGTTCATGGCCATGGCCCCCTACTGGCCTCCCTACTTTCACCTTGGCTCCCCCATGGTCTATGTATTGTCATGCAACAGTCTGTGGGATCACCTGTCTATGCCACCCTTTTTCTATCCTTTTTAAAAATTCTATTTCTATTCTAGTCTCTCATTTTTAAAGATATTTATTTGAAGGAAAGAAATTGAGAGAGAGAGCAATCATGAGCAGGGGGGAAGGGTAGAAGAAGAAGCAGGATCCCCACTGAGCAGGGAGCCCGATGCGGGACTCGATCCCAGGACCCCAAGATCATGACCTGAGCCAAAGGCAGACAAGCTTAACTGACTGAGCCATGCTCTACTCTATTCTTCTGTTTTTCTCCTTGTTGGTGCCACCATTTATGCAAGTGAGACAGATATGAAATCACCTACAAATTCTCCCTGTTGTTCAGAATCTGCATCTAATTTGCCAACTAGTTCTGTTTCTACTTCTTTGAGGTTTTGGGATCATTCCCTTCTACTCTGTCTGCTACTGTTTTAGTTCACTTCACCCTCACTTACCTCTTGACCAATTACAGCAGCCTTGTAACTAGTCACCTTCCTTCTCATCTCTTGTGCTCCTGGTCCACTAACTGTATTTCTCCCAATTGTCTTTGCAAAGTTCGAATATAATCGCATGCATTTTCTGTCTAAAGAAATATCTTATTTCCCCCAAGGTATACATACCAAACTTCTTTGCCTGGCTTCTAGAGCCCATTATTCTTGTGCTCAATATGTCTCTCTGCTCTTCTCTCTAAACAATCCAAGACCCATAGGACAGAAGCACACCCTGTTCTTTTACACCTCTCTCTCTCTTTGGACAAGCTGTCTTCTGCCTTCTGTCACTTTTTCTCTGCCTGGTGAACTCCTGCTTATTCTTCAAAGCCTGATCTAAGTTGCCCCTTCTGATGCTTTCCCCAAGAGTGCTGGTCATTCCTGCTTCCCTGGCTCCATTTCATCATACAATGTACTTAGCTATAGCCCATGCTTCTCTATTTGAGCATTACTTGTTTTCACTTTTGTCTGCCCTTCATACCATGAGTTCTTCTAAGAGAGGGACTTCATCTATAATTTTAGTTTTCCTGATTCTGTCCCAGATACTCAGTTGGTACTTATATTGAATGAAGTGTTATCCTATAATGTAATGGACTTTATTATGGAGAGACTGTTCTACATAGTGATTATTTATCCAGCCCAAGAACTCTTTGATCTGTGTAGCTTTCCTGCTAGATATGCACTAATTGATATTTCTTTTCAGATGTGAGATGGAAAAACAAATTCTGGGGCAAATCCATGGAAATTGTTCCTATTGGCACAACCCATGTGACTCTTCCAGCGTAAGTTCTTCTGTGGTTGGGAACTGTGTGGAATTTAGGGCCAAGATACAGCTTTAGGAATGGGATTCCCGTTATACCCCATGGTGTTGCATATGTGTTTTGTTTTGTTTTTTCCTTTTTCTTTTAATTGGTTTGACAATAAGTTCAAATGTAGCTCGTTCCGACAAGCTCACATTTTCTTTCCTTCCCATGGGAATGCTACCTGGAAACCAAAGCTTTGGTTTTGGTGAACAGAAGCTTTTTAAAAACTTATTTTTACTTCCTAACAAAATTAGGGGTGGTGGTTTTGCTTTAACAACATTGGCCTACCTCACTGTCAAAATTCTTTTTAAGAAGAACATCTTGATTCTACAGGGATTACAGACCCTCATTTATAAAGCAAAGTGGCTGTGAGGGTGGCTTCCGGGTTGGGGCCCACAGGACTTGGATGCTCACTTACCAGTTGCAGATCCTTGAGCAGGTTCCTTAACCTTCCTGAGCATTCATTCCCTCATCTTCAAAACAGGACCACCTACTCTGCAGGGCTGTTGTGAAGATTAAACAGATAATATCTGCAAAGCACTGAAGAAAGTCCTTGGCACAGAGTCTATGCTGTGTTAAGTGTTTGGTCTTATTACCATTATCCTCATAACTGTTATATGACTCTGAAAGTAGTACCTGAATGCTTTCTCATCATAAAAAGATATATGTGTATATTAAGATTTATATATAAGATAGTTATGTCTCTCTGCCTAGACTGTATTCATACACATATATGTATGTATATATGCATATGCATGTGTGTGTGTGGAGAGAGAGGAGATTGTGAGATCCCCACACCTTCCCCTTTGCCTCTTCCCATCTCTAGTCTGATGACTCAGACAAGTCGCCTCTGGCTCTCAGTTTTCTCCTCTGTCAAAGGAGAGAGTAGGTTTTTCCAGGAGATCACCAGCTTCTAGTAAGTCCCTGGCAGCCTCCACAGTGCCCAGCTCTGCCAGCTGTGGCCCTCTGTGGCCTGCATGTCTGAGAGCAGAGGCTCAGGATGCCCGGCACAGCTTAGGCCCTCAGTCAGTGTTGGTTCTGTAAATGAAGGAATGAGTAATTCATCCTGGGACTTTATTTTTTAAAATAGGAATATTTGTTTGCATCTGCTGCTAGCTCTTCTGGGAATTGTTAAGGTCACTGTTGCCTCCTTTTTAGCTTCCGAGATCATTTTGAGTGGAACAAAGTGACCTCTTGCATCCATAACATCTTAAGTGGCCAGAGATGGATCGAGCACTATGGAGAGATTGTCATCAAGAACCTGAATGATGACTCCTGCCACTGCAAAGTGAATTTTATCAAGGTAACCCAGGTGGCCTTGTGAGGTCGACCCCGGAAATGCCTTGGCAGAGCTGGGGCCCGAGGGCACAGGGAATCTCAGGGAACTTTCCACCTTCACCTTTGTGCCATCAGGCAAGCAATGCCAGGGGCTCCCCCGTGTCCCCTCTCCCAACCTCTCTCACCTGGATCAGGGCCATGGCCCCTCTGGCCTCCCTCCTTCTACTCATACTTCCTCATGGTCTGTCCTCAAGGGAGTGGCCAGAGGGACACTTTTAAAACATAACTCATCATGCTACAATACCCATGAAGCTTGAAGACATTATGCTCCGTGTAATGAGCCAGACATACAAGGACAGATACTGTGTAACCCCACCTGTGAGATACCTAAAGCAGTCAAACTCATAGAGACAAAAAGTAGAATGGTGATTCCAGGGCCTGGGGAACTGGGAAATGGGAGTTAGTGTTTAATGGACACACAGTTTCAGTTTGGGAAGATGAGAAGTTTCTGGAAATATATAATAATGATGGTTGCTCAACACTGTGAATGAATGTGCTGAATGTCACTGAATTGTATGCTTAGAGATGGTTAAAGTGGTACATTTTGTTATGCATATTTTGCTAGGATTTAGAAAAAGAAAGTCATGCTGTATATCACAAAAATCCCCCCACAACTTCCATCTTTCCCAGTATAAAAGCCTGCCTCCTGACATTGGCCCCCAAGGCCCTGTGTGGTATGCACTGCCCCCTCACCCCTGATGTTCACACATGTGCACACACATGCACGCCTGCACGTATACACACATGTGAACACACACCTACACATGGTTCTGTGTCCGCACATGCGTGCACGCGTATACCCACTCCTTTCTCTCTAGTCTCAGTTCCCACCATGTTCCCTTTCTCTTCCTTCCCCACCATCTTCTGACCACACTGGCATTTCTCTCTCCACCTTCTTTTTCTCAGGCCCCTCTCCCCAGATCCTTACGTCATCAGCCCAGTCTTGTTAGTCACTTGCTGTCATATCCCCTTTTCTTACAAGTGTTTACTCCCGCCCATAGTTAACTTGCTCACTGTTGGTTTACTTCAGTATTTTCATTTTCGGTCCCCGCACCCTCCTTGCCGCCCCTGACTCCGGAAAAGCAAAAGCCTGAGCTACTCTTGCTCACTGCTGTAGGCTGATGTCTGGAAAGGCTCATGAACATTCATAGGGGACATGAACAGATTGGCCGAAGGCAAAAGCAAGGAATGGTCTGCTTACCTTTGCAAGTGCTTTGATTCCCTTAGATTCCTCTTGCCCTTAAAAATTTCATGTGTTTAAAATGGTCTTAAAGGAATATTTGCATTGAATTAAGATCAAAATCCTAAGCAGAGAGATGAGGCTCTAACTGTGGAATTTCACGCAGTACCTCTCAGCACCACTTAGAGCTGCTGGGGGACTCGATGGAGAGCTGGGTTGGGGTCTTTCTTATAACCTAGAATTTAGACCAGGGTGTAGACAGAGAAAAAGCTAATGATGTTTGGGGCGAAGTAAAAATGAACCTGCCTCGAAAATGTCACGTAGGCTCTCTGCAAAAAGAAGCAAAGGGTGATCTGGGCTAGGGCTCTACGCCCCTGTTCCAGGTGAGGGCTGCGGCTTCTCAGCAGCTCTGCCAAGGACATGGGCTTGAGTCCCATGTCCACCATCCACCTGGTGCTCATACACTCAGGGCCAGAGAATCCATTTCTGTGGCTACGAGAGAAGAGGGAATTAGAATACTGGCCATGGGGGTGCCTGGGTGGCTCAGTGGGTTAAGCCGCTGCCTTCAGCTCAGGTCATGATCTCGGGGTCCTGGGATCGAGCCCCACATCGGGCTCTCTGCTTGACAGGGAGCCTGCTTCCCTCTCTCTCTCTGTCTCTGCCTGCCTCTCTGTCTACTTATGATCTCTCTCTGTCAAATAAATAAATAAAATCTTTAAAAAAAAAAAAAAAGAATACTGGCCATGCCTCTGGTGTTGGAAGAGAATCTGAAAACAGATGCAGCCTTCCCGGTGGAGCGTGAGTGCCTTCCCCTGTGGCGTCCCACCATATTGCCAGCATTGGATTTGTCAGGGGCATCTGTAACAGAAAATCCGACTCCCACTTCAGAATACACTTAAGAGCCTAGACAGTGGTTGTTTCCCTTTTCCTCCATGTTTACATGAGTCGAGACCTCAGGTTAATGCTTCTGATGTAGCTCCAAGATGCTGCTGTCCTCTGGCCTTCCTCCCCTCTTCCCCATAAGACACAGCATGGGGAAACCAGACGGCCAGAATATGACCCAAAAATGCCGCTCAGTTTTACTGGTTTCCAACTACGGATTCTGTTTGGGATGAAAATAGCACTTGGAGTTTTGATTTATGAGGTAATGCCTTCCATTCTTTCCTGGGGATTTTTTAGGGCAGGTAACTGGGAGACTTGGGGGAAAAGTCAACTCTAGGGAGTTAGACCGCCCTCTGCTGGCCAGCTTGCGGTACTGTATGAAACCCGCAAGGCTGAGCGGGACTGAGCTGCTCTCAGATCAGGACTGATCCACCGGGGAAATATGGGTCGCATCACGTTCCAGTGGATTGGATGAATAAATCTAGTTTGGGGGAGAAATGTTGGAGAAACAGAAAATGGGTTGCTTTACAAAGGAGCTCCCTTTGTTGGTTTGCAAAAGACTGTCCAGTTCCTGTCGAGAAAGAATATATATGAGTTAATTTTGTCTTAAATTGTAATAGAGCCATGGTGACGTCTACAGAACAGCTTCTCCAGACAAGCGGGCTTAGGAGCCAACTATATTACTTGGCTAATGTGTGAGCCCTGAGCCTTTCCTTCTGATGTTGTGTGTAGCAAAAGGAGAAGAGAAAACCTGTATCTCTCACAATGTCGACTGTTGCGTCACAAACTATAAATAAAGGGTTAGATGTTAATTTTTATTAAGTAATTAAAAGTATGATTTTTTTTTAAAAAAGCCAGAACCCAGAGCTAGCAAATTATATGCAATGTAGAATCATTCCTATGCTTTTTTTTCTCTGGACATCTTTTTTTTTTTTTTTTTCTCTTAGTATCTGACATTAGTTGACTCCAAAGTACTAAATAGATAACTCTCATTGGAATCCTAGGCAAAATACTGGAGCACTAACGCCCGTGAGATTGAAGGCACAGTATTTGACAAGGATGGAAAAGTGGTGCATCGGCTGTTCGGGAAATGGCATGAAAGCATCTACTGTGGGGGATCGTCCTCGTCCACGTGTGTCTGGAGAGCAAGTCAGTACCCCAGCTAATCAGTCTTGGGCACGGGTTGGTGGGGAGGCATGGCCAGAGTTGCTGCAGACAGGCTGGCCTCCATGTCCGCCGTTCCAAGTCTTCAGTCTCTACCTGCTTTGAATGCCGTTCAAGCGACCAGCCCTTCATTCACTTCCCAGTCCTTTCTCAACCTCGTCCTCATGCTTATCAACAACACCTCAGTTGGCCTGCTAGGTCCTGGTTCTTAATCCCAGAACAAAGCCATTGCTAATCCACGGTCACTTTCTCAGAGGAAATCTTCCAGGCTACGCATATCACTCCCGTGCCTATCCTGGGCACTGAGAAGGAGTGTCAGTGAAGTATAAGAGGTCATCGTGGAGTAAGAATGAGTAAAGAGAAAGCAGTTGCTAGACAAGAGTGACCTGGGGCTTCTATAAAAGTTAGGGGTCTCCCAGATTCACCCATTACCATTAGCCTCTCTGATCTCTCCTGTAATTCTAGAAAATACTGAGCCCTCGAAGCAGCTGTGGGGAGGGCTAGGGAAGCCAAACCTTCATAACATGTCCCCCAAAACATTTTAAAACTTTTGTCCATCTTCTAATCTGATAGGTATATTTCCAAGTGTTGACCATACCATAAACTATTGTTCTGAGATACCAACAGTTGTATGCTTTAGGCTGATCAAAATAAAACAAAAAAACCATTCTAAGAGTAACTTAAACCATAAGGATGTGTGCTATTACTTAATAAGTAAGGGATTGGATGGCCCCACAGTGGTTATACAGACAACTTACCTGTGTCAAAAGCACAGACCACTGACGACACATTTCTCTACTCCCAATATGGCAGTGATGTGTCCCTCATGGGTGTAAAATATTTATCATGATTCAATATCATATCCCCATGCGACAGGTCACTAAGCAGGAGAGAAGCCAGAACAAAAGAGCTATCTTCTCTTGTAGCCTCTCAGTTTTCGAAAACCTTTACTGGGATTCCCCAGCAAAGGAGTCACTAAGTTTTGTCAGCCTCAAGTGGGTCCAAATCCATCCAGTCAAGGGCAACTGGGAAGGCAGAAGAGATTCAGATGTGCTTAGATTCACCCCCTAGGCAGGACACAGTGCCACACAAACAGATCAGTTTCCCATTAGCAAGTAAGAAAGGGAAATAACTGTAGGGTAAGCAACCAACAGTGTCACTTTCGCTGGATGGCAGCCATATATAGCATCCACTGTCACAGAGGTGGCCACGAAGCTGGCATGAATTGGCACCAGTGACCACCTTCCTAGCTTTAGAAGTTCAGAGAGGCACTCACTGTCCTTTGCTTAAAGTATGTTTCCGAGATGAGAACAACCTTCCTCTCTGGGATGTTAAAGCAGTAGCTGGACAGAGCACGTGGTGGGTGTGGGCTGTACGCTTGTTGTGGTTGCTCACTGACTTTGTGTTTGTGCCTTGACCATGAGCATCTCTGGCCCATCTTCAAGAAGAACCACTGTCTTGACTCTGGTGGTTGGGCTGGATTTGTGAAGGCACAGTAGGAAGCTTTGCTACTATTTTCATGACCAGGATGCATAGGACATTAGACTTAAAATTAGACAGAAAGGACTCCCAAGGCTTGAAAAACTGGGTTTGCAGAACAGTGCGTGGAAAGCGTTTGTATTTGTATGTGAGAGCAACTCCTGCTAAGACTAGAAGTGGACTTTATTAGCCTACATTTGATTTACCCAGTATATAAACTTGGCATTTTTAGCTTGATTTTTAGCTGGGATTCAAGTTAGGGCAATATACTTGGATATACACTTGCTATAACAAATACCACAGATCAGGTGGTTTAAACAACAGAAATGTGTTTTCTTGCAGTTCTAGAATCTGGGAAATCAGAGATCAAGGTGCTGGCAAATTTGGGTTGTGGTGAGAGCTTCTTCTTGGCTTGCAGGCGTCCCCCTGATCAGGGCTATACCCTTTGCACCTTATTTAACCTTAATTACTTTCTTAGGCTCCTTCTCCAAATATAGCCATATGAAGGGGTAGGACTTCAACATATGAATTTTGAAAGAATACAAACGTTCAGCCCATGACAGTGCCCCTGGCTCCCCTAAACCTCACCTTTCTTACATGTCAAATATTCCATCTTAACAGCCCCCCAAATCTTAACTCATTCCAGCATCAACTCTAAAAGTCTAAAATCCAAATTCTTAACTAAATATTATCTAAATCGGGTAAGGATGAGACTTGAGGTCTAATTCTCCAGCCTCTCCAGCTCTAAACCCATGAAACAAAAATGTGCTTCCATATAATGACAGGACACCCATAGGATAGACATTCCCATTCCAAAAAGGAGGGATAGGAAAGAAGAAAGGGGTGATGTCTATCAGGTAAGTCCCAAACTCAGTAAGAAAAATGCCATTAGATACTAAGACAGCAGATGATACTTTTTGGCTCGATGCCCCGCCCTCTGGATGCATGGGGGCAGTGGCTCTGCTCCCAAGGCCCCCAAGGCTCTGGGTGGTGGCAGCAAGGCAGGTCAGAACTTCTGCCGTAGCCTCGCCCTTTGAAAGGTGGAGGCCCCTGGGCCTGTGTAGTCTGGACCTGTGGTGGGAAGGGCAGCCCAGATGTTCTCTGAATCACCTTCACGTGTTCTTCCCTTTACTTGAATGATAACACACATTTGCGGCTGGAGAGTGCGAGGGTCCCATCCTGTAGAATGCCAGCTGGCCAGCAGCCTTACTTCCTTCGGTCCCATATTCTCTGTCCCCTTCACCTCAGGCAGCATTTCTTCTGGTGTAATCCCATGTTTATTCCTGGCTTCTGCTGAACTAGATTTAAATTTAAATGTGTAAGATTTAGAGGGAAAGAGTTGGTAGAAAGAAGGGCAGGCATGGAAGAAAAGAATAACCTTGACCACTTGCTAGGGCTTCAGCACTATTCTAGGAACTAGACAGAGTTCCAGGAGGATTTGACATCTCTTAAATGAAAAATGGATTCTCCAGAATCAGAGTCTTGTTAGTCAGGAAAAAATGGACCCAGAGTTCTTTATAACATGTTTATTTTTGTAAAATTATTTTTATAGCTTACACAGTATAAAAACTTCATGGCATTACATAAATTCCCTATATGACCACATAGAAGAGGTCGTATCCTTGTAGGTAGAAGAAAACTTCTAGAGAAAAAGATTTATAGAGGAACATTCACCACCAGTTTCTTAGCCAGGATTTAGAGCTGAGAGAGAAAAATTATGGCTGGTCTGGGATGAAAAAGAGGCAGGAATTAAGAAGTAATGTAAATGAAAGGCAACTTAGAAATGAATGACTTCTTTTTCTTTTAGATCCCATGCCAAAAGGCTACGAGCAATATTATGGCTTCACACAGTTTGCCCTGGAATTAAATGAAATGGATCCATTGTCAAAGTCTTTATTACCGCCTACTGACACTCGATTTAGACCAGACCAAAGGTAAGCACTTTGTAAAAGATCTGTATCCCCAGAGATGTAAAACTCGTTGGGAAAAGTCTTACTAACAACTCCCACCCCACCAGAGGTGCCCAAGAGAGACGAATGTCATCAGGAGTAGAGGCCAAGGGGGCCTTGAAGCACTCAGGTCCTGAAAGGAAGGGACTCAGGTCATTGCTCAGTAGCACCTTATTTCAATTGATTGAAATCTCCAAACACGTGTTAATTTTTAAGAGTTCTATTGCACACAACAAGACAGAACTTACTGTATATCTGGAAGAGTGAGAAGCACCCAGCTCCCTTACTCCTCAGATTTTACTTATTTTGGCACATAAAAATCTAACTTCTGATCCTATGTTTGCTGGCAATATGCTGTGTAAACCTTCTTAGTCTCAGTTTCTTAATCTGTAAAATGGAAACTATTCTCTCTGTCCTTGGGCCTATTTAAGACTCAAGACCCAGAAAGGAAAAAAAAAATGATATATTTGACTTTATTTAAGGAAAAAAAATCCTTCTTCGTGGCAAAGTAAAAAAAAAGTGTGTGTGTGTATATATATATATATATATATGTGTGTGTGTATGTATATACACACATATATATGCATATACACACATATACGCACACATACACACATATGTATATGTTTTTAATATTTTATATATTTTTTATATTTTATATGTGTGTACACACATATATATGCATATACACACATACACACACATACACACATATGTATATGTTTTCAATATTTTATATATTTATATATTTTTTATATTTTATATGTGTGTATATATACATATAATGTATATACATATATACATAACGAGAATTAAATACTTTTTAATTTAATTAAATTAATATTAATTTTAATTTAATTAATTTAATTTAAATTAATATTAATTTAATTTAATTTAATTTAATATTAAGAATTAAATACTTAAATGACAAACAAAATGTGTATTTACAACTCATTTAATGAATTGGTTCCAGAAATTAAGATGAACTCTAAAAAAATGGACATAGGAAAATGAACTGTTCACAAAACAGGAAATGCAGCTCTCAAACATATGAAAAGATGCTCAGTGTCACTGAAAGAAATGCATATTTTTAAAAACATGTTGACCTATGGATTCATAACCTACCAGCTAGCAGAGATTCAACAGTCTGATGGGCTCCAAGGCTCCCACGAAAGGGCGTGGTGAGGAAGCAGGTGGGATGAGGGACGGGGACGAAAGGGACAAATTCCTTTTTATAGATATAATTTTTTGAACCTTGTATGTATCACCAATTCCACAAAGAGTGTCTTCCCTAACTACTGCAAAATGCTGCCTTTAGGCTTAGAGAGGGTTCTTACAGGTAGGGAATCTCCAGTTCTAGACCCATCATTCTAGTAGTCACGATGACGGTGTTATCCTGGAACCTGCGTTCCGTTGTTTCCCCCTTACTACCCCAGGTTCCTGGAGGAAGGGAACATAGAAGAAGCTGAAATACAAAAGCAGAGGATCGAACAGCTGCAAAGAGAAAGGCGGCGGGTCTTAGAAGAAAACTGCGTGGAGCACCAGCCACGGTTTTTCAGGTGTGCGCGCCCAGCACAGGGGTCTTGGGCTCACAGGGACTGGTGACCCTGGAGGCTTCTATAGGAGGAAAGAGGACAAGAGTGTCCCCTCCCCAAATGTGAGCGTTCTTGGTGTCGGTCTTACTCCAGAGGCCTAAAACCTCTCCTCGGGAACATGGAACGTGCAAGTAGTCTAATGCTCGGTTTGCAGAAGTTTCAGAAACACTCCAGTTTGGATTTGGAACACTTACTCTTCATTTGAAAGTAACTTGCCATGAAAGGTCTTGTTAAAAGTAGACTCCAGGATTTAGAAGGGCATCAGAGAGCATCCGCTCTTCACCCCCTCTTTATTATTACCTGAGAAGAAAGAGAGGCCCCGGGGAACATAGGGGCTCTACGGAAGGCCCCAGGGAGATGCCCTGGGCTGGGGTCTAGCCCTCCTGCCTACACGCCAGGGCTGTGTACGGCCATAGGGGCTTTTTTGTTTGTTCATTAAAAAAATAAACAAACAAACCAGGCCCATGTAGAAAAGCAATAGATGCTTGCCCTACCTATTCCACCCCAGTCTTATTTTCAGAGCAGCCTGGGTTTTATTGTTTGGTTTTTAGTTTTGGTTTGGTTTTTTGTTGTTGTTGTTGTTGTCATTATGTTTTAATGGACAAGAGGAGTTAGCTACTAATCTTGCAGCAGCAGTAGTAGCAATTAAGTAATTGTGTATTCCAAAATAGCAAAATAGTAGCAAGTAATGTTTCATCCCCAAAATATAATGTTTTTTTTACCCCTAGAGTCATTGTGGATTTTGTCAGGTCCCTTCTGAGCATTTCCGCCAACTCAGGTTACAGGCAAATGAAAATCATTCAACTGGCCAGAGTTTCATCCCAGAATATTCAGAACTTTGTTTATATATTTTATTTATCTTTATTATTTTGTTTATTGTCAATTAGCCATCATACAGTACATCATTAGTTTTTGATGTAATGTTCAGTGATTCATCAGTTGCATTTAAATATTTTAAAAACAAGACTCCTTAAACTATTTCTTTTAAAGACAAGAGATAGATAAAGGGATAGATGAAAATAAACCAACAAACCTGTTTGTTTATTTTGATCTGTTGTCTTACTGACCAGTTGATAGATATTCACACATACCCTTAAGTAGGCCAGTTCTCTTTTTTCTTTCATAAGTCACCCAGTGTCATTTTTAAACAAGGGAAATCTACATTTATAAAGATGTTCACTGCCCTGTTTTTTAGGATCATTAAAACTTGCGAGTAACTAAGTTGTCTCAAGAACTAGGGAGGGAGAGGCATCAATTCCATCTACTTTGAAAGCATCAAAAGTGACTTCACAAAGGCTGTGGAGCTCTGTGGAAAATGAATTAACATTTAAATGTAAAATATAAAACCTTCCCTAGGCTGTGGTGGCCACCGTCTAGAATGGAACTTGAAAGGATGGAACACAGCTGTAGCCGCGTGGCCGCGGCTTTTCCTCTGGATAGTCTGTGAAAGTGTCAGAGTATCAGATGTGGCAAATAAGGAGCTGGAAAGGAGGCAAGAACCCTGAGCCATAGCGGTCCTAGCACAGAGGTGACCGAGAGGCACGTGGCAACAAGGAAAGCGTCAGCGGGAATTCCAAGTGGAAACTACAGTTGGGACAAGCCAGGCTCCTCTGTGTCACAGTAAAGTGTCTGCTAGGCAGACTGGCTCAGTTTAGACACATCCCTTTATTAGAAGAGGGAAACCAGTGTGACAAAAATCTGTGTCCCCAAGAGTGTAGGAAAACAGGCAGTCTCCCCTTTTGCTTCTTAAAACATGAAATATCAGACAAAGTTACAAATGCATGCACTCTTTGATATAGCAGTTCCACTTACAGGAATTTTCAATGTAACTGTACTCATGTGCATACAAAATTACATATTGTTGTAGGTCTACCTTATTATTATTAACATATGTCTGGGATAGCTAGATAGCTAAAAGCTCACCAGTAAGCTACCTGTTAAATTGTGGTCCATTTCTACAACGGAATATCATGCAACTGTATAAAAAGAAACCAGGATTCCTTATGGCCAGAGTCACCAGATGTTTCCTATAAAAGACAAATGGTAAATATTGTTAGCTTTGCAGGCTGTAAGGTCTTTTCTTTTTCTCTTAAAGATTTTATTTCTTTATTTGACAGAGAGAAAGAGAGCAGGGAGAGAGGAAACACAAGCAGGGGGAGGGTGAGAGGGAGAAGCAGGCTTCCTGCTGAGCAGGCATCCCAATGTGGGGCTCCATCCCAAGACCCTGGGGTCATGACCTGAGCTGAAGGCAGACGCTTAATGACTGGAGCCACTCAGGCGCCCCTTCAGGCTGTAGGGTCATAGGAGTAACTGCCCAAGCCCCCTGCACAGCATAAAAAGCAGCCGTAGACGATAGTTAAGTGAATGGGCGTGGTGGTGTTCCAGTAAAAAGGGATTAAGATTAAAGGGAATCTAAGTATAAATAAATCACAGAGATGAAAAACAGCACAAGCAATATAGTCAATAATATTGTAATAATGTATGGTGGCAGATGGTGACTACACTTCCAGTGGTGACCACTGATAGAGGGACATGTATAGAATTGTTGACTCAATATGTTGTATACCTAAAACTAATAAAACATTGTGTGTTAATTATACTTCAATTTAAAAAAACCAATAATACAAAGATAGGCAGAAGGCAGAATGTGGCCCTTGGGCTATAGCTTGCTGACCTATTGTGACAATGGAAAATGATCTCCAGTAGATATCGTTCTGTCAACGTCTCAAGGGGTGGGATGCCATATAGGGCTGTCTTTGTGTAAAAAAATGGGAGGGGTGGAGTGTGCACGGGTGTGCATGCATGCTCAGACATGCATGAAATTTCTCTGAAAGAATGAAGCTTATAAGAGCGTTGCCTCTGAAGAAAAAGGACTAGGAGTCTGGGAGATGGGAATGGAAAGAAGACTTTTAGCTATCCACCCCTTTGGACCTTATGAATTTTTATCTATTTAATATATTATCTAGTCAAACAATGGTGAACCAAGGCTGTGCTCTCCTGACTCTTATGTCTTCCAATTCCTTTTGTTTTTAATGTCAACTTATAACTTGCTGTGAACAACCTGGCTGATTCCTAGCTTTTATATAGTCACACCCAAGATGGTGGCCATCATCCCAGCTGTGTTTTACACATGACAGACTCTTCCCTTATCCGTGTTTCTCTCAGAAGCAGCATTTGTCATAGGCTGTAAGTTTGAGAGCGCAAGTCAGGAGTAACAAAATGGTTTCCAAGCTTCCTGGTCCCTCACAGTCCCCAAAGGAGACTGTCAGGGATATTGTCTGCATGTGAGATTGACAGCCAGGCCACTGGGGGTGTCGGGGGGGTGCGCAGGGGGAGATAGGGAGAGGGAAAGAGAAAGAGAGAATATGACGATATTTTCTATAGGTTTCAAGAAATTCTTTTACCTTCACAGGAAATCCAGTGATGACTCCTGGGTGAGCAATGGCACCTATTTGGAACTTAGAAAAGATCTCGGTTTTTCCAAACTGGACCATCCTGTCTTATGGTGAAAAAGGAAAGAAGAATGATACACCCTTATACTTCTCCTGTGTTTGCTTTCTGAAGCCACAAACCTGTGTCTATGTACTTAGAAGAAATTATCTAGAATGATCACCTGTGCTTAGCTTAGCATTGTAAGTAGTAAAGTATGTCTTTTCTTCAGTAGGTTTCTTTACAATTTCAAATGTTATCACAATTGTTTATATGAATGTAGAACACCTTGATATTTCATTTTATATATAAACTATTTAATAAACATGCAAGATTGAATGTTAATGTGTGGGTTAAAAAAGAAGCTTTAACACTAATTTTCCAAAGGTTAGGAAAATTCAAACTAAATTTATGCCTTATAAAATTGTTTTGGAGACAAAAATTTATCCAGGTGCATTAAGAAATATGAATACCCAAGGTTACTCACTCATGCATAAGCTACCCGAGTTTAATTTGGTAACTCGGATCGCTTTTGGCTCCAGCAGCTCTGGAATGGCTCATAGGAAACAATTCTGCTGGTGCTGGAGTCTGAAGAATATTTGTATTTGTATTTTGGTAGTTGGGAGGATGGTACAAGAGTAGTGGAATGTATATTTTTAATATCGAACAGATACGGCGCCTTCCTGAAGAGGAGGAAGCATTTGAGCTCATCCCTCCCTAGAGGTGTATCGCCTTCTGTGCAAAATTGTACCCTATTATGCAGAGAAATTGTCATCAATCTGAGACATTCCCATTAATTAAATGCTATAGTGGCATCCCAGAGACATGGTAGGAAATTTCTCCTTAGTGAGAACTGAACTCTTGACAAGTTAAACTGTTTTCTGCTTCCCACCCCAACCCCTGGGTTCCTCACCCTTTACCATAGCTCTGTGGAGTATGGAATGTTCCAGTTTAGCCTAAAACATACAGTGCATTCCACACAACAGTTTGACTTTCTAAAAGTTTAGCAAAATAACGGATTATTTTAAATAATGCATTTTTCTTAAATACTGTTTTGATATTTTCTACCTCTTAATAACACCATATTTTAGATCTTGTATAAAAAGTTTGACCATCTGCCTTATAGACAAATGTAGAGAATTGATGTTCTTCTTTGTGTTGTGTTCTGATAAAGCTTTGTCTTACCTCTTTCCTACACTTTCTTCTTACTCATTTTACTCTTCTGTGAGTTTTGCAGCAGTCTTGAATAATACAGATTATAACCACTAAAAGGAGAAACTTTGTCTTTTTAAATATGTTACTTTAATGTACAATAATACAATTTGTGCAGTAGTTGAAGTGTGTTATCAAAGCAAAGCCAACTTCTGCCCAGATTACATTAAAACCAAAGCCTAATTTTTAAGCCTTTTAGTCTAATGTCCATAACAATCCTATGGAATATCAAGTATAATGGTGTAGTAAAAAGATTTCTCCAGAAAACACTTACAGATAATTAAATAATTTCAGAGCGTGTAGAATTCTGTGAATGAAAAGTAGAATTAAGTGATGGGGAAAAAAGAATGCATGATTTTTTCCAGTGTCACACCAAATAAACAAGTAGTTGGACAGCACTGCATTTTCAAAATGAAGTTATTTAAAGTGGGTCAGTAGCCTTTTGGACTCTGCAAGTGATTAGCATTTAAAAACAATAAATGGCTCATTAAATATTACATTCGTTCCTTCCATATCAGGAAATCAAGATGAATACAATGTGAATATCATTTCCATTTCTAAGCAGTTTAGATGACACAGTCCAATTCTTTGGTATATGTGCTTTGTTCTTTTCTTTTCAAACATGTATCCGAATTCTCCTCACACACAGGAAGAAGCATTCTGTAGATTTAAGGAGACTCAAGGGAAAACCAAATCTAGTTTTCACATTATGAAGGAAAATGCAGACTTTGAGCAATACTGACTACTAAATAGGCCTCCTCCAGAAGCTGGCTCAAAAAAGACCAAAACAAAACAAAAACCCACCACAAGAAAAGCACGACAGGCAGCCTGAATGGCTGTAGCTTTGTCATACAGTATCTGGAAATGTTTTAATTCTCCCGCTATTTCAATTGACCTTATGCTTTATTTTGGAATCACAAGCATAAGTGGACCAAATACCACCTTGGTAGTCATCTTATTTGAGATGCAAGTGGAGATAAATTAGAATATGATATGGAACCGTATGCAAATTTAAAAAGCTACTGGTCAGTAGTACCAGCCCTATGAAGGGCGTTTCTGAAATTTAAATAGCTTAGTGATATTAGTGATATTATAATAGCATCCTGTTATTATAGTCTTAAAACTACCTTGAAGGGGAAATGGTTTCTTTTTTCCTTCAGTCCCTTTTCTCCATAGCACCTTCCCATCTCATCTGTAGCTCAAGGGCTTTTTCTACTTTTAAGACAAAGAAAACAGAAACATGTTGTTCTTTGGGAAGAATGAGGGTAGAATTTAACTTTCTGGACTTTGAAAATCCCAATCCAATAATTGCGATCACCGTGCCATCTGAGATATATGCTTTAACCTCCATATTCTTCCTGATTATTCTATCCCAAATTGATGGTGAATTACATATGTATTCTTGAAAATGGGATTCTGGGCATTCTTGTACTTCGGATGTCCCTGTGGCCACTATCGATTACCCCAAGCTGCAGGAGATCCTTCTGGAAGAGTCCAGCAGCCTCCGGTGTGGCCTGACAGCAGATCCCTTCGGCTGCAGGCCCCAGAGCAGAGGCTGGTATTTACCTGAGTCAAATGTAATCATCGGAATCCCAATGTGGCTCTCCCGGCCCTTCACCCCTCAGAAGTCAAGCTGGTTCCGGGACTAACTGAACAGCTGAGTTCACTTTAGGACAACAGTCCAGTTCTCCATGGTCGCTAGAGTGCCCCAATAGCCCACAATCTTTGTGTGCTTCCCATGGGACTCTCTGGAAGAGAAAAATACACAAGCTAAAAAAACAAAAACAAAACAAAACAAAAACTCTTCATGTTTACTTCATTTGAGCTGCTGCTTTTCTTATATTCTCCTTTTAATTACTTCCAGTAAATCCCGTGCTTGGGCTTCAAGGACTGTCCCTCATCTGTTATTTTCCAGATTTACGACGAGTGGTCTTGTTCTGCTATAAACAGTCTCCACCCTGAAAGAAAAGAATCAAGTTTTTATTTGGCTATTGAACCTTGCTCTAGGCTGACTACATATTCAGTGAGTTATATTATGCCCTCAAGCTATCATAGAATTTTCTCCGACCTTTTAGTTGTGAGTAGGAGCAATAAAGTTGTTGTTCTTATGATGTTAGGAGTAATAGTTCCAATGTATTAGCATAATTTATTTGAATGTCTTTAGTTTTGATATTAACATGGGCATAAATCTATTTTTGCTACCAGATGATAGCTATTTTCATGCGTTCAACTTCCCTCTGCATTGTATAAATCTGTTACTTGCTGTTGGTCTTTATTTTTCTGTGTTGGAAATATTTATCACATGAGTATCTGTAAATCATGACAGAAAATCCAAACCATTTTCTGAGACTTTCGTTGTGGGTTACATAATGATAAGTTGCTAATTTATTTTATTCATGATGATTTTATCTTCCTCCATTACCTTCAGAGGATACTATTTTTTTTTTAAAGAATATCTGTAAATCTTCTAGCTGTGTATAAGATTATTTTCTGCTTAAATCCCACCCTTCCACTCATATACCCCATTCTCCCCAAAACGTTTGTGCTAATTTGTTTATCCCCCTCATGTAGCTTAGTTGATGGTGAATAAACAACATGGAAAAAGGGCCACCTTTGTCTTTGTTTTTCCAGGTTAATGAGTATTGGTGACTGCTGAAGGGGAGAAAGACTCTAAACTAGGGTTATCTAGAAACACGCCTGGTTATCTAAAGTGATAGAGAGGGACGCCGGGGTGACTCAATCTTTGGGCACCAGCCTTCCACTTGGGTCATGATTCCAGGGTCCTGGGATCGAGTCCCACATCCAGCTCTCTGCCCAGCGGGAGGACAGCTTCTCCCTCTCCTCCCCCTGCTTCCCTCTCTCGCCATCTCTCTCTCTCTCTCTGTGTCAGATTGAAAGGTCCCCCAATAATGGGTCCATGATTAAAGGAGCAAGACTGATACAAAGCAAAGGTCAAGCGAAGCTTTATTCTGTGCCAAGCATCGAGAATGAGACCGAACTTTCGGGGCTGCGCCTCTTACAGAGAGGGCGACCTCTCAGCTTTACAGACTAGCTTTTAGGGGCAAAGGCCATGTGGTTGGGCCTGGCCAAGCACAGGTGGCCAATGAAACTGTAACACGCAGAGAAAGCTGCACTGTCATGCTAGATCACACATAAGTGACCAATTGAATTACAATTTACCCTAGTAGCTATTTGAACTAGCCTATCACCCTAGTCAGAATTGGCACCCAAGGGGAGGCCCATACTCCTTGGTAACTAGGGAGACAGTATGCACCCCGCCACTGATTGGATGTCTCCAAGGGTGGCCTGACCCACCCTTGTATTTGGGCTTTGTTACCTGGGACTGGTTTCCGGGACTTGTTTTTAAGTAAGTCCCGTGGGGGAAAGGGGGCAGGGACAGTGTAAGTTTTACTGCATAAACAACAAAATGACTGTTTAATTCAAGATGGAATCGCTCTGGCTAAATAGGCTCTTACAAGATAAATAAATAATTAAAAAAAAAATAAAGTGATAGAGATCTGAAGTAAGAATACCCTGGGACATAAACTGGAAAGCCATAAAGTTGCCATAATACAAATGTAGGTCCCTCAGCCCTTAGGAGGAGGGACCTGAGGCAGCCAGAGCTCCCAAAGAGCCCCCAAGGAGCTCCCTGTGTTTACCCCAGCACATTATGGAAAGAGGGTGCTCTGTGTGCCTTAACATGAAAAAGGAAACTGCTGACTGCTCTTACCAATTTAATGGCCCTTATGAATGACTGACTCATCTCCTCCTCCCATATGCAAGTTGTGTCCTTTGCAATGCCAGGAACATTCTTAACCTTCACTAAACACCCATCTGATTCATTGACATTATTTATCATGGTAGACGGGATGCTGGATCGCAGTATTATGGGCATAAACTCACCTCTCTGTATCTCTAAGAACACTTGAAGAGACAACCAAAAGCAATTTATGAAACGTGATTGGATTACAGCTTAAAAGAAAAGAAAAATAATTTTCTTTCACTGATTATTTTGAAAATAATCAGTGAAATTTGCATAGGAACATAATGAAATTCTTTCCAATTTTCAGTATGTGTTGTTGATACTGCCTGTTGATCTGAATCAAATCTGCCATCAGAGGAGGACCGTTTTCCAACATTATTCAGAATAACGGGTTATGAACACTAAAGAAAATCTTAACAAGCAACCAACCTCAGAATACTTTGCCATTGCTGAAATACGTCTTCAAGCATCCTAAGGTGTCAACTTTGAGGAGGTAATCAAATTTGGAGGTACGGGTTCTAGGCTATTAGTTTTACAAACTCAGTCATACAATTTTCTAGTCATACTGATAAAGGGAAGGCAAGCTGAGGACAAAGCAGAAGCCGACACCCCACAACACCCCCTCCCTCCCGGTCATGGGATTTAAGTGGCATTCCTCAGGTACTCCTGGCTGCCCTAAGGAAAAACAAAATAGTTAACTTACAGAGATCACAATCCTGAAAGACAGGAATCTTCCTCAGTTTACAAGTCTTAGCAATCTACAAGATGATCTAGCTTCTGGAAGGGAATGTACATACAGTTCAATGTCCTTATAATCTGCAGCTGATTGACTGGTACTTGAAGCCCAGAGAGCGTAATGTTCCTCTAGGAAGCTTCCAACTGTCTTACTGTTAATGCCTGACTAGAAGAAAAAACAACCTTAACTTGACAATGTAGGTCCTCTTTAGCATATGAAAGTTCTTTGGAAACCCCCCTCTCCCTTACCTCCTCCAACCCTGTAGTATATAATCAGCCACCCCCCCACCCCCCCACCCCCCGCAACCCTGGGGCAGCAGCTCTTTCTACCCACCGGTCCTATCCCCGTGCTTTAATAACCCCCATTTTGCACCATAGATGTCTTAAGAATTCTTTCTTGGCCTGGGGTGGGTGGAGCGCCTGGGTGACTCTGTTAAGCATCTGCCTTCCACTCAGGGCATGATCCCAGTAGCTCGAGCCCCGCATGGGGCTCCCTGCTCTGCGAGGAGACTGTTTCTCCTTCTCCCACTCCCCCTGCTTCTGTTCTCTCACTGTGTCTCTCTGTGTCAAATAAATAAATAAAATTTTAAAAAACAAAAAGAATTCTTTCTTGGTCATAGGCTCCAGACCTCACCCCACCCAACCTCACCTATATTCCAAAACCCCATCAATACCTTGGAATACCAGCACTAACGTGACTGATGGCCGCCATAACCCACAAGTCCGGACATCACCTTCCCCCTCCACACCCAGACAAGGGTTTCTTTTCATGGACTTAGTAGTTGGGGTCCCTGCAGGAAACAAAACCTAACTCTGGTAGTTTGAGAGGAAAATGAAGGGGCTACTTGGCGGGGGGAAGGCATATCAGCAAAGCAGGAAGTTGTTAGCACAGCCGGAAGTAGCTGGAGCTTCAAAGAGGGGAAGGGCCATCTGGAGCTGTAGTGGAGGGACACCCAGTCTCTGCTAGAAAATCCAGCCCAGAGGAAGGAGGAAATATCCCAATCTCTGTCTCCTCGGTCCTCCACCCTGATGGCCAAACCCAAGTAAGCCCAAACCTACCTACCCCACTGTTCTTGGAGCTCAGCCCTCAAGGTGGTTGGGGGGAGGGCCCGGCAAACAGCAGAACAAGCACCTGGATCTTATACCAGAGGAGCTCCTGCCTCGGCTTTGAGAGGAATCTTCGGTAAGTAAATAGCCTTAAGAGCCTCTTTTTTCTTTTTTCTTTTTTTTTTTTTTTTTGAAGAGGCTAGAATTTGTAAAATTATTTTGGCTCTTGGTTATTTTACCAAGGATAAATTATGATTAACTGTACTTTAAAAAACAAAACAAAACAAACTCCGGTTCTCTGTGATATGGTTGTTGTCAAAGTTTTGATGAGCTAAGGTCAGTCTCTCTTCTTTGCTAAATGCCATCATTTAAACAGATACCAGCTTAGGAAAGCTTTGTCAACTTCAGCAGTGATTCTCAAATTTGGATAATGTGTTGGGGCAATTTTATACACAAACACACACTTCCCAGGCAACCCCACATTTGCTCACCACTGAGCTGGGACACCACCTTCTACTTTTATGATACTTTAAAAGTAGCATTTTGGTAACAGCTATGTTTCTTTTCATGAAATGTTGTATATTGTTTTTGTACCATCTCGGAAGTGTCAAGGTAAGCGCCTTGTCACCTCTTTCTCCTGTGACACCTCACGGGAACTATAAAAGGGGCTTCCACAGAGATCAGGCAGCAGCGGCTGTGGTAGATTCTTCGAAAGAAGTTTGCCCAGCTGGGATGGTTGCAGACACTGGGAATACACAGTCCCCCACCTTGAGAGGCTTCTGGTCCGGTGGGAAGCCAGTGAGTTACTGGTCAACAACCAGTGTGGCAAGAGGGCTCTATATAGAGGACACCCAAGTGATGAGGGGAGAGGTGATGGGGCCTCATGGATGTACACTGAGAGGAGGGACAGACCTCAGACAGTGAAGAGAGCAAGAGGGCTTGACAACAGGGAAGGCCAAGGCTGGGGGTGAGGGGGAGATGCCCCGTATGACTCACAGTTCCCCTTTGTGCCAGTTAGGCCACAACACTGCTTCCCAACTAACAACACAGAGAAATTTTTGATGTGTCACAGTATCTGGGGTTTCCTCAGCCTGGAGCCACTAGGTAAAGGGTGGGGAGTGCTCACAAACAGCCCTGAAGGGACTGAAGAAGGCCAAGGAAGGCACACCCAGCGCAATGACCTCGATTTTCCTCCTCCACTGCAAGATCACATAAGCCGCCGCCTCCAGTGTTTCCCCCACCTGTATGTGCAAACACCGTGAGGGAAAGTGAGGTCACACCTGAAAAATCTGAGGGGTTGACTAAGCATGACCAGAGCAGGGTGTCCAAATTATATGAATAGACTGTTTTCTCATTTTAATTTTTTATTGTGGTAAAATATATAAAAAAATTTACCATTTTAACCATTTTTAAGTGTACAGTTCAGTGGCCTCGAGGGCACTTGCATTGTTATGGGACCATCACAACAACCCAGCTCCAGAATCTTTTCACTCTCATACTGAAATTCCGTACCCATTTAGATTAAGTTTTAAGCAAAATTGGATCCTGAGTTCATTTTTTTCTTGCTAATTAGGATGCGAGGGCTCATGTGGAAGACCAGATCAGATATCAGCAAGATGGAAGCACTGTATCTTCCTGACTTGGGTCACAGTTTCACAACCCCGCTGAGGCGGTCGCACGACAGCGCGAGTTAGCCATCCCCATTGAACAGAGGAGTTCACCGAGGACCAGAACTTACGCAACTTGACCCAACTCTCACAACTAGTCAGTAGCGATCTGGGGATACACCACTGACTTGTCCAAATCCAGCGCCTGCTACAGAGTGAGATGTGAACAATGTAACCCCAACAAACACCCATTTCCCTTCCCAGTGTTAAGAACTTGTTCTCCAAAGATTTTGTCAGGTTTTGAAGCTGACACAGCAGTTCAAGGACGGGAAAGAACCATGGGATGGGACTTGGGAAACCTAATTCTAGTTAGTGGTGAGAACTTAAGTAAATCACTTGCCCTCCACGAATCTCATTTAGCCCCAACAGCAAATGGACAGATTATCCTTAAGTTTATCTCTGTGCTGCCACTTTGTGATCTTGAGAATAGGTGGAAATATTCTGCGGTTGATCGACAAATATTCATGAGCACCAAGCATGTGCCAGACACCATCCCTGCCCTCACGGGGCTTACCTACAAATTGCAGAATCTGCTTTAAAGGATTCTTTTCTATTTTATCCTGAAAGTGGTAATTATATGGCCACATGGAAGAATGTCACATATTCAGAAAAAGCTGTCAGCTTTTGAATCGTTGTACTTTTCTGGAATCAAAATTATCCAAGAGTGGGCAATTGTCACAAAGCCTCTTGATAGGGTCCTTTGCCTACCCACATTCAACCAGCCAATGATACGGAATGCAGGAGTTTCTGTTCTCCTGGAGCTCCGAGTCTGGTGGGCAGAGGGTGGGGTGGAGAGGGGAACTGGGAAACAGACAAATGTGTGATGTAACAGACACCAAGGGTTGTGGAGACAGACCCTCAAGCCCAGTGGGAAGGCGTCCAGGAGGGTATTGTTGTATGTTACATGGGGTGGTGAGGGAGGGTTTCACCTGGTTCAGGACTTGAAGGGACTTGTAGTAGTGTAGAGGAAAAGCGGAAGAAGGTTTCGGGTCTTGGGAACAGCACAGACCAGCCTGGGCCAAGTTGTGTCTGGTGCAGCTGGAGGAATGGCAAGGAGGCCAGTGTGCATGGAGTGCGGGAGTGGGTGAGTGTAGGGAGGAGGAGGATAAGTCAAGACGAGCTTGGGCACAAAATGGAGATTTTGTTGATTTCCTTGGAAAGGTTTTATAGAGAAAGGTTTGTGATTGACCGCCCATTCAGTTCACTTGAGAAAAAGGCCCCCATCTTGGTATATGCCAGTTTCTCCAGCACTAGAGCAATATACACAAGGAAGATCATGGGCCCAGCTAGGATTTCTCAAAATGTGGTCTGGACCCCTGGCATCCAGGTCGCTCAGGCATAATATGCAGATTCCTACCCCTGTTCATGACCTACTGAGTCGGACTCTGGGGATAGGGCCTGGGAATATGATTATTTTCTAACTTGGTGAAATTATATCTCCCTAAAGCTGTTCAGACACATACGCACGTACTTAATACTACAGTCCTGAAATATGTTCTTTGACTACCACCAACCAGTTATATGGTAGGTAGTGTTTGTAAGTCAGCTGTAGGTTGCTTCTTCCAATTTATTGGGCTAAAAATAAGCTTAGATAGCGAAGGAAGTCAGCTTTCTTTTATTCTGTAGTGTGTAGGGCTATATTCTAGCTGAGAATAGGATTTTTAAAAAGAAAGTCTTGTGTTGATTTGGGGATTCTTACACACAGTAAAGTCTGAGAACCATTCTTCTAGATACTGGTAGGTTCCAGAAGAACCACCTGCCATCCATGGGACAGACAAAGATGACTAAGAATTATGAGAGAAGAACAATGAGAACAATGAGAGAAGAAATATAGCCTAGAAGGAATATTGGCCACCTGTGGAAACTTCGCAAAAGAGGATTTGGGTCTGTTGGGATGGGGGTCAGGGAGGATTTCACAGCCGGGACACTTGAATGGTTTTGAATGGGCATTTCTACATGGTGAAAGACAACGAGGGTGTTCCAGGCAAGGAAAATAATGTGGGCAACGGGAAAGAAGTGTGGAAGTGTGTGGCACAGACATAGAAGGGCACCAAACCACCTGGCACCCTTTGCTTTGATGTTATGCTCAACCAAGAAACTTCTGGATATTAATTTGGCTATTTAGCTATTCTCTACTGGATAGTACACATGCGTTTTCCAGCCACTGGAGAGACATTTTGTGCATACTGCATTACAAACCAATAAACTGTTATCCCGATTTATAAACTGACCTTTGGTGTATCAATACTCCAGAAAGTGTCAGGTGGCAAAATTATGTTTCTAACCCTTTAATGTGATTCCACAAGACCTGACCTGCCCCCAGGAGGCTGACCAGAAGAATCAGCTGACCTTCAGACCTCCTGCCTCAGACACTGTAGATTGTTTCCCAAGTCACCCATTCATCCTCCTTCTTACGTACTAACAGAAATTGGGTCTTTTCAGATATGGGCAGCCTTGTGTTTGAGAGGAGGCCAAGCCCATCCCTGGCCCTGGCCTCCTGATCAGGCTAAGCCTATACGGCAATAATTCCTCCGGCCAGTGACTGATTTAGGAAGCGACATGAGATGCAGTTGTGGGCAGCAAGAAAGAGTGGGGAGGGGACACACTGGCAGCTTTAGAAATGTTTTCCGGGGGTATCTGGGTGGCTCGGTTGGTTGAGCGGCTGCCTTTGGCTCAGATAATGACCCTGGGGTCCTGGGATCGAGCCCCACATTGGGCTCCCTGCTCCATGGGGAGCCTGCTTCTGCTTCTCTCTCTGCCTGCTGCTCCACCTGCTTGTAGTCTCTCTCTCTCTTTTTGTCAAATAAATCTTTTAAAATCTTTTAAAAAAAAAAAGAAAAGAAAAAAAGAAATGTTTCCCAGTTTCACAAAGGGACAAAATAAGGACAGTCGCCCTTCCAGCCGTGGACAATCACTTGTGTGGATTGTTTCTGCAGTCATCCTGAAACCAGGACAAGGCGAGCCTGAGGACAGTGCCAGCCTGAGGACAGTGTCAGGGGGCTGAGAGTGGCGACGAGAAACAACAGGCAGAGCCCTCGCTGTGGGTGACGTTGCCGGGTCTCCGGATCAGCCTTCCTCAAACTGCCCTACCTCTGCAAGTCTTGATATATGAAATGACAGATGTCCCTACTCAGTAGGCCATTTGTAGCTGTTTTTTTTTTTCCCCCCAACTGAATGCACAGGCATGGTACCACCCCCACCCCACAAACATGACATACACTATTGTCACTTCCCCGAGCTGGGAATGGAAATTAAGGTGTCACCCAGCGTGGAGGAGCAGCCTTCTTCCCAGGCCTCTAGAAACTGGAATGTATTTATGGAACTAGAAGATTATACAGCACTAGAAGATTATACCCACCCACTTCCATCAAAAAGCTTATCTTTTCCTCCTCAAGGACCAGTGACTTCCCTCCTGCGGTGTCTCAGTGGTCCCGCCTGCCATCCTGCAGTTACCAACCACTCCTCACCTGACCACCTTTTCTCTGGCTCAGTTTCTCCAGCCTAAATTCTCTCTGTGTATCTTTCAGTGTCTGCCACTAAATGCATGCAGAGTTCCAATTTTCCAGAAATGGGTCACACCCTGGTGTGTAAGATTGTCGTGTCAGTCCGTCTCCTCAGCTACTGATGGCACTGTAAGTGCCCACACTTGGGTCCTCCGCCCAGGACTGCTCCACGGAGCTGGGGCCTGGGCAGAGGGTCACGTGGTTACCGGTACGACAATTTGTGCAGGAAACCACTCAGAAGAGGCTCGTGGATGGTGGTGGGCCTTGTGAAGTATTGTCTGCTCAGTATGATGGCAGTTTACCAGATGACCCTACAGTATTGATTCTCCCCTTAATCCAAAATAATAGAAGTTTTGGTTGGGCACATGGTTACCAGCTAGTGACATTTCCCAGAGTCCCGCTTGGTATGGCTGTGTGATCGTATCCTGACTATAAAGTTGTAAGCAGAGGGGATATGTGCGGTTTCTGGGGACTTCTGCTTCCCTGGGGACTGCTCACAGACAGAGTGATGAAAACCAGAGCAGCTGTCCTACACTTGAAGGTGGAAACTGCATTTTGGCAAACCACCAAGGGCAGTGGACCTGGAACCCAATACCCACGGTCACCAACTTGTGTTGGTGACAGAACTTTGCATTGGGCCCAGAACTTTCCCCGTTTTAACACTGAAAATCCTATAACCAGGAGCCTCCATGGTCCTGGACAAACTGGACAGTTGGCCCCTACTCCACCAAGCTGCTACATCAGCTCTGGGCCCCCTCCTCAAACTCCTATTTGAGAGAGAGCCAGAAACAAATGAAACACTAAACCCTTCCCTCTTGATGAAGCCACTGTATCTGGGTTTTTTGTTTTGTTTTGTTTTTTGTTTTTTGTTTTTTTTGTCTACATTACCCTCTCCTGTCTCCTAATTAATACAGATACGTTTGGTCTAAGGAAACTTGTTGATGGATTTTTTTGTTGTTGCCCCCCACCCCAAGGTCTGATGCTACTTAGCTGGGCTCCCAAGACCCCCCCGACTGCTTGGCCCATGTTTATTTATTTGTTTATTTTTTTAAATCACATAATACATGTTCTTTGCAGAAAAATTAGGAAATGGAGTTTGGTTCCATAAACTTTTTTTTTAAAGGCAGAATAAATGCAAACAATAAATACCACTCATTAGGATTTAATCTCCTGTGACACCACTCTCATATCAAAGGCACTTGAGCTGCACTGGTTATCTAGGGGTGAGAGGGGGAGTGATGCTTCATGGGAGCAGAGGCTTTCAGCTCACCGACAAGTATGGCCTTGTTTTTCTAGAAGCCACTTGCAAGGATGGCCCTGACAGGAGCCAGTGACTGTCCTCTATATCTCTGGGTTTTCCAGGAGAGGCTTAGTTTCAAGTATCCTATCTCCTGACCCTAAGAGCCATTTAAAACCCCAAACTTTGAGTGGTTGGATTTCTCAGCTATGTTTCCTCTGCTGCTCCCTGCTCCCGGCTATAACTCTAGGGTCGTCGGGCAGACCATGGATAGGTTTGGGTTCAGATCACATGCAGGGTGAGATTTGGGTCTATCTATGGGCATAGCAGAAAACTGCAAAGAACTTCCAGGGTGTCCAAATTCTGTTGATTGATTAAAATGTTTTGTCTACTTTTCACTTATCCTGAAGTGTTCAACCTGTGGAGGGGGCCTGATAAGTCATTTTCTATAAAAGCTTCTTTGGAATTTATATTCCTCATGGTGGACATATTTGCTCCTTCTCCTAATCATAAAAATAATTTGTTACTTTTAGAAATAGGAAAAATTTAAGTAATTATAAGCTACAAGGAAAGAATAAACTGGAATTTCCTGAGTTTATAACATCCTGGGAAAATGCTGTTAATGTTTTGGCATATAATTTTTCACTTTTTAGAACTTCTATTATACACATTTCTATATCACACAAATAAATAAATTTGTGGTCTTTTAGGCAATAAAAGGACACAATCTGCATCATACTGGATTGAGAAGTAAATCTTTGGAGCTGGAGGTAGGAATAGTGACCTAAGAAATGGCAAAGTGAGGCCGATGCTAAACTGACACTTTTAGTGTCCATCTCATGGGTTCCTTTGCGCAATAGCAGTTTCTATCTGCTCCAGGAGGCTTTAATTAAGGCAGCCCATTAAGGCTTTACTTTTAATTGAGAATATTAATGACATAAGAGCAATTCTTGATGAGGTGGCAAAGACCTGGTCATCAAATGAAACCTAGGGTTTTCTTCAAAATAAAATGGTGGTGGCCAGGAGAGGGGAGGGGTGGAGGCAGATGAAACAGAACTGTCCATGAGTTGGTAATAATTGAAGCTGGATGATGGATGGATACGGGGAGTTTATTATACTATTCTGTCTTTGATACATATTTGACATTTTTCTTTTTTCTTTTCTTTTCTTTTAAGTAGGCTCTGCATCCAGTGTGGGGCTCAAACTTATGACCTAGAGATCAAGAGTTACACGTTCTACTGACTGAGCCACTCAGGCACCCTGAGGTTTGACATTTTTTATAATAAAAAGTTAAAACAAATAACCGTTAATCCCAGGAACTGGCTTACAGAGAGAGACAAAATTCATCTTCCCGGGGCACCTGGGTGGCTCAGTGGGTTAAGCCGCTGCCTTCGGCTCAGGTCATGGTCTCAGAGTCCTGGGATCGAGCCCCATATCGGGCTTTCTGCTCAGCAGGGAGCCTGCTTCCTCCTCTCTCTCTGCCTGCCTCTCTGCCTGCTTGTGATCTCTCTCTGTCAAATAAATAAATAAAATCTTTAATAAAAAAAAAAATTCATCTTCCCATTTATGAGACTTCTCTTTTCCCAGAGGCCCACCATGATGACCACTGTATTAGTCGTCTAGGATTAATCAGCACAACCAACGTGTCCAGCACCCAGGAGCTCTTCCTTGCCACAGTGCATCCTTAGCAAGGATTCCAAGAGGGAGGTTGAGGCAGGTGGGGGTTGGAGGGAAGGAGAAGCAACCTTGAGACACATTTGCAAGCCTGAAGAATCATGGAATTCTAGTCGTTTCACAAATCGTGTTGATTTAGCTTTCTATAAACACTGTGGTTTTTAGGCAAATTATTTAATCTCTGAGTCTCAGTGTCTAGGTCAATGAAAAGAAGAAAACCGCTTTGACTTCACGGCACAGAAATAAATATCATGTAGAAAATGATCTAGCAGGATGTCTGACACACAGTAGATGGCCATTATTCATGCCCTTCCCTTCTCCTGAATTATTAAGAAAGCTCTAAGAAGGTCTTTGCCTCCCTAGACTTAACACAGAGGTAGGAAGATAATGTGACCATATAATATTGTGTAACAGGATGAGAGAACAATTACCATAAAACCTGGTATTGGAATTCCTCTTAGGAGAACTGTCTTCAACAGGAAAATTAATTTGAAAAACACTATGACACTCCAAGCATGTGGCTCAGCCGAAGACAAACCACAGAGACAGCAAAATGCCAGTGCCACCTATTGTGTAATTTTTAGTTGCTTGTTTCCTTTTCTTGTAAGCTGTCTTTATTTCCCCAAGCATTTACTAGCATCTTCCACACACATATGCCTCGTGGAGGTGATATTTGTGTAAATGAAAGACAGGGACCCAATTCCATCTCTGGATCACCCCCAAAGACAAGAGGGACCAGGTAAACATAGGGCAGTTTGCAGACCCAGGATCTCAAAGCCAGACATGTGAGGATGAGATTGAAATCCTGGGAAATGCATGATAGCTTTGGAGAGGTCCTGGTTCTGGTTTGAATTTTTGAATTTGAATATTTCCAGGTGAAATATGAATTACCTAAAAAGTCAAGCGAGTGACCATGATTCTATTTGTGGGACGTGGCAAATGAGTGCTACTGCCAGGCAATGACTTGCAGAGAGAGGGCATCCTTGGAGGGGTCATGGTGGAGTTATGGGGGAGACTGAGGGTGGACAGTGCCTGGAACCCCCCGTTACTCAGACTGCTACAAGGTAAGAGTCTCTTAGAAAGACCATCTGTTCCGCTCCTGAAGAAAGCAGGATAATTTATCGCCTAGACCCCACATACCTTCGAAAAAGATTTGTGTATCTAAGAGATACACATGTATGTAAACACAGGGAAATTAAAAGATAGAAAGATAGCAGAAACCATGAAGAATCAGCAAGGAGATGGTTGTACTGGGGACAAGAGAAGATGTGGCTGTGGTATTCGCATCTTCCAGCATTTGCATCTACCCCAGGAAGTAGGAAACACAGAACTTTCTACAACTGACAAAGGGAGTTGGATCAACTCAGAAGGAGCATACTAGATTCTAGAAAGAGTTCCTTCCAAGAGATGTTTTCATCTGTATTTATGTAAACTTCTTGATTCTCTGAACCTAAGGGCCCATGTCATCACTATTTCAGAAGAAACAAAAAGGCTACTAAAGCCTTTAACTTTTCTTTTTTTAGGGAGGTGGGTGGAGAGGGGTAGAGGGGGAGAGAGAATCTAGAGCAGGCTCCACGCCAAATGTGGAGCCTGATATAGAGCTGGATCTCATGACCCTGACATTGTGACCTGAGCCAAAATCAAGAGTCAGACTCTTTACTGGGCCACCCAGGCACCCCTATAAAGCCTTTAACTTGTAAAGGTGGGCGAGAGAGGGAGCTATACTGACAAATTACTATATGACTATGACTGTTAGTCTTAAAAATTCTTTAGATCTGCATAATATATCTGAAGCTGAGTCTCTCCATAAAAACCTATGAAAACAAGAACCGATTACAAATCAGTAAATGGAAGAAGAGTGTGAATTGCCATTAAAGATGAACACAAAGTGAATTAGTCATGAACTGTATTAAAATGAAGGCCATGGATATATGGATTTATGATTGGCACTAAAATGTGAAAGAATAAGAATAGTACTTTATCTTAAGCTATCAAACTTAATTTTTTCAATGTGTTTCAGATACTGGCTATGTACACTGAGATGTCTAAATCATAAAGTAGAGTTATAGCCTAAGTGATCTAAACAGCAATGTAAAATTAAACATTGGGTTTGTTTCTACCCAAGAACTTACACGTGCCTGACTGGAATTGCATTTATAAAGAAAATAAGATGAAAATATGTTTTTATTGTCACTGATGAGCTTCCAAGAGACTAAAGACAGACTCTTCAGAAATGGAGGTGGGAAAAGAAAAGTTCATTCTGTTGCTGAGTTCCATCTTGTACACCACCTTTGCCTGTAGCCTCCCAGACCACAAAGGCGGTTCAGGGTTCAAGAGCATGATGTCCTCTAACAATTCAGTCCTGTACCCTAAACAGTACCTACTGTTGGCCTCATCTCATTCACACAGGTCCTTGAATGGTACTGGGTATTTTATTGTTTGAAATAATCCAAGCCCCTGGCTATTGGATTCTTCATCTTCTAAGATTAAGTCTCATGTCATGAGATACATATATATTCTCATGTCATGAGAACAATACATAATTTTCTCTCATAATTGTTCTCTCATGCATACGCATACATATATATGTATATATATGCATATATATATGTATGTACACACACACATATATATGTATTTCCAGTTTTTTTCTCATATATATGTGTGTGTGTGTGTGTGTGTGTGTGTGTGTGTGTGTATATATATATATATATATATATATATATATATATATATATGACTTTATCATATAGCAGGAGAGGCAACAAACCAAAAAAAATGCCCCTCCAAATTCTAGTGACTTGGATTGCTGAAGAAATTGCTGAAGTATATGGAAACCCAGTTCTAAAATCCCAACAGCTTTTGCAATGAAATAAACCAAATTAGTCACAGGAACTACTAGCATCTATGAGAAATACATCCATAAAATCAGCAACTATCCCTTATCAGACAGCAAATATATGCCAATTATTTAACTGTGCCATTTGCTTAATCTAGAATATTCTCTAAGCAACAGCCTCTTGATTGCTCATTCATTCATCTCTGCATCCAGAATAAACTTGGGGAGTGCCTTCTCTGTGCTAGGCATTCTGAGAGGTTCTGGATGCCTCTAGAGCTTCTATTCTAGCTGGAAAAACAGACATTAGGTAGTTACACACCAATGAATTAATTACAATGAAGAAAATTACTAGGAAGAAAGATGTGAGCATAAATAAGAGAGAGCTTCTTAAAGCTGTGGGTCAGGGAATCCTGCCAATAGAAAGTGAAGTTGAAGCTGAAACCTGGAAGATAAGCAAGGGGCAGCCACGCAAGGAGTTGGGGACAGTGCGGTCCTTGCGGCTCTAGGTCCTATAGAAAGGAGCTGAGCTGGAGATGTGGACTGGAGGCCCAGAAAGTCAGGTCATCTGCCCCAGCTCACACGGTCTGTAAGATCCAGGATACCATCTGGTTACACCAACTGCACGGGGCCTGTTACAGGCTCCAAATTAAAAAAGCATTCTTAAAGTGTCCATGAATTCCATAGCTCACAGGAATTTGACTAAAAGTTCTCCATTCCAGGGAGGCCTTCCTTGGCCACTCTGGAAAATTCCAAACCTTTCTCCCTCCTCCCTCTATAACTCCTTAGTCCTCTCTTGACTTCTTTCTCTCTTAACATTTGCCACTATCTAACATGCCTTATGTTTTCTTTTTCTGATATTTTTTTCTTTCTCTTGTTTTCTGCAGTCAGAGGAGGCTGTGCTCAGGTGTAGTATTTTTTTTTTAAGATTTTATTTATTTATTTGACAGAGAGAGAGATCACAAGTAGGCAGAGAGGCAGGCAGAGAGAGAGAAGGAAGCAGGCTCCCTGCTGAGCAGAGAGCCCAATGCAGGACTTGATCCCAGGACCCTGAGATCATGACCTGAGCCTAAGTCGGAGGTTTAACCCACTGAGCCACTCAGGTGCCCCGCTGAGGTGTAGTTTTTGTTTTTTTTTAGTTTGTTGGGTTTGGGTTTGGGTTTGGATCTGTTGGGTTTTTTTGTTTTTTGTTTTTGTTGTTTTTTTGTTTGCCTACTTTTTATTTGTTTTTTTTTTTTTTTTTTTTTTTTTGTGAGGGTCTTTTAAGGTTTTTTCTTTTCTTTTTTTTCTTTTTTGGCCTTTGTCATGTGTGGTGTTCTCTGAGCTTCCTGGATCTGTGGTCTGGAGTCTAACATTAATTTAGGGAAATTTTCAGTCATTGTTGCTTCAGCTCTTTCTTCTGATCCTCTCTCCGAGTCTTCTTTTTGGTGTTCTCATATATGTCATACCTTTTGTCATTGTCTTCGAGTTCTTTGCTATTCAATTCCTTTTTTTTCCCCCAGCTTTTGCTCAGCTGTGCCCATTAAATTAGCATATCAAAGGCATTCTTCCCTTCAGTTACAATGTTTCTGATCTCTAGTATTTCTTTATAATTCCCTCTCAGAACTTTCCTCTCTTTGCTTACATTGCTCTCAGGTTCTTTCTGGAGTGTTTTCTAACACCAACCAATTCACCAGTCCTTCAACACCAAGTGGGTGTCCAATAATTCAATTCAATTTTGACACCAATTCCCAGAATTAGCACAGACCCACAGGTTAGGCGCTCAGTCCCACAAGATTGCCCCCACCTCAGACACCGGTTACAAGTATCAGGTCCCCAGGTCACCCATACTTTTGTTTAGCTTCATCATAAATTTGGAGATTCCCACCACTCCCTCCTTGGTCTTGATAATCAGTAGAACAACTCACAGAATTTAGGAAAGCACTTTAGTTACTATTACCACTTTGTGATAAAGGATACCACCCAGGAACACTCAAAGGGAAGAGAGACATAGGACAAGATATGGGGTGAGAGGCCGGAAGCCTCCATGCCAGTGTATGACCTTCCTAGCCCTTCAATGTGTTTGCCAACCTGGAAGCTCTTCAAAGCCTATTGTTTATGGGTTTTTACAGAAGTTCCATTACATAGGCATACTTGATTAAATCACTGGCTATTGGTGATTGAACATAATCTCTAGTCCCTTTCTCCTCTCCAGAGATCACGAGTGGGTTTGAATTTTCCAACCTTCTAATCACATGGTTTTTCTAGTGAGCACCTCTCATCCCAAAGCTATTAGGCTCCCCTCATCCAAGAGTTATTTCATTAACATGCCAAAGACACTCATCATTCAGGAGATTCCAAGAGTTTAAAGATCTCTGCACCAGGAACCACGGACGAACATCAAATATTTCTTCATATATTATAATTATTCATCTGTTATTGAATGCTGTCTCCTTTTTTTTTTCATCAGAACCCTCAGCATAGTTGTTTTAAATTCCTGGTTTGATAATACAAACATCCCTGCCATATTTGAGTTTGGTTCTGATGTTTGCACTGTCTCTTCACGCACTGTTTTGTTTTTGTTTGGTTTGGTCGGGTTTTGCCTTTTAGTATGCCTTGTGTTTTTTTGTTTAAAGCGGGCATTATATATGCACTGAGTGAAGAAACTGTGGTACATAGGCCTTCCGTGATGTGGTGGTAAGGTGGTATTGGGGAGGGCAAAGGGGTCCATAGTTGTGTGAGTAGATCTCAGTCTTTCAGAGAGCCTGTGCAAGTGGGCTGTGAAATTCACAAGAACTTCTCATCCCTACCCCCTGAGGGGGGGCAGGATGGCTGGAGGAACTGAAGTTGGGTATTTCCCCTCCCCTAGGTCAGTGAGGCTTTAATAAATCCTCTACAACTTAGGCCTTGGTGAAATAGATCGTGTTGAAGGCAGTTAAGGAGAGTGTTAGGAAGAACTGATGCACTGGTATGGTTTTAGACGGTGACTCTTCTCCTTTCCCTGCTGGAAGCTTTAGAAGGTTTTTCTCCAGTATTCACTGTGAGAGCCTGCTAGAGGTCCTAGAGGTAAAACTCACAAAAGTATAGAAAGTTTTTAACTCTTACACTTGTCCCCTGTGAGCCTCCAATAATTCATCAATTCTAGACCAGGTTTTCCTCCCTGGCCATGGTTCCCACAGAGGATTCTGGTTAGTTGTGATTCTCTGTTTTGTCTGTCTCCAAGATAGCTGTTTGCCCCATGACCTTACTTCTTAACAGATCCAAGATGAGTTGTTGGTCTTTCAGTTTGTTCAACTTTTTATTTATTGTTAGTAGGGCATGATGACAGCCAAGCTCCTTACATGCAAAACTGGAAACTGGAAGTGTTTTTCTCTATTTTCCTGTCGATTGTCGTTTTACCCATTAGAATATGAGTTTCACAAGGGCAGGGGTTCTAGTCTGTTTCCATCTGTTGTTTATAGCTGTATACCTCATGCCTAATCCAGTGCCTGACACATATGAGGGTCTCAGTGAATATGTGTGTTGAGTGAATTTTCTCCATCTTCATTCATTCTTTTAATTAACATAATATATAATACAACTTAATACAATTGTCTTGGTTCTTTTGGGCTGCTATAACAAAATATCAGCTTCTAAACAATAGGATTTATTTCTTACAGTTCTGGAGTCTGGGAAATCCAAGATCAAGGCAGATTTGGTGTCCAGTAAAGACCCATTTCATGGTTCACATGACAGGAGGGGAAGAGAGCTCTGTGGGATCTCTTTTGTGAGGGCACTAATCCCAGTCAGAAGGCTATGCCCTTGTGACCGAATTACCTCCCAAAGGCCCCACCTCCAAATATCATCACACTGGAAATTAGATTTCAATAGATGAATTTTGGGGGGAGACAAATATTCAGTCTATGATACAATTTAATATAATTGTACAATTGTATAATTGCTTATATAGTAATTATATAGTAGTACAAGCAATTATACAATTTAGTATAAGTGCTTTATGCTTGAACTGCAATGAAAACCATTTGCTAAGCAAATTAATATGGTGGGCCAGATCAATTCAGGGCAGTGCTCCCAATATTTACCATGTCATGGCACGCATAGAAAATAAAGTGTTTCTGTAATAACCAGCCAGTGACTCATCTCAAGGGCTGAAGGTCTCGATTTCTAGGTCCACTCATCACCCGCATGCTATACTGTTTGGAAAACTCTGCTTTAAGGGTAATGTTTAACCCACGAAGGAGACCAATCTCTCTGGCTAGACCTATGTGAATGATTTCCGAGGTCTAAAGAGAGCTAAGGCCAGGGAGGAGGGAAATGGTGGTAAAGAGCCAACTGTCAGTTTCTCTTATCAGGTAAAGTCCTCCCCAGTCTGCTCTCTGCCTATCTTTCCAGTCTCAGTTCTCCACTTCTGCCCCAAACCCTATGTATTGCTGCACCTGCCTGGCTCATGCTGTTGCATTCTTCCTACCCATCCTAAATCATTAGGTCCCAGGCCACAGCCAGGAAGTCTTTACCAGCCACCCCCATACAGAATCCTGTCCCCTCGGTTCCTGGGATTTGGGTCCACAGCACTGCGTATGAGCTTCTGACCCCGAATTTTAAAGTTTGAAGTAATCTCAGAGACTGAGTCCAACCTTCAGTTTTCAGATGTAACACATGGGGCCCAGAGAGGCAGAAGGACTGTGCTGGCTACAAGACCAGCTGGGGGCAGTCTTGGGACATGTGTGTGTGTCCTGGTGCCCTGTTCTTTCCACTACCCAGTGTAATCTTGCTTTTGCTAATCATGACATTTGATAATTTATTCACGGGTGAGAACCTACTCATTGGAAAGTCTATATGATCTATATCAACTGCCAGATGGTCCTTAATAAAACATTAATAAAGCAAAAGCAGATGGTATTTAATAACGTATATAGTAAGTATCATACAAAAATGCCTGAGAGTCATAAAAAAAAAACATTTTTTCTGGACTCCCTAATAATAGAGAATCATCAGACAAGACATAAAAGAGGAGAAATCAGCCTCTAAATTGTGAGCTGGGAAAATGTTTTAGGTTTTTGTAGATATTATGGATAATAAAAGATTTTAAAAATTTTTTCTATCCCGATGTCTTAGCCCAGCAATGATTGTCATAAGGCAATTTTAGAAAAAATGACAAAAGCTTTAATAGAAACAAAGAGAAAGTTTTACAACTTTCTCCTCCCTTAAAATTTTGGCCAAAGTCAGGCTACCCAGTTTTCCCGCTTTTCTAGAAAAAGAGGTTTTTAGAAAACATAAAAATACTGCACTTTAATATATGGGCAATAAAAACCATGAGATTGATCTGAAGGGCTGTTTCAGGAGTCAGTGTTCCAGAGAACCTTTAGGAACAGAGGTAATAATCTGTTTTGATTGATAATTAATTTACGTGAAGGTAAAAAGTTGAACGTTCAGAATTATGTTTCAATGTTTGACTTCTTCCCCAAATTCACTTACTGGGCAGTGGTTGAGAAAGTTAGGGCTTGGACTCGGAGCTGAATTTAAATCCTGGTATCAATTATGCCAGACTTGTAAGTTGCCTCTCTAGGATTTAGTTTTTTTCATCTATAAAAGAGGGATAATAATGCTGTTGTACAAAGATTTAGGGAAATAATGTATGTGAAAGACCATCCTGGACACAAGGTGAGCATTCAAAGGATACAGCAATTATACAACCTGGTGCCCACCGTTCTAAATAAGCTAAAAGTAGCAAAGTTGAGAAATAACTAGTGGTTTCCAAGCTTTCAGCTTCTTGATCAAACCCTGCTGTCCCAAAAGAATCTGCATCGATTTTTATGTCTTTTGCGATTCTTTGTTGCATTGTGAGTTCCCTTGGGAATATTGGCATTCCAGTCTACTTCTAATTCTAGAATGTGCAGCTAGTCATCGTTACAGGGAATGTTCGGCATTACCCTGGTGCCAGCAGGGTTTTTCTGGTGGGGAGGGAGAAAGAAGAAATGAGGGAGCTTGCAAGCATGTGTGTTGGATTATCTGGATCCTGTACTTCAGGGTCCTGATCAAAGACTCATCTTCCCAAAACACATTCCCACACAACTTCCCCACCCAAATCAGAATTACTAGGCTCTTTAACAAGCTTCTTTAGCAAGTCAGTCCTCAAATAGTTGTGGGTTTCTTAAGCTTTTAACTGGCTGCCCAAAGTGATGGTGGGGTGTTCTTGTTTGGTTGGCTTTTGGTGTGTGTATTAGAATTCTCCAGAGACACAGAACCAATGGGATACAGGTTGCCCTTGAACAACCCATGGGCGGGGGTCATGGTTAGCTTTTGACTCCCCCCAAACTTAACCACTAATACCCTACTGTTGACTGGGGTGCCTTACCAATAATGTAATCAATTGATGAAACATTGTATATGTTATATGTAGTATATACTGCATTCTTATAATAAAGTGAGCTACAGGAAATGTTATTAAGAAAAGCACAAGGAAGAGAAAATACATTTATCATACTATATGTCTATTTATTGAAAAAAATCTTCATAGTAGTGGACTCGCCCAATTCAAGCCCATGTTTAAGGGTCAGCTGTATATCTATATATAACTATGTAGATATATCTGTATAGACATATAAAATTTCCTGGGAAAATTTTTCTGTTTATCTGTGTAGAACTACAGATGCGGATATATCCTATTGGTTCTGTTTTCTTCTATATATAGACATTGGGATTATATCTATATATGAGGAGATTTATTTTAGGAATTGATTCACATGATTACTGAGGCTGAGGGTCCCACAATCTGCTCTTTATGAGCTAGAGAACCAGGGAAGCAGGGGTGTAATTCAGTACACGTCTGCAGGTTGGAGAATCAGGAATGCCAGCGTCTGAGGGCAGAGGATGGATGTCCCAGGACTCAGGCAGAGAGAGGAAATTCACTCTTCCTCCTGCTTCCTGTTCTCTTCAGGCCCTCAAGAGATTGGATAATGCCCACCTGCATTGGTGAGGGCATCTGCTTTCTTCAGTCTACTGATTCAAATCTATTTGCAGAAATACCCTCACAGACCCACCCAGAAATCATGTCTAGCCGGCTCTCTAGGTATGGCTTAGCCCGGTCAAGTCAACACATAAAATTAACCATCAGTGTTGATGTTTTTATTGTTTTTAATATGGGAATGTTAGCAGAGGAAGTGAGCCTTCTTGAACTGGGAATTCTGTGTATAGCTCTGCCCTCCCGTGTGTAGCTACTTCCTCAGAGAAAACTAGCCTCGCAGTGAGGTGACAGGTACAGTTCTTCTGGGGGAGAAATGAAGCACAAAGATTTCAAAGTAGGCTGTTAGAAAAAAGAAAGTCCACCTCTCCTGGCAGTTTGAAACAAAGTAAAAACCTTTCGTGGTGTCAGAGGTGCCCAGACGTGGCAAGGGCTGAACTTCTGGAGCTCTTTTCCCTTCCATTGTTCAGACTAATAAATTTATTGTACTGGTGTTCCTTGCAGTCAGTCAAGATTGAGTCAGATGCCAAGAAAATTTTTTTCTTGCAAACTTGCTTTTTCCGTTGTAATTAGCCTTTTTAAGAACCTTACTAAATCACAAATGTGTATACAATTCCCACTCTCCCCCTTCTATTAAAACTGAGTGAAGAAGTTTTATCAGTAATAACTGTTGAAGATGAAAATCCCACCCTCACCCACTTTAGCATCAGTTTCTTCAGTTTTCTTAGATATCCTTTAAAGCAGGTGTAGGATGAAGAAAGGTTTGATTTTTTCATATTATGTGTTATATAATTTGAAAATAAATTATCTAAACTAAAAATGTTTTAGCTGTCTGGATTGCCCTTATTGGGATCCTTTATAAAAACGAGGAACTGTCTCCCTCCTGATCCCATCTTGTTTCATTTTTTCCTTCCCTACCCCCTATAAGAGACTCTTAATCTCACAAAACAAACTGAGTGTTGCTGGGGGATAGGGGGATAGGGAGAGGGTGGTTGGGTTATGGACATTGGGGAAGGTATGTGCTATGATGAGTGCTGTGAAATGTGTAAGCCTGATGATTCACAGACCCGTACCCCTGGGGCAAATAATACATTATATGTTAACAAAAATAATTTTTTAAAAATGAGGAACTTGGCCAACACCTGTTTGTCTTCAAAAAGCGATTCGAAGTGGAGTCTGCTATGGCTCTTGGGAACTGACTTTCTCTTTTTTTCCTGGGCACAGAGCCTACATTTTCCAGCCTCCTTTGTGGCTAGAGGGACCGTATGACTAATTTCTGGCCAAAAGAAGGTACTTAAAAGTGCCAGGCTCATGAAAAACCTCCCATGAGAGAGCCTCCAGGTTCTTTCCTTCTCTGCCTGCTGGAGATGTCTGTGCCCAGAAAACCAGGGCAGCCTTGAGCTGAAAAGGGCAGCAGCATCTTCCCCAGTCTGCTTCCTGAAGGAACAGAGTCTACCCTCCTCCTTCACCACCTCCCATACTCTGGAACTGTCTTCAGCTATTCGTGGAGAAAAAAATAAGCTGCTATTATGTTTGAGGCATTATCATTTGGGGGTTTATTTGTTTAGCTTTCCCTACTTGACTTTACTTGACCCGGATACCTTTCCTTCTCTACTGCGTTCGATGGTCTAGCCAAAACTAGCCATGCACCTGATCATTGAACTTCTCACCCTATATCTGCATTGTTTATCTGTCTGCCTTTTCCAGATATACTCCCAGACTCTATAAGGGCATGAACTTCATGTCCCTCTCTCACTTTTATAGCCCCAGTATCTAAGATAGGGCTTGGCATATGGGACATCCTTAACAAATATTTGTTAAATTAACAAATTTTGGAGGTATGGACTTTGTCTTTCTTTGTGATGGATATAGCTAACTTAGATGCTGGACAGACTTTAAAAACAATGAGAAGGGGACAAGAAAAGAATGTGCAACTCTGAATTGCACTGTTCTTCAAAGTTTCTATAAACCTGACATCAGGTGGACGACTCCTGGTCTTCACTGCAAATCTCTTTAATGCTGACAATGATATATGTTTCCACATGAACAATGGACAAAAATATAGGAGTTTTTACTGACTTTATTTAATGCCATTCTCTTTCGTAAAAACAAGTGTGAGAGATTGAAGGTGTCTGGAAGTTCTTTGCATTTTCTCCCACTGAAAGGTAGAGTATAATTCTCTCTATGAATCTGGGCTGGCTTCAGCTATGGAATGTTGTGGAAGTCACTTGCCAGGTCTTCAGGGGTTAAGTCATAGAACATAATTTCTGCCTTGGTTCCTGGAACACTCACTTTTGGAGACATGAGCCTCCATATAAGAAGTCTGACTTCCCCAAGTCCACTGTAATAAAGAGGCCGCGTGTTGGGGGTCTGCTTGATGATCCCAGCTGAGTGCTGCCTTCTAGCCATCCCTGCCAAAGCATTAGACGTGTGGGTAAAGCCATCCTGGACCCTCCAGACTAGGTCCTTCACTAGCTAAATTCTACTGAGTGATCCCAGTCAGAGCCACATGGAACTGAGGAATCATTTAGCTGAGCCCTGCCTAAAATTCTGACCTGCTAAATCCTGAGATGTCATTAAGTTTTAGGTAGTTTGTCATGTAGTAAATTATAATTTGAACAACAAATTATTTTTTAAAAAGTATTTTATTTATTTGAGAGAGACAGACAGACTGCACAAGCAGGGGGAGGGGGAGAAGCAGATTCCCTGCTGAGCAGGACCCCTGAGATCAGGACCTGAGCCAAAGGCAGACACTTAACTGACTGAGCCACCCAGGCACCCCCAAATTACTCCATTTCTTTATTTGTCCCCATTAATATTTGCATTGAGGATTTAAATTTTGATAATTTTTGTTGGTCATTTGCTGGCTGTCATTTACCAAGTAAATTTTAGTTTTCTCCTGCCTGTATCTACACCTTGCAATTGAACAAGAGATGGTTGAGCCCCCGAAAGAAATAGGCTCTTCCTTCTGGGCCGTATTTAACCCTCCATAAAGGTTTTTATTTTAAAGCAGTAATTGGTAATACGCTTTGGCATTACGGTCTCCAGTTAAAACACTTTTGGGATTCAGGGATATAAATTGGTTTAAAATATATATATATCAATGTATGCCAAATTTTATGTTAATTTATGTTAGTAGCTATATTCCTCTGGGAAGACAAAATTGTACATAGGTGAAAAATTTTAGACTCAACTTAAAAGTGACATTAACTAGAAAGTAATTAATAAACAAAAGGAAACTAACTTTCATTGATGGTCTACTATGTGCTGAGTGCTTTTTATACATTTTCTCTTTTAATATCATGACAACACTATAGGTAACTTTTTAAACTAGGAGGTTGAAAATTTGCTTAAGGCCACTCAGTTGGTTAAGTGGTAGGCTGGATTTGCCCCAAATTTGTCTGATCCAAAGGCTGTGTGTGTTCTTTCTCTTCCACAGTGCCTATCCATCTATAAGAGTCCAGGTGTCTCCAAAAGCAACTCCCAAAGATCTAGAAGTAGTTATGGCAGCCATGTAGGGCTGGTTCGTTAATGTGTTCATTTATATCATGCACCCCATTAATGAATTTCATCAATATGAAAGTATATCAAATCAATGTGTTGTATACCTTTAATATACACAATGTTATATGTCAGTTGTATCTCAGATGGTGTCAGATGATCTGTTTACACCCTACCTCTGTTACTTCCCAGCTTCGTAAGCTCCTGGCTTGTGCCTCCATTTACTCATTCATAACTTAGACCCCTACTCAGTTGCTGTGAGGATTTAAATGAGTCAGTCAGTGCATGTAATGAACTCAGAACCATGCTTCGTGATAGTAACTAGAGAGTGCTATGTAAATATCAGTAGCTAATATTATTACTATTCTCAGACATTTAACTGAAATGCAGTGGATGGGAGAAAAAGAGGGAAAGAATTTGAAGTCCCTAAGTAACCATTGCAACAGAAAGCTCAAGCACTCTCAGTTAGAAGCGTTAACCTATCTAGACTGGGCTGGGGCTTGTTGGCGGGGACTTTGTGAACATGCTGTTTATAAGGATGTTCTTAAGGTTAAGGGCCTAGGTCTGATAACAAGCCAGAGTCATCACTATACAATTTTATGAACCCAGAGAAGTGATAGCATGGATGAAAATTCTCTTTCAAAAGCCAGCACTGTGATTCTTTTTGTCTTCCAATACCTATTAGTTTGGCAAGACAGAGGACCCCCCCTCTCTCAACCATTTCTATGTATTTACTTATCCAACCACCACTAATGGTTGCACAGATGAGTAAGAGCCCACGGTCTAGTTGGAAAAACAAACAGGAGGATGCATTACTTAATTTAACAATTATTTACGATCGATCATGCATCAGCTACTATGCTAGGTGCTGGGTATAGTGAACAAAACAGACATAAGTCCCTACCCTCGTGGAACTGACATTCTAAGGAAGAGAAAGATAATACATGAAGTAAGTGCGACGTGTATAGTCTCTCAGATGGTGGTCGGTGCAAAGGAGAAAAATAAAGCAGGCAAGGAACTAGGGAGTGTTCCTGCAGATTGATGGACTGGCTGTATTTTTGATGGGAATAGTCAGGAAGGGCTTTCCTGAGGCAAATACAAGAGTGGGGTAACTTTGAGGGATAGACTTAGAACACCCCCCCGCCCCAATCCCGGGCCAAGCCCTGCCTCTTTCACTGCCCGGTGGAAGGTAGCAACAAAACTCAACACTCCTGAATGCAAGTTCGCCAAGGACAGAATTTTATTTTTTCTCGTTCACTGTTCTCAGCAGAGTGCTGCTCAGAAAAGATGAGCCATAAATACCGACTGAAGGGACAGAGTGTTTAAGTCAGTCAGTCAGCACCAACTGCGCTCAGATTCACTCATTAACTAAGCACCTAGTGGGGGTGCCGGGCTCTGCCCTCGAGGAGCTTAGAATATAGTTGCATGAATTATTAATAATACCAGGACTAGTGTGGGCGCGGTCACACCACAAATCCGGACACTCCCAGGCCCGGGCATCAGGGGCTCCCACAGGTTCGAGCAGCCTCAGACTTGCCCGGTGGAACGATGAAGCGGCGGTGTCAGGCGGCACCCAACTCTCGATGACCGGGCCCGGCAGGCTTCAAACACCACGGTACTGAGGGCGGGAGAGGAGGCCTCGGGGAGGGAGGCCGAGCCCACTCCTCTGGTGAGGCCCCGGCATGTCCCCGGTGCGCTCCAGGCCTCGCATCCCGAAAAACGTGCGGGGACTTTGGCCAAAGCCCAGCCCCGGGGTGTCAGCGACCCGCGTGGGCGGAGTCACCGAAAGAGAGGGGACCTGCCGGCTCCCGGCCTTCGGCGGGTCTCGGGACGCCGCCCGCCGACCTCGCCCCGCCTCGGCCGCACCCGCCCCGCCTCTGCTGTGCTGGGCCCAGCACCCTGGTCCCGTCGGGCTGGCTGGCCGCTGCTCAGGGGGCGGCGGCCGAGCAAAGGTCCCTCCGGCCCGCCCCCTCCCGCGGAGCCCCCGCCCCCAGCCCGCCCCGCGGGGCTCAAAACCGTGGGCCGGCGCCAGGCGCCAAGTGCGCGGCTGCGGGGACGCGGCGGCGGCGGTGCGGGCCGGTGAGTGCGGCGGCTCCGGCTCGCGCCTGGGCGGGCGGCCAACCCCGGGGAGCCCAGTCCGCGGCCCTTCTCTCTCCCGGACGCCCCTCCCCGCCGTCCCCCCCCCGGAAGGGAGACGAGTCGGTCGGCTGCCCGGCCAGCGGCCAGCTGGCCCCATCGGGTGCCCCTCTCCCCGCCACCCCTTCCCTAACCCTTTCCCACTTCCCAGCAGCCACTTCCTTCTCGGGCTGTTGCGAGGGCCGGTACCTTCTGTCTCCCCCAGTTCACCACCCCTCTGGCGTTCTTTGTCCTCCCGGTTCCCCCGGGGTGTGCAAAGGCTTTCCCGGCTTGCGGGGCGTGCGTGCGGGAAGGAGAGGCCGGCGCCCACGGGATTTGGGTCTCTGGGCTGCAACGGTTCCCTCAGTCGCCTAAAATTGGGCCCCAAGCTTGCGGAGAAGGCCAAGCCCCCCTGGGTGTCATCGGCAGGGGGCGGGATGACATCACAGCTGCGTGTGGCTCCCTTAGGCCTGGAGGTGCGGACCCCCTGGGACCCACTTCGCATCTGCGCCGAAGAGGGAGCGGAGAGGGGCGGCTCCTGCACACGCGTGTGTTGTAGAATGTTTTAAAACATCTCTCGCGGAGCGCCGGCTCCGTTCAAAAGAGTGATTTGGAGGGGAGGAACGGATGTCTCGGCATCGTAGCTCTCGAGGGGCAGACTGACGGTGAGGCAGTGTGCAATGAAAGAAGTGATGTGAGGCCGGAGATCCAGCTGAAGAAGTGTAACTTGATCCTTGTCGAAATCACCAACGCGCTCTTCCTATAAAGGAGAACAGCTGCGAGAAGTGGAACCCGGGCTGTTAGAGAGATCTGAGAAATAGGGCCCAGGCTCCCAGCTGCTGTCCCCATAGATCGCCTGCTTGGAGACGAAGTTTTGGATTTTCCAGAAGTGTTTTTCTTTTTGTTCTGTTTGAACCCTCAAGGCGACCAGCGGGTTCTCTGTTCTGAAACCCTGTCCCTTCCCTTATCCACCTCACTTCCCAAAGACTCTATCGCTTTATGCTAACTCCTTTCTCAAGCTCATCCTGTTTTGTCACCGTCATTTTTTTTTTTTTAATTTCACATACTGATTTTTATTTTAGAAAGAAGTAACGGAGTAGCTTGTCTTTAATTTGTCTTATTATAAAAATGAGCTCAGGCACTGACTGGGCTTCGAGCATGGAAGATATAAAAGGATGACACCTCTGTTTTAATTTAATAGACTAAACTTCACGTTGTTATTTAGAAAATTAAAAATAATTCAAAATGTGCTGAAGTTGTTAACTTTGAGGCAAGTACAGCAACGTCTCATTTCCCTGCATAGTGAGGATATGTGTCCCGTAACTGTGTTCCATAACTGTGATTTTCACTTCCACTATAAATGAAGTCTACCCTTTTGAGCATACTTTCTAATTTTATGAGATGAATTATATGCAGCCCAAATTTAAAAAGCTGACTGAGAAATCTGCAAAGCTGTGTGGCCAAGGGCTTAGGTTTTGGAGGCAGGTGGACCTCCATTGGAACCTTCACTCTAATTTTCCGCATGACAGCAGTGCCCTCCAGAGACCTCCGGAAATGCATGTAGAGTTGGAAAAGTTGTTGCTTGTTGTGGCGAGGGAGACCTCACACCATGGGGTGTCTCAGTAAGTCGGTGTTAGAAAGAAGTTACAGCATTTAGCTTGGTGGTTATGGGGAGAGTTAAAGGAAACAGGACTTTGCTCAGGATTGGATGCTGTCTGGAAGGGGGAGAATTCTATTGAGTATCTTCACAAGGAAGGCTGCTGTGAGGTGAAAGCTGTGGTTGACCAAGAAGCAGCAGTCACTCGCTAGCCAGGACTGGTGGTGGTGATGGTGGTTTTGTGTGTGTGTGGATTGGGAGGGGATGTCTGGTTGTTTTTGTGGTTTGGACAATGTTCATATTTTGTCTGAGGTCAGATGAGATTATGAGGGTCTTGTTTTTGTCTTAATTTATCATGACGGCAGAGTGGCCTTGCCTGATGTTGCTGTTCTGAGACATTGTTCGTGTTCAACAGGAGAATGCTGGGCCATTGCCTAGCAACACTAGGGTTAGCTGATAGTAGTGGGCCAGCTCGCGGGTGTCGGGCTGCTTTTTTTTCCCTTCTCTCGTGATTTGGGCAACTTAACATCTTCAAACTTCCACATCTGTAAAATGCCTACTCATGGTTGTTGTGCAAATTAAATGAGGAAATGGGTAATAGGAATTTAGCCCAGTGTCTGGCACACCGCACATACCATACAGTTGTTTCTCTTTAGTGTATTTTGATGTTGAGGTTTCTTGCCCAGAACTAGTCAAGTAGAGGCCCAGTGACCCACCAGGGCTGCTCCAGAGAAGAATCCTGAATTGGGTTTGAGGAACAACTGAGTTCTTCACAACTCAAGGATTTGCTAATTCTGTCAGGCAGAACCATTAAGAATGGATGCTAAGTATAGTATATTCGCACACAGTCTTCACCTTGGCACCTGTTTTTAGGGTTCCTGAGTGGTTCCAGTTGGCTGTGTGCTTTTCTGACTTGGCATTGTCTTGCTTTCTTAGTCTCTTCCTTTGAGATCTGTTGTCCAGGAGTCTGACGTAAACTTACATATCTTCACCTTATTTCCTTTGACCTCCTGAGTTCTAATTGCTTCAAGTTCTAATTGCTTCAAACGACCAAACCCATGTAGGTGGGTTAAGAGCCAGGGTAATATCAGTTTCAGGTGTACAGTTTAGTGATTAGCACTTCCATGCAATACCTGGTGCTCATCATGGCGAGTGTGCTCCTTAATCCCCATCACCTGTTTAACCCCACCAAGCTAAGGGGATTCTTTTTTTTTTTTTTTTTTTTAAAGATTTTATTTATTTATTTGACAGAGAGAGAGATCACAGGCAGGCAGAGAGGCGGGCAGAGAGAGAGGAAGGGAAGCAGGCTCCCTGTTGATCAGATAGCCCGACGCGGGGCTCGATCCCAGGACTCCGGGATCATGACCTGAGCTGAAGGCAGAGGCTTTAACCCACTGAGCTACCCAGGCGCCCCCAAGCTAAGGGGATTCTTAAGGCCACGTGTGAGAGTGGAGATCTGTGATACAGCTTTGAAATGCAAGGGATTTTTTTTTTTTTTAAAGGCCATAAGCAGTTGGAGCTAGATCTCTCATGAGGTCGTTTGTGTCTACTTCCAGATTGGAACACACTGGAAATTTGTATCTGATGTCTGACTAACTGTTAACTGAGATTTTCTTGTGCTTGTCTGTGTCAGGCAACTTGGGTTCTAGACCCTTTAGTTGGCCCTTGGCATATTATTTAATCTTTCCTGGCTCGACAGTTACTTTAGGTCGTTGAGAATGGTATGGCGACTTACTGTCTTCCAATGCCACATGATAAACTGTTGTATTAAATTTCTAGCCTATATTTGAGCTGATCTCTCTATTCTATCAAAAGCTCCTAGGAATAAAGACAAAACCAATAGAAAATGGACCAAGGACAAAAACAGTTAAGCAAAAGAAATAGAAAATCTTTGAACAACAACAACAACAAAAATCTTTAAACAAAAGATACTCGATTTATGTTAAAATAACATACCCTAAGAGATACCATTTCTCACCTACAAGACTGACAAAACACAAAAGTTTGATAGAAAACTTTGTTGCTGAGATTTTTCATACCTTTTTGGTGAGACTGAAAAATGGTACGACCCCTAAAATTCTAGATGTATTTACCCATTGGTCTAACAATCTCTCTCTCCCTCTTTTTTTTTTTTTTTTTTAAGAATTTCTTTTTGTTTTTTTAAGACTTTATTTGCGAGAGAGAGAGAGAGAGAGAGAGAGAGAGAGAGAGAACGAGAACAAGCAATGGGGAGGGGCAGAGGGAGAGAGAGAGAAGCAGACTCCCTGCTAGGCAGGGAGCCCGACTCAGGGCTTAATATCAGGACCTGGCGATGCATGACCTGAGCCGAAGGCAGATGCTTAACCAACTGAGCCATTGGGGCACCCCTACCTCTTGTAGGAATCTTCCTTCAGGTTCTCTTACCCATGTATGAGGAAGATATATATTCAAAAGTATTTAGTGTGGCATTTTTTTTATAATAAAAAATGTAGGAATGGCAATATAGAACAAACAGTGGCACTGCCAAGTAAAGTGGAGTATTATGCAGCCGCAAAGATGAAGGTACTAACATGGGAAGATCTCTTTGATGTTGTTACATGACAAAAAGTAACGTGCAGAAGAGTGTGCAGACTCCTTTGAACTTCCATTTGTATAAAGAAACACCAAGGTAATATACCTGCAGGGGAGAGCCTTAGAAAGAGAAGGTAGGACCTGGGTAGAAATGGGATTTCTCAGTGTGTATTTTTTTTTTTTTTTTACACATTTTAGATATTTGAGCCATGTAATGTATTATGTATTCAAACATCATAATATAAAAGAAACCTCTAACTTTAACTTCACAGGAATATACCGAGTTCCTTGATTAAATAAGCCTGATTTTTTAAAAAAGATTTTATTAAGCCTGATCTTTTTTTAAAGATTTTATTTATTTATTTGACAGAGATCACAGGTAGACAGAGAGGCAGGCAGAGAGAGAGGAGGAAGCAGGCTCCCCGCCAAGCAGAGAGCCCAATTCGGGGCTTGATCCCAGGACCCCGAGACCATGACCGGAGACAAAGGCAGAGGCTTTAACCCACTGAGCCGCCCAGGTGCCCCTAAATAAGCCGGATTCTAATAAAAACCTGTAAAGCAGTAGCCACCCACGTTAACTCTTCCTAAAGCAAACTGCCCTCTCAAGAAGGGAAATTGTCAGGGCGCCTGGGTGGCTCAGTGAGTTAAGACTCTACCTTCGGCTTGAGTCATGATCTCAGGGTCCTGGGATCGAGGCCCGCATCGGGTTCTCTGCTCAGCGGGGAGCCTGCTTCCCCCTTTCTCTCTGCCTGCCTCTTCTGCCTACTTGTGATCCCAGTCTGTCAAATAAATAAAAACTTAAAAAAAAAAAAAAAAAAGGCAAATTGTCTGTGTCAGATGGTAGATGGAAAAAAATTAAAAATTAATTCAGGAGTTCCCTTTATCTTATACTAATTCCTCTGGGGAGGATTAGTGTCATTACAAAGGCTTTGCCACCCACAATAGATGGGCTTTGTTGTTTTTTTTTTTAATGGCAAGTCTGATCTACCTTCTTCAGAAGCTTGTTTGATCTGAAGGGAAATTAGTGACGTCCCTCTCAGGTAGTCCCTGAAAAGAATAGAAACCATAAAAAGAGGTTCTGGGGTGCCTAGGTGGCTCAGTCAGTTAAGTGTCTGCCTTCGGCTCAGGTCATGATCCCAGGGTCCTGGGATCGAGCCTTGCATTGGGCTTCCCACTCAGTGAGGAGCCTGCTTCTCCCTTTCCTGCTGCTCTCCCTGCTTGTACTCTCTCTTTCTCTCTCAAATAAATAAAATCTTTAAAAAAAAAAAAAAAAAGAATCTGTTACCAGTGGCATGCTGAGGAAGAATCTGTGGGGGCTCTTCACTTGGACAAGTGGGATGGTTTCCACAGGTCGTTGGGAAGACCTTATTTTGTTAAAGTTTCTTTCCCCATGTTTGGCAAAATAAAACTTGTATGCTCTCCTAGATACACTTACAGCAGGTACTGTCTTCTGCCTGCCACCAGTCTGCTTCCTCCTGAATTCCCTATCTGTAGCTCATCCACCAGCCCACACCTGAGACACCTGCAGACCATCCTGGGGAGTCTCTTCCAACACTACTCTCACATCTGGCCAGAGTTCTGGGGAAACCACCCAGTCATCTTTTCCATCCTTAGCCCTGTGACATAGTTCAGTATAACCATTTGTTGTCTATCTCTAATCTTGTTCCCTTCCAGCTGGTTTCCTATTTTGCTTCCAGAACATCATGCTAAGTGACCACTTTGATTGCATCACTCTCTATACAACCCCTCCCCCTGAAGGTTCCTGCTGCCCCGGCCCCCAGTAGGGGAGGCATGGCTCGTAGGGCCAGGACTGAGGCCTGTCCTTTGCCCTTCCCCACTCCAGAACCGAAGCAGGAACTAGTCTCGGAGCTTGAAAAGCAAAGAAGGGACAATGGGCATATTAACACAAAATGAGGTCTTGTGGACCATCTGGAGCTTGCCATGCATGATCTCCCCAACACTTCCACCACCTCCTGCATGTGCTGGGCTTTTGTCATTGCTGCACTTCTGCTGGAGCACCCCTATAGCGCTCCTCGGCTGGCTTACTTCTGCTGAGCCCACAAAATGCAGCTGGGACACTGCTTGCTTTAGGAAGACTTCTCTGACCCTGTACTTCTCTCCAGTTGGATTTAGAGGTCCTTTTTTTGGTTCATTTCATTTCTTTTCTTTTCTTTTTTTTTTTTTTTTTTTAAGATTTTATTTATTTATTTGACAGAGAGAGATCACAAGTAGACAGAGAGGCAGGCAGAGAGAGAGAGAGGGAAGCAGGCTCCCCGCTGAGCAGAGAGCTCAACGCGGGACTCGATCCCAGGACCCTGAGATCATGACCCGAGCCGAAGGCAGCGGCTTAACCCACTGAGCCACCCAGGCGCCCCATTTTGGTTCATTTCTTGTAACAACTTAGGTTTTATGCTAGATATTGACATAATTGTTTATTTCTCTATCTGGCCACCCAACTAGCCACTCATTAAGGAGAGAGACTACTTTTTATATATTTATTGAAGTATAGTTGACATACAATATTTTTGGTTTTTAATTTATACTTAATTTCTACTTAATTTTTAGTTAACATATAGTACTGTATTGGTTTCAGAGTAGAATTCAGTGATTCATCATTTACACACAGCACCCAGTGCTCATCACAGCAAATGTTCTCCTGAATACCTACCACCCATTTAGCCCATCCCCCCCACCTCCCTCTGTTCAACCCTCAGTTTGTTCTCTATCTTTAAGTCTCTTACAGTTTGTTCCCCTCTCTCCTTCCTCCCCACTCCATATGGTCATCTGTTTTGTTTCTTAAATTCCAGTGAGTGAAATCATATGGTATTTGTCTTTCTCTGACGACATATTTCACTTAGCATAATACCCTCTAGCTCCATCCATGTTGCTGCAAATGGCAAGATTTCATTCTTTTTGATGGCTGAGTAATATTCCTGTGTGTGTGTGTGTGTATACACACCACCTTTTCTTTATCCATTCTTCAGTCAGTGGACATTGGGGCTCTCTTCATAGTTTGGCTATTGTTGACAATGCTGCTATAAACACTGGGGTACATGTACCCATTCAGATCTATATTTTTGTATCCTTTGGGTAAATACCTAGTAGTGCAATTGCTGGATCGTAGGGTAGTTCTATTTTTAACTTTCTGAGGAGACTCCATACTGTTCCGCAGCTTGCATTCCTACCAACAGTGTAAGAGGGCCCTCCTTTCTCCACAACGTCGCCAACATCTGTTGTTTCCTGTGTTAAGCTATTCTGACAGGTGTAAGATGGTATCTCATCATGGTTTAGATTTGGATTTTCCTGATGGTGAGTGAGGTTGAGCTTCTTCTCATGTGTTGGCTGTTTGGATGTCTTCTTTGGAAAAATGTCTATTCATATCTTATACCCATTTCTTTACTGGATCATTTGTTTTTTGGGGGTGTTGAGTTTAATAAGTTCTTTATAGATTTTTGGATAATAACCCTTTATCAGATATGTTGTTTGCAAATATCTTCTCTCATTCCACAGGCTGCCTTTTAGTTTTATTGACTGTTTCCTTCACTGTGCAGAAGATTTTTTTTAAAAGATTTTTTTTATTAATTTGACAGAGATCACAAGTAGGCAGAGAGGCAGGCAGAGAGAGAGGGGGAAGCAGGCTCCCTGCTGAGCAGAGAGCCTGATGTGGGGCTTGATCCCAGGACCCTGGGATCATGACCTGAGCTGAAGGCAGAAGCTTTAACCCACTGAGCCACCCAGGCGCCCCTGTGCAGAAGCTTTTTATCTTGAAAATCCAGTGGTTCATTTTTGCTTTTGTTTCCCTTGCCTTTGAAGATGTGTCCAGTAAGAAGATTCTGTGGCCGAGGTCAAGGATGTTGCTGTCTGTGTTCTCGTCTAGGATTTTGTTGGTTTCCAGTCTCACATTTAGGTCTTTCATCCATTTTGGACTTATTTTTGTGTATGATGTAAGGAAGTAGTCCAGTTTCATTTGTTTGCATGTTGTTGTCTGGTTTTCCCAACACCAGTTGTTGAGGAGGCTCTTTTTTCTATTGGATATTGTTTAGTGGTTTGTTGATTAAATGACCATATAGTTGTGGGTCTGTTTCTGGGTTTTCTATTCTGTTCCATTGATCGGTGGGTCTATTTTTGAGTTGACAAACAACATTACATTAGTTTCAGCTGCATAGCATAGTGATTTGACAGCTCTGTATCTTAAGCTCACCACAAGTGTAGCTACCATTTTTCACCACACAAGGTTATTGCAGATTCATTGACTATATTCTCTATGCTGTACCTTTCATCCTTGGGATTTATTCCGTCACTGGAAGGCTGCACCATCTTCTCCCCTTCACCCATCCTCCTACCGCATCTCTCTGGCCACCATCAGTTTGTTCTCTGTATTTATCTGTTTCTGCTTTTGTTTGTTCATTTATTTTTTTTTCTATTCCATATATTCGTATGATATTTGAATTCATATTTTATATTCATATGATATTTGTCTTTGCCTGACTTCACTTAGCATCCGTGTTGTTGCAAATGGCAAGATTTCATTCTTTTTTATGGCTAAGTAATATCTACTGCGTAAATATACCACTTCGTCTTTATCTGTTTGTCGGTGGATACCTGGGTTGCTTCCATGTCTTGGCTATTGTAGGTAATGCTGCAATAAACACAGAGTTGCATATATCTTTCCAAATTAGTCTTTTGTTTTCTTTGGGTAAATATCCACTAGTGGGTTTACTGGGTTGTTCGGTATTTCTCTTGTTAATTTTTTGTGCAACCTCCATACTCTTTTCCATGAAGTCTATGCCAGTTTGCATTCCTACCAACAGTGCATGGGGGTTCCTTTGTCTCCACATCCTCATCAATGCTTGTTGTTTTTTTTTCTCTTTTTGATTCTAGCCATTCTGACTGGTGTGAGGTGATATCTCAGAGTTTTGATTTGCATTTTCCTAATGATGAGTGATGTTGAGCATCTTTTCATGTGTCTGTTGGCCATCTGTATAGAGACAACTTTTCATTTCAGTATCCTAAGCCCTTAAATACAGTACCTGTGTATAGTAGGTACTTAAAGATAATTAATGATACAGTAAGTGTTTTGATAAATGAGTGCTCCATCACATGCAAGAAACTTAGTATAGTGAGAGATGCATTAGAGTTGAGAGTTTGAGCATACATAATTCTCCTTCTTTACAGTTCACTGTTGATCAGAAAGGAAGTTTTTAGGGATGCCTGGGTGGCTCAGTCAGTTGAGCTTCTGACATTTGGTTTCGGCTCAGGTAATGATCTTGATGTTCTGGGATTGAGCCCTGTATTGGGCTCTGTCCTTGGTGTGCAGTCAGCTTCAGATTCTCTCTCCCTTTCCCACCCCTTCTGCCTCTCCCTCTGCTCTTGCACACGAGCACTCTCTCTCAAATAAGGAACTTTTTGTGTTTTAGCATCCCTTCCTTAAATGTTTATTCTTATTGTTAATATACAAGAATAGGGTTAGGTAGCCACAGAGTAATCTAAGAAAAGGCACTTTAGAGAAGAACTAGTGATAGGTAAGACAAATGTTTACTGATATACTAGAGGAACTTTGTGTTAAAGCAAGTGGGTTGTGCCTGTTGGCCATTTCTATGTCTTCTTTGGAGAGATATCTGTTCATTTCTTCTGCCCATTTCTTGAGTGCATTATTTGCTTTTTGGGCACTGAGTTTGATAAGTTCTTATAGATTTTGATTACTAGCCCTTTATCTGATAGGACATTTGCAAATATTTTCTCCCATTCAGTGGTTGTCTTTTGATTTTGTTGACTGTTTCCTTTTGCTGTGCAAAAGCTTATTATCTTGATGAAGACCCAGTAGTTCATTTTTGCTTTTTTTTTACTTGCCTTTAGACGTGTCCAGCAAGAAGTTGCTATGGCAAAGGTCAAAGAGGTTGCTGCCAGTGTGCTCCTCTAGGATTTTGATGAAATCCTGTATTACTCTTAAGTCTTCTATCCATTTTGAATTTATTTTTGTGTATGGAGTAAGAAAATGGTTCAGATTCATTTTTCTGCATGTGGCTGTCCAATTTTCCCAAAACCATTTGTTGGAGAGACTGTCTTTTTTCCATTGGACATTGTTTCCTGCTTTGTCGAAGATTAGTTGACCACAGAAATGAGGGTCCATTTCTGGGTTCTCTATTGTGTTCCATTGACCTGTGTGCCTGTTTTTTTGCCAGTACCATACTGTCTTGATGACTACAGCTTTCTGATAGAGCTTAAAGTCTGGCATTGTGATGCTATCAGCTTTGATTTTCTTTTTCAACATTCCTTTGGCTATTTGGAGTCTTTTCTCGTTCTATACAAATTTTAAGATTATTTGTTCCAGCTCTGTGAAAAATGTTGATGCTATTTTGTTAGGGATTGCATTGAATGGGTAGATTACTCTGGGTAGCATAGACATTTTAACAATATTTGTTCTTAAAATGCTTAACATGACCCAGCATCAGGGACAAACAAAACCACAATGAGACAGGACCTCACACCAATCAGAATGGCTAAAATTAGTAAGTCAGGAAACAGCAGATGTTGGTGAGGATGTGGAGAAAGGGGAACCTCTTACACTGTTGGGAATGCAAACTGGTACAGCCACTCTGGAAAACAGTATGGAGGTTCCTCAAAGAGCTAAAAATAGACTACCTTATGACCCAGCAATTGCATTACTAGGCATTTACCCAAAAGATATAAGCAGTGATCCTTAGGATCACGTGCACTCCAGTGTTTATAACAGCAATGTCCACAATAGCCAAACTATGGAAAGAGCCCTGATGTCCTTCAACAGATGAATGGATAAAGAAGATGTGGTGTATATATATACAATGGAATATTATTCAGCCATCAAAAATGACATGGATAGAACTAGAGAGTGTTACGCTAAGTGAACTAAGTCGGTCAAAGAAGGACCATTATGATGATTTCATTCATATGTGAAATTTAAGAAACAAAACAGGATCATAGTGAAAGGGAGCACAAAATAAGATAAGATGCAATTAAAGAGGGAGACAAACCATAAAAAATGCTTAGATATAGGAAACAAACTGAGGGTTGCTGGAGAGAAGGTGGGAGGGATGGAGTAAATGGGTGATGGGCATTGAGGGCACGTGCTATAATGAGCCCTGGGTGTTCTATAAGACTGATGAATCACTGACCTCTACCTCTGAAACCAATAGAACACTATAAGTTAATTAATTGAATTTAAATAGATAAATGAAATTTAAAAACATAAATAAATTAAAAAACAGAAACAAACAGAAAAATAAAGCAAAGGGGTTGAACTAGTTCATGTCTGAGACCATTCCCAGCTCTCAAACTGTGTGATTTTATACCTATGTGGCTGCCAGATACCAGGATAGAAATACAAATGAAACACATTTCTTGTCCATTAGATATTTTAACCTTTGACCGTGGATAATTTTTTAAAAATCTTATTTCACTTGTGCTTTTGAGTAATGACTATATATGCGTGTACTTGTGTGTTTGCACATATGTGTATATTTGTATGTGTATAGGCTGGGTGCAGTTTATATATTGTGAGTTGTTTATAACCTTTGCCCATGTTTCTACTACAGTATTTTAAAAAAACAACTTGTAAAAGATTTTTTTATATATTAACTATTCTCGTTCTTCATTATAAATATTAGAAGTATTTTCTCAGTTTGCCATTTGTCTTCCTAAAGGCCTTTCTCATCCTACAATTGAAAAAAATATTTGTCTGCATTTTTTCTGGTACTTTTATGGTTTCATTTTTTTCCTCAAAAAAACCCTTCTAATCCATTAAGAATTCAGTCTTGTGTATGGCATGAGATAGGAATATGGCTTTATTTTTTTCCAGATGATTAGGCAATTCTTCTAACACCATTTATTGAATAGTCTATACCTCTTCCACCTAATGCATGGTTTTATATCTGCCAATGTGTTTCTTCTTTTTCCCTCCAGCTGAGGAGTGACTGGGTCTTCATTTCTGGATTAAAAAGTAATAATTCCTTGGCTTTTGTGAATAGGGGAAATCACACAGTGTGGAGGAAAAGCATGTTGACCCTTTAAAAAAAGTGGTCATATCTTTGTATGTTATAAATTAGGGTAGTCGGTATGTTGGTCAACAAATATCCTCAGATCTCTACCTATTAGATACATGGTACCATTGTATTTCCTGACCATTCTGGCTGGCTGAGGCCATATGACCAGTCTGGCAAATTTTGAGTGGACATGATGTGTGTTAGTTTTGGGCCAGAGCATTTAATTGCTGGTGTGAGACTTTCCAGAACCCTTCATGTTGGATGGTGGCTGCGCCTTCAGTCTGGATCACTGAATGACTAGGATGAGAAAAGCTCTCCTGTCCTCGCTACCAGACATAGTGACCAGTAAATAAACCTTTCTTGGTATAAGCCAGTAATATTTGGAGGTTCTTTATGTCAGAAGTGTAACTTGGCCTATCCAGACCTACGGAGTCTCTTTCAGTATTTCCATTTGATTTCTTTGTCATCAACTGAACCCCCACTAGAGGGTTTTCTAAGGAGAAGGTATTCTTTAATATATAGTGATTGACACAAAGGAAAAATAAGGCGGTCTTAGAAAAAAATAAATGAAATAATAACTTCTTGTTTAATTTGGGGGGTAACTTTGATTTTTTATCCAGGTAATCTGGAGCTCTCATAATGTTTGCCAAAGCAACGAGGAATTTTCTTAAAGAAGTTGATGCTGGAGGTAACCTGATTGCAGTATCAAACTTGAATGACTCTGATAAGTTACAACTTCTAAGTCTGGTGACCAAAAAGAAGAGATTCTGGTGCTGGCAGAGACCCAAGTACCAGTTTTTATCTGTCACCCTTGGAGATGTACTCACAGAAGACCAGTTTCTGAGTCCAGGTAAGTGTCTTTGGGTATATTCTACAGTTAGTCCCTGAAAAGATGATGATTCATCTTCTAGGCACATGGTGTCATGAGTGATCGATTGTAAGGTGAGACCTTACAATGAATTCTGTTTCTTTGCATACGCTCTTAAAGACATTTCCTCCCTTCCTCCTTCCCTCCCTTCCTTTTTTTCTTACTTTTTTTTTTTTTTTTTTTTAGAATTTATATATTTTTTTGGGAGGGGGGTGTAAGGGACAAAGAGAGGAAGAGAGAATCTCAAGCAGACTCCCCGCTGAGCACGTTGCCCGAGGTGAGGCTCAAACCCACAATCCTGAATTCCTGACCTGAGCTGAAATCAAGAGTTGGACGCTTAACTGACTGAACCACCCAGGTGCCTCAAGGTACCCCATTTTTTAAATGAACAAAATTCTACAGGCCAGACAAGAGAAGTTATAGCTTAATTTTAAAAAAATTGCAGTTTTGAGTATTAAAATAATACATGCCCATTGTAAGTGTTGTGGCCACCCAGCATAGGTAAGATGGATCTGCCACCCAAAATCTGATTTAGGTTGAAGTTGATGATGCCACTATCCATCAGAAGGGTGTGGAAAGTTTTGTTATTCACATAAGGGAGCTTTCTGGTGAGAGCAGAGCAGACAGGCTATCAAGCTGTTCCAAAAAATAGCTAGAGAAGAGGGGAGGTAAAGAAATAAAATTTCTGTGTAGCACTTTGTATGATCTAGAACTGTTCTTTTTATCAGAAAATGACATTGTTCTGGCCTAAACTCAGTGGACATATTGAGCACGTGCTATGTGCCAGGCTCTGTGTTATGTGATTTACATACATCAGCGTGTAACAGAACCCATCAGGAAGGTGGTGTCTCCAGATCACAGCTGAGAAGACGGAGGTTCCGGGAGATGCGTGGTAGCCAGTTCTTCTAGGTAGGGATAGTAGAATAGCGATTAAAATCTGGTGCTCTTAACAAGCGCTCTGTGCTACTTCCCAAAGCATTTCCCAAAATGTTTGTATTCCATAAGATATAAATAGGAAAAGATTTGGGATTAAAGGATTTTCACTGATGTCTTATTTTCGGTGGTGGTGGTGACAGAGATGATTCTCTATTTCGTAAATTGTGAAGATAGTGATTGATGATAACTTCTCAGCCCTTGCTGAGGAATGGTTTCCTTGACTGAAGTGAAGGAAATACAGGTGTAGGCGGCAGTGAGTGGATGGAAAGAAGTTTTGCAGACTTCAGACAGACTTGAATCTCTTAGAAATACAGCCAGGAGCCCAGGAGAGCCTTGGGTCAGGGAAGTGGAAAAAGCCAAGTGTAAAAGTTCCTAAGAGGCTCTAAATACAGCTATATCAAATGAAAATGACTGACATTTTTCTGGTGGTATTTGGCTGGATTAAAACTGAGAACAGTAGAAATCTGGAGATAAGAGCAGGGGTCAATTCTGAGATGAGATCAGCACATATTTATCTTCGGTGTCCGGATAAGAACGGCTGGTCTTGAAGGCAATGTGCTGGTATCCTAGGTGTGACCAGGTGAGGAACACAGTAATTCCCAGAGGACTTGACTGAAGCTGGGACACCTGGACTGGGGGGAGGTGGCATCTTTCCAAGTCTGGGAAGCCAGGAAGTAAGGGCAGAGAGCCTGGGGCTTGTCGGTCCGAGGATGGTGTTTGAGAGAGAGGGAGGGAGGAAGGGAGGGCAGGCATGCCCACTGACTTTATCTGAGGAGAGATAAGGTATTGTATGATAAGGAATGAAATGGCTGGGTAGAGGTCAGTGTAAACAGGTGAGCCTGGGATGCCTGGGTGGCTCAGTCAAGCCTCAGACTTGTGATTTCAGCTTGGGTCAGGAGCTCAGGGCGGTGAGATCCAGCTCCCTGTCAATCCTGCATCCATGCTGGGGGTGGAGCCTGTTTAAGATTCTGTCTCTCCCTCTGCCCGTGCCATCGCTCTAAAAAATAAATAAATAAAAATAAAAAATAAACAAGTAAGTACAGGAAAGGAAATTTTTTCATAGAGATGGTAGCGAAGGCCAGGGGAATGTCCTCCCAGACTGGTGGGTGGGAAGGGGAGATGCCCGCACTCCACATGGCTGGGGAAGGCAGACCACTTGAAGGTGGGTCATGAGCAGAACTGCCGTTTTCACTCTGCTTCGGTGTCCTCCTCATGCAGTTCCTTTACAGTCTTCACCGGGGGAAAGCACACATTTAAAATATTCTATTTAGGAGCACCTGGGTGGCTCAGTGGGTTAAGCATCTGCCTTCGGCTCAGGTGGTGACCTCGGTGTCCTGGGATCGAGCCCTGCATCGGGCTCTCTGCTCAGTGGGGAGCCTGCTTCCTCCCTCCCTCTGCCTGCCTCTCTGTCTACTTGTGATCTCTGTCAAATAAATACATAAAATCTTTAAAAAAAAATAAAATATAGAATATTCTATTTAAAAAAATTTTAAAAATTCTATCTGAATAGTGGTTAAATGGATGCTTGCTTTAAAGTTTGTTTACTTATTTATCTTTAAGTAATCTCTATAGCCATTGTGGGGCTAAACCTCACAACCCCGAGATCAAGAGTTGAGTGCTCTGCCGACTGAGCCAGCCAGGGGCCCCAGGATGCTGGCTTTAAACTTATTTGTTAAACTCTTCAGATACTTGTGGTGCCCCTGTCTACATACATATATATTGGAAATGAAAGACGAAATAAACAAAAACAGCACCCAATAGCGCCCCCTGGCCACCAGCCCCATCCCTCTCTCAGTACCTCGGGGGGCTAGCTCCATTTTGGTTTGAACACACACCGAGCATGGCTGCCAATTTTCCATTTTAAATGGAAATTCAAAATTTTTTCCTGTGGTTTTCTACAGGATTGGGAAGGTAGGTGACCTAAGGCAGCTAGGTGGCCAAATTATCCTCAGACTCCTTTGCCTGTCTCATTCACTCCAGTGGTCGTGGAGTCGGACTTTGTGAAATACGAGGGCAAGTTTCAAAACCACGTGAGCGGGACCATCGAGACGGCACTAGGGAAGGTCAAGCTGAATGTTGGAGGCAAAGGACTTGTGGAAAGTCAGTCTTCTTTTGGAAGCCTGAGGAAGCAGGAGGTGGACCTGCAGCAGCTCATCAGAGATTCCACTGAGAGGTAATGATAATTCTGTTTGGCATTTTGGATTTGACACGTATCTCATTCAGTGGGACCTTTGTAAAAAGGGTGACGGATGGGAACTTTGCCCCAAAGCAAAGTTGCTTTGATTGAGTGTTGGGTTGAAACTTTCTGAGAGCTCATCCTTTTAGCCTGGAATTTCTTCATTGTTCTTAGCTGGAGTGGGGAGAAGTGGAAAATATTATTATTATTATTATTTTTTGATTGAGGTGTAATTGACATATAATGTTGTATTAGTTTCAGGTGCACAACATAATGATTTGTTATTTGTCCCTATTGCAAGATGATCACCACATCTATCTACCACCATATGTAGTTGCAAATATGTTTTTTTCTTGTGATGAGAGCTTTTAAAATGTATTCTCTCGGCAACTTTCAAACCTGCAGTATGACTGACTGTAGTCAGTGTGTTGTGTCTTACATCTTTCACAGCTGGACTTTTGCACCTTTCCATCTTTACCCATTTCACGTACCTCCACCCTCCACCTCTGGCAACCACTAATCTGGTCTCCGTATCCATGAGCTTGTTTGTTTTGATTCCATATATAAGTGAGATTGGGCTCTTCTTGTCTTTCTGTGTGACTTATTTCACTTGGCATAATCCCCTCGAGCTCCATCCATGCTGTCCCAAATGGCAAGATTTCCTTCTTTTATGTGGCTGAATACTACTCCATCGTGTATTCCAGGAGTGTCCAAGAACTCAACTCAGTGCTGGTACTGTCTGCCTACAGATAGTATCAGCTTCATAGGGTAAGGGTTCAGTCCTAAAAAGACTGTCCTCAACCCTTAGTCTGTGTCGGATGCCAGCAGCAAGCCCAGGCTATTCCTTGTGCTTCTGACGATGAGGCATGCAGGTTGGAGATTCCCCTGCCCCTGTCCTTGGACTTCAGACGCCCTTCGCAAGTCCAGGTTGTCAGCTGTACTTCTGACCAACTGGCTAAAAATCAGATTCCCATGACCCGCTCCTTGAGTTCAGTTAATTTGAAATATGAAACATTTTACATAGGAGATCACTTTTATTACAAAAGGATAATAACTCAGGAACAGCCAGGTGGAGGAGATGCATGGGGCATGGTATGGGAAAAGTCATGGAGCCTCCCTGCTCTCTCCAGGTCACCACTCTTTCCAAATCTTCATGTGTTCACCAATCTAGAAGCTCTCTGAACCCTGTCTTTTTGGGTTTTTATAGAGGCTTTATCACACAGTCAGAATTGATTAAACCCTCATGGACCATTGGTGATTGATTGAGCCTCCAGCCCCTCTCCCCTCCCTAGACATTGGGCTGTGGGTACTGAAAGTTAAAACCTTCTAATTACAGGTTGACTCCCTAACCAGCCCCCATCTTTAGGTTACCTCAGGCTTTCCCAAAGTCACTACATTAACATAACAAAAGACACCTTTATTGCTTCTTTCCCAGGAAATTCCACAGGTTTTAGAAGCTCTGTGCCAAGAACTGGGTTGAAGACCAAATATATATTTCTTACTATAAATCACAATATAACATATATATACTCTAATTCTTTATCCTTTCATATATCCATGGATACTTAGCTTGTTTCTATATTTTTGCTATTCTAAATAATCCTGCAGTGAACATGGGGACACAAATCTTTTTGCAAAAACGTTTGAATACTTGGCATAAATACGCAGAAGTGAAAATTCTGGATTGTATGGTAGTTCTATTTTAAATTTTTGAGGAACATTTATACTGTTTTCCATAGTGGTTGCACCAATTTATAATTTCACCAACAGAGCCAAGGTTTCCCATTTTTCCACATCCCCTCCAACTCTTGTTACTTCTTGTCTTTTTTTTTTTTTTTTTTTAAGATTTTATTTATTTGACAGAGGGATCACAAGTAGACAGAGAGGCAGACAGAGAAAGAGGGGGGAAGCAGGCTCCTTGCTGAGCAGAGAGCCTGATTCGGGACTCGATCCCAGGAACTTGGGATCATGACCTGAGCCAAAGGCAGCAGCTTAACCAACTGAGCCACCCAGGTGCCCACTTCTTGTCTTTTTGATACGAGCTATTCTAACAGGTGGGAGGTGATGTCTCCTTGTGGCTTTGATTTGTATTTCCTTTTTTTTTTTTTTTTTTTTAAGATTTTTATTATTTGAGAGAGAGAGAGAATATGAGATGTTGGAGGGCTAGAGGGAGAAGCAGACTCCTCATTGAGCTGGGAGCCTGATGTGGGATTCAATCCTGGGACTCCCACCTGTTCCCACCTGAGCTGAAGGCAGACACTTAGCCAACTGAGCCACCCAGGTGCCCAGATTTGCATTTCCTTGATGAGTGATACTGAGCATCTTTTCATGTGGCCATTGGCTATCTGTATGTCTTCTTTGGGAAAATGTCTAGTCAGATCTGCCCATTTTAAAAATTGGATTTCTTTTTTCAGTTGGATTGTATGAGTTCTTTTTTTTTTTTTAATTTTTAATTTTTTATAAACATATATTTTTATCCCTAGGGGTACAGGTCTGTGAATCGCTAGGTTTAAACACTTCACAGCACTCACCATAGCACATACCCTCCCCAATGTCCATAACCCCATCCTTCTCTCCCAACCCCCCTCCCCCCAGCAACCCTCAGTTTGTTTTGTGAGATTAAGAGTCACTTATGGTTTGTCTCCCTCCCAATCCCATCTTGTTTCATTTATTCTTCTCCTACCCCCTTAACCCCCCATGTTGCATCTCCACTTCCTCATATCAGGGAGATCCTATGATAGTTGTCTTTCTCCGATTGACTTATTTCGCTAAGCATGATACCCTCTAGTTCCATCCACATCGTCGCAAATGGCAAGATTTCATTTCTTTTGATGGCTGCATAGTATTCCATTGTGTATATATACCACATCTTCTTTATCCATTCATCTGTTGATGGACATCTAGGTTCTTTCCATAGTTTGGCTATTGTAGACATTACTGCTATAAACATTCGGGTGCACGTGCCCCTTCGGATCACTACGTTTGTATCTTTAGGGTAAATACCCAGTAGTGCAATTGCTGGGTCATAGGGTAGTTCTATTTTCAACTTTTTGAGGACCCTCCATGCTTTTTTCCAGAGTGGTTGCACCAGCTTGCATTCCCACCAACAGTGTAAGAGGGTTCCCCTTTCTCCGCATCCTCGCCAGCATCTGTCATTTCCTGACTTGTTAATTTTAGCCATTCTGACTGGTGTGAGGTGATATCTCATTGTGGTTTTGATTTGTATTTCTCTGGTGCCGAGTGATGTGGAGCACTTTTTTAATGTGTCTCTTGGCCATCTGGATGTCTTCTTTGCAGAAATGTCTGTTCATGTCCTCTGCCCATTTCTTGATTGGATTATTTGTTCTTTGGGTGTTGAGTTTGCTAAGTTCTTTATAGATTTTGGACACTAGCCCTTTATCTGATATGTTGTTTGCAAATATCTTCTCCCATTCTGTCAGTTGTCTTCTGGTTTTGGTAACAGTTTCCTTTGCTGTGCAAAAGCTTTTGATCTTGATGAAATCCCAATAGTTCATTTTTGCCCTTGCTTCCCTTGCCTTTGTTGATGTTCCTAGGAAGATGTTAATGCAGCTGAGGTCGAAGAGGTTGCTGCCTGTGTTCTCCTCAAGGATTTTGATGGATTCCTTTCTCACATTGAGGTCCTTCATCCATTTTGAGTCTATTTTCGTGTGTGGTGTAAGGAAATGGTCCAATTTCATTTTTCTGCATGTGGCTGTCCAATTTTCCCAACACCATTTATTGAAGAGACTGTCTTTTTTCCATTGGACATTCTTTCCTGCTTTGTCGAAGATTAGTTGACCATCGAGTTGAGGGTCTATTTCTGGGCTCTCTATTCTGTTCCATTGATCTATGTGTCTGTTTTTGTGCCAGTACCATGCTGTCCAAATCGGCAAAGAAGAAGTCAAACTATCACTCTTCACAGATGATATGATACTATATGTGGAAAACCCAAAAGACTCCACTCCAAAACTGCTAGAACTTGTACAGGAATTCAGTAAAGTGTCAGGATATAAAATCAGTGCACAGAAATCAGTTGCATTTCTCTACACCAACAACAAGACAGAAGAAAGAGAAATTAAGGAGTCAATCCCATTTACAATTGCACCCAAAACTATAAGATACCTAGGAATAAACCTAACCAAAGAGGCTAAGAATCCATACTCAGAAAACTATAAAGTACTCATGAAAGAAATTGAGGAAGACACAAATGGAAAAATGTTCCATACTCCTGGATTGGAAGAACAAATATTATGAAAATGTCTATGCTACCTAAAGCAATCTACACATTTAATGCAATGCCTATCAAAATACCATCCATTTTTTTCAAAGAAATGGAATAAATAAACCTAAAATTTATATGGAACCAGAAAAGACCTCTAATAGCCAAAGGAATTTTGAAAATGTATGAGTTCTTTATATATTTTATATATTAACTCTGTGTTGGGTGTATGATTCGCAAATACTTTTTCCATTTAGTAGGTTGCCTTTTCATTTTGTTGATGGTTTCCTTTGTTGTGCAGAAGTATTTTAGTTTGATGTAGTCCCATTTTCTATTTTTGCTTTTGTTGCTTTTGCTTTTGGTGTCAGATTAAAAAACTAATTGCCAAGGCTGATGTCTAAGAACTTACCATCCATGCTTTCTTCTGGGAGTTTTATGGTTTCAGGTGTAACATTAAAGTCTTTAATTACTTTGAGTTAATTTTTGTGGATGATGTAAGATAGTGGCCCAGTTTCATTCTTTTGCATATGGTTATCCAGTTTTTCTAATACCATTTATTGAAGAGACTGTCCTCTCCCCATTTTATATTCTTGGCTTCTTTGTCATTAATTAAATGACTGTATGTGCATGGGTTTATTTCTGGACTCTGTATTCTGTTCCACTGATCTGTATGTCTGTTTTATGTCCAAGTCTTACTGTTTTGATTAGTGTAGTTTTGTAATATAGTTTGAAATAAGACAGTGTGATATCTCTAGCTTTGTTGTTCCTCCTCAAGATTGCTTTGGCTACTCAGGAATTTTTGTGGTTCTCTTCAAATTCTAGAATTTTTAGAGGTGTTTTTTTTTTTTTTTTTTTTTTTTTTTTGTGAAAACTGCATTGGAATTTTGTTAAAAGATTTTATTTATGGGACGCCTGTGTGGCTCAGTTGGTTAAGCGGCTGCCTTTGGCTCAGGTCATGATCCCAGCAACCTGGGATTGAGTCACACATCAGGCTCCTTGCTCTGCAGGGAGCCTGCTTCTCTGTCTGCCTCTGCCTGCCACTCTGCCTACCTGTGCCCTCTCTGTCTCTCTGACAAATAAATAAATAAAATCTTTTTTTTAAAAAAAGATTTTATTTATTTATTTTACAGAGAATGAGAGACAGAGCATGAGTGGGGAGTGTGGGGAGGAGGCAGAGGGAGAGGGAGAAGCAGATTCCTTGCTGAGCTGGGAGCCCAGGATGGGACTTGATCCCAGGACCCTGGGATCATGACTTGAGCTAAAGGCAGATGCTTAACCAACTGAGCCACCTAGGAGCCCCAGTACATTCAAATTTTGAAGGGAATTACATTCGATCTGTAGGTTGTTTTGGATAGTAGGGACATTCTAGTACTATTCTAATCCATGAGCATAGAATATCTTATTATTTATTTATTTTTTAATTTATTATTTATTTTAAAGATTTTATTTATTTATTTGACAGAGATCACAAGTAGGCAGAGAGGTAGGCAGAGAGAGATGGGGAAGCTGGCTCCCTGCTGAGCAGAGAGCCTGATGCAGGGCTTGAACCCAGGACCCTGGGATCATGACCTGGGCCGAAGGCAGAGGCTTTAACCCACTGAGACACCCAGGTGCCCCTTTTTCAATTTATTTTTATCAGAGGCTTACAGTTTTCAGTGTACAGAATATTCATCTCTTTGGTTAAATTTATTCTTAGATATTTTATTCTTTTTGATGTAATTATAAATGGAATTATTTTCTTAATTTCTCTTTTGGAATGTTCCTATCCGTGTATAGAAATGCAGCAGATTTTTGTGTATTGACTTTGTATCCTGGAACTTGGCTGAATTTCTTTATTAGTTCTAACAGTATTTTGGTGGGGTTTTTAGGATTTTCTGTATGTAATGTCGTGTGATATGCAAATAGTAGTAGTTTTATTTCTTCCTTTCCTGTGTGGTGGCATTTTATTTCTTTTTCTTGTCTAATCACTCTGGCTAGGATTTCTAGTACTATGTTGAATAAAGTAGAGAGAGTGAGCATCCTTGTTCCTATTCTTAGAGATAAAGCTTTGGATTTCACTGTTGAGTGTGGATTTTCACTGTGAGCTTATCATATATGGCCTTTATATTGAGGTATGTTCCCTCTGTATCTACTTGGTTGAGAGGTTTTATCATATAGGAATATTGAATTTTATTAACACTGCTTTTTCTGCATCTACTGAACTGATCGTATGATTGCTATGATTTCATTTTGTTAGGGTGGTGTATCACATTGATTGATTCATGGATCTCGAACCATCCTTGCATAACTGGAGTAAATTTGACTTGATCATTATGTATGATTCTTTTAATGTGGTGTTTTCTTCAGTTTGCTAATATTGTGTTGAGGATCTATGCATCTATGTCTATCATGGATATTGGCCTGTAATGTTCTTTCTTTTTAAAATTGAGGTGTAATTGACATGCAACATAGTATTAGTTTCGAGTATATAATATAATGATTACATTTTTGTATATATTGTGAAATGATCACCACAATAAGTCTTGTTAACATGTGTTACCCAACTGACCTATAATTTTCTTTTCTGTGATATTCTTGTCTGGTTTCAGTACCAAGGTAATGCTGCATTTTAAAATGAATTTGGAAGTGTTCTCTCCTTTTCTGTTTTTTGGTTGAGTTTGAAAAGGATTGCTATTCTTTAAATGTTTGGTAGACTTCACCACTGAGGCTCTTTGGTTGACTTTTGTTTGTTGGGAGATTTTGATTACTCTTTCAATCTCCTTATTAGTAACTGGACTGTTCAGATTTTTTTATTTCTTCCTGATTTAGTCTTAGTAGGTTGTATGTTTCTAGGTGTTTATTCTTTTCTTTCAGGTTGTGTCCAGTTTGTTGGTGTATAATTGTTCATTGTACTCTCTTAAGATCCTTTGTATTTCTGTGGTATCATTTGGAATATGTCTTCTCTTTCATTTCTGATTTTATTTATTTGAATCCTCTCTTCTTGGTGAGTCTAGTTAAAAGTTTGTCAATTTTGTCTGTCTGTCTAAAGAACCAGCCATTAGTTTCATTGATATTTTCTATTGTCTTATTAGTCTCTATTTCATTGATTTCTGCTCTCATCTTTGTTTTTTCCTTTCTTCTATTAATTTTGGGCTTTGTTCTTTTTCTAATTCCTTGAGGTGTAATATTAGGTTGTTTATTTGTTTTTCTAGTTTCTTGAGGTGTAGACATTTATTGCTATGTACTTCCTTCTTGGAACTTTTGCTGCATCCCATTAGTTTTGGTGTATTATATTTCTGTTTTCTTTTGTCTCGAGGTGTTTTTTTTTTTTTATTAGTAATCTTTTATTCTTTCACACATTGGTTGTTCCATAGTATGTTCTTTAATCTCCACATCTCTGTGAATTTTTCAGTTTTCTTCTGGTAATTGAATTTAGTTTCATACTATTGTGCTCAGAAAAGATTCTTGATATGATTTCAGTCATCTTAAATTTATTAAGAATTATCTTGTGGCATAACATAATGGTCTATACTGGAGAATGTTCCATATGAACTTGAGAGGAATGTGTATTCTGTTTTTGGATAGAATATTCTGTATATATCTGTTAAGTTCACCAGGCCTAACATGTCATTTAAGGCTGATACTTCCTTCCTGATAATCTGTCTGAGATGATCTATCCATTGATGAAAGTGAGATAGTAAAGCCCCATACTATTATTGTATTGCTATCTATTTCTTTCTTTAGGTCTGTTAATATTTGCTTTATGTATTTAGGTACTCCTATGTTAGGTACATAAACATTTACAAATATTATATTCTCTTGTTGGGTTGACTCCTTTAACATCAAATAATGCTCTTTGTCTTTTATCACAGTCCTTGTTTTAAAGTCTTTTTTGTCTGCTATAGCTAGCTTAGCTTTCTTTTGGTTTCCATCTATATGCAATATCTTTTTCCAGAACTTCACTGTCTGTATTTGTGTCTTTACATCTTAAGTGAATCTCTTATAGGCAGTATATAGATGGGTCTCAAGTGTTTGTTTGTTTTTTTTTATCCATTCAGCTACTATGCATTTTTATTGGAGAATTTAGTCCATTTACATTTAAGGGAAGCACTCTATTAGCAATAATCGTGCCTTGGATAAACCTCATTGGGTAGGATACTACCACTGCACAAAGCTTAAGGGAAGCACTCTAAAAGGATGTTACTTCAGGCAAATATGTACTTTTTAAAAAAAGTTCTGCTATTTATAAAATGCCAATGAGGAGAATGCTATGACCTACATTTTTAAATATTGATATCAGAAGCAAGAAAATGACATTCCCCTCTGGTTCCTGCTAGCTTTCTGATTAGGAAAAGAAGAAAGCAAATTGGGGGCTTTAGCAGAAGAGCTGGTTTTCAACTAGGAGATCTTGAAGAAAACCCCACAGTTATTCCTTGCTTAGCTTGTAGTAAATACATTTTACTCCATATAACTCATTCTTTTTACCTTACGTCTATTAAACAGTCGATAAGGAATTTTGTTGAGTGCCCACTATGTGCCATGTTTGGAATTTGGAATTTTGTTGAGTGCCCACTATGTTCTACATGCTTGGGATGCTGCAGTGACCAAAATGCCAACATTTCTGCTGTATAATCTAGTGGGGAGAGACACAAAATGTCCAACTCAGTGTAGTATATACTAGGTTGATGGGGATTGGTTTTATGGAGAAGAATATAGCAAGAAGGGAGATAGGGCGTACTAGGAATGGGGTTTATGATTTGAAAAAGTGGCCATAGAAGGCATTGCAGGGAAGTTGGCATCAGTGCAAATATTTGAAGGAGGACAGATTCAAGTACAGGGGTATCCTGGGCAAGACTGTTGTAGGCAGGGGCCAGTGTGGCTGGAGTAAGTAAGCTGGGCAGGAGAAAGGGAGGCCGGGGGCGTAAAAGGAGTGGATGGCAAGTTCTACAGGGACTTGCAGGCTGCTAGAAAGACTTCAGCTTTTATTCAGAGTGAGATGGGAAGCCACCAGAAGACTTTGAGCAAGAAGTGACATGGTGGGACTCATTTTTTAGAGGGATATTTCTGGCTGCTGATTTGAGAAGAGAGTGGATGAGTGGAAGCAGGGAGTCCAATTGAGAAGTTTTTGCAATCATCTTCACGAGAGCTGATGTTTCCGTTTGTATGTTAACATATGTGTGCTTTTCTGTGTAGTTTTATCTCCCTTTTTCTTTCTTTCATTTTTTGTTTTTACTCTTGTTCATTTAAAACAGAAAATGCAACTCCAAATAAAGAGAAAACTCACTTGCATTTGTGTATAGGTGGTTTATTTTCACTTTCCCAACATTCTTAGGATTATATGAAATATAAAATACATTCACTCATTGAACAAAATTATGTTTAAACAAATTAACGAGTAAATACTACCATAAAAGTCATGTATCAAGCATGTAGTGGGTGGATTTTGTATAGACCTTGAGAACACTGAGGCAACTGCAGTCTTCAAAGCTTGTTCACTAACCACTGGTGCTTAATGGACTTGAAAGACCTTGGCCATTATTCACTTCCTCCCAGTACTTCCTAGGACTCTAAGACTCTGGCAAGAATCTCCCTTTGGTCAGAAAAATTTAAGCTCTCTCTGATGATACTGGGTGGAAGGGACAGCCATTTCATTCTGTGACAGTCATAGTCTTTATTTTCCTTTCTCTGTGGCTTTTTTTCTTTGCTAGGGAGGCATTTTCCTTTTCTACTACAATACTTGGGACTCACCAGAAACACATCTGTTGTTTATCTGAAAATAAAATTTATCTGGGCATCATCCATTTTTATTTGCTAAGTCTGGCAAATAAGGAGGAAGGAGTACAGGTGGGCTAGGAGTGTCAGGGGCCTCTGATTCTCAGTCATCAGACAGATCTCTGTAGTTGAGTCCTGTTGGGAAGTTTTGTTACTTCTATTTTTTTTTTTTTTAATTTTTAAAGGGTTTTTTTTTTTTTTTTTTAAAGATTTTATTTGTTTGTTTGACAGAGAGCTCACAAGTAGGCAGAAAAGCAGACAGAGAGAGGGGAAAGTGGGCTGCCTGCTGAGGAGTGAGCCTGATGTGGGGTTCGATCCCAGGACCCTGAGATCATGACCTGAGTGGAAGGCAGGCGCTTAACCCACTGAGCCACCCAGGCACCCCTTGTTACTTCTGTTTTGTGACCCACGTTTGGCAATGCTTTATAATCATATTTCCCAGTATAGGTTTTCCAAACCCTCTTTGTGATTCAGGTGTAGAGGATGATGCCAACAGGAAGCATATGGAAAGGGGTCAGTGAGTAGAGATAGGAGAAAATATTCTGAAGGGAAAGAAGTTCTTGCCAGAAGTTGTAAGTGGGAAGCCAGGGAGAGAGGAAGGGAAGGAAACAGGCCTCTACTGAGCACCTGCTGTGTGCCAGGCACTTTAAGGCACAGACACAAAGTGTGCATTTACTCTGCACAATTCTCTTCTTTTTCACTTAGGATCTAAGGCTCAGAAGGAAAAGTAACTTGTTTTCAGTCCCCGAGCTCAATTTGGATGCTGGAGCTGGGATTCAACCCAGGATTTTCCGGCTCTAAATTTCCTGTTCTTTCTTCAAAATTGTGTTTAAGTGACTGTGAGGCAAAGAAACTGGCTGAGGTAAAAGTAGCTAATGTTTTGGCACAGAACGTAAAGGTAAAGCATGAATCCAGGTTCCCAGCGCAGTGGACCGGACATATGTGTGAGCGAGCCCAGCGCGTGGCTAGGCCTGCCCACCTGGAGGTGCCGTACACTGGGATGAGATCACCTCAAGAGGGTCTTTAGAAGCTTGTTCATTGTAGAGGTGATGAAGGTGGTGAGGTGGAGGTGAGGAAGAGGGTGGCACTAGGAACATGGGAAGGAACACATTTAACACCTAGAAATAGAAGATGAGTCTTCTGACAGAGTCACCTCCTCCTTGTTCTGTTGCTAAGAGGTAAAGGTGAGCTACGGAGGGAGGGGGGATGGCAAGGGAAGACTCTCCCAGTCATGGGACAGAGATCATGTAGAGCAAATGTTCTTCTTACTTCATGCTGGAGTCATAAATTCTTATCTACATCATCTGCCTGTCTTTGGACTCCCACAACATCATTGGATTGATAAGGTACTGTTTGACATGTGTGGCCTTGGGAGAGGTAATTAGTAATGCTTAAGTACTGTACATTCTTGAGGACTTACTTGTAGTCAATAATTTTATTTCAGGTAATTTAGATAACTTGTCATCTGGGTAAAAGATATTTTAACCCTCAGAATTCAGAGTATTAGCTTTATTGTCCATGAAATGTATGTACCTCTCAAAAACTTCCTCTGTTCTTGAAAAAACGGGCACCTGCATGTACAACAAATTATCTAGCCTTGTTGAGCATGAAGGTATTCTACTGGAATTAACCTTCCAGACACCTGGAGCTGACCTCTTTGAATGAGAGCTCTGTTTATCTTTAAATATTCTTGATGGAAAACCACGCTACGATATATCAGGGACTTCTTTTTTTTAAAATTTTAAAAATTTTTTAAAATAACCATGTTTATTGAGATATTTTCATAATGATTTGGATTCATGTTTTATTCTTTTTTTTTTTTTAAAGATTTTATTTATTTATTTGACAGACAGAGATCACAAGTAGGCAGAGAGGCAGGCAGAGAAAGAGGAGGAAGCAGACTTTCTGCCGAGCAGAGAGCCCGATGTGGGGCTCGATCCCAGGACCCTGGGATCACGACCCGAGCCGAAGGCAGAGGCTTTAACCCACTGAGCCACCCAGGCGCCCCTCATGTTTTATTCTTAAGCTCATCACTATTTTGTAATAAACTCTCATTTTTCTGCCTTGTCGCCCATTGTCAGCAGCCGTCTGTTGCTGCCTCAGGTATAACCACCACACCCGAACCATCTCTGCCCCTAATCTCCTAGGGTTTTGGGGAGGTTTATTTCTGGTAAATAACTTCTATAACTTGCTATGTCACTTCTGCCCCTGGTCTGTTTTCTCAGCTGTTGCTGAAGCATCTGGACTAGATGACCTTTGAGGGTTTTCTCCTGGCTAAATATGAGAAGCGAGTGGACTCCAGAGTACACGCATCAGCCCCTTCTCCCTGAGTTCAGGCCCTGGTTTTAGCTGATTTCCAGGGCAGATACCATTCTCATTCTCTGTTGTATTGTAAAGCAAATTCTAGTAAAACAGATTCAATTTCTGAATGAATACCTAGTAATTAGAAGTTTGGCTTTTCATTAAGAATTCCAGCTTCGAAATGATGTGCCACTAATATATCATGCCAGCAGCGGTACGGCAACGACAAACTTCCATAATTATTTAAAATATTTCAAAATTACACTCAGTCTTATTGTATCTAAATACTTCCAAATTCCAAAGGTTTACACACAAAAATTTTTATGTAAAAAAATTCTTTTTAAAGATTTTTATTTTATTTGTCAGAGAGAGAGAGAGAGAGAGCACACATGTGTGATGCACAAGTATGAGCAGAGGGAGAGGTAGGCTGTCCTTGAGCAGGGAGCCCGACGCAGAACTTGATCCCAGGACCCTGGGATCATGACCTGAGCCGAAGACAGATGCTTAACTGACTGAGCCACCCAGGCAACCTGCACACAAGAACTTTTAAAAGCTCCTCTTTCTTGCGGCCCACATCTGACCTCTCTAAAGTTCCTACCGTAGCTCTCGTGAGCGTGTCCGCATGTGCTGTCTGCTTTTCCCTGATTTAGCAGTGATTTGAGGGCAGGTTTTGGAGGGCCCATGTCTTTCTTAAAGAAACCATGCACTGTGGTTGGAACTGTCTTCTTTCCAACCTGATAAATTTCCCTGTGGCCAGCAGATAGTTGGGAAATCCTTTTGTGCCAGTGTTCAACTCTGCACAGGCATTATTATTTTTCAACTCTTTTTTTTTTTTTAAGATTTTATTTATTTATTTGACAGAGAGATCACAAGTAATCAGAGAGGCAGGCAGAGAGAGGAGGGAAGCAGGCTCCCCACTGAGCAGAGAGCCTGATGCGGGACTCGATCCCAGGACTGTGAGACCATGAACCAAGCCAAAGGCAGAGGCTTAATCCATTGAGCCACCCAGGTGCCCCAGGCATTACTATTATTTAATTTATTTATTTGACAGACAGAGATCACAAGTAAGCAGAGAGGCAGGCAGAGAGAGAGGGGAAAGCAGGTTCCCTGCTGAGCAGAGAGCCTGATGTGGAGCTCGATCCCAGGACCCTGGGATCATGACCTGAGCCGAAGGCAGAAGCTTTAACCCACTGAGCCACCCAGGCGCCCCGCATTATTATTATTTTTTTAATTTTTTTTTAAAGATTTTATTTATTTATTTGACACTCCGATCACAAGTAGGCAGAGAGGCAGGCAGAGAGAGAGAGGAGGAAGCAGGCTCCCCGCTGAGCAGAGAGCGCGATTTGGGGCTCGATCCCAGGACCCTGGGATCATGACCTGAGCCGAAGGCAGAGGCTTTAACCCACTGAGCCACTCAGGCGCCCCCCGCATTATTATTTTTAATGGAGTTTGTGCCTAACAATTTAAAGACTTCTGGTCACATGTACTTGAAGACCGAAGTCTCCTGAATTTGGTCCTTTCATTTTTTTCTCTTTTTAATTTGTTTCTCCTTCAGGGTCAGCCTTAAAGTAGTCAAAACAAATGAGGGGAGGGCACCCCAAAGTCTGGGTGTGGGAGCAGCCAACAGCACCTCCTCAGGCTTTTCTCTCAGTGTTGGGGGTAGGGGGACTCTAGCCCCATCGTGGAGTGGTAAACTTCAGGCTCATCTGTAAAACGAAAAAAAATTGTGGAAATGTGGAAATATAAAGAATAGTATAATGAATAGTAATATACCACCTCCTCCCACTCCTGGCTTAAAAAAGGTGTTTTTCTTTAAACCAAGACCTAGGAGCCATCTGTTTCTCCTTCATTGCCCTGGATTTCATTAATAAAATGGGATTAGTATTCCCAAGGTATTTGTGTGAGAATTAAATGAGAGACTATAAACCAGGCAGGATGCGTGGCAAGTTCGCGCTGCATGTAGTTATCAGTGGGAACACTTTTAGAACTATTGCTATTATCGCTAGCCCCAAACAGAGCTTGGTTATAAAAGCCAGGAAAGGTCAGAGCTGTCGGAGGGAAACGTGTGACTTAGCCTTTGATAATAGAGCAGGGAGATGGCACGTTTCAGAGGAGAAATCAAGTGACGTCCTTACAGACTGAAGTGTAGCTTTTCTGATGTTCACATCTGGGAGGAGGCAGGCAGCGTTGGAGTTGCCGTTGGGAACGGACTGCGGGAGGACTAGCCACCTTCAGGGAAGGTGGGAGAGGCTCTGGTTCCTGTCTGTAGCCACAGCCTGGCTTCTTCCGAGATGAGTGTGGACCCAGACACTTGGCTGGGCCATCAAGTCTGGAAAGCAGGAGGCTGTTCTCTATATGTTTTGTCATGGGAAACACTTGTTCAATTCTTGAATAAAGCTCTACAGAGCCCTTGAACAACATCAGGAAGACGTTAGTGGGCCTTGTCTTGGTCATCAAGGTCTTTGTGAGAAATGCAGCTATGAAGCTTTCAAGGTGTCACCAGGGCCACTCTTTTAAAAAGATGTCTTTTCTGGGGTGCTTGGCTGGCTCAGTCAGTTAGGTGTCTGCCTGGGCTTCGGGTCATGATCCCAGGGTCCTGCGATCAAGCCCCGAATCGGGCTCCCTGCTCAACGGGGAGTCTGCTTCTCCCTCTGCCTCTGCCGCTCCCCCTGCTTGTGCTCTCTCTCTCAAATAAATAAGTAAAATCTTTAAAAAAAAACAAAAAAAACAAAAACTTTTCTGAGACCCCCCCCAGACCACACCCATTTCTGTGCTGTCTGAAAAGTCAGTGAACTTACTGTTTTTTGTTTGTTTGTTTGTTTTCAAATTATTCTGTCTCCTGGTTTTAGTCTTAGTTCTTAGGACTGAGGGCTTCTGAAAGCTGGTTTCACTTTCTGTTATTTTTATCCACAGTGTACATCATGGCCAACTAATAACCCCTCATGTGGAGATAAGGGCGTTCTGGGGATTCTTTCCTAATATTTGGTTCTGGGACTAGTTGTTATTTTTTTTTCGCAGAACCCATCATGTCCTAGCAGCTTTACTTTGACAGGCTACTTAGGATCTTTTTGGAACTATGTAGGATTTATGTCCTAAGGAGAGACACTCAAGTACTGTTTTCTTCTAAGATTGGTCGACATTATATTTCATCAAATCCAAGATGTCATCCATGTAAGACGCACCACTATTTGACATATCACTAAGAAAGAACACTGCCAATTAAAGCATGTCACCCATCAATTTTAAAACATCCTGATTTCAGATGTTAAGATGTGAAAAAAATACATGTTTTAAGATTGATGAGATGTGGATGAGATGAGATTCAAAACTGGATTGCCTAGAACAAGTCAAGAGTTCAAGTTCCGATGAGCAGATGTCTATCCCACCTGGGCTCTTCACATAGGGTCTGACACATAGCCTGGGGCCATCACTGAAATTGTCCTCTTCTCTCTCAACCTGCTTCTTGGCCTGACTCCCTTTGAGGTGCTGATTGCTGAGGCTTGAGTCTAGTTGTCTCAGCCAGAAATCTTATTACCAGACATGGCTCCTTCCTCAGCTTCTCGCCCACACCTAGTCTCTGGCTAGTTGACTCTACCTCTTCAGTATCTTTCTTACCTGTTCCCATGGTCCTTGCCTCACAACCACTTCCCTGGTGCTGGTCTCCACTGTCTCTTCTGTGGATGTTCATGGAACTTGCTAGCGGATGTCCTCGTCCCCGTATCCACTGTCACCCCTCCCAGTGGGTTCTCCGCAGGCAGTGGGTTGGAGCGTGTCCCTGCCTGGCTCGTGCCTTCTGTGCCCTCTGTGCTCCCCGGTGTCTTAGGATAACGTCCACATCCCCCTCTGGTTGACAAAGCCCAGCTTTTGCTGTTCAGTGTCCTTTCCCACCATTGCTCCCTCCCATTCTCCAGGCCAGTCCCCTGAACTTACTTCAATTCCTGGGATTGAGCTCCAGGCTCTTCCTCACCGTCAGGCCTTGTCTGAAAGCTCCTTCACTCCTGTCCACACAGACGCACAGAAGGACACAGATTCACCTCCTCTGCTTCTGTCCCGTTCCTCAGATTAGCCCCGCTGCCTTCAGGAGCCATGTCACCCAAGATTCTCCCGCTGGGACACTAACCAGTGTGGCTCTGGGGGGTAACCTAGGTTGTACCTGCCCGCTTCCGTGTCCGCCCTCCTCCCGGCACACCATCTGGCCCCGCTCTGGCCCCGCACACTGTCTGCAGCTTAGTGGGCACTGTCCGGCTGACAGAGTCGTTGCTTCATCTTCCTCTTACTTGTGAGGGGCCTCAGCTGCTGATGTTAATTCTCTTGCCTGGACTTGGGATTTAAGCCCAGATCCACAAAACCCCTGATTTTTCCAGTCTCGTGGCCGAAGCACAGAGCTTGGAGAGAAGACGGTCCCAAGGGCTCCTGTGGGAACTCACCTCAGCCTGGCCGGTCGTCCTGCGGCCCTGAGCCGCATCTCATCCGCCGGTGGCGGTGGATGGATTAGTCTGTCCTAGAGCTGGACGCCTCTCATTGCTCGGCTGTCGCTTCCCCTCTCTGCCTGGGGGGTATGTGCACGAGAGGAGGTGTCCTCCAGACTTTACTGGGAATGGAGGTGGTGTTGTCGCGGTGTGGGGGGCACCTGGTCAGGCTGGTGAATGTGTGGTTAGCCCTGTGCCTTGGTGTTTATTGTTTTCAGGCAACTTAACAGTCCTGAAGTTACAGCCAAGCAAGAGAGAGAGAGAGAGAGAGTGCGAGCGCTCGCAAGCCCTCTCATTAGGTTACAGTATTGGCCCCAGGGTGCAGTAGTTCAGGTTTCTAGAGATTTCCTCACCCTTGCCCCTGGGTTCCGTATCTCCGGTATGTGGGAAATTCTTCATTGAAATGGAGACTGAAAAGCCAGCCTAGGGGTGGCTGCTCATCTTGGATGAGTAGGTATTTAGTATTTTCTGTGAGCAAGGCCCCGTGGAGGTCTTGGAGGGAGAGAGAAGACAGAAAGCCTCAGGGCCTCAGGGATGGACACACTCATCTGCATTCTCATCCTGTCCCTGGTTAGCCGTGTGCCCTCGGGTCATTGGCTCATGAGCCCTCTGTGTTTCTTGTCTCCCTGTCAAAGAAGGTGACAGTAATTTCATGAACCAGCCAGTTAGGGTGTCTCTAGTTGCCAAGAGCCTCACATAAGGAATCCTCTTGAGGTGGGACAAGCCACCCTTGACCCAGGTGAATTGTGGAGGGTTAATCCAGTGGCTCCATGGAGCACTGCTCCCACCCCACCCCTGGTAGCCTCCATGCATTGCATGTCTCAGCAGCCTACTTCTCTTGGTCCCCAAATGGCTCTGCATTGCAGACAGCAAGGTCCAGAGGCAGAAAAGTGGTCTCTTCCACATACCTCATTTTGAGAGAGGAAAAAACGGTGTGGGAGCCCTCAGCAGGTGTTCCTCAGGTCAATTGCCCAGAATTTCCACAGTGGCCTGTTCTACTCCAGTCCCCACCAAGAGCAGTAGAATGACCAGAATTGACCAAGAGACCCACCTGTGGGGCTGGCTTTCCCTCTGCCATCCTCTGGCACCAGGCTATCCAGCCTGAACAAATTTGAGGTGGGCGGCTAGTGGTGAACCACCCTCAGGGTTCCAGAACCTTCCAGGTCCCGAAGGCCCTGTGCAGCACCTGGAGGACAGCTCAGACACAGGCGAGGTGCTGCCTGCCCCGCTTTCCTTCTCAGGGAGCATGCAGACTTGAAAGGGGATGGTGTGTCCCCTCCAGGGGGTTAACAGGCAAAGGGAAGCAGCATCAGCATCTGCATTTCAGGATTTTAGGGGGTGATGCCTAAAACTAGATTCGCTCGTCGGCCTTGGTGGGCGTTTTGCGGCATCCGTAGTCTGGAGGACATTGCCTATGGAAAGAGAAGCTGCCTTGGCTGCTTAGTGAGCTCTCCGGAGAGCAAGGCTGTGCTCCTGAGCGGTGTGTGTGGAAATACCTGAATTGCTAGAGCTCGAGTCATCGGTATGTATCTAGGTTTCTGGGGGCTGGTAATTATTGCTTAATCCTCTCCCAAGCATAGGTCAGCCACCATCTTTTGCCTTCTCTGTAATGTTCCAGTCTCTGTTCCTGGAGATGTTGAAACCGGCTCTGGCCATCCTCCCATTTCCCCAGAGCACCTCTGCTGCGCCCTGTGCCCCTTGCTGTTAGTTTGCAGAGCAGTGTAGCAGAGAGAGCACTGGTCCAGGAGTCCGAAGCTGTGTGTCCCTTTGATGGAGTCCCACTGGTTTTATTTTTGCTTTTACTTCCCTGGCCTCAGGAGACATATTTAGAAAAATGTTGCCACAGCCGATGTCAGGACATTACTTACTGCCTGTGCTCTCTTCTAGGATTTTTATGGTGGCACGTCTCACGTTTAGGTCTTTCATCCATTTCGAGTCTATTTTTGCATATGGCGTAAGGAAGCTGTCCAGTTTCATTCTTCTGCAAGTGGCCGTCCAGTTTTCCCAACACCATTTGTTGAAGAGACTGTCTTTGTCCTGTTGCATATTCTTTTCTGCTTTGTTGTGGATTAATTGACCATGTAATTGTGGGTTTATTTCTGGGCTCTCTGTTCTGTTGATCTATGTGTCTGTATTTGTGCCAGTACCATGCTGTCTTGATCACGACAGCTTTGTAAGATAGCTTGAGGTCTGGAATGGTGATGCCTCCAGCTTTGCTTTCCTTTTTCCAGATTGCTTTCGCCATTTGGGGTCTTGTGTGGTTCCATATCAATTTTAGGATTTTTGTAATTATACTGGAATTAAAATAAAATCATAGAAAATAGCTGTGTGTCCTGATTTTGGCTGTTTACTAACATGCTGTGATTTAGGTGAGTCTGTAACCTCAGGTCAGGGGGTGGGGCAGCCTCCATTGCCTTCTCAGGCCTGTGCAGACATTGCCAATCAGTCGTGGCTTTCTTGCCCTGCACTGCCTCGGGCCTGGCCTACACTCAGGCTTAACATCCTTTTCCCTACAGGTAGGCAGCCATTGTCGATGGGATACTTGAGATGCAATTGGTTTTCCACCCCAGAACCAGGAACCCCAGGGCCCCTGTAGTTTTGTCATTTCTCTTTGGCAGAGTGGATAAAAGCTGATGGTTTCCTCCTCTGTTGTGATGTCGTCTGCTTTTTAAGAGCCTTATGAGAATGCCATCAGAAACCGTATTCCTGGAGGACCTGGTATTATCAAGGGTTGTTGCACAGGGGAATGGTGGCAACAGGGCCTGCCTTGGTCTTGTTCTCTGAGAAATCACCAGCACCTAGCCCAGTGCCTGGGTCATAATAGGACTGAGCTGCTTGTGGAGCTGAATGAATGAGTTTGGGGGTGGTGGTTTGCACGAGAAAGCATGCCACCCCATCTCTGTAGGAGGGATCCTGGGGACTACATATATGCTTTGGAAAAGCTGCTTCCCTCCTTCTTTTGGATATTATTAGAGTTGTAAAAGCCTTCTCTGGATTTCTTCTCTCTGAATTTGCATTTTGGCTTTCAAAGCCTTTGAGATAGAATTCAAAGCAAAGCTTCAGCCTGGGAGAGGAGGCAGCTTCATTGCAGCGGGGGCTGGGGAGCTATTAGGTCCCTCTCCTGGTCCCCAGCAGCTTCGCCAGCTCTGAGCCTTGCTCCCCTGCCACCTTCCCTGCCTGCTCCTTCCCAGCGCCTCCCCCTGCTCTGCTCTCGCGCATCTTCCCTTCTGTATCTCTACAGCCATTTCTTAATGGCTTTGAGGGTCAACTTCCTGGCTGAGGGCTCACCTCATGAAGCCCCCTGCAAGTGGCCGGCATGTCTTTGACCAGCCGGGAAAGTGTGCTCCCTGCCAGTAGTGGCCGAAAGGAAGTGGGTACAGTGTGGTCCCTGCATGCGAGGCCTCACTGAACAGAAGCCTCCTAGCCAGTTCTCGGTTTGCGGGAGGCCGACCAGGGCTCAAGAAAGTAGCCCCCCGGTGGGTAGGAGACAAAGCTGGGGACCAGCTGCAGAGGCACTGCAGAGTCTGCGGCACACGGAGCAGGACGGCCCCTCGGCGCCTGGGGGGCTCAGCTACTGAGCATCTGACTCTTGATTTCTGCTCAGGTCACGATCTGGGGGCTGGGGTCGTGAGATCCATCGCTGCCTGGGGCTCTGCGCTCAGCATGAAGCCTGCTTGAGATTCTCTCTCTCCCTCCCCCTCTGCCCCTCCCTTGTTAGTGCACATGCCCTCTCTCTAAAATCAATCAATCAATCAATCTTTGGGGGCACCTGTGTGGCTGTCAGTTGAACTTCCAACTTTTGGTTTGGGTTCAGGTCACGGTCTCAGCATCCTGGGCTCCAGCCCCGGGTCGGACTCTGTGTGGAGTGTGGAGCTTGCTTCAGATTCTCTCCCCGCTCCTCCCGCCCCGCCCCTTTCCGGCTTGCAGGGGTTCTCTCGCTCGCTCTCTCTCTCGCTCTCGAATAAAATAAATAAATCTTTAAAAAGAAGTAGGATGATCACAGGAGAACGGGGGCAAAAGGGAGGGTGTCCGACAAGTGCCTTGAGTGAGGAACGGGCAGGCTTCTCCCCACTTAGTGTTACCCCCGTCACTCACCTCCAGGTGTGCGCCTTGGGTCTAACCCTTTCAGATTGATTGTATGATGTCTCCATCTTGGTGGCCTTCTGTTCTCGCTTTCACACTGCTGTCCCCCAAGAAGAGAAAAATGCCTTGGGCTGTCCTTAAAAATATGTGCAAAGAAGACAAAGAACATCTGGCTGTTCATTTTCCTATAGAAGAGCTTCTCTCTCCTTCCTCCTGTGAACACTGATCCCAGGCCAGACTAGGGAAGGGACAAATTTTATTTTTTAATTGAGGTATAATTGACATATCACATTCTATTAGTTTCAGTGGCACAAGGTAATGATTCAATATTTGTATACGTTGCTAAATGATCACTGTAATAAGTCTAGTTAACATCTGTCACCGTATGTAATTACAAATAATTTACTTTCTCGTGATGAGAACTTTAAAGATTTACTCTTCTAACAACTTTCAAATATGCAATATATTAGTCCACCCTTCCCGTGGGGGATATGTTCCAAGACCCCAGTGGACGCCTGATTCCACGGATAATACCTAAATACATTTTTTTCATATGTAGATAATATGTATATATGCCCCTAAGATAAAATTTAATTGACAAGTTAAGCCTAGTAAGAGATTAACAAGAATAACAATGAAGTAGAACAATTCTAACCATGTCCTGTAATAAAAGTTATGTGAATGTGGTGTCTCTCTCACATATCTTATGTACCATACTCCTCCTTCTGATGATGACAATGTGAGGTTGGAAAATGCCTGTATGGCGAGGGGAGGGGAGGTAAATGATGTGGGCACTGTGATGTAGTGTAAGTATTGTTGACCTGATGAGTCATCAAAAGGGGGATCATCTGGGGCACCTGGGTGGCTCAGTGGTTAAAGCCTCTGCCTTTGGCTCAGGTCATGATCTCAGGGTCCTGGGATCGAGTCCCACATTGGGCTCTCTGCTCAGCAGGGAGCCTGCCTCCTCCTCCTGTCTCTCTCTGCCTGCCTCTCTGCCTACTTGTGATCTGTCTGTCAAATAAAAAAAAAAAGGGGGGGGGATCATCTGCTTCCAGACCATGCCGACCCTGGATAACTGAAACCACACAAAAGCGGCGGCTTCGGGACAGTGTTATTAACTGTAGTCACTATACTGTACATTACATACTCATGACTTATTTATACCTGGGATTTTGTACCTTTTGACCCATTTCACCCATTTTATCCACCCCCCCCCAACCCTTAGCCCTCACCTTTGGCAACCACCAGTCTGTTCTCTGTATCTATGAGTTCCATTTTTTGTTTTTCTGATTTCCATGTATGACATCACACTGTGTGTGTCTTTCTAAGTCTGACTTACTTCACTTAGCACAGTATATCCTTAAGGTCCATCCGTGTTGTCACTAATGGCAAGATTTAGCTCTTTTTTTATGGCTGAATAAAGTGCCATTATATGTATCTACCACACTTGATCCTCTTGTTCACTGGTAAACACTTAGGTTGTTTCTAAATCTTGGCTGTTGTAAGTGATGCTATATTGAATGTGGGGGTGGATACAGCTTCTCAAGTAAGTGGTTTTGTTTTCTTTAGATAAATACTCAGAAATGGAATTGCTGGATCCTGTGGTGGTCCTATTTTTAAATTTTTGAGCTATCGTCCTGTGATTTTTTTTCATAGTTGCTGCACCAGTTTATATTTCCAGCAACAGTCCATGCAGGTTCTCTTCATATCCTCACCAACACTTGTTATTACTCGTCTTTTTGAAAGTAGCCATTCTGACAGGTGTCAGGTGGTATCTCACTGGTTTTGGTTTGCATTTCCCTGATGATGGGTGATGTCGAGCACCTTTGCTTATACCCATTGGCCATCAGTATGTCTTCTTTCGAAAAATGTCCATTCAGCTGCTCTGCCCGTTTTTTTTTTTTTTTTTAAGGTTTTATTTATTTATTTGACAGACAGAGATCACAAGTAGGCAGAGAGGGGGAAGCAGGCCCCCTGCTGAGCAGAGAGCCCTAGCGGGGCTCAATCCCAGGACCCTGAGATCATGATCTGAGCTGAAGGCAGAGGCTTTAACCCACTGAGCCACTCAGGTGCCCTCCTCTGCCCATTTTTAATTGTTTTTCTGCTATTGAGTTTTATGAGTTCCTTATATATTTTGGATATTAACTCATTATCAGATCTATGGTTTGTAAATGTCTTCTCCAATTCCGTAGGTTGCCTTTTCATTTTGTTGATAGTTTCCTTTGTTATGCAGAAGGGTTCTTGTTTGATGTGTTTGTTTTTACTTGTTTGTTTTTACTTTTGTTGCTTTTGCTTTTATTTTTGCTTTTGGGGTCAGATTCAAAAAATCATTGTGAAGACCAATGTTAAGGAACTTATCACTTATGGTTTCTTCTAGGAGTTTTATGGTTTCAGGTGTAATATTCAAGTCTTTAATCCACTTTGAGTTAATTTTTGTGGATGGTGGAAGATAGTGGTTCAGTTTTGTTCTTTTGCATGTGTTCGTTCAGTTTTCCCAATGCTAATTAGTGAGATAGTACTTTCTCCTTTGCATGTTCTTGGCTCCTTTGTCATAGACTGACTCACCATATGTGCATGGGTTTATTTCTGGGCTCTCTATTCTGTTTCAGTGATCTATGGGTATGTTCTTATGCCAATACCATACTGTTTTGATTCATAGTTTTGTAATACAGTTTGAAATAAGAGAGTGTGATGACTCTAGCTTTGTTCTTCTTTCTCAAGATTGCTTTGATTATTCAGGGTCTTTTGTGGTTCCATACAAATTTTAGGATTGTTAGTTCTAGCTCTGTGAAAAATGCCATTGGGCTTTTGATAGGATTACATTGAATCTATAGATTGTTTTGGGTTGTATGGACATTTAATTTAATTAATTTATTTTTTAAAGATTTTATTTATTTATTTGATACAGAGAGAGCGAAATGAGAGAGGGAACACAAGCAGGGGGAGTGGGAGAGGGAGAAGCAGGCCTCCCGTCGAGCGGGTAGCCCGATGCAGGGCTCAGTCCCAGGACCCTGGGACCATGACCTGAGCTGAAGGCAGATGCCCAATGACTGAGCCATCTAGGTTCTCCTCCTATGGACATTTTAACACTATTAGTTATTCCAATCCACGAGCACAGACTATCTTTCCATTTATTTGCGCTTTCATTCTCTTTCATCAGTGCGCAGGTCTTTCATCTCCTTATTAAATTTATTCCTAGGTATTTTATCCTTTTTGCATAATTACAAATGGTATTGTTTTCTTAATTTCTCTTTTGATTATTTGTTACTAATATAAAGAAATGCAACAGTTTTTTTTTTATTATTGCTTTTGTTATCCTGCATTTGTTTATCCTAACAGTTTTTTTGTGGCATGTTTAGGGTTTCATGTATGTAATATGTCATATACAAATTGTGTCAGTTTTTCTTTTCTGATTTGGATGTGTTTTATTTTATTTTATTTAAAGATTTTGTTTATGTATTTGAGAGAGAGACAATGTGAGAGAGCATGAGGGGGGAGAAGTTCAGAGGAGAAGCAGGCTCCCCATGGAACTGGGAGCCTGATGTGGGACTCGATCCCAGGACTCGGGGATCGTGACTTGAGCCGAAGGCAGTTGCTTAACCAACTGAGCCACCCAGGCGCCCTTGGATGTGTTTTATTTCCTTTTCTTTCTTTTTCAAAATCTTTAAGAGATTTTATTTATTTATTTGAGGGAGACAGACAGAGGTAACAACAGAGATTGCGACAGAGAGCACAAGTGGGGAGGACAGGGAGAAACAGGCTCCTGGATGAGCAGGGAGCCTGAAGTGGGACTCAATCCCAGGACCCTGAGACAAGGGCTAGACCTGAAGGCAGATGCTTAACCGACTGAGCCACCCAGGTGGCTTATTTCTTTTTTTCCTTTTCTTGTCAAATTGCTCCAGATAGGACTTCCAGTATTATGTTGAATAACAGTGGTGAGAGTGGGCATCTTTGTCTTGTCCTTGATCTTAGAGAAAAACCTTTCACATTTTCATTGTTGAGTATGATATTAGTTGTGGGCTTGTCATGCATGGCCTTATTATATTGAGGTATGTTCCCTCTATACCTACTTTGTTGAGAGTTTTTATCATAAATGGATGTTGAATTTTCTCCATCTATTGAGATGATTATATGATTTTATTTTATTTTTTATTAATATCATAGAACACACTGATTGATTTGTAGATGTTGAACCAGCCTTGAATCCCTGGAATAAATCCCACTTAGTTATGGTGTGTTCTCCTTTTGATACGTTGTTGCATTTGGCTTACTAATGTTTTGTTGAGGATTTTGTGTCTGTGTTCATCAGAGATATTGGCCTTTAACTCACTTTTTTTTTTTTTAAAGATTTTATTTATTTATTTGACACAGAGAGAGAGATCACAAATAGGCAGAGAGACAGGCAGAGAGAGGAAGGGAAGCAGGCTCCTGCTGAGCAGAGAGCCCGATGCGGGGCTTGATCCCAGGACCCTGAGATCATGACCTGAGCCGAAGGCAGAGACTTTAACCCACTGAGCCACCTAGGCGCCCCTGTAACTCATTTTTTTTGTGGTCTCCTTATCTGGTTTTTGTATCAGGGTAATGCTGGTCTCATAAAAGCATCATCTTTTGGATGGAAGCATCATCTCCTCTTCTATTTTTTGGAAGCATTTTTTGAGAAGAATTAATTAATTGCTTTTTGGATATTTGGTGGAGTTCACCATGGAAGCTGTCTGGTCCCAGGCTTTCATTTGTTGGGAGGTTTTTAATCACTAACTTGATCTCCTTACTAGTAATAGGTGTGTTCAGATTTTCTATTTCATGATTTAGTCCTGGTAGGGGAGGGAGATTTATTCCAACCATGCCTTTTAGAATTTATGGGTTAAGTTATTCATTTATCCATTGCGTAGGTAGAAAGTACAAGCATAGAGACCAATAAAAGGAGCAGGATACTCCGTCCTCCAGGAGCTTACAGTTTGTCCAGAGATCTTTTCTAAAGAATAAATTTTATCAAAACATTTTATTTATTTGTGAAAGAGAGTATGGGGTGTGGGAAAGGGCAGAGGGAGAAGGAGAAGCAGACTCCCCACTCAGCAGAGAGTCCCAATGTGGGGCTTGATCCAGGACCCTGGGATCATGCCCTGAGCTAAAGGTAGACAGTTAACTGACTGAGCCACCCAGGTGCACCTAACAATAAATTCTTTTTGAATAATTGATATGTTCCCATGGTTTAAATGTCAGCAAATCAAAAGAGAAAAAGTTAAGCGTCTCTTCCCCTCTCTTCCAGCCATCTAGTTCCCGCTCGAGGGGTAACTACTGTGAGTAATGTCTTCTGTCTCTTTCTGAAGACATTCTCTTCATGTCGTTCAGTGGCTTTTAACAGGCCCCAGAAGGTGGAGCTCATCAGGACAACCCAAGCAAAATCTTCTAAGGGCACATGACTGCAGCCATCAGGCGATGGGATCAGGGAGGATGGGCAGGCAGAGAGATTCTGAAAAAGATATCCCGGAGGGCTTGAGTATAATCCCCGCTCCAGCCCCAGCCCTGGGTCTCGCCAGACAGGAGAGATATTTACATGCAGGAATGGACATAATAATACAAGATTTCACTAGAGACGAAGGTCACATTCCTGGTACTTCCAGACAGACAGTGCCCTCCCCCAGAGGACCGAGACAGCAACAGTGGGTCTGCCGTGGCTGGGTGGGGCTTTAAGAAAGCTTACTGTCTTCATCCTTTCTGGGCTTCCTGTTCCTCATTTATGAAACCCCTAATCTAGGGTTTTAAACTTTTTTTTTCCTTGAGCCCCTGTAGCAGTCTGAAGGAACCCATAGACTTCTTTAAATGCATGCGTGAAACATGCAGGATTATAAATGAAAACAATGACACTGACATATGGCAGTTTCCCCACATGGTGGCCCCTGAGTAGTCCCACCGGACAGAGACTCCTGCTCTGAGGAGGGCCACGGCCAGGTTCCGGCTCCCACGGGCTGCTCCGCATCTTGGCACTGCTTGGGGCCTGGTGGTGTTCGCTAGAAGACAGGGGGAAAGATCCCTCTGAGGCGACTTCACAATGAGTCAAATGAACAATCCCTTTCTCCCCATAATTAGCTTCCCCTCTGTCCACACAGGTCTCTCCTAACTGAAGAGGACTAGGTTTCCAAAAGGTAGCAGCGCTGTTCTGGGAGACAGAATCCCAGCCTGCTGGGGAGAGAGGGGCAGCAGCTGCCCTCACAGCCGGGCTTCTCTAGCCTGGTGGAGAATTTCGGAGTCGGCCTGCACAGGTCTTACGCTGTGTTACGGTCTCCATCCTGGTCGCCGGAGTCTTAGCCTTGGAGAGGGATGGTGGCCTGCCAAGCTTCTGTTGCCGGCGTGTGACGGGGCCACTGGGCCTCACAGGTGCCTGTCTCAGGACTGGCCTGCCAGCAGATGCAGAAGAAAGTTAGGTTCCTGCCGTTGCCCTTTTGCCCTCCTCCTTCTGGTGTTGGGCATGGCACCCCTGGAGGGAGGTCGGTGTTTTAAGCAATGGAGTCTTGGGTGGCCTAGGCCACATGTTTTCTTTGCGGATAATTTAACATCGGCTAAGACGACATCAAGGATTTTGTGCGCCTGTGGAAGGCGCTGAGCCGTGCGATGACTCCCAGTGGGCCAGCCTCCCTCCAGACACCACAGCGCGGCCTTCAGTCGTCCCTCTGCTGGGAGCTGGGGGCTCTGTGCGCCGGGAGCTGCTGTTTCTGGTATGTGTGTTCATGTGCGCTGCAGTCAGTACCTGAACTGTAATTGAAATGGCCGATTTTCAAAAATCTATTAGAAGCCAAAATTGCCTTCAGTAGGAGAGCGTCAGAAGGGCCGGGTTCACACACGCGTTCTGCCGTGTGGATACACGGGCTCCTTCAGAGTCCGTGCCTCCAGGACCCAAATACGGTCTCTTAGGAAGATGTCCATCTGCATATCATTCTTTCCACTACACGGCAAATCCTCCATTTCCTCCGTCTCCTGCGGGTCCTCTCTCTCACACAGAGACGTGTACATTCGTTAAGGCAAAGAGACAAAGAGGGAAAAAACCCACAAGTTTTATCCATCCATTTATTCCAAAATTATACATTGCGCCTTTGGCCCTTGCTAGGTATGAGGCACTGTCCTGAGATAAACCGTAGTCAAGACGCGCACAGTCCCTCCTTCCATGGCGTGTATAGCCTAGAAGGAGGAGATGGACAAGATGCAAATAAACAAATGTGCTAGGAAAGTATTGGGTGCCAGTGCTCTCCAGATAAGTGGTCTTAGGATGTGACAGTGTGACTGAGTGGTCACTCTCCGCAGGGCAAGCAGGGAATGCCTGCCACCCAGAGGAGTGGACTAGTGTCAGAAGATGTGGGAATCGGGGACATGGCATCAAGGCATGACAGGCATCATGGGCAGGCCCATGCCTGTCAGGTTTAAGGCACAGAGAGAAAGCCGGAAGGTGGAGTTGATGAGAGGCAGGAGCCAGATCAGAGGACGTGATGTCCTCATTGAAGGTTTCCAAGCAAGTGAGTGAAAAATTCCCTCCGACTCAATTAAATGACTCATAATTCCCATCAGGTGCACACAGTGGGGTTTACGTGGGGGACCTCAGCAGAGAACAGCAGAAGGTAGCTGGAGCCAGCTGGAGTTTGTGCGGCATTTAACTCGCTGCTCACTGCGTGTCATTTCATCTAGACCCTACAACAGCCCCACGAGGGGAGCATTGTTACCGGCTGTTTATCTACCAGAAAAGCAAAGTGCAGAGGTGGAGGGATTCACCTGTCCAGAGGGCAGACCTGGGATTCGAAACCCACTGTGCAAGCGCCAAGCCTCTGCTCCCTATACCTTCCTGGAAATGGACCCCTAGACAGCTTTTTTATTATCGTTGTCGATTTATTTTTATTACTTATTTTTTTAAAACCCATGACTGATTTATTTATTTAGTAGTCTATACCCAAGTGGGGCTCAAACTCATGACCCCATGGTCAGGAGTCTCATGCTCCTTTGAGCCAGCCGGGTGCCCCATACTACTTATTTAATAGATGTGAAACATTTGAACACTACTGAGATGGAGTAGTTTTTCATGTGTCTATTTTTAAACTTATAATAAAAACATACAATATAAAATGTCATTTTAACCACTTTCAAGTGTACAGTTCAGTGGCACTAAGTACATTCACACTTTCTTGCAACCGTCACCACCATCTATTTCTAGAACTTTTTTGTCATTATGGATGTGCCTAGTCTAGATATTTTATATAAGTAGAATCATCCAGTATTTGTCCTTTTTGCCTGGCTTCTTGGATTTAGGTCTTTAGGGTTGGTTCACGAAGTAGCATACGTAGGAACATTATTCCTTCTTATGGTTGAATAAAGTCCCATCGTGCATACATATCACATTTTGTCTGTCGATCTGTTGATGGAATTTCCACCTGGTGCAGCTTTTCACACAGAGACAGGACCTTACGTCTACTCACTCCTGTTCTGGGGATGCTTTCTGATTCCTGGCAAATCTGTGTTTGTCCCAGGTTGGGGGTGACCCTCCACTGTGTGTGTGGTTAGAGTTGCTGAGTTTAAGGTAACTAGCCTTGCTCTATTGAAAAAACTCAAGGGGGTGGTGTCTGGGTTACTCTATCCATTGAGCCCCTGACTCTTGATTTTGGCTCATGTCATGATCTCAGGGTCATGAGTTCAAGTCCCACCTAGGGCTGTGGAGTCAGCTTGTCCCTCTCCCTCAGCTCCTTCTCCAGTCACTCTCTCTCTCTCTCTCAAATAAATACTTAAAACACACACACACACACACACACACACACACACACACACACAACTCAAGAGGAACACTGTAATTGTTCTTGTGCCAACACCAGTTCTAATTAGGTTCTCCCACTGTCCGCTCTGTAGACAGAGAGCAGCAGAGAGGTCCACAGGGGTTATTTCTTTGTTTACTTCTAAGCAAAATCATTTCCTGTAGATGGAAATTTAGCTCACCTTCAAAATTCTCCACAGTAGCCACCCAGGAGCCCCAAGTCTCTGCTGGGGGACCCTGGGCAGGCCATGTCTATCTGGCTTTGGTGTCTGCGTCTAAAATGATATTAAACTTCTTCTAAGAGCTCATGTGTCCTTCCCAGACAGAGAGGTGAAGTTCGTTTCTAACTCTACTCTGGGTTCTTCCTTGCTATTAGTACATTAAGCCCGTGCCTCTCTCCTCTTTGAGAAGCTGCTGGTCAGTGTCCCTTGTAGTAATCCTATATTCCCGTGATGGGATGACAAAGCCAACTCCCGGATGTTGGGCCCAGGGACTGCTGCTGTCCCCACCCCTTAAACTCCCCTCCCCCTCACTGGGGTGCAGCGAGACAGGGGGTGCCCTTCCCTCCCAGCAGCCTTTGTCTGGATGCCTGGAAGTGCTGGGTGGCCTTGGGAAGTGTGATTTATGTCTTCCTGGATGAACTGCCGCCGCTTTCATTGCCAGGAAAGCAACGATGCTGGCGGCTACCTGTTTCCTCAGCTGCAGGACAGGAGAAAAGCCATGCTGCCTCAATGTCCCCTGAGGCACTAGGCCGCTCACGGCCAGTTTTCTCTTTCAGAGTCATAAATCTGAGAAATCCGGTGCTGCAGCAGGTGCTGGAGAGGAAGAGTGAGGTCCTGTGTGTCCTGACCCAGAGGATAGTGACGACGCAGCCGTGTGTGATATCAGAGCACATTCAGATAGAGGAGAAGTGTGGCGGCATGGTGGGGATCCAGACCAAGACGGTGCAGGTGTGTGTGCCGGGGGGCAGGCACGGGCTCCATGGGCTCAGCAGCCTCTCGGGGCCCAGTCCTTGCGGCCGGGGGCAGGGGCCTCTTGAGGTGGTGTCTTCATTTGCCAGGACTCTTCTGCAGTGAGCTAACAGAAATCCAGCTCAAACCGGCTTAAATGAGAACTAATTTAGGGCTCATGTAACTGAAACATTCGGGGTTGTCTGGCTTCAGTCACTGCTAGGTCGAGATTCAGAATTGTGCAAAACCGCACGCACTGCCTTCCCTGGGGGTAGATCCCCGCGCAGGTGGGCGTTCTCCCTGTGGTGCGGCTTTCGTCCGGCTTGCTGCCGCCCCAGCGGGAAGTGTGCTCTGGGTAGGCTCTCGCTGGACCATCCCTGGTTGTAGCCATTCCTGAAGCAGACCCAAGGCCAGGGCTCTAGGGCCCTCAGAATGGCCATGCAGGCTTGGTCGGGTGCCTTCTCAAAAGAAAATGGGTCAAAGGAATACTGAATGCATAGGTAACTGCCAGAGCCCCTCAGAGTCAGGGTCTCAGAATGATTACTTTGGGATCAACTGCCTTAAATCCTTTATGGACTGAGTGAGGGAAGGTGAAGAGCAGTATATGTGTCTCTATACACATAAACAGAAGCTTCTGGATTAAAATAGAGACAGTCCTATCAGGCTGACCCCTGAGCCAGTACTGAACTTCTGTGGAACAAGAGGCTACCAATCCCAAACTGTTTCCTCCACAGCTTGCCACGTGCCTGATGTCCTATTCTTAGAGATTCGCTTCCTGGGGTAACTTGGCTTTTGCTAGAGGACCTGGGAAAGTTGTATCTGGAAGGAAATGGAGACAGAGGTCTGGTCTGGAGCTGGACTCTCTGTGGGGCAGTGATGAGGGAGATGCCCGACAGGAGAGAGCTTTGGCCGGCCCTGCCAGGGTTTCTGCCCATGGTGCCCCCCCCCCCCCCCCGCACAGGCCTGGCACCTGCTGGCAATCAGGAGGCTGCCTGTCCTCACACCAACCAGGATCAAGTTGCTAAATGGAGTCTCTGATCTCCAGTGTTGAGGCAACGATCTCCCTAGGCCATCATGGGAAAGGGTCATATTTGTTTTTTTTGTTTGTTTGTTTTTTTAAGATTTTATTTATTTATTTGACAGAGATCACAAGTAGGCAGAGAGGCAGGCAGAGAGAGAGGAGGAAGCAGGCTCCCCGCCAGGCAGAGAGCCCGATGTGGGGCTCGATCCCAGGACCCTGGGACCACGACCTGAGCCGAACGGAAGGGGTCATATTTGTAACAGTGTTGAGAGGAGAGAGCTGTAGTGCCTGACTGTTTGGCATTTCCTGGCCATCCCCCTCTCATCCTTTCCTCTCCTCCTTCCTGCCCCCACTCTGGGTTTGTCGAACAGCACAGTGTGCTGTCCACCGAGTCTGGAATGATGCCCTTTTGGGGGCTTCTTGGTCTTAGCAAGGTTCTTCCAGTCAGACTTTGACATTGGATTTTCATCATTGCCTGGGGTGTTAAAGTGGTTACTCTAATCCTGTGTGAGGCAAATGAGGAGTTATCTTGTTTATCTTCTTTATTCAGTACCAGAGACCTGGCCTCACTGTCTCCCACACTCTGAAATCCCACTTTTGCGTCCCCACAAAAGTTTGCTTGTTTACTTCCCAGTATGTGCCCTACATCACGAAGCCCACAGGGATAAAATCCTTACCTCTGCTGGCCGGCTTTTGTTTTTGCTGAATGCCTCTCATGCTCAAGGCCACAGCCGGGGGTGGGGGGTGGCGTGAGAGAAACGTGGGGTGGGGGGTCTGAGCACACAGGTGGCAACGTGCGCTCTCACTCACAGGTGTCTGCAAAGGAGGACGGGAACATCACCAAGGACACCAACGTGGTGCTAGAGATCCCGGCTCCCACCGCCATCGCCTATAGCGTCATCGAGCTGTACGTGAAACCGGATGGCCAGTTCGGTGAGTGCCGCCTCTGGCTCTGGGCATGAGAGGAAAGAGATGGGAAGTGTGGGGGTATCCTGGGACAAGTGAGGAAGGTGGGCTGCTTCGGGAGGACGTTGGTGTGGGCGAGATTTTACCCACACAGCACAGGGTCAGCAGCGTGGCCTCTGCCATCAGACTGGGTATCAGCCCTGGAGCTATGGTGCCTTTTTAGTGAGGCCTCAGGCAAGTTGTGGATGTCGCTGAGCCTTCACTCCCCATCTCTGGAAGTGGTGAGGCATTCCCTGGCAGGGCTGAGGTGGGGATTCCGTGGGAGGAGCCCCTGAAGTGCCCGGTGTGGTGAATGTTTAGTAAGTACTCTGTCTCACCTCTTAATCGTACCATCAGCAGCAGCAGCATCTCACCTTCCTTCACCCCCAGTATGAAACCAAAAACGTGGCACTTGACCTTGCTCTGCTGATCACCAGTGTTCAAAGCCAGGAGATCCTGGTTGTTGCATCATTTGAAGAAAACAAGAGCTTTAGCTTTGCACTCATGTCTGCTGATCTTGGACTCGGGGTGGCCCCTCCCTCATGCTGGTCCTAGGAAGAGGTTGTGTGGAGCCTGAAAACTGACCCCTTCAGGGAGCCGTGAATGCATAAATGTAATACAATGATTGACTTTTTCGGGTATAATAGTGTCATGGTTATGTTTATAAAAAAGAGTCTTCGTTTTTAGAGATTTGTACTGAAGTCTTCACGGATGAAATGGTAACACATCTGTGGTTGGCTTCGGAGATAATTTGGGTAGAGCGTATGGTGTGTGTGCGTGGAGTCCAGAGTGGTAAAGAGTAATCATCGAAGCTGGTCAGTGGGTATGTGGAGGTTCATTTGACTCTATTCTTGTGCCATTTCACCTTTTCCATAAGGAGAATGTTTTAAAAGGGGTGCCATAATAGACCATGCACATATCTACTGGGGTCTCCTGCTCCCCCCGCCCCACTTTGTTCTCCGTAAGGTTAGGGAGGAGGAAGTTGTCCGAGAGTCAGCCTTTTGTGTGCACTTGGCCCACACGAGGTCACCATGCCGTGGAGCCACAACTACAGGCACTTAGAACGTGGACCGTCCCAATGGGATAGTCACGAGCTCCTGGGTGCACGAGCCGCCACAGGAGACACACATGAGGCATGGGCTGCAGTGGCAGGGACTCCTCTCTCTTTACACATGGAGCAGCCTGCGTTTCAGGGAGGTGACAAAGAGTGAGGGTGTCAGTTTGAAGAAGCCAGTCTGGAGAGGTTGGTCAGGACACATGAAATGCCAGGAAGACCAAGAATTAGGCCATTGTTCCAAATCTGTTTCGTTGGCATTTTTATTACTTTTTCTGTCTCTTTGGAAGACTTCTGTGTACTGAACAAACTGCATCATTAAGAGGATTCTTTTGTCCCTGCTTCTGTTATCAGCACGTTACCACACGCATGTGCATGGCTCCAGACTAAGATGTAATCCGGGCCTGGTTACCTGTCCAGCCGGGCCGGCGCGGTTATCAGCCTCTTGAAAGCTCGGCCTGCACCTGGGGCTGCCCTGAGTGCTTCTGAGGACTTTCGGCAGCTGGGAATCAGGCCGGGGCTGCCACTCCAGGCTGTGGTCCCACGTGGGACCCCCTCCTGTTTCTCCGAGGAGGTGGCAGCATCCTGCTCTGCTTGCATCCCTGTTGGGGCGCCTGTCGCTCCTATGGGGAGCCTCTCTCCCCTCAGACAGGCTTGGGAAGACCGCCTTGTCTGGCTGTGGCTCTCCTGTTTGCATCTCGATTTCAAACCTTTTGTCTTGGCTGGCTTCTGCTGTCTTTGACAATAGCCTCCCCTTTTGCTGTGGAGAAGTGGAGAAGAGGTGCCTGGGGTGGGGCGGGGCAGGTAGGAGGGGGGACGGGAATTCTGGAGGTTATTTTGGCTCCCTTCCCACGCCCTGGCCTTGGAAGCCCCGCTCCATCGCTCTCTCCCTCTGCTCACTGTTACGCCTGTGCAGCCTGGTGACCGCGCTGACATCACATATGACTCGCTGCTGATTTTTAAGCAGTTCTGCTTTTTCCCCATTTTCCCACCTGTGTTTCTGTTGCTCTTGCAACAGAATATTCTGATCTGCCTTCATAAACATAGACCTGCAGGGGCCAGAAGGGCCCTTAAGAGGCTGTCTAAGGTCTCCTCCCACCTTCTGGGAGGGAGTACACTCGACAAGGTTGCTGAGGCTGACTCCCTGTATCCCTTGGGAGAAGCACCTGTGCGGTCTGTCTTCACCAAGACTCCCTCAGCCATGAACCCTTCCTTCACTAACAGCTCCCTCATATGCCAATCAGAAACATTATTTCATGGTCTTGAACTTTAGCCTTGTGCTTTGTATAATCAGGCATCGTGCCCATGTCCTTTCGGCATGTCCTTCTGACTGGATACCCGGTAGACAGGAGCCTGTGCTCCCCACCCTGCCTGGGTCTGTGCCTGCTCGGCTGGTCCACAGGCCCTGACAGCATCTCCCTACTGGGTCCCGCCGCACACTCTTACTTGGCTCCCCTGCTTCTCTGAATCTTTCCCCATCTGTCCCATCCTAGCAGTATAGCTAATGTGAACGTTTAAAAGTAAAACTTTGTGGTCATTTCACACACCTCCTTAAACACCCGTGTGAGGCTCCCTTTGTCACAAGAGAAAGCCTGCACTTCAGGTGTCTTGTGACCCAGCCCGGTATTTGTCCGGCCCTCCTCCTAACCTGCTCTGCATGTGCCGTCTGGCCAGTTAAGCCCGTCTGGGAACACTCCTCTCGCTCTTTTCCTGGAGTTCCATGACTGCCTGCATGCCGCCTCTTTGCCTAACTCCTACCGAAACATTAGGGAGTTCCTTAGACACTGCTTCATCCAAGGAACCTTTTCTAGTTCTCTCTCTGGCTTCAGGGACCTGTCTACCTCCTCCCCCACCACCTGTTACCTCTGTCCCCACTCAAGATATACTTCTTGTCGAGGCCTGGACTGTATCCCTTTGTAGCACTGGCTCCCAGCACAGTACCCAACACTGAAAAGAATGAGGGAGTTGGGGGGCGCCTGGGTGGCTCCGTGGGTTAAAGCCTCTGCCTTTGGCTCAGGTCATGATCCCAGGGTCCTGGGATCGAGCCCCACATCGGGCTCTCTGCTCAGCAGGAAGCCTGCTTCCTCCTCTCTCTCTGACTACTTGTGATCTCGGTCAAATAAATAAATAAATAAATCTTAAAAAAAAAAAACCAATGAGGGAATTGGTAGTGTCTCTGGGGGCCCATGCATGTGTACGGGCAAGAGTGGTGCTGGTGCCAGAGAGTCTGGAAATAGCAGTCGGCGGCCCTGGCGGCTCCTGGCAGCATCTGAGACGATATAAACAGTCATAGTGGCTGTCCTGGGGGAACTACTTTATTACCTGAGGGCTGGTTCACATTCATCTTTCTCGGAGCCTGGTGCAAAGGGCCAAGTGAGCCAGGCTGCTCTGGATGCCCGGTGAGTGTGGGTCATGATGAGTGAATGATTGTTTCCGTCTTTAGACAGCTGTTTGATCTTCTATGTCATTTGTGGCCACAAGCAACTAAAAATATATGCTAATCCTCATGCCTTCCACATTTTTATTCCATAGCCTGTGCTTAAGTACACAAGTTATTAATTAAAAGCGTAAAAAGAGCCCTAATTCACAAGTTCACTTACTGTTTTGGCTTATTAAGGATGTAATTATTACATAATAACTATTAACATAGTTGAGTTCTTAAATATGTAAATATGTAAGCAAATATTTATTTTAAAAAACCTTTTATTGTGGAAAATGTCACACATCTTCCAAAAGCAGAGATAATAATATGAACTCCCCTGTATTTGCCATCCAGCTTTAATAACTAGGGTGATTCATGTCTCATCTGTAACTTTACCACCTCACTCCACCCCACTCAATTATTTCAAAACAAATCATAGGCATTATATTGTCCCGTCTTTAAATATTTCAGTGTATCCAAAGGTGAGGCTGTTTTAAGACTAGTTTTGCCTTCATATAGATTCATGGAGAATGTATTCATTTGTGTCTTTTTTTCACTCAACATGTTTGTAACATTCATTCATACAATTGTGGAAGTCAAAAGTTCATTTTTTATTGTGTATTATTTACTAATGAGTAAAAGTTGACTTGAAAAATACAACCACATACCACTTATATACTTATATTAACAACAATATTTTATTACCAGTTCAGTCAAGTCAAATTTATTAATCAGATTTAATTTTTTTGTTACATATATGGTGAGTTGTGTAAGATCTTTTGTTAAAAAGAAAACCACAGGCCCCAAATGGTGTCCCTTTAAAATTTACTTAGTTGAATTTTTATTTAATGGTTTGTTCAAGTCGGGCTGAGAAAGTACTTCTGATGTCTGAAGGATTGCTTCCTACCTCCTCAGAGAGGACACACTAGACAGCTTTGAGAACAATGATTTCTCCTGTAACTGTGGGAAGGGGCTGAGATTTCATCTAATAGCATAACGTGTAGGAAGTGGGTTTTGGGGTCAGAGTGCATATGTTCCCCTGCCCCCACTTCCCCTTAGGTAAAGCTGGGCCTGAGGTGTGCCAGCAAGGCCCAGCTGACCCTGTGCCTGCTTGTCCTTTTCTCCCACATTACAGAATTCTGCCTCATACAAGGGAAACACGGTGGCTTTGAGCTTGAGAGAAGTGGCTCGGTCTTCATGGACCCTCTGCCCTTTCAAGAGTTTGCATTTGGGGACATGCCAGATGCTGCTCAAGGACCATCTGCCCTGGATTGGCCGTTGAGTGTTTTAAAACAAGGTATTACCAGCAGAATGGGGTGTGCTGAGCTGATGGCTACTTGTACTGCAAGCAGTGACAGGGCCTTCGTGAGCAAGGACTCCTTAGAGACTTCCTGGAGAACAGAGAGGATAGTGCCTCCAGGTCAGACCCAGTCCACTCAGCAGGATGCACCTCAGGGGGATCGTAGGCATCCTCAGGTCTTAGGTGCCGTGTTTTGAGGAAGGGGTAGAAGACGGAGGACTGAGAGGGCATTTTCATTCATTTTAACCAAAGTAGCCTTGCTATTAAAAATAGCTCGTCAGCAACAGAGAGAACCCCACATTTGCACCTGTTTCATTATTTTCCAGCCTTCACTGCCAGCACAGGCAAGGTTGTGGGCATTGCGCAATGCTCTCCTGGGGGCTCTTTCTGCACATGGCCTGAGCCCTGCGGTGCCTTGGCATCTGGGGTGGTGGTGGTGGGGTACCTGCCACTCGCCTGCGGCAGCTTTTATTCCTCTAGTGTGCTGTGTTTTAAAAAGTTGGCTTTTCTTGTGGTGGTATGGGCAAGGGGGTAGTGCACGATATGGCAGAAGAGGAAATGGGCAAGAAAAAGGTGAAACAAATAATCAGGAAAGAGCTTGGCAAAAAGAGCCAGGAGCAGCTCAGAATATAGTCTGGCTGGGAGGGTAAGAAGATTCTTACATGTGGGGCTTCGGTGAGTCCCAAACTAGAAGATGCTTCTGTTTCTATTAGCAGAAGTGCCAGTGTTGGAAGACATGGCAAGGAAGGCCGTCTTAAGATGCAGCGTCCCCCCATTTTATGCAGGGCTGCAGGCCCCTCCTCTGCTTCCTTGAGGCTGATGATTGGGTCCGACTCCCAGCTGCTGCTTCAGCACTGCCACGAGCTAGAACACAGCAGAGTGGCCCCGCAGCCGTGAACTGTGCTCCAGGGAAGTGACGAGACCGTTTGTGGGCTGCAGCTTCCTTATAATTTCCTTTACCACCATCCACCCTGTCAGCTGGCCATTCTAGTCAGCCTGGGATGAAGTGGGATGGCTGGGCCTGTGAAGCAGGAGTAGGATGGAAGGCAGCCTGGCCTTTGTGCTCTCAGACCCCAGCCCAACCCAGAAAGCTCTCATCTCTAGGCTGGGGTGGCAAAGACACAGCTGTGTTCATAGGGAAGTTTTTGAATATATCAGGGAATGATGGGACCTATTCTGTCCATGGGGCTGACAGCTGTGTGCTGGAATTTGCCATGAGCAGAGGTGTGGTGCCTTACGTAGGAGTATGCATCCCTGCATATAAAAGCTGTGGTTTATCAAATCTTGCTTGTAAAGCCCCGCTGGGCTTAATTTACCAAAAGTGTTTCAGTGTCTTAAAAAAAAAAAAAAAAAGATTTTAAGGAGAGCGCCTCAAGCATCCTGCAGATCCTGTGTGCCTGTGTGCCTGTGTGCCTGTTCCCCAGGATGGGTGAAGAATAAGGAGTAGGAAAAGTGAAATGGCTATGTTTGCCATGAAAACAGGGTGCCAGAGTTGGAGAAGCAAGCATTAAATATTAAAGGATGAAATCTGCATGTTATTAGAAGAAAGGACAAGGAAAATAATGGCTTTGGATTTGCTTGGCTGTGAAGCCCTATAAAAGTACTGAAGGTTAGTAATTCCGCCTTGATAACCTGCTTCTATAGAGATCATGCTAAAGAGGAGTCTAAATAATTGATCAGACTTTTCTAGAAAATAGACTTAATGTTTAGGGAGGGAAGAGGGAAGTCTGAAGCAAATCTGGGTGCCCTCTCTTTTCTGTCTCTTTTCGTCCTCCTCCTTCTGGTTATTGAGAACACGCAGGGCGGTAGCTAGCTCGAGGTCCGGCTCAAGTTGCATGACTGGCCCCACTCCTGGAGTGTCTATGAGAACCGAGGACAGTGACTACAGAAAGCCTGCTGTCCCTTGTTCCATCATGAGGCCGGGTGCTCTCTGTTTTCACAGCCACTTTGCTCCTGGAGCGGAACTTCCGTCCCTTTGCAGAGCTGCCGGCACAGCAGCAGTCGGCGCTGAGCCACATCCTCCAGGCCGTCCTGTCTGATGAAGAGCTACTCAGGGCCCTGGAGCAAGTGGTAAGACCAGGGAGCTCGCAGGCTAGCGCTCCACCTGGGTTGCGGAAGTGGACAGACTAGATCTCTTGGGATAAAGCCATGAGCTGGGATAAGATTGTATATGAAATGTCCCCATCTCCTTTAAACCTTAAGCTTCTTTTTTTTTTTTTTCTTACTCCCAGGTCCTTAGTGTTCTAACTGAAAAAAGGTGCCTGAAGTAAGGAAGGTCCTTAGTGTTCTAACTGAAAAAAGGTGCCTGAAGTAAGGAATCAAAGGGTAGATTGGTTCCCTAAGGGCTGTTGTAACAAGTTACTACAAACTCTATGGCTTGGAACCACAGAAATTTATTCTGTTAGATTTGGGTCTGGAGGCTGGAAGTCTGGAGCTGAGATGTCAGCAGGGCCTTTCTTCACCCACAGGCTCAGGTGGAAAACACTACCTTGCCTCTTCCAGCTTTGGTGGCCCCTGATGCTCCCTGGCTTGTGGCCACACTGCTCCATGTCTCCCCATGCCTCCATCCTGTGTCCGTGTCCTCCCCTTTTCCATTAAAGGACACTCACCATTGGATATGGGGCCCACTCCAGTCCAGGAGTATCTCATGTTGAGATCCTTACTTTCATTATATCTTCAAAAACTCTTTCTCTTATTCCAAATAAGGTCATACTCTGGAGTTCTAGGTAAACCTATGTTTGAGGGGCCTCGATTCAACCCCACTATAAGGGGGCTGTGTGGTAGAGTCCAATAAGTCAAGCTACTCTACTTACAATAGATTACAAAGCAGGCCTTTGTAGTTTTCTGGTTTGTAGCAGAAGGATTTTCTGGAGAGTTTGAGTTCCTTAACTATGAGTTGTACAAGTGGTAAAGGACCCACCAGCTGCCAACCTGCCAGACTTTGTGCTCCTTTGTTAAGAAGGCTGGGGCACTATTAAGATGACTTACAGTTTTTTGTTTTGTTTTGTTATTCTATTATTTAGAGTTTTTGAACTCTGATTTTCTGATTCAATGCTTAATGGTTTCCAGGGGAGCATTCATGCTATTTTTCCTTCTTGCAACTGGATTGTGGCAAAAGAGCTTAGCTACCAGTGATGGAACCTGCAGTTGTAGAAACAGTCCAGCCGTCCAGGAGATCTGGGTGTTCTGGAGGATCTGGAGCTCGCAGGAGGGTGTGCTACCCGAGAACACAGATGTTTCAAAAAGCCCACCGACTTATACTTCCTAACATAGCTCCTTCCAAGAGGGAAATGTCAGACCAGTACCCTTTGGAAAGAACATCAACTGCCCTGTCAGGGGTGGGAGCAAGCTGCCCAGGTGGGGCCGGTGGGCTTTTCTATGAATGCATCTGATGTGGAGGTTTCAATGGAAGCGAGCTTGCTAGGTGGTGCTGAGCTGGCTGAGGTGGCCCTCCCTGGCACAGCCACTCACCTCCCAGTGGCCCAGTGTGGATGGCTGATGCTGCCTTGGGCCCAGCTGGGAATGTGGTTGGTGGTTGGTGTGCCAAGTTTAAAGCTGGAGAACCGTGATGGGACAATGCTTTTATGTACCCCTCCTTAGTTCTGCATGTAGTCACCTGTTCCTGACAGAACCTGCCTTGTCCTGAAAGGTTCTATCCATAGTTCCTGCATCCCTCCTCCCCTCTCTGTGAAAGAATAGTACTGGGCAAGCCTGTTTACTTATGGGAGATTAGTGATTTCAAAGCAGAAAAGAATACAGTGTTTTCTTTACTTGGGAGATAGTGGAAGGGTAAGCAGCAGCTTGTCATGGGGCAGAGGCTCAGCTTGGCCTTTGGCTTTACTAGATCTTTCTCTTTTCTCTTCCCCCTGCAGTGTGAGGATGTGGTCAGTGGCCTGTCATCCCCACTGGCGACACTGGGGGAGCTGAAGCCCCCACAGCAGCAGGACCTCACAGCTTTCCTATGCTCGGTGGGGTACAGAGTGCAGGGCGGGTGTCCAGGCCTGGAGGATGCAGTCAGCAACCAGAAGCTCTTTTCTACAGCGTACTTCTTGGTCAGTGCACTAGCAGGTATGGAAAAAGAAAGAAATGCTGCTGTTGCTTTGAAATTGCTTTGCTTACTATTATGGAAGATTTGGTACATGCTGTTCCCGCCCTTTCGGCAGTACAGGGACGGTGAGTGGCAAGCTGAGGAAGCCTTTATGACTGCTGTGAGAAACCACGGACTTGTGTGACACCAGTCTCCTCTCATGTCTCTCTCCTCCTCCGGGGAGAGCTGTCTACGGGCACACATCCTCAGCAACACAGGAAGGCATCTCCTCAAACATAGCCTGTGGTTCACTCTTGGGCTTTGACACTGCTGCGTGGCCGTGGCTTTCATCTGGCACCTGCTCTCCCCCCTAGTGTTTTGGTACTTCTGATCCTCTTTGCAAACTTGTTGGCCACTTTGTGGGCATTTGGGCAGGGAGAGTGTGGTGAGCATCCTGATACACTAGGATGCTGGGCCCAGTAGCAACACAGCCCTCTACCCTGATCTCGAGATGGCTCTCCCAGGGCCACGGCCATGGAGTTATCACCTAGCAGTGGACCCTGCCCTGCCACTCCTTTACCACTGCCATCCAGGGTTCCCCATGCCAGAGGGGTTGGGATATCAGAAGGTAGACATTCTGTGTGGGCTTTCAGTTCCTTCAAGGAAAGGCAAGACCTGCCTGGCCCATCAGCCTTGATCCTTGTCTCCACAACTTTCCTTCCTGGTGATATTTCTTGAGGTATTGAGTTCAGGATGCATTTATGGTTCCTCCCCAGTGCCACAGAAGAACAAAGGGCAAGGAGATCTTCAGTTTTTACGAAATTAGTCAGAGAGGATCCCTCTCTCAGGTTTATTTGCTCCTTCTCTAAGTCATGGATAAAAGTATTGGCTGGGACAGGACATAAGATAGAGGCCTGTGGAACATCACCAGAGAGCTTTTGCCCCTGAAGTTAACGTCAGTGTTGTACTAGAGTTTTTAAATATAGTCATTCTATCAGGGGCTAATCTACTGGCCACAGTGTTCCAGCATTTTCTTCACATACCCTATTACTTATTGAAATATTTCTATCAATAGGCTAGTTCAGTGATATGAAATACGCAGCATGTGTCTGACATCATGAATGCATCACACTGAAACCTTGCACACAGGGAGCCGCTGGGAGTTGACTCATAACATGAGACTTATTTGCTGTTCCTGAGCTGGAAGCTTGGGGGTGGTGGAATCTTTAAGTGCAGCTGAAAATAGTCAATTTCTGAACCCACCATGCCCTCTTGCATCTCTCTGAACTGTTATCTCATTTACATGTCAGTCACTGTGGAGGTCAGATCAGCTCTTTCATTGTAAAGCCCTTCCATTAGTGTTCCTCCTAATCCTCGGCCTTTCTGAGTTGCCCTTTTCTTCTTATGAAAACAGCCTTCTCTCTTTAGAACCTGGGGAAAATGCTGGAACGGAAAATGGCCTTTCCTTGAGTCCTATCTGCAGCTTTCTGAATAGCACCAGGTACCAGCTTCACCGTGCCTGACTTTTAAAAATTGAGATAAAACTTACATCATATTAGTTTAAGGTGTACTATGATTCCATATCTGTATACATTGTAAAATGATCACAATATGTCTAGTTAATATCCATCACCATTCATAGTTATACATTTTTCTTACAGAATTTTTAACATTCTTAGCAACTTTCAAATACACAGTATAGTGTTGTAACTACAGACATCATGTTGTACATTACATGCTCATGATTTACTATAGTGGCTGCACTAATTTACATTCCTACCAACAGTGCACAAGGATTCCCTTTTCTCCATATCCTCACCAACACTTGTTATTTCTTGCCTTTTTGAAACATAGCCATTCTAACGGGTGTGAGGTAGTATCTCACTGCGATTCTGATCTGCATTTCTCTGAAGATTAGTACCATTAAGTGCCTTTTCATGTAGATCCTCTGCTCATTTCAATCAGATGGTTTGGATTTTTTTGTTTCATTTTATTTTGCTATTGAGTTACATGAGCCCTTTTATATTTTGGACATTAACACCTTCTCAGAATTATCTTTGTAAATATTTTTTCCCATTCAATGGGTTGCCATGTAATTTTTTGATTTCCTTTGCTGTGTAGAAGTTCTTTGGTTTGATGTAGTCCTACTTAATTCTGGTTTTGTTACCTTTGGTCTTAGTGATGATTTTTTGGATTTGACACCTAACGCAGTCTCAAGGAGCTTATTACCTTTGTTGTTTTCTTCTAGGATTTTTATGGTTTCAGGGCTTATGTTCAAATCCTTGATCCATTTCGAGTTAATTTTTTTGTATGGTGTATAATAATGATTGTTTCTCTTTTTATGGCTTTGGATATGGCTGTTCAGTTTTCCCAATGCCACTTACTGAAGAGATTATCTTCTCCCCGTTGTATATTTCTGGCTCCTTGTTGTAAATTAATGGCCCAAATGGGTTTAATTTCTGGGCTCTCTATTCTGTTCCATTGATCTATAGTCTGTTTTTATGCCAGTATCATACTGTTTCATTAGTATAGCTTTGTAATATAGTTTGAAATAAGACTATGTGATGCTGCCAGCTTTGATCTTCTTTCTCAAGATTGCCTTGGTTATTTGGGGTCTTTTGTGGTTCCATACATGTTTTAGAATTCCATACATGTTTTTCTATTTCTGTAAAAAATGCCATTGGAATTTTGATAAAGATTGCATCCATGGGCGCCTGGGTGGCTCAGTGGGTTAAGCCGCTGCCTTCGGCTCAGGTCATGATCTCAGGGTCCTGGGATCGAGTCCCGCATCGGGCTCTCTGCTCAGCAGGGAGCTTGCTTCCTTCTCTCTCTGCCTGCCTCTCTGCCTACTTGTGATCTCTGTCTGTCAAATAAATAAATAAAATCTTTAAAAAAAAAAAAAAAAAAAAAAAAAAAGATTGCATCCAAACTGTACATTGCTTTGGGTAGTATGGACCTATTAATATTACATTCATATTCTTCCAATTCACAAGCACAGACTATTTTTCCATTTATTTATGTCTTCTTCAATTTCTTTCATCATTGTCCTATAGTTTTCAGTGTAGAGGTCTTTCGTCTCTTTGATTAAATTTATTCCTAATTATTTTATTCTTTTAGATGTAATTACAAATGGAATTTTCTTAATTTCTTTTCTGATTATTTATTAGTATATAGAAACATAACAGAGTTTTGTATATTGATTTGTATTCTGTAACTTGTCTAAATTTATTCTAATAGTTTTTCTGGTGAAGTCTTTATTTTCTATGTATAGTACCATGTCATCTGTAAATAGTGACTGTCTTACTTCTTTCATTCCAGTTTTGATGTGTTTTAGTTCCTCTTCTAGCCTAATTGCTCTGGGTAGGATTTCTAATACAATATTGAATAAAAGTGGTAAGAGTGGGCATCCTTGTCTTGTTTCTGATCTTAGAGGAAAAGCTTTCTGCTTTTCACCATTAATGATGTTAGTTAGCTGTGGGCTTGTCATATATAGCCTTTTCACGTTGAGGTGCATGACCCCTATCCTTTATTGACAAGTTTTTTTGTTTATCATCATAAATGGATGTTGAATTTTGTTAAATGCCTTTTTTGCATCTATTAAGATGATCATGATTCTGATCCTTCATTTTGTTACTGTGGTGGATCATGTGATTGATTTGTGGAAGTTCAGCTATCCTTGCATTCCTGGAACTAATCCCATTTGATCATGGTGAATGAGCATTTTAATGTACTGTTAAAGTCAGTTTGTGAATATTTTGTTGAGGACTTTTGCATCTGTGTTCATCAGGGATATTGGTCTGTCAATTTTCTTGTGGCTTCCTTGTCTAGTTTTGTTGTCATGGTAATACTGGCCTTGAAAAAGGAGATTCCAAGAGTTTGAGAAGGATTCGCATTAGTTTTTCTTTAGATTTTATTTTTATTTAAGTAAGCTTTATGTCCAGTGTGAGACTTGAACACATGACCCTGAGATCAAGAGTCACATGCTCACCAACTGAGCCAGCCAGGTTCCCCAGTAATTTTTTTCTTTTCTTTCCTTTTTTTGGTGGGCAGCAAAGCAAGGTTTATTGAGTGACTTACTGAGTGGTAGCAAAGTAATAGTATAATGCTCCCAAGGAGGGAGGGGACCTGAAGGTATTGCCCTAATTTTTCTTTAAATATTTCATAGAATTTGCCCATGAAGCCATCTGGTCCTGGACTTTTGTTTGTTAGGAGGTTTTTCGTTACTGATCCAGTTTATTTCTTCCTGATTTTGTCTTGGTTGTATGTTTGTAGGAATTCATCCATTTCTTCTAGCATGTCCAGTTTGTTGGTGTGTAGATGTTCATAGTAATTTCTCAAGATCCTTTTATGTCTGTGTTGTCAGTTGTAATTTCTCTTTCATTTCTGATTGTATTTACTTGAGTCTTCTATTTCTTGGTGAGTATAGCTAAAGGTTTATCAATTTTATCTTTTCAAAGAACCAGCTCTTAATCGTATTGGTCTTTCTAGTCTCTATTTCATTTATTTCCACTATGATCTTTTGTTATTTCCTTCTACTAAGTTTGGGCTAAGTTTATTATTCCCTTCCTAGTTCTTTCAGGTATAAAGTTAGATGTATATTTGAGATTTTTCTTGTTTCTTAAGGGAAATTATTGCCATGAACTTCCCTCTTGAGTTGCCTTTACTGCATCTAATGAGTTTCAGTATATTTCCATTTTCATTTGTCTCTAGGTATCTTTTGAATTCTCCTTTGATTTCTAATTTCACCCATTGGTCATTGAGAAGCATTTTTGATGTCTATATATTTGTGACTTTTCCAGTTTCTTCCGTTAATTGGTTTTAGTTTTATACCTCTGAAATCACATTGAGCATCTTTTCCAATCACAGTCTTCTTAAATTTATTAAGACTTGTTTTGTGGCATAACATGTGATCTAACCAAGGGAATATTCTATATATATCTGTTAAGTCCATCTTAATGTGTTAAGGCTGAGCTTTCCCTGATGATAATTTGTCTGGATGATCTATCTCTGATAAGTGGGGTATGATGTCCCTACTGTTATTATATTGCTGTGTATTTCTCTCTTCTTCAGGTCTGTTAATGTTTATATATTTAGGTGCTCCTGTGTTGGGTGCATAAATGTGTTATATTTTCTTGTTATATTGACCCATTTCTCATTATATAATGTAATTCTTTGTCTTATTACAGTCTTTGTTTTAAGGTCTATTTTGTTTAAATTTAGCTATGTCCCCTTTCTTTTGGTTTCCATTTAGATGGAATACCTTTTACCAACTTTCAGTCCTGTCTTGACATCCTAAGTGAGTCTCTTGTAGGCAGCATATAGATGGATCTTTAAATATTTTTCCTATTTAGCCACTCTATGTCTTTTGACTGGAGAATTTAGTTCATTTATATTTAAACTAGTTAATAATAGGTATGTACTTATTGCTATTAAAAATTATTTTGTGGCTGTTTTGTAGTTTTTTGTTCCTTCTCTTGCTCTCTTCTTTTGATGATCTTCTATAGTTGTATGCTCAGATTCTGTTCTCTGTGTATCTACTATAGGTTGTTGCTTTGCAGTTACCATGGATGCTTATATATAAAAACTTATTTTTATAAGTAATTTTTTAAAAGATTTTATTTATTTGAGAGCGAGCGAGCAAGCACGAGCTGAGGGGAGGGCAAAGGAAGAGAGAGGGAGAATCAGATTGCCCACTGAGCAGGGAGCACAAGGTGGGGTTCGATCCCAGAACCCTGGGATCATGACCTGAGCCAAAGGCAGATGCTTAAACAACTAAGCCACCCAGGCACCCCTATACCCCTATAATAGTCTAGTTTAAGTTGGTAACAACTAAAGTTTGAATGCATTCTAAAGCCCTACAGTCTTACTACCTCCTCCACCACATTTTAAGGTTTTGATATCACAATTTATACCTTTATCTCTTATGTATGCCTTAACAAATTATTGTATAGTATTTTACTACTATTTAGAATTACACATTTTTTCTTTTATTAACTTTAAAATTTTAATTCCAGTATAGTTAACATACAGCATTTCAGGTATCCTATATAGGGATCCAACAATTCTATATATATTACTCAGTGCTCATCATGACAAGTGTATTATTTAATACCCATCATCTATTTCACCCATCCCCCCATCCACCTCCCCTCTGGTAACCATCAGTTTGTTCTCTATGTTGAGAGTCTGTTTCTTGTGTTTTTTGTTGTTGTTGTTGTTGTTGTTGTTGTTCATTTGTTTTGTTTCTTAAATTCCACATAAGTGAAATTATATGGTATTTGTTTTTCTCTGATAGACTTGTTTCACCTAGCATTATACTCCCTAGCAACATCCATGTACTTGTGCATGGCAAGATTTCATTCCTTTTTATGGCTAAGTAATATTCCATTGTGTGTGTATATGTGTGTGTGTATACATATCTCACATCTTCTGCATTCATTCATCTATCCATGGACACTTGGCTGCTTCCATAACTTGGCTATTGTAAATAACACTGCAATAAATATAGGTGTGCATGTACCTTTCTGAATTACTGCTTTTGTATTCTTTAGGTAAATACCTGTAGCGCGATTCCTGGATGTTAGGGTAGTTCTATTTTTAACTTGTTGAGAAACCTCCATACTTTTTCCACACAGTGGTTGTACCCGTTTGCATTGCCAACAACAGTGCAGGAGGGTTCCGTTTTCTCCACATCCTTGCCAACACCTGTTGCTTCTTGTGTTGTTGATTTTAGCTATTTTGACAGTTGTGAGGTGATAACTCTTTGTAGGTTTGATGTGCACCTCCCTGATGATGAGTGATGATGGGCATCTTTTCATGTGTCTGTTAGTATCTTTATGTCTCCTTTGGAGGAATGTCTGTTCATGTCTTCTCATTTTTTAATTGGATTGTTTTTTGGATGTTGAGATATAGAAGTTCTGTATAAGATTTGAATACTAACCCTTTATTAGAGAGGACCGTGCAAATATCTTCTCCATTGCTGCCCTTTAGTATTATTTCCTTGCCTCAGAAGACATACCTAGAAAAGAGTTGCTGTGCTCTTTTCTAGGATTTTCATGGTTTCCTGTCTTATATTTAGCTCTTTAATCCATTTTGAGTGGTCCAGTTTCATTCTTTTGCATGTTGTTGCCCAGTTTTCCCAACACCATTTGTTGCAGAGATTGTCTTTTTCCCATCAGATATTCTTTCCTGCTTTGTTGAGATTAACTGACCATATAATTGTGGGCTTATTTCTGGGTCTTCTCTTTTGGTCCAATGATCTATAGGTCTGTTTTTGTGCCAGGATCATCCTGTTTTGATTACTGCAGCTTTGTAATATAACTTAATATCCAGAATTGTGATGCCTCCAGCTTTGCTTTGGTTTTTCAAGACTACCTTGGCTATTAGGAGTCTTTTGTGGTTCCACACAAATTTTAGGATTGTTTGTTCTAATTCTGTAAAAAGTGCTGTTGGAATTTTGATAGAGATAGCATTATATATGTAGAATTGCTTTGGATTATGTAGATATATTAACAATATTTGTTTCTCCAATATAAGCACACAAAATCTGTTCCTTTATATTGTCCTCAATTTTTTCATCAATATTTTATAGTTCTTAGAGTACAATCTTTTATCTTTTTGTTTAGGTTTATTCCTAAGTATCTTATTATTTTTGGTGCAACAGTAAATGGGACTGTCTTTGGCTCAGGTCATGATCCCAAGGTTGTGGGATTGAGCCCTGCATCAGGCTCCCTGCTCAGTGGGAAGCCTGCTTCTCCCTCTCCTGTCACTCCCCCTGCTTGTGCTCTCCTGCTATCAAATAAATAAAATCTTTAAAAAAAAAAAAAAAAGGAAAGAAAAAATGCAATGGGTATCTGTAGATTGATTTTGTATCCTGCCACTTTACTGAATTTGTTTATCCATTTTAGCAGTTTTTTTGATGGGAGTCGTTTGGGTTTTCTATATATATAGTATGTCATCTGCAAAGAGTGAAAGTTTGCCTTCTTCCTTGCCAATTTGAATGCCTTTCATTTATGTTGTTGTTGTTGTCTGATTGTTATGACTAGGATTTCCAGTACTATGTTTAGTAAAAGTGCCAAGAGTGGACATCATTGTCTTGTTCCTAACCTTAGGGGAAAGGCTCTCAGTTTGTCCCCACTGAGGATGATGTTAGCTGTGGGTTTTTTATAAATGGCCTATATTATGTTGTAGTATGTTCCTTTATACCTACTTTATTGAGGGTTTTTTGTCATAAATGGATGTTATACTTTGTCAAATGCTTTTTTCAGTGTCTATTGGAAATTATCATATGGTTCTTATCTTTGATCTTATTAATGTGATGTGTCATGTGATTGATTTACAAATATAGAACCACCCTTGCAATTCAGGAATAAATTCTTGGTCATGGTGAGTGATTTTTTTAATGTATTATTGGATTCTGTTTGCTAGTATTTTGTCGAGGATATTTGCTTTTATGTTCATCAGAGATCTCGGCCTGTAGTTCTTGTTTTTTTGTGGTGTCTTTAATTTTGGTATCAGGCTAATACTGGTCTCATAGAATGAATTTGGAAGTTTTCCTTCCTTTCTTATTTTTTGGAATAGTTTAAGAAGAATAGATAAAACTCTTCTTTAAATGTTTGGCATAATTTGCTTGTGAAACTATCTGGTCTTGGAGTTTTGTTGGGAATTTTTAAATTATTGATTCAATTTTGTTGCTGGTAATTTCAAATTTTCTATTTCTTCCTGCTTCAGTTTTGGTTGGTTATGTTTCTAGGAATTTATCCATTTCTTCTAGGTTGTTCAGTTTGTTGGCATATAGTTTTTCAAAAATATTCTCTTACAGTTATATTTCTGTGGTGTTTCTAATCTCTCTTTTGTGATTTTATTTATTTGGGTCCGTTCTCTTTTTTCTCCATAAGTCTGGCTGGTGACTTATCAATTTTATTTATTTATTTATTTATTTTTTCAAAGAACCAGCTCCTTGTTTCATTGAGCTTTTCTATTTTTTCATTTCTATATCATTTATTTCTGCTCTAATCTTTATTATTTTCTTCCTTCTGCTGACTTTAGGTTTTGTTTGTTCTTTTTCTAGCTCCTTTAGGTGTAAGATTAGGTTGTTTGACATTTTTCTTCCTGAGGTAGGCCTGTTTTCCTACATACTTTCCTCTTATGAGCACTTTTACTGCATCAAAGTTTTTAGGGACTATTATGTTTTCAGTTTCATTTGTTTCCAAGTACTTCTTAATTTCTTCTTTCTTTTCCTGGTTGACTCATTGATGGTTTAGTAGAATGTTATTTAACCTCCTTGTATTTGTGGTCTTTCCAGATGTTTTTCTTGTTGACTTCTAATTTCGTAATGTTGTAGTCAGAAAAGATGCATGGTATGAATTTGATCTTTTTAAATATGTTTCAAAGGTTTGTTCTGTGGCCTAATACATGATCTGTTCTGGAGAATGTTCAATATGCACTTGAAGAGAATACACTTTCTTTAGGATGGTATATTCTGAATATATGTTAAATCCATCTGGTCCATCGTGTCTCTCAAAGCCACTGGTTTTTTTTTTGTTGTTGTTGATTTTCTGTTTGGATGATCTGTCCTTTGATGTGTGGGGTATTAAAGTCCCCTACTATTATTGTAGATTATTTCCCTATGTTTGTTGTTACTGTTTTATGTATTTGGGTGTCCCCATGTTGACTGCATAAGTATTTACAATTGTTATATCTTCTTGTTGTATCATTTCTTTTATTATTACATAGTGGTCTTCTTTGTCTATTATTATAGCTTTTGTTTTAAAGTCTTCTGTCCAACGTAAGTGTTGCAACTCCGGCTTTCTTTTGATATCCATTTGCATGATAAATGTTTCTCTATCCCCTCAGTTTCACTTGGCAGGTGTTTTTATGTCTAAAATGACTCTCTCGTAGGCAGCATATAGATGGGTCTTGTTTTTTTTAATCTATTCTGTCATTTTATGTCTTTTGTTTGGAAAATTTAGTCCTTTTTTCATTCCAAGCATTGTATTTGTCTTTTTTAAAGACAGGTGGGGCAGAGAGGGAGAGAGATAATCTTAAGCAGATTCCATACCCAGCACTGAGCCTGACTTGGAGCTCGATCTCAGGACCCTGAGGTCATGACCTGAGCCAAAATCAAGAACTGGATGCTTATGGGGTACCTGGGTGGCTCAGTCGTTAAGTGTCTGCCTTCGGCTCAGGTTGTGATCCCAGGGTCCTAGGATTGAGCCCCGCATCGGGCTCTCTGCTCGGTGGGAAGCTTGCTTCTCCCTCTCCCGCTCCCCCTGCTTGTGTTCCCTCTCTCACCAAGTCTCTCTGTCAAATAAATAAATAAAATCTTAAAAAAAAAAAAATTGGACGCTTAACCGACTGAGCTACCCAGGTGCAAACCTCATTCCAAAATATTATTGATAGACATGTATTTATTGCCATAGATATATATGTATATATAAATGCATATGTAAATGTAAACATATAGGTATATATGTGTTTATGTATACATGTGTATATATATATATATATATATATATATATATATATATATTTTAACTTGCTGTGCAGTTTCTGGACATTTTCTCTGATCCTCTCGTCTTTTATGATTTGGTTTTCATTAGTGATACATTTGGATTTTTAAAAAATTCTTTGCATATTCATTAGTGGTCTTTGATTTGTGGTATAACATCTTCTGCATAGTCTATATTAAATTGGTGGTTGTTTATGTTTGAAGCCATTCTTTATTCCTCCTATCCCCTGTTTTAGGTATATGGTGTCATATTTTACATCCTTTATTTTGTGAGTTCCTTGACTGATTTTTTTAAAGATTATATTTATTTATTCATGAGGGAGAGAGAGGCAGAGTGAGAAACAGGCTCCCTAAGGAACAGGGAGCCCAATGTGGGATTTGACCCCAGGACCCCGGGATCAGGACCTGAGCTGAAGGCAGGTGCTTAACCATCTGAGCCACCCAGGCACTAAGCCTTGACTGATTTTTCACAAAAATATTCAATTTTTGTGTTTTCTACCTTCATACTATAATTTTTGGTCTTTCCTTTCCACTTAGAGTTCCCTTTAATATTTCTTGCAGGGTTTAGTCGTTGTGAGCTCTTTATAGTTTTTGTTTGGGAAACTCTATCTCCTTCTACTCTGAATATTAGCCTTGCTAGACAGAGTATTCTTGGATGCCATTTTTCCCATTCAGCACTTTGAATATATCATGGTACTCCTTTCTGGCTTGGAAAGTTTATGCTGAAAACTCCACTGACAGCTAATTTATGGGGTTTTCTTTGTATATGACTCTCTTCCTTGTCTTACCACTTTTAATACATTTTCATTATCACTGTATTTTCCTATTTTAATTACAGTTATGTCTTTGTGTAAATCTGCTTTTTTGGGGTTTCTCTGTGCCTCCTAGATATGTTTCCTTCCCTGGTTTAGGGAAGTTTCCTGCTATTTCTTCAAATAAATTTTCTGCCCCCTTGTCTCTTTCTTTGGACTCAAAAATATGATCATTATATTTGATGGAGTCACTGAGTTCCCTATGTCTGTTCTTATTTTGCAGGATTTTTTTCCCCCTATTTTGTTCAACTTGATTACTGTCTTCTAGGTCATTAATTCCCATACTTCTAGCCTGCTGTTTATTCCATCAAGCATGTTTCTCACTTTATTGGGCTCTTTATCTCTGCTATGTTATTCCTTCTCTCTTGTGTTAATGGTCTCACTGATGTGCTTCACTCTTTTCTCAAGTCCAGTGCATATTCCTTTGATCACTGCTTTAAATTCTTTATTAGGCATGCTATTATATCTGTCTCACTTTGATCTCTGGCCATGGCCATGTCTTGTTCTTTCATTTTGGACAGATTCTCTGTTTCTGTGTCAGGAAAGTTAGTTCTGTCTCCTATACCTGAGGGTAATGACTTTATGAATAAGAGGTCCTACATGTAGTTGCTACAGTATATTGTGTCCCGTTTCCCATGGCCTAGCACTTCTGGGAGTGTCTCCAATGTGTCCTGGTATCTTTATCCTTCACACTGGTCATTTGCCTATTGTGGGCAGGGTTTGGTCTCTGGTTTGTATGTGGCACATTTTACCTAGGTGTGCTCTTGTCTGCATATAATGAGATCTCTCACTGCGCCACAGGAACTGAGGCCTCCAAACTTGCAAGTCCGGAGACGCAGTGTTGGCTGGAGTTTGGGGCAGTCTTCTGGGGGAGGGGCCTACTCTCCTGAGACTGAGGCAAGCATGAATGGAAAGGGCAATTCTTCCAGGCCACAGGGCTTGGTGTAAATGAATTAAGACCAAGTGTTTGCATTGTGTCGGTTCCCACAGATGGCCAGTTCCTATATTCCTGGAGGGGGTCTCTCCATGAACCCTGTCTCTCTGATGAGCAAACAACCTCCCCACTATGTGCTCTAGGTACCCTTCACATTCCTGTCTCCAGGCTCTATGTTCACAGGCTGTTTGCAGCTGCCCTTGGAGTGAAGACAGGCAATGTCCTCCAGGCTCTCCCGGAGCCAAGCACGGTAACCTTTAAAACTCCCGGCTTTAAGCACCACTGGTTGCATGGAGTCACAAAATATGAGCCCTTCTGCTTTCCAAGCCAATTGTTTTCCCTGTGTGTTCTCCTGTATATCTTTTGCCCTTCTCTGTGACCATGGCTCCCTTCTCACTGCTTTTGCCATAATCCATTTCTCTCCCAAGCCACATCTCTGTCCTTTCTACCTTGATTGCTGTGGCCTTTTCTCTACCTTTATTTGTGGAGTTTGTTCTGCCAGTCTTCAGATAGATTTCTGGGGTATTTAGGATGATACGATAGATACCTAGTTGTATTTGTGGAATGAGGCAAACCTTGGGTCCTGCTATTCAGCTGCCATCTTCCCCTCCTTCTACAAGTAGGCCTCTATCACAGAAAGATTGGGGGGCGGGTAGTAGTCAGCCAAGAACTGTCTCTCCATTTGTTATAGTCCCATAGGGCCCAGGCTCTCAGGCCTGCTAGCCACCAGAGCCAAGTGATCAAGAGGTATTCACTGGCTGGCAGCCTAAAAACTAGAGCATCAGACTTGTGTAATAGCATCCCTCCAGGAGATACTGTTCCCTTGGAGTGTGGCAGAGGAAGGATGCAAAATGGTAAGCACTGGCCACCATCCTCACAGTGTACTCCAGCAGGCCCCTTGATCTTTTGAGAGGTCTGCCCTCCAGATTGCTGCTTTAAGATAACAAATCTCTTTCACAGAGAGTCTGGACACCTTTCAAAGGGCTGCCTTTTTGCAGATAGGTTCATGGGCAAGACGTTTAAGAACCATTTCTCAGCTTGTTATAGCCTTGTGGATCTCAAGAACAGGAGCTCCATCGGCTTTCAAAGCTAGATATCTGGGGAGCTGGTCTCTCCAGTGCCTGTCTTAAAAATGTGGGGTTCAAACTCTTTGCTCCTCAGAGAGAAGCTTTTTTGTTCCCTTGCAATTGTGGGTCACTGTGCCAAGGGTGGAGTTTATGGTGAGATTGTGTCTCAGCCTTTCCTACTTGCTTAGATGTCCGTTTTATTTGCCAGATGTGTAGAAGGTGCTCTGGTAGTTTTGTTTTCCAAGGCAATTGTTCTGTATGTAGCTGGAAGTGAATTCAGGATCTTCCAACATAGCCTCTTCATGCTTACCTTGTTTAAAGCAGTTCAACCCCAGCATCTTGCCTGTCTCTTGAACACTTTCTCAACACCACCTCAACCACTTAGTGACCTTAAGCATGAACTCCCTCGATGTCATTTGTAAAACATAGTCATAATATGGAAGAGTGCTGAGGTAGGAAAAAATAATTATCGTGCCTGCAGGAAATTAAAGTAGTAAAATTAGTTGGTAAGCTCTATAAAGCAGATGCTGTTACTTCATCCTTGTGGCCCTAGCACCATACTCAAAATAGTGAATGACCATCTGCATAATGTGGAACTAACACATTTCCAAGAATAAGGGTGGTGGTGGGGGGGAGTGGATGATGATTACATGGAACTCAGGAGCCACCTGAAAAGTGAGGGAATGGAAGCATGAACAGTGGAGGTGATGTGTGACAGTGGTTCAGCTAGGACTTCATGTCCCAGGTGACTTTGTCATTGCCCTTCCAGTGCTGTGATCCTTCCACCAGGGGACACTTCCCAGCTTCATATTCCTGACTGGGGATAAGGGCCTCCTTGATAATTTGTTGACTATGGACCTTTTCTGTGGGCAAATGCCCACACAATATTTAAATGTAATTTTAGGGGATTCTCAAGCAGGATCATTCCCTGGAGCTGCCCCATCCTCTAGCAGACTTCCTTCCTTGGGAATAGGCTATGTTGCATCGTACTCTGCTGGATCAGAACCTCAGTGGCATGCTATTTATAAGAGACAGGTTCTTGAGTGGTTCCTGGGCCAGATGATGTAGCAGGTGACTCTCTCCTCTCTTTTGCCTTCTCAGTTCAAAGGTTATATCCTGAGGGATTTGGTTCTTTTGGAAACTGCATCTGTTTTATCCTGGTTGGTATTTAAAATCTATTTTGAATAACATTGACTTGGATTCCCTTTCCCCGAGACTTGGCAGGGCCCTTCTGGTGCAGCCCTCCACCAACTACTTCTGTCACTGGTGCCCCTTGTGTTGAACTAGTGGTGGGCTGGGAGGTTCTGCAGTGCCACGCCTTAGTCCACCCACATTGCATTTTTCTCCCCAAAATGACTAATGACCCAAGTGGAACCCTTTATATTTTACCCTGTTCTCTGACATCTGCAAAAACCAAACTATGGTTGGTCAGAGGAGGAAACATGCTCACAGAGGTATACCCAAAGTCGCACCCCAAATTCGTAGCAGCGCTCAAACACAGCTCTTGTCACCAAATCGTAGCTTTTATATATATAATATATATAAAAAAAATTTTTTTTTTTTTAATTCAGCTAGATTCAGTTTAGATGATCCCAGTTTTGTTGGCAACATCCAAAGCTTCATAGTCAGGAGCCAGTTGAACATATGCCACCTTCTTTCTCTGGGGTCTGATCAGGGTGTTGACCTTAGCCATGTCAATGTCATAGAGCTTCTTCACAGCCTGCTTGATCTGGTGCTTGTTGGCCTTGATATCCACAGTGAACATAAGTATGTTGTCTTCTGTTTTTTTCATGGCTGACTAATCAGGGGGAACTTGATGATGGCATAGTGGTAAAGCTCGTTTCTCCTGGGGTGCACTCTTTTGAAGATATTTGGGCTGTCAAAAAGTAGATGACATGTGGAGTTGCCTGAGTGGCTCAGTCAGGTGTCTGGGATCAAGTCCTGTGTCAGGCTCCCTGCTTAGCAGGGAGTCTGCTTCTCCCTCTCTCTCTCCCTCTCAAATGAATAAATAAAATCTTAAAAAAAAAATAGATGTATTTCAGCATTGCTTTCTTGGCCTTCAAAGCCTCCTTTGACTTTGGGAGGGGCAGGGGCTTCCTTCTTTCCTTTGTGAAAAGATAGGTTCTACTTTTCAATATGATTTGCTTTTTCTAGAGTCTGTACAGTTCTTGATTGGCAAACTGAAATGTCAAGGACTATCCTCTAGTGAACACAGAGCTCGTTACTTTATTCCAACATCTATTTTCTAAAAGGCCTTTGCTGCCTGTTTAGCACCATTCATTCATTCAGTGATTACTGAGCATGTCCTCTGCTGGGAGAGCACTAAAGTATAAATTAGATACAATTCAGGGGCTGACCTGTTCCCATGGATTTTTTGGTTTTGTTTTTTGGACCTTGACTGATTTTTGTCTCCTGCAGAAATGCCAGATAATGCAGGAGCTCTGCTGGGTGCTTGCTGTAAACTCCAGATTATTCCTTCGCTGTGTCACTTGGTAAGGAAATTTTCAGTGGGGATGGGCACTAACAACCTTTAAGATTTTTCATCTACAGTAGCCCCTCAAAATAGGTTAAGCCAAGTATTATTACTAACCTGACTTTTTTTATACACCATCCACATCACACCAGACATCCTACCCTATAGGAAGACTGAGGCTGAGAGGAAAGCATTTGTACAAAGATCTTGCTTGCAGAGCTAGGACCCAACTCTCTCATTAGATTCTAAATCTCAAGCTTTTCCCACTGTTTTGAGACCGAATTTTGGCTAAGGTTTGGTTGTAACTTTGCAGGGAAGGGGCCTGACACCCTGTTACTTGTAATGGCAGTGCTAAGCCTAGACCGGTTTGATTCAGCTCTGCATCTAATTCACCAAGGAGGTATTTGAGAGAACTGCTTTGTCTCAGATCATTAGCTTTATGTCCTAAAGAAATTTCATGGCAAGAGCAAGAGTTAGGTGATGATGACCTTAACCCTAGCGAGTCAAGATTAAGCTTTTCCTTTTTAAATTACAAACTGGGTCATTAATAGAAGGAGCCATGAGTAGGCTGCCCAGAAGCCACTCTAATGGGCAGATGTTGTTCAGCCTGGGGCAGAGTAGCTGAGCACACCTGGCTGGATTAATTACTAAGAGCCCAGACCAATATGCTCTGTAGGCTCAAAAGAGCAAAGGTCAGAGCTCTGCTCCCAGATCTAGGAAACAGGTGTCAAGATTAAATGCCTGGCCAGGATCCTGAAATTTGTTACCCATCCACTAACACCATGCTTAGTGCCTTAGGTATTTCTTTGCATAGCAAAGACATCTGAATAAGGCATCATTCTAAGGAACAGTTTGGAACCCATTCACAAATGAAAGTAGATTCTACCCACCCAGAGGAATGCTGGGTTCTTATACTTTGACCACTAAAACTGAACTACTTGGAAACATGCCAGCATGTATGTTCTGGGGCCAGCTGTGGGTCAAGTCTGGTGGTATAGTTGGGATATGGAGACAATAAGTACCATTACCTGTGTGCGGTCATTAGGATGGCAGTAGGTGAGTGCTTAGCATTTCTCAGATTACCCTTAGTAAGATTTACAAAATTACCAAAATATCGCAAGAACACATTAGCTAATTCCCTTTCCCAACAAACTCACACTTACTTGTCATCTTCCTTGCAGTCAGCATTAGATTTGATCTTCATGTTCCTTGCAAGTTCTTCTTTGTTGGTCCTAGAGTAGCCAGGACACATTTGGAGTTCCAGGATGACTGGTATTCTACACTGACACAAAACAACCCACCCATAGAGTCGTTTGCTTTTCCAGGGCTGCTTAACATAGGCAAAGAAAACATTTTCCTTTAAACAATTTCCTGGGCATCTTCACATAATCTGACCTAGATAGTGAGGCTCCTGCCTCCTGGAGGAATTTGGGTGTCAAATGTACCTGCATTCCTATGTTCTCTTGTCTGGTGCCCAGAGTAACTTCGAGAGCCATTCGGAAAAGCTTTTAGAATAGCATCAGGTGGAATCATCAGTGGAGGCTGTTAATTTTGCCCCACCACCCTTTGCGTGACTGTAAGTGCCCGTGGGCACGTGGGGCTGGCAGCTGTTCAGAGAAGGAACCTGGATGCTGCCCGGACTGCAGCCACACAGTCTGCTGTGGGCAGCCTGCACTAGTGGAGTTCCTTCTTAAATTACTGGGATGTGATTCTTCTACCAGAGAGCCGGCCTAATCCACTTTCTAAAGCAAAATTGAGAGTTTCTGATCTTGGCCAAAGGCTGGTGTAAAGCCTGTGGTAACACTGTGTGAGTGGTAGTTGGTAAATCTACATGGTGTAGACCTATCAGGCTTAAGTACTTTTATAGTCAAGTGACTGCTGCCCTTCGGGGCAAGCTTTTAGTAAGGTTAGCATTGCTTAGGACATTTCTGGAAATCTTTTGGATTCCCTTCAGATTCAGTTGAAATTCATACATACTTTATAATTACTGAAGATTAAAAAAAAATAAGTAAACCTATAAAGATTAGCCAATTTGATTTTTACCAGGCATTCAAAACCAGATGAGATTAATGTAGAGAGTACCAGTAAAAAAAAAATGAAGTGTCACAAAATTTCAAATGTTCTGAAAACTTGCAATTAGTGCAGCATCTGAAGTGGCCTCTCTGAAGAGCTAACATTCATTCAGCACATTGAGGGCCATGTCTTATGACAGACCAGGGCCCTGGGCTCCTAAAAAGCTTAGGTTTTAGAAAACAGACTAAACAGTTACTGTCAAGAGGATAGTTTCAGAAAGACAGTAGGGTAATAGTGGCTGGGATATGGGGGTAGAAGGGAGAGTATGAAAGACCCTTCTGAAGAGGCATTGCAGAAGACAATGAGAGATGAGAAAAAAAAGGATTTACATGGAACTCTGGAGGGGGTGTCCCAGGTAGGAATAGCAAGGGCAAAGGTTCTTTAGGCGGGAAGCATTACTAAACAGTGGTACCTACCCTTTTGAGGAGATCAAGCAACTATTTAAGAAATAAAAAGAAAAATCAAACCATACATACTGTTTCTATGGGAAAGTTACATTCTGAAGTTTCTCATCTCCTGAAGTTACGGGATCTAATAGAAGGTAGAATTCAGAGTGGAGATTCAGTCAGAACTCCAGGCAAATTGGAAAAAATCAGGTGTAAGTTCCTGGCCTGGGAGAAACAGCTCTTGTTACATCTTAAGGATTTTTCTGCACCACTTGGGGAATTTAAAGAACAATAACAATTTGATTTTTCCCCATAATCATCTAGAAATACATTATTATTTAGCTATGTGGATTATCTGTAACATTTTTAAGTGAATTTGCTTAAATGTGTCATTTCAGCTCCGTGCTCTCTCTGATGATGGAATATCTGATCTTGAAAACCCAGACTTGGCTCCTCTGAAGGATATGGAAAGGTTTATGATTGTGCAGCGTTTGTTTGCCTCAGCTGACATGAACCTGGAGAGACTGCAGTCATCTGTGAAAGTTGTCACCCAGAAGGACCCTAACATTTTCCCACTAATTCTTTATATAAGCCTAAATGGACTCTGTGCTTTAAGCAGAGCACATTAATAGCACCATATGTGAATTACAAATACATGTTATCAGCCAAGGCTGGGTATTTTCCAGCATTGTTAAGATACTACTGAGTTTAGCCACTAGGTACTCTATAAACAGTTTTTCATAAAAGGCCTATGCTGGTGACCCAGTGTCTAAGTTAGATTCTAGCATCTGAAGAGCTAGAGGATGGTTGAGAATTCTAAGCCAGTGTGCATTTTTTTTTTTCACAGAAAAAATGGGTCCATTTATTTCTTCTATACAAAAACAGCTGAATATGACACTTTGATCCAAAAATTCATTTTAAATCGTGAATGCTATAGGAAGACAATTAATAGAAGAGTCTGTGTTATAGATGTGCTGATTGACAAATGAACTGTAAATGCCATTATAGTACATATACTCTGCTAAACAAAATTACACTAATCTAGTAGCAGGACCCCCTTCCTTAGGGGTCTAGCTATAGACATTTTCTTTTGTAATGCTTTGACGAACACACCAATTCTATGTCTAGAACAATGCTGATTTCCCATGCATTCTCGATTTTTAATTTCTAAAATACCACATACTGTATCAAAGGGAACTGTGTATATTTTACATTCTGTTTGAAATTCTTCTATAAATAACTTGAAGTGTCTCTCTAGTGCCTCTGATTCCATTGCCACTAACTACTGGGGACCTGAAACCACTTTTCCTTAGCAAAAAGTAGCTAAGACTTCCTCCTAAAATTAGTCTTACCTTAGGAGCAGGGAGGATAGAAGTAGCAGTTGTTGAAAGAGAAATGTGTTACTCAGCATATTTTTTTTTTTTTTAACCTCAACATCATCTATTTTTCGCTTTTCTGCTCTTCAGATTTTAATGAACATTAACATGGAAGAAATGAAACAAAATAACCCTTTCATCACCTCAAAAATAAGACTAAATCTTATGGAAATACTTCAATACATGAAAAAAAGAGTTGCACACTGTGTGGCAACAACAGAAAAAGCACCTTATAACAAACTGGAAAGGAATCTGCCAAAGTGAATAGTTGTGCTACAATGGTGGCACTATACATGCCTTTTTGTCTTTCTAAGTTTTATAAACAAAAAATTGATGGCAGATTTTCTAAGAATCAACTTGTGTAAACACATAGCTACACATCACAAGGCAGTGGGAAGCTCCTTTAAAAGTCTACAAGAAACTGGACAGTGATTCCTTTGGGGAGAGGATTTAGAAGTTGGGACAAGACGCTGGGGTGTTACCCTTCTATTCCTGTTATAATTTTGTATATATTAACCTCTTAAAAAAACAACCAACCAAAGCCAAGCCAAACCAAAAAAAAAAAAAAAATCCAAAAGCAACAGAAACTAAAAGATCAGCTTCAGGCAGAAAGAAAAAAGGCCATCCCAGCACATGCCAAAAAGTTTGGGTTACATCAAATAGACAGCTAAGGCATTTGGCCATTTCTACAACTATCAGCTAGTTACTCTGTTGAACTGTGTCTTAAAAATTTGGAATTAAGGGCGCCCTCTGCTCAGGTCATGATCCCAGGGTCTTGGGATGGAGCGCCTCATCAGGCTCCCTACTCAGCAGGAAGCCTGCTTCTCCCTCTGCCACTCCCCCTGCTTGTGTTCTCTCAATGTGTCTTTCTCTAGCAAATAAAATCTTTTAAAAAATTTGCAATTAAAAAGGATGTAGCCATATGCTGCTACAGGTCTCCCCAGCCTCCCAATTATTGCCATGCCTTAGCAGACCCCACTGTGACATGGTGGGCAAAGTAGTGCTGGGCATGCTCGAGTGGGCTTCCAAAAGGCTCTTCTAAGTATCTAGTATCTTCATCACCACATACAATTAATTGTAAATGTACATTTACATTTGTAAGCAAATTCTGGTAGACCAGATACCTAGAAAACAGATAGAAAATAGAGTATTTTCCAGAACAGAAGTGGAAAGCCACCTTCACTCAAATGTTTCCATGACCACTCGTCTTTTTCCAAGTGGATGCAGGAAGAGTCAAGAAGCACTTTTGTTAGGGTCCCTCAGGTGTCCACAATCTAATAATCCCTAGAACCTGTGAACATGTTACCTTATGTACCAAGAAGGGACTTTACAGATGTTCTTCAGGTGACAGATCCTGAGACGGAGATTATCCTGGATTATCTGGGTGGGCCCTTAGAGGGCAAAAGAGTCAGTGAGAGACTTGGCCAAAGAAAATGCAGAAAAGATGAGGCACAGGAAGGATTCAGTGCTGTTGCTGACTCTGAGAGAGAGGTCATTTCAAGAACAAGAGAGCAGTCCATGTGACAGCCAGTAAGGAAGCGGACACCTCAGTTCTACAACAGCATGGAACTGCAATCTGCCGCCAACCTGCAAGAGCCTGGAGGAAGGTTCTCTCTCCAGCATTAAGAGCCAGGGCAGGCCCTGGGAAAGGTCTCAATTTCAGTTAGGTGGGACCTGCGTTGCATTTTCAACCTGCACATCTGAGTTTGTACTTAAAGCTGTGAAGGGTGCCTGGGTGGCTCAGTGGGTTAAAGCCTCTGTCTTCGGCTCAGGTCGTGATCTCAGGGTCCTGGGATCGAGCCCTGCATCGGGCTCTCTGCTCGGCAGAGAGCCTGCTTCCTCCTCTCTCTCTGCTTGCTTGTGCTCTCTCTCAAATAAATGAGTAAAAAAAAAAAAAAAAAAGCTCTGAAGTTGGGACACCTGGGTGGCTCAGTTGGTTAAGCATCTGCCTTTGGCTCAGGTCATGATCCCAGGGTCCTGGGATTGAGTGTCTGCATTCAGCTCCCTGCTCAGTGGGGAGCCTGCTTCTCTGTCTGCTGCCTCCCCTGCTTGTGCTTCTAACAAATAAATAAAAATCCTTAAATTAAAAAAAAAAGCTACAAAGTTTGTGGCAGTTTTTTACTGTAGTGAGAGAAAACGGACAGTACAAGATGAAAGTGAGTAATCTAAAACCGAATTCTTTGGGAGACATGAGAAGTACACTAGACTAGCAATTTCTGAAGTACTGGGCATGGAATCCCAGAAATTTAGCTTGAGAAAGAGTTGCAAAAATACCTTTTCTGGACATCAGCTTCCCGCACTCACCCACGGTCATGCCTCCCATCTCTTGGCCAGCCTGGTGGGTCCGCCTCCCTTTTCCACTGCAGGCCTCAGGACTGAGCTGTGCCACAGCAGGTGCTGTATCTCCCACCAGGGCTTTTCCTGCTTGGCTAACTTGTCCTAGCATCTCATGTCATCTAAGCATAGATGCTTTTTCTTGATCCTATATTTTAATCTTCCCTGTCTCTGCCATTTTTTCCTTGAGTATGTCACCTTTGAAAGCCACCAAATGGCTTGGGCTGGGATAGAGGAAACAACAGTTAGGGTTTCCTTGTTAAAGAAGAGAAGCAGGTGAAAAATTTATATATTTTGGTGGCAAAAACTACATGTTATTACACGCTTTTTGCAAAATTACTAGCATTTAAAAAGAAATTACCAAAGCTAATCTGATAACCTCTGTATTTATCATCTCTAAACCTCAGTTCTACCTATAAATGAAACACTATATTTTTGCAATATTAAATATTTATTTTTATATGTACAAAAATATTTTACTTGGAATATACAATCTCACATGTTGAACATTTCAATAATTTTTGTTTTGGACTACACAGGAAATATGTGAAAAGAGAAATTTATAGGGACAGTTTCTGAAAAATCAATAATTGTACTGCAAGAAAATTTTATTTATACACGGGCAGCAGTAATGTTTCTTTTATACAGGAACTAGTAATACAATTACTTGGAAAGCAGTAGCAAATTTTATTTTTAAACTTTTTCATCAGAAAGTTAACTTTAGCAGCTTGTTCAGCTTTTATTTTTAGATTGCTAACAAGCATTTTGCCCTCCATTAAGAAAGAAAAGTTCTACAATTATTTCAAAGATTAGAGGTTTAAAAGAGCATGCATTTGTGTTCAAAATAAAGATATACCAAACTGAAATGGAAAAAAAAAAATCCCCAAAGCAAGGTTTTCACATCAAATACTCACCATGGGCTCTAAAATAACTCAACATGCAGAAAACTACACTTGTTGCCGAACCCTAAGTGCTCATTCTTCCCCAGCAAAACCGAAGATCCCACTTCCTTAAAAATCAATGTTACCAAAGAAAGAGGAGTCGGCAGTTCTTTTAAAAGAACACATAGCCAAAAGGAATATTTATCTTATACTTAAATTATAGTAGAGACGAGCAATTCCTCAAATCTGGCTCTACCTGAAAAGGTGAAGGCATTCCTCATTTGGACCATATTTACCAGAATAAGCATTGTCTTCAAAGCAATGTTGCTATACTACTGCCTCTCTTTTTTCAGAATAAGATGAAGACCACATATTTTAACTGGTGATGACTTCTGCTTAAACAGTGGTAATTTATAGCTGAGGAGTTTTGAATGCTCTGCTTTTTTCCACTTCCTCTAAGCTCCTTGGCCACCTTGACTGATATGAGGAAAAACTAATTTCAGGTATGGCCTGTCATATTTGTATGTTTCTACCCCCCACTGTTGCTGAAGTGCACCAAAGACATCTAGTTCCAACTTTTAAAATAAGACCTTTTGGCTTCTGCTTTGTGGCAACAACAATACTATTCAGTGGGACTCAAGGCAGGTTTACAAGCACTGAGTCATTTACTTTCCCAAGTACGAAGTGGCATTTATGCTCATTGTAGACATGTTCATTCGGTTTGTGCTAGTAATTAGTAAAAACTGGTAGGGGAAAAAAAGGGAAGGAACTGTCACTTCTGGCTAACTTTGGTGTGTGGAGGCAAATCAGATTTATCATAGCACTGCATTATCAGCCAACAGCCATGAAGCCATTAGAAAGAGAATGCAAATAAGATGTCTTCATGTTCAATTCAAGGTCCACTAATTGGAGGTAACAATAGTTCTCCCTACAAAGAAACAGATGCCTTTTAAACTTAATACTATGGGTTAAACAATAAGGCTGCAATGATAAATTTCAGGCATAAGAATTAAGGTAGGGCAGCTTTAAAGGCCAAAGATCAGAATGTCTTGGATGTCAGAATACTGGATTGCTTATATTTTATTTGATTTGTGAGTAACAACAATTTGTTAAAGGTTTGGACTGAGAGTCCAAACTCAAAAGGACCTCTTGACCAAGGCCACAAGAGAGCAGAACAGACCCTCCTCGGAGCTGTTTTAAAACTGGAGGTAGGATTCTGGAATAGTATGTACCATTCATTATGCTACCTCTGAAAGAGATACATTTTAAACAAACTAAAAGATTAAAAACCTCAATAGAAGTGAATCCATGTAATAAATAGATTAAGTAGCCTAATAAGGATTTTCCAGCCTAGCATTTATCACATCAGAGTTACAAATTACTTCTTGTAACTTAAGGTGAAGACAAATAGTAAGCTAGCCTCATTTAACTGATGGAATATTAAAAGTAAAGGAAAATATAAATTTTATTAAAGGTCGCACAGTCAGAATTAGGATCTCCGCTAGTAGAAGCACGCCATCTCTATTTTTAACAAAAGAGATTGTTTTAAAGAAAGTAGTGCAATGTACTGCAGAAGTGGTACCAATCAGGCTTCAAAATTCTTACCTTAGAAATGAGATATCATTCCTTCACTTTTTAGGGTATTAAAGATTCATTTTTGATTCTGTGCACTAAATTATTCCAGGTACACAAAAAGTAACATAATGAATTAAGGGACATATTTAAAAAATGAATAAAACTTGAAGCTAACAAAAATGTAACTTAAAAATAATCTTATCTTAAGGAATTACAGAATTGTTATCTTCTTAAGATATATAGTGTATACTCAAAAAATGATGCTGCTGATTATTAGTTGACTGTATTCTTAGAAGTCTGTGAATATTCACTTGCACTATATACAATAATCCCATTATTTAAAATACTGAATCTTGCTCAAGAACTTAAAATACATTACAGATGTTATTACATGAATTGCCACAGCGAATCCACTGGAACAACAGGAGGGCAGTTACCAGAATCTCTAAGCCTGAACCATATCACAAATTCACTTGAAAGTTTAATTAAGTATTTCCCAAGACATTGCCATCTAGAACTCTGTCCTTTTTGCTTAAAGAAATTGTTATAATTTTCTGAGCTAAATTTCGTATTTTTCAGAAAGATTAGTATCTGCCTCAAAACTGGAGCCTTATAAAACAATGTGAAAAAAGTTTCAGAATGTCTAGGAATTTGGGAGTAAATATTTAAGAACACAGCTATAATTACATGGGTGAACCTATTTAGTTTTATTATTCATGTACTTTGGAAAATTTTACATATTATACATATGGCTGTATATATATATCTATCTATATATAATATATATATGGTGACTCAGACATTTTAAAAAATGACCTATATATGTACATAAAAGTTCAGGATTTCTGTCTCCATATTTAGTATAAAGATTCATTACTACAAAATTATTGGCTCCCTAGCCTGTGATTTCTGGAAAATGGAGTGTTGTTTCAGAAGTCATAAAAGTACAATGTTAAGCAGACCACTATTTTGACCAATTTTCAAAACTTTTACAGTTAACATTTATCAGTTCAAAATAATCATACCTAACTCCATGGCTATCCATCTTGAAAATCAACTCCAATCACCAGATTATGACACTTATCATTTTGCCCAGCAATAAGTACCAATTTAATGAATTTTTAAAGCAAATATCATCTTTTATTGTCATTGGGATAGTATGGTCAAAGCAGTTAGTATCTGGCCATAATCTATAATGCTACACTATTGTATTTTATTGCTAATTTGCATTCTTTCCTAAGTTTATGTTAATAACCAATTTGCTCTTTCCCAGAAAACTTGTCCTGATAAGCTATTATAAGTAAATTTGCTAGATTCTAGAATCTAGGGCTCAGGCTACTATTGCTGTAGTCATACTGTGTTTATGATAGGATTTCTATTTTAGAAAGCTATGTTCAGCAATTGTATAGTTAAGAATTGGGAAAAGTAAAAGTCCTGATGTATTAGATACTTGATAATATCCAAATATCAAACAGAAATTAAGACTGCATAATCAAGACGTGGCTGGAATAAAAGTAAAATTACATGTAGTGCATCACATATATTCCACTAGTTATAAGGTTACATGACTTATCCAGGAACATCACCTCTACGGGTATTTGTACATTTGAAAATAAAAAATACATATATATAGTAATTAGTCATATATAAATAGTCATGCCCTGAATGCTGAATGTGGACACTCTTCAGTCCACAAAGAATCCTCAGGTACATTAATGTATTGGCACAGGTTTCTTCCCAAAGGCATTTGCATGTGCATGTGTATTTTAACTGTTACCAATTGCTTAGCGTCACTTTAAACCATTTTCTCTTCAGTAAATCTAATTATTTTAGATATTTCCCACAAGAGAAGTTCATACTTCATTGATTACAACTGTACTCTCATAGCCTTGAAAGAATCCTGGGGCCTCTGGGACTCCTTGCCCCAGTAGAGCTTTACTGGGTCCTGAAGACTCAGATGGAACTTCAGTTTCAAGTTCAATGATTCTATTGAGATATAATGAACTTTTCTGAATTTATTCTCTTCAGCTCTGGCATCTAGACTGAAATAAACTAAATAGCATTATTTTGTATTATGGGGGTCTAGAGTATATTAACTAGTCATGAATACCATTCATAACAGAAATAATCCTTTTAAGTATAGACTATTTTCTAAATAATATGCATTTTAAATCATATGATAAAGCTAAAAATATATATGATGTAAAAATCATCTCCATCATGTGACGATAGTTGAAATATTTTGTGGATAAACTTCTTGTGCTGCTACAATGATCCCAAAGCTGTTCAAAGAGGCTCCGTGCAGCAGCAGGAAGGCACACCACAGAAGACAAAACATTTCCTGAGAACTTGGAAACAAAATTTCTCTTAAAATTTTCAGTGTTGAAACACTAAATCATAAGACATTACCTCGACACTGTGCTTTGATTCAGGTTGCTTTGAGAAGCTGAGAATTTGAAGTAAATACATGTGGTTTAAAAGTTAGCAAAGTTATTAAAAGGGTAGGGTGTGATCCATTTTACCACTAATTCCCTATCCTAGGACTAAGAACATGATCTGTGTTCTGGATATGAAACTCTAGAATAAAAAAAATACCTATACATTTCCAATCTTAACAATACAGCAACTTGGCTGTTCTGTTTATTGTGAAGATGATTTAAAGCAATGTGTGCATAACTGCTTATTGCCATGTATTTTCTCTCCCCTCGAAGCCCTCCCGGCTGGTGTTCTGTCACAGCTTTGCTGAGGAGAAAACAAATTTAACAGCCAGGAGCCAGATGCCTACCATGGACAAAGATGACCACAAGCACCTAACCCTGGAGGTGTGAATACTGTCCTTGTGAAAAGCTGGCAGCAATATAAAACACAGCTAACTTAGTTTAATGATGAGCTACATCTCAATATGTTTGAGGAAGAATTTATACCATCCAGAATCCTAAAGAATCCTATTAACTGAGATGAATTTTAAAAATCTGAATGTTAATGCATCTAAAAGAGAGCGGTTTTCTTAATTACTAAACAAAAAAGTGCATTTCCTAACAGAAATGTAAAAACTATATAAAACCTTATTTTATATTATATAATACATACAATGTACATATTATATAATGTATATGTTATATATAGATAAGACAGCTGACAGTTATTTCCAGATCTCATAAGTTGTTCAATGGATCTGGTTCTCAACAAGACAGATTTAACAAATATTCTAACAATCATATCACACTTCAAAAAGCACACCGATTGTTCACAAAATCCCCCACTTGCAAACTTGAAGTATCACAGAAATTTGCAAAGGCATGATACATTTGCTAACCATATCCTAATAAAACACTGTTGAAGCTACAGTAGGTTCATTTTTGTCAATGTCGGTATTTTCTACATGTGAAAATAAATCAACTTTATGCGTCATTTTGCTGCGTTATGTGTTACAGGATAAGGCACTCTCTTAGCCTACAAGGCCTTGCTTGCTGTGTACACATTCACTTAGCATCAGCCTGAAATGGCAACAAATGAGAGTGCAAAGTATTGCTCTTCACTTTTTCCCTCAAGATGGAAATGAAGGGGAAAAAAAACAATACACCTGCTTAAATTAGAAAGGACAGCCATGTATCTTTGAAATAATGAAACCATGTATTGTTGAGCAGACTTCTAATGTCAGACTTGGAAGGTATGGACATTATAGTTCTGCTTCAACTTATATTAGGAAAGAAGGCCAATAATTACTATTTTCTCCTAATAAAGAGTAACTGACCTTTCACTAGTTAAATACTGAACTAAAGGACAGCTTTACAAAACTACTTCAAGTATTCATTATCACAGTGAAAATGGGAGACCAATGCGAGAATGAAGGATTTGAAAATTCCTTTGATGAAAAGGCAAGGGTACTAAATCAAAACATACAAAATGCTTCAACGCATTTCTTTATGTGGTATGAATAGAAAGATTACCCATAAAAAGTTAGAAAAATTAAGATAAATTATATATTAGTACACCTTCCCAACCACATTTTATATAAAAATTCAAATAGTGTACTGGTATTACAATCTACACAATAAAAATGCCTGAACTTGGCAGATATCTTCTATCTGTGCATGTATTTTCTTGGTAGAAGGCTTATTTATTGCAGTCATTTTTAAAAAGTTTTATTTCCATTATGAACCTTATTGAATCATCAGTAAACCCAGCTGATTGGGACCCACTGTGGCTCCATTCTCAGCTTCTCTATGGCAGTCTGTAGTTTCTCAAAGGCTTTGTCTAGATTGTCGTTTACGATGATCAAATCAAAATAGTGGTTGTATGCTCTTTGAATCCGTGCACTTTCGTCCACTGTTTTCTTTAAGTCAGAGTCCTGTCAAAGAGTGTTAAAAGGAAATGTTTCTATCATAATGTGTATTCACTTGCTCAAACACCGATTCAAAGTGAACATAAGAAATAAGCACACTGGGACTTTTATGGTGATTCTGATATTAATGCTCAAAATCTAATCTCTACAGTGTTAAAACAGACATTACCACCTGTTCATATCCCAGTCCTTCTAGCAGTGCTCATGTTTGCTTTGTAAGTATTCTGTATCTTCTGTTTCATTGATCTTAGGATAAGATTCCTAATTAAACAACTGCTGACAATAATCTCAGGGTGAAATCTAAGGTAATAAAAGAATTATTGCAGGTTTCCAGCCCAACTATATCATCCTTTTCAAATGATTTTTTTTTTTTTTAACTTTGCATGTATGTAATACACCCCTAGAAAAAGAATCCCAGGATTTTCCCTTCTGTGTGTTTTTGTCTTCCTTCTTCATGGTCCAGGATGCCAGCTGAGGTGGTCAGGACAATGAAAGCAAACTGAGGGGACAGGAGCAGATTATTCTGCCATTTTTGTAGATCTTTGAGTTGTACATCTAATCTGCTCAAACACCAATTCAAACACCACACTTGTTTAGCCTGCTTGTGAGGTTCACAGCAATTTTCCCAGCTCTGTGATCATCAATGATTTCAAATATGCCAATGTAACCACGCTTCATCATCACTGTTAGTAACTGGTTAATGACTTTGGAGCATAGCCTAATAAGAACCTAGCGTTTGCCTCTCCTTTCAGGAGTGTTAATGCTCTTGAGAGCATCTGCCAAGACATTCATGTGCACCATTAGGGCGACACAGAAAGACTGTGGAAAGAGCTCGAAAGACTTTTATCTTATGGGCTCTGAGATCATGGAAACCATTTTGCAGTGCCTATTAAGCTCAAAGCCAAATTTGCTGCCTGTCTCCAGGAAAGAGAATATTAGGAATGTATTTTGAAGACAACTACATGCTCCCTATCCCCACCAACACATACACACATATTTATTTCTTTCTTTAGCTGGCACTGTTTATATTTTGTATATTTCTAGTCATTTTGGAATGATATAAGGAAACAATAAGTAATAGGTTCTGCATGAGCAAGTAAAGCTTTTCATTAAATTGCAACTGTTTTGAAATTTCACAGTACTTCTACATGTTCGTCAAATATTTATTGATTGCTATTAAATTGTCTACTATATTTCATCATCTGTGGACATAACAATGAACAAGACAGAGTGGGTTCCCACCCTCCAGAGGAGGAGACAGACGAAGGGCAAATAAACACAAAAACTTCCAAGTTGTAGTGAGTACTATAAAAGAAACCAACCAGAACAAAGAATTTTGAGAATTCTATTTTAGATAGAGTGATTACAAAGATACTGAGTAAATGACATTTAAACTGAGAACTATAGTGTGGGAAAGAGCATTCCAGGCAGAGGAAAAAGCAATGCAAAATCTGGGAGGGAAATGACCCTGATATGTTTTAAGATACTGAAAGACCAGAGGGATAGAGGGACTGAGGGCAGTACCTTGAGACGCCTTGAGATAAGTATGAGCTAGGTTGTGGAGAACTCACATGCAACAGAAACACATCACTGGCTTGTGATGGAGAAATAGGAGATGGATATGACGGCAGACCGGAAATATATTTTGGTGATAAAGTCATCAAGATTGGCTGATGGGCTGAATGTGAAAAGTGATGAATGAATGAATGGGCGAATAAATCAAAATGTAGAAAGAAGCAGTTGTAGAAAATGCAGAGTTGGGGAGTGGAGCTGGGGGAACACAATGTTCTACTTTGCACATGTTAAGTTTAAGATGTCTTGGGTGACAGCCAAGTGCAGATGTGAGCTAAGTAGTGATGGGTTATGCAAGTCGGAGCTCTGAATTCTGGGTTACCTATACAAAAACTAGGAATAACCAGTGTAACAATGGCATATAAGATAATGAGTTTGGTGAAAACACCAGAAGGGAAGTGTAGAGAGAGAAATGAATTCCAAACTAGGCCTGAGGGACACTAATAACATTTCAGTTAATATTTTCACTGACATCTCTAAATCAATTTGAAACAACTAAAATATCTTTTGTGATAGATGTGCAAACAGCCTCAGTTCAACTTGGAAACCATTCTTTACTATTACAGTCATTAGCAATCTGCTTCATTTAAGAAAAAAGTTTTTTCTTTTTTTTACAACAGTGGAGTACACCATTCAGATAGAAAAAAGAATAAAGAATCTCTATATATGGCCACAGCGAATCTTAAATATACTGATAAGTGGAAAATGTAGGCAGACTTCTGAATATGACAGGTTACTTTTTATGTAAGAAATGAGGGAGGGAAGGTACACATACATACTTGCTTATATTAAAAAAATTTTTTTAAAATGACGACCTACGTAGGTGGGAATGGAGCGGACAGAGAAAAGCCAGATTTTCCTGTTAAGATTTACTTTAGAACTATGAAATTGTATAGAATTATACAAAATTAAATTCAAATAAAAAAAGAACAATACTTAAAAAAAAGAAAAATGAAACAGACCTGTGTTTCAAGTTAATGGTTTAACCACGCAGAAAGGAATTATTTCACTGACTTTAAAATAATACCCAGTGGGATATATCTTAGGAACAATTTTTTAAAAGCCTGAAACTTAAGAGTTTTCAATAATTATACTGTTGATATCAGTATTGATACTGTTACTCAGAAATTATATAGAGTGGGTTCTTGGTTTATATATGTGAAGTAAGAAATTATTTTAATGTCATCAAGAACCAAGATTTTCAGCATAAGAAAAAAACACAAACATAGAGTCAAAGAAGTTAAGTAAAATAATGGAAAGTTTAAATTAGAATTATCAAAATGAACAAATGATGTGTGCTTTCTAAAAAAGAAAAACGTATTTCCTATATCTGGCCACCAAAAAGCCTAGAAACAATGAGCAACTAAGTTGATCACACAACTTCAGCACCTATATTGCCTCTAAATACCATTTTCCACTAAAAGGAACCATGTTTTTTGGATGGCTGGCTCCAGGTCTGGGCTAAGAAATGTGTAAGAAAACCAGGAACAGCTTATCTAGCTAGGAAGAAAAGAGTCATCAAAGATTAGTGGGGTTGTGTTAAAAAAAACTCAGAAGACAAGCTGAATATTCCCACAAGCTAAACATAAGCCAATTTAAACACCAAGAAGAGTTGTAACTAAATTATCAGAGATGAAGTAGTCCAAGAGACTTTAAAACACAGCAATTTGACTGCATATACTTAGTGAGATAAACCTTAAGGACAAAAAAACAAAAACAAAACAAAACAAAACAAAACAACCTACCAAAAAACTAGTTCATGGTAATCACACCTGGTAGTGTTGGTGTACTTATTCTCAGACTGTTGTGTGTACTGTGGGATAAAGCAAATGAACAATTACATCATATTTTAAGTCTAACATTCCCAGTGTTTTTGAGAACTGGGATACTCAGTACTTAGAATGGAAATAAGCTAAAAGAGGTTAACTAAAAACCCTGTAATTCTGAATTTGAATGGGAAATAGCAGTATGAATTCATGAAATGGTTTCCTTCAGAAATACAACAGAAAAACATATCCTAACTCTACCTGAGAGGTATAGCTAGAAACAAGAATCAATCTTGTGACAATGAGCACCCCTAAGTATTATGGTCTTAAAATACCATTTACTCTAAAAGGAACCAGAGCTTCTTGAAGAAACAGCTCATACCCGGCCTAGAACAGAAAATGTACAAGAGGAGCCTGGAACATCTGTCATACCAGATAGTAAGGAAGCTGAGACTAAAAGGTCTCAAGGGCCAACTTGAATAAGCTCCTACTGGTCAAAGATGGGACAATTTGAGCATCAATAAGAATAACCATAATAGAGTAACCACATCAAAAACTCACATCAGGTGCTCATAATGAAACTAAAAAACAAAGAAAATGAACCTTATTTGATCACCTGTTGTTTCTAGGGGTTTTCAGAACAAACCCATTATTCTGAAAACTGACCCATCGAAGTATCAACATATACTCTGACTTTCCTATATGAACTCTACTTCAGAGTGATCTACTAGTTGATGAAGAAAAGTTATTTCTTAGAACTCTAGTTTATAAATTCAGAAAGAATGACAAACTCTTTGGTGTTATCATTTTACAATCCCTAAGAAATATGTGATCCAGGCAAAGATGAATAAAACCTGCCAAAATCATTAGGTAAAAAGCTAGTAGAGAACTTTACAGATCAGGCTCACAACATCTGAACCCACTGATTAATCATCTCACAAAAAGAGAGCCTCTCATATGCCTCATAATGTAACAAGGAAAGTTGTATCAGTTAATTAATTATTTTTGGGAAAAATAAGTAAACCTATACCTGTTCAAGCTTCTATCAGTTCACAGGGAATAGAGGGAAATGACACCATGGGGACAAAATTGGCAAGATCTAGACTTTGAAGCACTCTGTAGGATAACTGACCCAACTTTTTTTTTTTCTTTTTTAAAGATTTTATTTATTTATTTGTCAGAAAGAGAGAGAGCGAGCACAGGCAGACAGAGTGGCAGGCAGAGGCAGAGGGAGAAGCAGGCTCCCCACAGAACAAGGAGCCCAATGTGGGACTCGATCCCAGGACGCTGGGATCATGACCTGAGCCGAAGGCAGCTGCTTAACCAACTGAGCCACCCAGGCGTCCCTAACTGACCCAACTTTTTTGTTTTTTGTTTTGTTGTTGTTATTTTGATTAGAGCAAAAGCTTGATCTCACAAACCCGAGATCATGAACTGAGCCCAAATCAAGAGTTGAATGCTTAACCAACTGAGCCACCCAGATGCCCTAACCCATTTTTTTGAACAACTCAATTAGGAGAGAGGAGAAATGGGGAGAATTTACAAATTAGGACAAGTAAAGGGATGTCTGCTTCCAGCTAAGATGTACTAACAGATATCGGCTAACCCTCCTACCTGACAATGAAAACAGAAAATGTATGGAACAACAGCTTTTAAGACTTTATGCACGAGGCAAAAACAAGCCAATTTATCTCAGAGAAACAGGAAACAAATGAAGTGAGCCCTACTTATTAACCCCAGCTTATTGTCTTGAAAGACTTTCTAGGCCACAATATACAAGGTAGAGCCCAGAAGGAGCCTATACAACATTCCAAGTTGGGACAGAGCTGAGAGCCCAGAGAGACCAAGGTGGCAAGAGTTCACAGGACAGAATTCCTGAACAGAAAAGCAGCATGGAGAGAGAACTTCCGACACTAGCAAATGGTCCCCTCTTCCAGCATATAGCTGTATACCAATCAGGGCAGTGTACATGTACCTGAGACCACCAAAGAACCACCAGAAAAAAATGAGAAGTGTTCAACTGGAGTCAGGAACAGGACCTCTTCTCACCAGGAAGAACAGAAAACCTCGATGTACAGGCCATTTGGAAGAGTCCTCAAATGGTCTTGCCTCAGGAATGGAGAATAATTGCCCCCAGATTAAGAATTGTTCTGGTCTTACCTAACACATGTTAAAAGCAATACCTGAAAGGAACAAACTGTTTCTAAACAAGTACATCCTAGAACGAAGCTCACAATGTCTGGCATCCAATAAAAAAATTACTAGGAAGAGAAGCAGAAAATATGGCCAGTGTGAAGAGAAGTCATTCAAGCCAAAACGGATTCAGAACACAAATGTCAGAATTAGTATGTGATGACATGAAAGCACTTATTACAGCTATGTTTCAGATATTCAAAAAGTTAAGTAGAGACATGGAAAAAACTGAAAAAGAAAAAAGAGGATTAACACTATGAGGTTTTAAAAGTCTTTATCTTTTAGAGATAGATAGTGAAGTATTTATGGTTGACATATCAAAGATTTGCTTTAAAATAATTCATGTTAGGGAGGAAGTGAGAGAGGGCTAAGTGAAATAGAAATGGCTACACATTATTGAACATAGGTGATGGGGATATGGGAGCTCATTTTTTTCCTCTTTTGTATGTATTCTGAATTTCTAATAATATGAAAAGAGAGAAAGGCAGAACAAGAGAAAATATAACAGAAACTAAAAGTCAGAACTACCTACCAGTAGTAAACCTTATGATGAACATACTTATTATTGGTCTTGGAGCCCAATTTCCTCACTGGTAAAATGAGAGGTGGATTAATATGCATATTTTAATATTGCTCCCTTTCATTTGTATAGGGGGAATAAACTTGTGTGTGTGTTTTTAAGATTTTTATTTACTTATTTGAGAGAGAGGGAGAGGGAGAGCCTCCCTGCTGAGCAGAGACCCCAATTCGGTGCTTGATTTCAGGACCCTGAGAATATGACCTGAGCCAAAGCAGATGCTTAACTGACTGAGCCACCCAGGCATCCCTAAACTTGTGTTTTAAAATAAAGTGAACAATGATTTTTAAGTAAAAGCCTTATGTTCCAAATCATAGCTGCATCTCATGAATGGATTTTTATTCTGTAGTATATCATATGGTATATTTATTTCATAAATATGATTAGAATTAAACATGCCCAAAAGAAAAAAGAAAAAATCTTAGGAGTGAAATAATATTGTTAGCCTGAAAAGAACTGCTCACCGTCAAAAGCTTAGTAGTGATACCAGCATCCACCACTGCCTTGTGCATGGCACGTAATGTCTCTAGTTCTGGAGCAGCAATAAATACAACATAGGGCATGAACTCGGATGTCCTCAGCACTTTCAGGGCCTGTGTAGAAGAAAAATTACAAACCAATTTATATGGGAATAGAATTTGAATTATGTTACCCTTTAATTAATAATAAATGCTAACTATTAAAAATCTATCTGCCCTCTCACTAAGGATGAAGGATGTAATTTAATACTTGCCCCCTTCTATCCTTTCGGTTCTATACAGTATGTTTCTAAAACAGTGATCCATTAACCATGTTCTGACCTCAGTCATACTACCCTTTAATCCTCTTGAACAAAGGAAAGTATTGAACTTAATGATCCAAAAATTATCAAGAGTGATGTAAATGCTTTCTATGTTATTTGTACAATTCTGTTAATATTGAAAGAGCAGAAATAATCTCAATGTTTATTGAGAATGGTTATATAAATTAATATACATTTGTACTGTGAAACACTATGTAGCAGTTACAAGGAACTAAAAAGCTCTATAAAACTGACATGAAAAGATCTTCAAGAGATACTGTTTAATGGGAAAAAAGCTAAAGAATCTATATAGAATTTTCCTATTTATGTAAAAAAGAAAAATAGAAAACAAAAAAATCTAATAAAACTATATAGGTATATATCTGTATTTAAGGCATACTCAAATGACAAAGATATATATCAAACTATTAATAGTTCTCTCTGAGTAGGGACGTTAAGTTGGATTGAGTGTGGAGGGATGAGAAGGGGTCACTGAGAGAAGAAATGAGAGGAAGAGAATGGTGTGTGTGTGTGTGTGTGCGTGTGTTGAGAAGGGGTGCGACTTGATTATGTTGCAGCTTGCTGAAATTTTAAAATTAATATTTCCTAACACATGCATTTATACATTACTTGAGCAAGTAAGTAAATACTAAACTTCTATCAAGTTGTATTGCTATCCAAACCTCTGCTGGTTAATGAATGATCAGAGATTTATTTAACTAGCTGCAGACGCATAAACAGGTAATAGAAAGAGATACCCTCACAATCTGAAAATAAAACCAAACAAAACTCCACAGGAATTAAAATTTTAAAAACAGCTTTGGAATTCGAGCAGCTTACTTGTGGGTTGACATCCAAAATACAAGTTCGTCCAGTTTGGACAACTTCAAGAATAGAATCAATTTTGGTTCCATAGAGATTTCCTTCATATTCCCCATGTTCCAAATATTTTCCAGCTTTGATATCTGCTTCCATCTCAGACCGTGACACAAATTTATATGCCTGACCATCTTTTTCATCTTCCCTTGGTTTCCGTGAAGTAACTAAAATAATGTTGAGAATTTATACAAAGAGAACACAGGGTATTAAAATTGAGACTAAAATGCACAGGGTAGCTTAAGATTTTTCCATTTAGTTTAGGGTTGGCAAATTATGACCTATGGCCAAATCTGGTTTGCTTCTTACTTTGAAAAACTAAGTATTATTAGACCACAGCAATGGCACATTTGTTTTATCATCCCTGGTTTCATTCGTGGTGTAGTAGTTGTGCCACAGACCAGATAGCCCACAAAGCCTAATATTTACTCTGTAGCCCTTGAATTAAAAAGTTTGCTGACCCCTGACCTATAGGAATATTTTAAGAGGTAGTACCCAATACACAATTTATGTTTTAAAAAAATGTGCTTTATAAAGTCCGCTTTATATTATATTTACATTTACATACAGCAAATATATTTACATAGACAGAGTCCTAAATTTAAATTCTTAATTATGATGAGTCCTACTAAGTGTGAGGTATATTGTAAGTGAATATCTTTTCCAGTTGCCACCGCATCCCCCTTAAGGAATATACACTTGAACACTTCCTAATAGAGCACACAACAAGTGAGCAAATTCTATTTTTAGTTGGTATTATCAATCTTCTGAAGCACAGTTTTACCCACCAATTATCTATCCTTCTCCTCACCCTAACACCACACCTTCTTCTGGCCTCCTGCTTACTGATATTCTGAAATGTTAACTATTCTGTTCTGCAACTTTGTGGTGGATCTAGCCACACTTGATACTACTATGTTCTATTAACTTCCTCTACTCTAAAGTGTTTTTTTTTTTCCTGAGAGAGTAACAGTAAACAGACCAAGTCAAAATTTAGAAGATTGTTTTTGTCTGACAGAGTTCTGAGTACTTCCGAGATAGACAGTTCCTTTGCAACTTGGGCTAGCATAGAAATGGAAATTCTCTTTCATACTGTTGCAAAGATGCAGTTAGATACTCCCTTCCAATTTGTTAACACTAGCTTGGAAGAAGGAAAGTAATTTGTGTGTGTGTCTGTTATTCTACAGTTTAGCCTTAACCTGATTTTGGCTAGATCAGATATAAAATCAAATACTTAGACATGCAGAATATCTGATGAAATCATTAGGTACATGCAATTAAGAAGTAATCCAGATCAAGAGTTGACACTATTCTGACTGTGTAATAAGTATAGCACATCAAGAAAATTTTTATGAGAACAGAATGAACTTGAAATTCAAGCTCAGTAATAAGGGTCTAGTTCATAAATGAGATCATTAGGCACAATAGGACTCCCTTTCTTCTCCTTTTGTTTTGTGGTTCAGTCTTTAGGGTGATCATCCCAGACAACTGTGGTGAGCATTTATAAAGTAAGTTAAAGACCTGCAAGATGCTATGATGCCTTTTCATATTAAAAAATGTGTAGTATCCAATGTTTCAGGAATTATTCAGCAAAAGTGGTATGACGTCTAAGGCATCAGAGGTATGTCTAAGGTATGTCTAAGGCAATTTTAAACTTCCCAAATAAATACATACTAGGACTTGGCTCAATATCTGTGAATATAATTTTAAAAGAGCACTGTTTTTTGGTGAAGCTCTATAGTGAAATCATATATGGGAATATGCTGCTTGAAATAAATATGTATAAAGCACACATATTAACCCCATCACCACCTCCATGTTGAGGGAATCTTAATTCTTAGCAAATGTTTTTAGTTTACAAGCAAAAAAATTTAAAAGATTTCATTTATCTATTTAGAGAGAGGGAGAGCAAGCATGAATATGAACGGGGGAGGGGCAGAGGAGAGAGAGAATCTTAAGCGGACTCAGTGCTGAGGGCAGAGTTCCATGCAAGGCTTGATCCCACAACCCAGAGCTCATGACCTGAGTGAAATCGAGAATCGGATGCTTAACAAACTGACTAAACCACCCAGGCGCCCCTAATTTACAAGTGAATTTTAACCATAATCTCATTCTCAAATGAAAACTCAAAACAAAGCAAAACAAAAATCAAAACCCAACAACTATACTGCTACATATTTAAGTCCCTTTCCATTCTTAGGACAGAGAAATTAGACTACAACTCACTTCTTAGGCTTATATGCTAAGCAAACAATGTGATTTCTTAGAATGTAATCACTATGGCAAAATTCTAAATTTTTATAGCTCTTCAAATAATGAGGAAACAGCAAAGTAACATTTTTCTGTTAATTAAACTCAGGATGTCAATGTTAAAAAGCAAACTTGATTCCTAAGGTAGCCTATTCCCCCTAGATTAATAATTTTTTCTATTTTAGGATCATTTAATAATATATAAAGAAAAATCTATTTCTTCTAAGATTTATTTATTTGCGAGAGAGAAAGAGCAAGAGAGAACACAAGCAGGGGAGAGAGGCAAAGAGAGAGGGAGAAGCAGGCTCCCCATTGAGCAGGGAGCCAGACTCGGGGCTGGATCCCAGGACCCCTGGACAAAGACCTGAGCTGAAGGCAGATGGTTAACCAACTGAGCCACCTAGGCAACCCAAGAAAAATCAATTTAATACAATGCCAGCATTTACAACCTTCCCTATGAGACTTCCTTATCCATACCATCCGACAATATGCAGCACAATACTGTATATCAGGAATTAGGCAAACTTGTCACACTTTTGCAGTGTTTATTTTTTGTGATGCATTCTGTGACTTAAAAAAAAAAAAGCTAGATGCTATTTAAATGAGAATGTTTTAAAGAGAAGTAAAACACATCTACATTATATGAAGAAGTGAGAGTTACCCTGATGTATGGATATACCTAAAATTTCTATATAAAAATTTAGATTTGAATCCTCACTAAAATATTTATTTACTGTTGAAAGGCAAAATAGCATCTTTCCAGAAATTTGACACCAAGAAATCAAGAAATTGAAACATCTATATATATTTTTTGATCTAATAATATTATATTTGAGATTTATATATATACACACTTTATCTCTTATAACAAACATAACTAAACCATATAAATAGGCAATAACACTATACTTATACACTGGAATATTAAGAAGTTATTTTTTTAGGTTTATCATGGTAAAATATATATAATATAAAATTGATCATTTTAACTATTTCTAAGTACACAGTTCAGTGGCATTAAGTACATTCATACTGCTGTGTAACATCACTACTATTTCCAAACCTTTTCATCATCTCAAACTGAAATCTGTGTCCATTAAACACTGACTTCCATTAAACACTCTCTCCTAGGCCCTGGTAACCACTACTCCACTTTCTGTCTCTATGAATTTTACTATTCCAGGTACCTCATATAAATGGAATTGTACAATATCTGTCCTTTAGTGTCTAGCTTATTTCATTCGGCATAATGTTTTCAAGGTTCATCCATATTACAGTATGGATAAGAATTTCATTCTTTTTTAAGGTTGAATAATATTCCATTGCCTGTACATATAAGTTAGTTTACCCATTTATGCACGGATGGACATTTGAATGATTTCTATCTTTTTGGCTATTGTAAATAATGCTATGAATATTCATGTACAAATATCTCAGTCTCTGCTTTTAATTCTTTTGTGTATATACCTATAAGTTGAATTACTAGATCATATGCAATGCTCTGTTTATTTTTTTGAGGAACTGTTATACTGTTTTCTACAGAAGTATACCATTTTACATTCCCATCAGTAATATACAAGTGTTCTAATATCGCCACCTCTTTGCCAGTACTTGTTATTATCTATTTTTTTTTTTAATGCATAATACCACCTCCTAATGGGTATGAAGTGGTATATCACTGGAGTTTTGATCTGCAAGTCCCTAATGATTAGTGATGTTCAGCATCCTTTCATGTGCTTATCGGCCATTGTAGATAGTCTTTGGAGAAATGTCTATTCAAGTTCTTTGCTCATTTCTGAATCGGGTTGCTTGTTTTATTGTTGTTGTAGGATTAATATTTACATAAAAATATATAATGACAATAACTTGTGAGGAAAAAGCTCATATTACAATGTTCATTCATTTATTCATCAAATATGTCTTGGGTATATCCTAAGTGCCAGACCCTATTCTAGATTCTGAGTCTACATAAGTACAAAAGGCAGAGCAGCTCTCTGTTCTCGTGGGACATATTCTTGAATGTATTGATGGGTGAATAGTCAAAAAAATAAGAATTTAAGTGCTAAAACATAACCACTAGGTACTGGGGAGGCTACTTTAGTAATGTCCTATGAGAAAGTGATATCTGAATAAAAAGAAAAATTTAAGAATCTGAAGATCTGGGAGGCAGAGTGTTTCATGCTGAGGGAACAACAAGAACAAAGGGTGTGAATGATAAGTTTGAGGAATCTGAAGAAAAGAAAGACCAGTGTGTTAAGTAGGAGAAAAAGTATGGAAATTTTTATATGAATAATGTCATAATTCCATAATTAGAAGTTATTTTGTGTTCATTGTATTAGTAAATAGAACACTGAATAAGGTGTGTTTTCTTTTTTCCTTTTTGCAATCTCACAGTATCCCTCAAGTCCCAAGTAGAAGCTAAAATACCAAGGATTTATAGCTTCCTCTTTCAGAGTTTACTAAAAAGTGGCCAACTTGGTCCTAGGATCATCTGTCCACCTATCTCTATCTTATTATATATACTCAGAAAGGAGTTGCTGAGGTTATGAATTGTAGGTTCAGGGCAGAATACTTTATTTTCTTCTCCTTTACCCCATGGTAAAATGATTCTCCCTGATGAATTCTGAAAACCCATGATGACATACTGTAGCAGTGGGGTGATTTGTACTCTCACTGTTTGACAAAGCAAGAATGAGTTTCCTGTGGGATATGTGTGTGTGAGAGTGTGTGTCTGTATTTGTGTATTCAAAAGATAGAGTGACTGAACTGTACTAAAGGTATCCTGCACAGAAAGACAGAATGAAGGGTAGAGAATGAAGCAAAAGAGAACATTAAGTATGGGATTGGGGCTTGGCATTAGTCTCAAGGGGACAGCTGGAGATCATACTATCCTGGGCAGGGAATGGCAAAGTATGGAGGTCTCCAAAGTACCTACCAAGAGGCCTTAATGAAGAGACAGTATTTGGACATTTGTGACAAAAAGAACTCTAGTCTCTACAAGGCAAAATTTTACATGACAGCCTTTGATCCCCACTTCTTCCTGTCCTGACCCTGAAAACAAGAAGTGGCAGAGCAGGATGTGAAGGCAGAGTAATAAAAAAAAACTATACTGTTCACCTCAGAATATAGGTCTCAAGCCAAGGATCAGAAATGAGCTGTGAGGAAGGGAGAAACAGTGAATTGGATGTAACACTGAAGTTTTGAACTGGAGTAGCCTTTTTTTTTAAACACCCCAAAATAGGGTTTTATTTAAGCAAAATGGCACAGTTCTTATACCTGAAAGTGACTACAAAGTTATGGAATCTTCTAAGGGGAGGAGGGAAAGTAGAGAAAGAAAATGTGACAGAGCATGGATGAAGTCAGTGGATAGATGAAAATGAAGCTCTTTCCTGTTTGTACTCCCAAAGAGCTCAGCCGTCCAACAAACCACTTAGTTATATACTTGCCAGAAACAAATTAGTCAAAATAGCTAACTGCAAGGATACTAAGAAATGAATGTGTATTCAAACAATTGTAAGAAAGGAATTTAGTGGCCTGGTAGCTGTTACCCCAAATTCAGGAAAAGATTTTAAATTAATGATGGATTAATTTGGATTAATTTGATGGATGCTAAAACAATTGAGTAAAAGCTTGCTGAGGAGAATAAGTACACAGTTTCAAAGTATCTTTGAACAAATGACTTATTAATGACAAATGGAAGAAGTTACCCTTTACAGTGAAGAAATCTATCAGACATGACCTAAATCAATAATCAAAGTTAAATTCATCAGTAATGGGATAATTTGACAAGACGGACCTACTATGTAATGTTCAGAGAAGGATAAAGCATGATTTATCTTTTGTAATAATGCATGACCTGAACCTAATCATGGGGAAACAACCAGGTAAACCCCTGATGAGGGACATTTACATTAAGTGGATAAAATACTCCAATTAAAAGGCAGAGACTGGCAAAATGGATTTAAACAAAAAACCATGACCCAACAATATGGCTGTTCCCAAAAGACACACTTTAGATTCAAAGAAATCAGTAGGCTGAAAGTAAAAGGTCTAAAAAATACCCCATACAAACAGACCTGGAGTGTCCATACATATATCACATAAAATAAAGACAAAAACTTTACTAGAGACAAAGGACATTTTATAATGATAAAAGTGTCAATCCATCAAAAAGATTAAAAAAATACAAACATATATGGATTTAACAACAGAGTTCTCAAAACACATGCTGCAAAAACTGACATAATTGAAGGGAGAAATTAACTAAATCAACAAAAACTTCAATACCACACTTTGAAATAATGGATAGAACAAATAGACAGGAGATCAACAAGGAAATAAAAGGCTTGAACAATACTATAAACCAACTAGACCTAACAGACATTTGTAGAAGACTCTACCCAATGATACCATAATACACATCCTTCCCAAGTATACCTGGAACATTCTCCCAAATGGACCATACCTGAGGTTATAAAGCAAGTCTCAATGAGTTTTATTTATTTATTAATTTTTAAAAGATTTTATTTATTTGACAGAGAGCAAAAGTAGGCAGGGCGGCAGGCAGGGGAGAGGGAAAAGCAGGTTCTCTGCTGAGCAGGGAGCCCGATGCGGGACTCAATCCCAGGACTCTGGGATCATGACCTGAGCTGAAGGCAGCCGTTTAACTGACTGAGCCACCTAGGTGCCCCATCAATGAGTTTTAAAAAAGTAAAATCATACAGTGTTCTCTGACCACAATGGAATGAACTGGAAGTCAGTAACAGAAGAAATATGGGAAATGCAAAAAAAATGTGGAAATCAAACAATATGCTCCTGAACAACCAACGGGTCAAAAAGGAAATCACAAATGTAATTAGAAAAGTTTTCGAGATGAATGAAAACAAAGACACAACACCGAAAGTTATAAAATATAGCTAAAACAGTTGCTTCTAGGAAACTTTATAGCTGCAAATGCCTATTAAGAATGAAGATCTCGGGCGCCTGGGTGGCTCAGTTGGTTAAGCGACTGCCTTTGGCTCAGGTCATGATCCCGGAGTCCAGCAATTGGGTCCCGCATTGGGCTCCCTGCTCAGTGGGGAGTCTGCTTCTCTCTCTGACCTTATTCCCTCTCATGCTCTCTTTCATTCTCTCTCTCAAATAAATAAATAAAATCTTAAGGAAAAAAAAAAAAGGAACGAAAATCTCAATCCAATAACCTAACATTCCACTTAAAGAAAATGCAAAAATAGCACACTAAACCCAGAAAAAGAAAGAAAAAACAAGGACTATAAAAGAAATTAAACAGAGAACAGAAAACCAATATAGAAAATCAACAAAAGCAAACGCTGGTTTTTTAAAAAAACACCAAAATTGACAAATCTTTAGGGAAACTGACCAAGGAGAGAGGACTTGAATTACTAAAATCAGAAATAAGAGAGGGGATATTACCATGGGTGCTGCAAAAATTCTGAAACCCATTAAAAAGAAACAGAAAGCCTCAGCAGACCTATAATAAATAATAAGACTGAATCAGTAATCAAAACCTCCTACAAAAAAACACCAGGACTGAATGGCTTCAAGCTTGAGACACTTAAAGAAGAATTAAGATCAATCCTTCACAAACTCTTCTAAAAGAAATAGAAGTGAAAGGAACACTTCCCAATTCAATGTATGAGTCCGGTATTACCACGATTATCAACATGGTTAACATCATAAGAAATGCAATCTATGGACCAGTATCTCTTATGAATATAGCTGCATAAATACTCAACAAAATACTAGCAAACTGATTCTATAAGCAAAAATAAGGATCATACACCATGGCTAAATGGGATTTACCACAGGAACACAATTAATGTAAAAGAATAAAAAACAAAAATCATGCCATTTCAATAAACAAAGGAAAAACATCTGGAAAAATATAATACCTTTTCATGATAAGTCAGTGAACTAGGAATAGAAGAGAATTTCTCTAACCTGATGAAAGTTATCTATAAAAACCCACAACTAACATCAAACTTAGTGATGAAAGACTGAATAGTATCCCTCTAAGATCATGAACTAGACAAGGATATCCACTTTTGCCACTTTCACACTGCACTGGAGGTTCTAATCAGGGCAATCAGACAAGAAATAAATGGCATCCAGTTTAAAGGAATAAGGAAAACTGCCTCTACTTACAGATAACATGATCTTGCGTATAGAAAATCCTGAGAAATTTACCAAAAAATTACATGAGTTCAGCAAGGTTACAAGATTACAAGGATACAAGATTAATGCACAAAAATCTGGTGTATTTGGGGGCACTTGGGTGGCTCAGTTGGTTAAGCATCTGCCTTTGGCTCTGGTCCTGGGATTGAGTCCTGCTTCAGGTTCCCTGCTCAGTGGGGAGCCTGCTTCTTCCTCTCCTCCCCACTCATGCTCTCTCTCTCTGTCTCTCTCTCTCTCTCTCAAATAATAAAATGAAAAATCTTTTAAAAAATAAATCAGGACTATTTCTATACATTTGTAATCAACAATCTGAAAAGAAAATTAGGAAAATTAGAATACTTAAGAATAAATTTGATTAAAAAAACATACAACTTGTACACTGAAAACTACAAATACTACTGAAAGAAATTAAGGAAGAATAAAGTGTTAGAGAGTTATGGATGAGAGGACTACTTTATCCCCAGAATACTGAAGAGATTTAGGACTTTGAAGCAAGGAACTAAAAACTGAAGTTGGTGGTGTAATTATGCATATGGAGCAGGTTAATCTATACCTTCTCCCTCTTTATCTTGTTAGAGAACAGTCTCAGCAGGGGAGGAAACCTGAAAACTCTTCTCTAGAAAATTAAATAACTCCTCTCCAAAATTTTTTTAAGGTTGTTCTTTTTTTTTTTTTTTGAAACAGACAGAGAGACAGAGACAGAGACAGAGCACAAGCAGAAGGAGAAGGAGAGCCTGATGTGGGACTGGATCCCTGAGACCCTGGGATCATGACCTGAGCTGAAGGCAGATGCTTAACCAACTGAGCCACCCAGGCATCCCTGCCCCAGAAATATTTTATGCCAACTTTTTGGCTCCTCCAACAAAACAGCTGTCTCCTTGCCCATTTCACAAAATAAAGCTCAGCCAGTTGCCAAGACCTGCTCAAGTACATGGAGCTTCCAACCAGTTTTAACACTTACTTAAGCATGGGTGTACAGTCTAGGATCAGTGCATAAAAGAATAAATCCTCTAGCATAAAAGGGAAAACACACACAATCATACCATAAACAGACAAAGTAATCCAGAGGAAAGCAAAGGTAATTCAGCTATAGATGAAAAACCTAAAAAAAGAATACACTATTTACTATTCTTAGAGATACCTAAGATATAGCCCTCAACAAACGGAAAATCCTAAAATGAAAAATAAGATTACTCATGATAAAACATTGATGGAAGAGAAAATAAAGAAGTCAAGGTAATTTTTTAAAGAGTAAAATAAAAAGATAAAGGGAGAGACAACATGACCGATAGAGAGAGAAAGACATTGAGGAGATGATTCCAGGATGCTCAACATTCAGCCAAAAGAGATTCTAGAAAAAGTAAACAGACAGAACATAGAGAAATCATTCAAGAAATAATAATTTTCCAGAATTGAGGGACAAGAATCTCTAGTCTGAAGAGTTCACTGATCATCAGCACAAGGAATTAAAAAAGATGAACAGGAAGGCACACCATTATTACATTTCAAAATACTGAAAAACAACAAATGAAACAAACAAAAGATCCTGAATGTCTGTGAAAGAAAAATAAGGTCACGTGTGAAAGAACAAAGATTACAAAGGCACTGTCCTCAATAGAACTGGATTTAAGAATAACATCTTTTAAGTTTTACTATCTTGAATTTCTATTCTTGGTTAAACAATCAAATATATGGCAAAATACATATCTTCAAATACAAAGATAAATAAATTATATTTCATATACTATTTCTTATGAAGTTACAAGAGGATACATTCCAGCATAACAAGTTACCGTCAACCCAGGAGAACAACAAAGGGAAACAGGCCCATGTTAACAGTGGGGCAGCCAGAATGGAAAGCAGCTGGTCCTCACTGAAGCAGGAAGATCTATGGTTCTGAGACAGAGATCTCCAAGAAAATAAATATGACTTCCTGGACAACTTTGGTTTAAAATAAAGTTAAAGACAGGAAGAAAAGGAACTCCATCAATTGCTGGATGGAGGAGAGAAAGAAGCTGTTCAAGGACGTAAAATTCAATGAACTAAAACTAAACTTATTTTTATATTGGGAAGAGAGTCAGGAAGTCAACAGACAAGCTTACACTGGATAAAGCAAGAAACTGCAGAAGGATGACATTATTAAGAAATATGGAAGACTTCCAAAATAAACAGGAACAAATATGAAAAAGCAAATGTTTCTGGTAAGCAGGTGGGGTACAGCAATATAGGCAGTTAATTTTTCTATTACATATCTTCAAGAACTCCTTGATTAAAGTACTGTACATGTATTAACTAGATAAAGATGAGAAACAAAATACTTTGAAATACTTGAAATACTTTGGTCACAACGAAGTTTTTATTTTCTTAGCTATTTAGCCAGTATTTGTCTGAATTTAGTGACTTACAGTGCCTACAATGGAATCCAAGGCCTTACACTGAAGGGATTACAAATAGCACATGGTTATTACTCCCCTAAGAAATCCGTAAGAATTTCAACAATAAGATTACTCACTGAAAGTTAAACCTCAAACCATACTAGATAAAAGCAGAGAAACCCTAAAATTCATCTAAAAGAGATGGAATGACATTAGGCTAAGAACTCAGAACAGCTTAATGCCATTAATATACCTAAAGAAATACTGTTAATCCAAAAGGGGCTTCGTCAGCAATTGAGGCACAGAAAGAGATTATAAAGACAATGCTGGCTTGTCTCCTCCATTGTTCAGGGTAGAGAGTATGTAAATTCCCACATATTTCTAAAACAAAGACAAATGTATACTGGTCCTTATAAAAAGTCTATGATATCATCTAACTCCTTGATGTGGTTCTATTCTTATCAAGCACACTTCTGACATCATTAGTTAATTTTCCCTATAAATATGCCAATAGGGAAAGAATGCAAAGATCATAAAATGAATGTTTGGCTTATTTAATTTTATACTTCTCATCAGCATTATTTTTATTTTATATGTCAACCTTTGTGACTTTAATTAATGCTGCCTGCTCAGGAAGATGAATTGCTGTTGATGTGCTATCAAAAATCAGGTTAATGACCTTGCAGGATAGAGGTACAAGTGAGAATGCACAAAATTCACAAAGGGATGGCCACACTGGATGGCGGGCGGGGGGCGGGGGGTGTCTGAGGATCCAGGTTTCCCTCTTCTCTTTACACTAAAATGAGTAAAAACAAAAACAGCAACTACAACAAAAAAACCAAAACATTTTTTCAGATAAACATCAGTTATACAAGAAAATACAAAGTTAATGCTGATTTTGCCACAACTCCTAACACTTGCATTTAACCAGCATTTCTATACTAAAGAGTTTGGAGAAGCAACTGCCACTGGGCAGCAAGCCAACAGAGCTATAGCACTAGTTCAAGACAGCTGTAGAGTCATTGAGTTTTTCAGTATCTTCTACTTGTTCATTTCCACTGGCATAATAAAAAATTATTTGGGAATAAAAATAATAATCTGCCCTACCCTACTCTTTGATGCCAATTAAACAGCAAAAAGAGAAAACTTACATGGCACTGTGGTTCCAAATCTAGTGGGATTCAACACTATGAACCTGTTTTTCAAGCTTCTTCGTCCCACACCTTGGGCTCCTATTAATACTAATGTCTTTCTCTGGAAAGGAGGCATTTTGGCTACTTCCTCATATATCTGGATTTCATGACGATCAAATTCTAAATGTAAAAGGAAATGGAGAATTGTGATACTCAGTTATCTTTTAGAAGGATGAAAAACCTCTGCAATTCTGTTCAGTAAGGGATTGGTTGTCTGACAGGTAAATATCCCTTGAATTGTACTAACTTACTATAGATTCATTTTTATAAATATGGTAAGTTCAAGAAACTATTTTTTATCTTGATTTAAACATCTGCTTCTATCCATTTGCTCTTAAAAATTTGTCTAAGCAAGAAAATGCCTGTGCTTTATCTTTATCATACATTCTATCCATCTATCTAGGCTTTTTTATCAATTCTCAGTAGAAGTAGTTCCTTTAATATATATAATCAAACTGCAAATTACCTTAAGTAATTTGTTCAGCCACTAATGTGTATCAGACATAAAAGATGTCAGTACACCTAGTGTGGCTGCTTAAATAAGTCCCACAGAATGAGTATGCCCTTCCAATCATATAAATGAAAACATCCTGTGTATTGACTCAGCAAATACCAGTATGATTAAATAAAATGCATAAAAATATACTGATAATTACATTTTAAGATTATGAATTTCTGTATAAAATGTTGGAGCCAAACTATTTTCAGTCAAAACACATTCCAAAATTAAATCTTGTTCAATGAGAAAATTGCAAGTTTTCTATTTTGCAAAAAAGCTGTAAGGACATATATTTAATGAATAATAAGGACAAAGTGGATTTGAAATAGTACATTACCTGTTATTAGGGTTATAATTCTCAATCTGCAGTAATAACACTTCTTCCTTAGGTTATTATCTTAACAGCAACTCCTTCTTTGCATAATTTCTCCACGGAAGATTAAACCAATATTAAGGGAGAGTCTATTTTCTTCTTATTATTATTATGTATTATTTCCCTTATAGTGTGCTATTTAGTTTATAACCGGTATAGAGGCAGCTCTGAAGTCTAGAAAGTACTTTAAAATTGTCAATTCCTTTCAGAAGGCCTTCTCATTCAAAGAGCTGCAATTCATGCCTATCAGCCTCTAGAACTGAAAAGAATAACTATGGTAGCTGTCATACTTACCTTTCTTTACATCTAAAAGATTTAAGAGAGAATCCTACTAGATCAGGCTAAGATCTTTTTGGTCCAGTACTATTTTCCCAAAAGTATCATGGACAATGTTAAGGCAGAATATAGTTGCCCTTAATCATAACTCTATTAGTATCTTCCTAAAGGCATTTCTTTAGAAATGATACATAAATTACCATCAAAGTTCTCTGAATAAATAGTTTTAATAAGTTTGTTCCTTCATTAATACAAGAATAAATCCTAACCAATCCATTTTACTGTGAACTATACTCATAAAGAAAACACCTTGGTAACAGTATGAGTATATATAATGTAAAAATTAAAATAATCTGCATATTATATTGCACTATGTGCTCAAGTGACAGCCCCTTACAATCGGGCAGTAATCTGAATTACTTTCATTTAAAATTATATATTTGGAGTTTATGCCACATTAATTAATGATATAAAGCTATCTCATTTGGACCATTCAGAAAGTATTTAAAACATACCTGCATTTCTGGTTGTGAGATACATCATCTTTTTCTTTTTTTTGCTACTTATGGTCCCACAAAAAGGTCCTGAAGGGTGACAAGAGAAATATAACTTAAAACAGTATGTCAGAATATGATAAAACTGCCCTGTGGTATTCTATAGGGGTGGGAGAATTACCTTTCCAGTGTTGTGTCCTACAAAGCAGAAGGGGGCAGAAGTGAGTTGAGCCACTAAATCGTGATACTATATACCAGCAGGTGGCACACAGGGATCAAAAAGTTTACTTTTGAGAGAGATACAATAAAGTAGATGGGATGGATTAATTTCAAATATATTTTAAATAAATTCTTTTGCTGATTCGGATGAAAGAGGAAAAGAAAGGTCACCACAAAGGACTACTTGTTACACTCTGTGTTGAGCTCCTCACCTGAATTGTCCCAGTCTCTTCTCACAAATGCCTTTCTCTTCTCTTCCAGGAACTGGCTTGGAATGAGACCAGCGCTTCCTCCCTCTTTTACATGGCTAGCCTAGAATCAAATCAATGAATTGCATATCTCAGTGACCAAAATTTAAGACCATATTCTAATGAGGAGGACAATCAGTAGTCAGTAAAAATATAACACATTAGCTCTTCAAAACTGACCTTAAGATGTAAATCCATGGCATTGTCAGTTAAGATATTTAAACACTTTAGCACTAAGGAATCAAATGGCACCTAATCACTCTGCCATCTGGTATCAAAATTTTGGGACCAAAATGCAAAGGTATAGAGGATCTTTAAATTACTGCAACTTTTTATTCATAATGTTAAGTTAGTCTGAGAACAGAAAGGATAAATACTATTTTATGTGTTAAAAGAACATTTCATTAGCACCCTTAATAAGGTACTTACTATCAACCTTAATCTTACTAGAGAGATAGAATCTTAATAACCTAAGTTTAAAATAGGTAAAACTACATCTACTGTCAAGAAACTAAGTTTTGAAATCCAAAAAAGTGCTATTTTAAAATAGTGACTAAAGAACTGTGTGCTAGAGACTTATCCCACGAGGTTAGGGTTTTTTATATTTACAACTAGCACTGAAAAATTTGGTTATCATTTTTAGCCATTAAAATCCTAAAAAATAGAATTAAAGTAACAGATCACCAAATGCAAGAAGAGACTGAAATAACGGTGACAGGAGGAGAGGGAAACGAAGAGACAACATTCACAGAAAGGGGTAGAAAAGAAAGATTTCCTGGAAAAGTTCAATAAAGAAAACAGAAAGTGTTTTTTGAAGAGAGTTCTAAGAAATTCAGTGGAAACGTCTAGATCTCATGGATTCTTTTAAACTTACTTACGTTTTAGTTCTCTCACTGCATAATGCACTTGTATATAATAACGTCTTCATTTAAATTTAAGGACACATTAGTAAGACTATTTTCACTCTTGTTATTCACTCCCCCTTAGAAATCAATCAATATAACTTAACAGAGCAAATGTGAGTTACTAGTATCTCCATTTAATTTAGAGTTTATAGTGCTAGGTCCTGGGTCCTTTCCTCGTACACCTTCCTTTTTAATCACTTGTTCTGATAGTTTAAGGAATTTTAGACTTTCTGACTTGTCAGTTTCTCCAGCTCTGAATACTGTTGGTATTGGACAGTGTAAACAATTACAAAATCAGACTTAATCTGCTGCTAGAGATTTCTAAAAGCTGTAGTAGGGGAAAATATGGTGATAACAAAATCCCTTTTCATATACACATATTTTAATCCAAGACCAACTAACACTAATCATAAGCTAAACTTTCATTTCTAAGTAACTGAGGAGAGGTAGGGAAACAAATTTAAGAGCTTAAGAAATTTGTTTTTTTTGCCATGAATGTATATAGAGGGAGAGGAGACAACAGAGAAAGACACTACTACACACATAGTAAAAGACTTCTAGTTAAAACAATAAACATTGAGAAGGGATGACCCCAAGTAAGTTGTTCTTGACCAATACTATATTTTATTACAAACACTCATGTGGAAGAACCAACTATTCTAATCCTTAAACCAATGGAGTATCTCCACAGGCTAGTTAATTTTGCATTTAGTAACAGCTACTCACAAAGTCCCTCTCAATTTGATCTTTTCTGTCCACAAAATGAGCAGCCATGAAGCTGGAGCTGTCCAGGTAGGAAAAATCATTGGAACAAATGCTAATACCTTCTTGAATAATATCGGCCAGATCTAAGATTGAAAACAAAAAAGCAGTTGTGGAAATTATGAGAAGCATACTAACCTGCCACCAGTTTGGATCTTCTCTGTTTACAATTTGAAGAATTTCTCCTTTTGAAAACTTCAATCCTGCTTCTTTGCAGGGTATCAGATTATCATTGTATGGATTATAATCAAAATGACATTTCACAAATACCTAAAACACACAGCACAATTTAAAGTAGTATGGATGTAGCATTTGTCACTAGATTTTTAAAATCTTTTTCAAATTGTTAATTATAATTGAGAATTTATTTAGTACTTCAAATAAGGACCTTGTCCCACTCAAATAAAAATCAATTATTATGCATAATTTGGCATCAGAAAAGAAAATATTAGTACTACAATTAAAACTTTGTTTCTACATTAATGTCTAATCTTAAACCAACAGTTTGATAATCATTTTACTCCACCATTCTTATACTTTCTCCCCATCTTTTCACATGATTTCTAACTCTGCATAATTTTTGTTCAATTAAATGACACTTTCTGATTAATACCCAGCAACAATATATGCAGCTGATTTAAGGCATATATTTCAGATATAACAGGACTTTTTTGGGGGGGAGGTTGCTTTTTGAAAGAGCCCAGAAATCAAAATTAAACAATGAAAATTGATGTTGAAGTCAGACCTGAAATATATTTAGTAGCTTAAAAAAAAAAAAAAATTAAAAACCTAATTTTCATCACTGGTAACATATGTTTTATAATCACAGATTTACACTGACCAAAATTTGTGTGGAAAATACTTTTCTGAAATCATTTTGCTTTGATCTAAATAACTAACATTAAATTAACTGTAAGAAAAACACTGAAAAGACCTTGAAACTATTTCTCAATTTAAAGTCACTAAACTATACAAACTTCTTTTAAATATGTTTTGTTAATAAAAGTATGCCAGTAAGTTACCACTATTAGTTATCTCCAATAACTGATCCAATAACTGGATCCAATAACTAGAATATTCTGCTTATTCACTTCAATGTAAATCCTAATAAGTTAAGTATTTTCAGTATTTGATGGCAAGTTCAGATTACTTTCTTAAAAAAGCTTTTTCATGCATATTTATAAAAATACAAACTTTGTCTACTGAAGAACTGACTTGGCATTAATCAGCAGGTGAACTTTAACAAGCAGAAAAGCACAAAATTAGTCAAAATAACATTGTTATCATACTTTATAAATGTAACCAAGAAGATATTCAAGTAACACAGCAGATACATTATATTATTAGTGTGGTAAAACACAATGTGATGGATGCATATTAAAATAATAATTTAAAAGTAACTAATTTGGGAACATGTGACAAAATTTTAGTTATTTACAATTACATGATTTTGGTAGAAAGCATTCAGAACATTTTCAATAACTTTGGAAAGGCTAAGTATTATCTAAAAAATCAGTAAGCCAATTTTTTTAATATAAAAATTTAGAAACATCTAAAAAGCAAGCATACAAACAATATTAAGATTGCTAAAATGTGACAACTGGCTAACTTGAAAATGGCATGCAGCTCAATGTTTTGGTAATGGAAAAAGAAAACCCAAATTATTATTTAATCAAGGTAAATTTAGTTGGCTGGTAAGACGGAAAAACGGAGTACCAAAGAATGTCCTGGAATGACATCATACCTGACGGACGTGTGCTGGATGCCTCTCCATACTGATGCAACTCTAAAAATATATTTTTCATTGCATAAATAAAGCCAGACTTTTAAATTGATAATAAATTAACAAAACATAAACAAACTACTGGCCCATTTTATTACTTCACTCATTTGGTAAAGTAACTACTTCCCTCATTAATTGTTCATAGGGTGTAACACCTGAAAATTACAAACGATAGAAGCAAAAAGGTCAAAGTGTTTGTGATGAGGCAGAGAAAAAGGATGGGTATGCAAAGTTTTAAAAAAATACTTGAATACTCTTTACTTCTCAAGAAAGCTGCACCAAATGAATAATAAGAGCATCCTGTCATCTAACCAGGAATGTGTTTATCATTCTTATCTGTGGGACAACATACATTTTGTAGCCATAAATCCGGATTTTCTGAAGTAGTCTAAATTTTAAATAATTATTCCCCTGCTCCCATCAAACTGTTTTGGAAATGTCATTATTTGTGGAACAAAACATATCTCTCAAATGTAAAACATTTCTAGAGGGAACAATTCTTATTATTTCACTTATTAAACTACTTTTAGAACATTCTAATGCTCAAAAACTCAGATTAGCCTGGTTTTACTTTGACTTTTAAAAATCTGTCTGAAAAATCAATTAACCCAACCTTTGATCTGAAGATTTTGTAATGATGTGAAAGTCATTAGAGTTATGATCAAATTTAATATCATTATATTTTATTTTATTAAGTATATTGTAAAATGTTTTACTAATAGGCTATGGATGTTTACAATTCATTATTAAGAAGTTATTAAACACTACTAAAATATTCAATCTCATATTCTTATCACTAAAAGAAAAACTGAACAACTGACAATCTAAAGTAGACGGAACAGAGAATGGGAAGTACAAATGGCTTTTAAACACAAGAAATGTTCAATGTCACTCAGAATAGAAATATGAATTAAAACTATATTATAACAACATTTTCTTCCTGCTGGATTAGCAGAAATCCAAATATTTGGTAGAATTCTATGGATAAGACTTTGAGCCAATAGGCACTTTCCTAACAGGTTAGTGGAGGATCTGGCTCAATCCCTTGGGAGAACAATTTGACAATAGCTATTAAATTACAAATGTAAAAATCTTCTCACCTAATAATCCACCTCTGGGAATGTATTAAGCAGCAATGCTGCTCAGACATATGTAAAATGTCTTATGTACAGGACTATTAACTACTAAATTAGTCCTAGTAGCAGAAGATCGAAAGCAACCTAATTGTTTAATAATAGGGAACTGGTTAAATAAATGATGATATAATACTATGATATAATAGTATTATATAATACATTGTATTATATAATACAATAATACATGATATAATACTATGCAGCTATTAAAAAGGGTGGGGAGGTGGTGATGATGTCAAGAAGTAGTCTATGTACCAATAAGGAAACATCCAAAAGATACATGGTTAAGTGAAAAAACCAAGTAGTGTATATACTATGTAACCTTTTCATTGAAAAGGAGGTAGAACAGGAATAATAATATGTAATTTTTACTTACTTGCACATGAATGATAGAAAGATAAACTAATAGCATGGTTTCTTACGGGGAGTGAGGACTAGGCTTATAGTGGATCATGAGAGATTTCAATTGAATACCTATTTATATTTCTTGAATTTTGACCATTGGAATGATTCACCTATTTAAAAATTAAATTCTCATGGTAATAAAAATAAGATAAAATGACTCACACTCTGAATAAGATGAACCAATAAAGGACTGTGCAACCTGAAACAACTAAAATATTGGACAAAATTTGACAAAACATTTTTTAAGACATCAAGCAATGAAGTCAGTGATCCCTAAAAAATGGAAACAAACAAGATGAACTATTCAGTTGACCCTGCTAACTGCACAGAGAAAGTTCCCAGATTGCAACTCAGAAAGGAAGAATCTTAGTAGAGCCTGTGTGGTCTCCAAGTTGAGGAGATGAGCTGGGCGACCTGGGAGATCAAGGTGGCTGCAGCGTACAGAACAGAATAATCAGTGAGGAAAGGGTTGCATACTCAAGAACTGCAGAGCACTCCCTCCAGTCTTCAGGAGAGTACTGATCAGTGCATGGATATAACAAAACTACTCAAAGTCAGGTAAAGAACCTGCATGATAAGAAGCAATATCAGCAAGTCATACAGGGTCAGAAATAATTTCTTTTCTCATCAAGGTGAGTGGAAAAATCTCATAATTCATGAGGCACTGAGTAGATGGAAGGATTATGCCCCAGACTTGATCTGAAAGGATCAAACTGTTCCCAAGTAACTGAAGTATTCTAGAACAAAGTTTAAAAATTTTCTAAAGAAACAAAAATATCCAGCTTTCAACAAGGTAAAATTCATGTCTAACAACCAATCAAAAATAATATAATTTACAGTTGTGGAGAAAAATCAATTAAGAATGATCCAGAAATGATAAACATAATCAAATTAGCAGAGAAGGACATTAAAATAGTTATTTTAACTTTACATATTGTATTCTTAGGTTCAAGAAACTAGAGGAAGGACTAGGCATGTTAGGTAGAAACATGGCAGATAAAAAAAAAAAAAAAAAGGAAGACTCAATTTAGATTTCTAGAGATGAAAACCAAAATAAAATGGAAAAAGTACACCAGAAGTGACGAACAGATTAGACATTGAAGAAAATAAACTTGAAGATACAGCAATAGAAACTAAGATAAAAAACAGGGAAGTATTAAGATTTAAATGAAGAGAATCACTGAGAAATGGGACAATTTCAAGAAGCCTAATATATGCAGAAATGATGTCACCAAAGGAGAGAAGAAATGGGAACAGAAAAATAATCTGAAGAGGTAATAGTCAAAATGTTTCCAAATTTGATGAAAGAAATAGTCTTTTCAACAAATGGGGCTGGAAAATTGTTTATCTATATGCCAACCCCCATTTGTCCATATCTTAAACCTATACAAAAACTCATACACTGAATGAATCCTATTGCTAGATATAAAGCATAAAACTATACAACTTTCAGAAAAAATATCAAAGAAAATCTTTATGACCTTAGGTTATGCAACAATATTTTACACAGAATAATACAAGCATGATCTGTAAAAGATAAACATGGAAAAATTGGACTTCATCAAAATTAAGAACTTCTGCTCTTTGTATTACACAGTTAACAGAATGAAAAGACAAGCCTTTTCACTGTGAGGAAATCCTTACAAATCATAATTCTGATAAAGTAGTTGTATTCAGGGGCGCCTGGGTGGCTCAGTGAGTTAAAGCCTCTGCCTTTGGCTCAGGTCATGATCCCAGGGTCCTGGGATCGAGCCCTGCATCGGGCTCTCTGTTCAGCGGCGAGCCTGCTTCCCTCTCTCTTTCTGCCTGCCTCTCTGCCTACTTGTGATCTCTGTCAAATAAATAAATAAATTCTTTAAAAAAAAGTAGTTGTATTCAAAATACATAAAGAACTCTCAAACCTAAATTAAGAAAAATCTTAATAAAAAATTGTTAAGATTTTAAGACAATCACCAAAACAGACTTAAAAAAAATACACACACACACACACACACACACACACACACACACACAAACACAAGAAAAGATACTCAATATTAAATAGTCATCAGGGAAATGCAAATTAATATCATATTGAGTTATCACTACACACCTATATGGGTATCTAAAATTATAAGGACTGACCATACCAAATGTTGGTGAAGATGTAGAGTAATTGAAACTCTCAAAATGCTGTGGTGAAAGTACACTGGTAAAACCATTTCTGGAAATAGTTCAGCCACTTCTCTGAAAGTTCAACATAGACCTACCATGACCCAATCCTTCAGTTCCTAGGTTTTCACCCAAGGGACTTACATGTAAATGTCCACGGCATCTTTATTTATAATAGCCCCAAAGTGGAAATAACAAAAATGTTCATCAGCCAGTTAATGGATAAACAAACTATGGTATAGCCAAGCAATGGAATACTACTCATCAACACAAAGGAATCAACTGCTGATACACATAAAAAGATGGATAAATCCCAAAAGAATTATGCTGAAAGAAGACAGATTAAAAAAACAAAACAAAGCAAAAAAACCCAGCAAAGGTGATTCATGTTGTATGCTTCCATTTATATAAAAATAAGGAAAATGTAAACTAAACTATAGTGACAGAAAGCAGAGCAGTGGTTGCCTGGAATGCAGGGTGGGGGGAGGAAGAAGGAAGGAAGAATTATAAATGGATACAAAGAAAATTCTGGAGGCGCTAGATATATATGTTGTCTTGATTATGTTGTTAGTTTCACAGGTACATATATCTACATTTATCAAATTGAACACTTTAAATATATGCTATTTATATAAGCTTCTTCTCAAGAGTATTTTTTAAAAGTAAATATAAAAATTTTAGAAGTACTGAAAAAATAAAATATTATACAGGACTATGCTGGGCCTATTAAAGGATAATAATTAGTAAGAGAAAAGAAATCAAATGGATGAAATGGCTTTAGAAATAGCCCTACCATAATCTTTATGTTAAATCAGAAGGTGGTTCGAAATTTGGAAATATGTTGTCTGAACATAGTGCAAGTGTTCTTTATGCACCCTCAGTCTCAACACATATTTTCAGGTCTATTCAAATTTGCAATTAGAGCAAGTGACAACGTGGTGAATGCAGTGATCATAGTTGCTATGAAGTTCACTGTGACAATAGCAGAGATGATTAAGGAAGGATGTTTTTCTTCTAAAGATTTTCAAAGTTTATGAACTCAGCCTACTCAGTTAAATGCAGTCACACACACAATCAGCAGGGAGTCTAGAATATATTTGTTTAAAAAAGCTTTGAAGCTTTGCGCAGTGGCAGTATCGAAGCCAATGAGGTTTATCCGAGGCGCGATTATTGCTAATTAAAAAAGCTTTGAGGGGCAATTCATACTCCTATTTGGTAAACATCCATCTGTGGGCCACAAATTTAAGTTTCTGTCAAAGAGTTTATTGTAAAAAACTATTAAATTATTCAGAATTATACTAATAATTCGTAATTTATATCACACTTAAGTCACTGGTTCATGCAAAGCCTATTTTTATTTTATTCCTTTTAAAAACCTGATAAACAGCCATAAACTTGTACCCAAAACAGAGGCTAGAATCTTAAGTGGTCCTCCTGCTCTCATTCCATTCCATCACCCTGACTTCCCCAGCTAAGGTAACCCTTACCCTGAATATTGTATTCATTAACTCTTTGGTATCCTTCAGTATAGTTTCACTGTGCAGTTATACACATTCTTTAAAAGTATGCATTTAGATTTTTTAAACGTAAAAAATTATATCACATCATAGCATACAATCTTTTGGAATTTACATGCTTGTTAATATATTTCTGGCTGTACATACCTATGAACTGCTCTAGGAAATTACTCCAGTATACGTGAACACTCAACTCTGATAATGCTAAACTCCACCCACCACCCCATGTGGTTATACCAATTTACACTGCCACCAGCAGTGTAAAAGAGATACCTTAAAGTCACATGTACACTTTTTGCCAATTGAATGTTATAAATGGTAATCCAGTCATTTTTAATATCTCTTCATTTGTTCACTGACTGATTCTTCTAACTTGATTTGTATATGTGAAGAGAAACAGAAACACAACTTCATGTTATCCCCATTAATAACCAGTTTCATTCATTGAATAGTCTCTCCTCTTCTCCATGAAAGATATATCATCTTATCAAAACAGTATATGTGTTAGCACTCTTTCTGAACTCTATTAATCATTCTATCTGCTCTTATGGCAATACCATGATGGTATCTTAATTCCTACATATTAGGAATGCCCCATTACTGTTTTTCTGTTTTTCATTACTGTGGGATATTCATCCTATCAAATACTATGAAAAATCTTACTGGAATTTTGTTGAATCTAAAAGTCAATTTGAGGAAAACGGGACACCACAATATTGTCTTCTTCTCCACGAACATGACATATCTATTAAGATCTTCATCACAGTGTGTATAGGGGTGTGTGTGTGTTTGTAGAGGACTTGAATCTTTTTGTTAGATTTCTAAACATAAATGTGACATTCTCTGACTACTGTAAATGATGTTTGTCTTGGTTATATATCTTGATGTTTGTTGATGACATACAGAAATGCAACTGACTTCTGTATATTAATCTTAGTTTCAAATATCTTGCTAAACTCATTTCTATTAATTTATAGATTTGGGGGCATTCTATGCTAAAAATATTATTTGAAAATAGTAATTTTCTCCTTTCTGAACTTTTTGCTTCTATAATTTGTCTTTTTGTGCTTATGAAACTTTCAGTAAGATACTAAATTGCAATGGTGTTACTGAACATCCTTCTCTAGTTCTTACTTTTTGTAACTAGGCAAGGACTTTATTAACTCTTCTTTTAAACTTTATATTGTGGCTTCTTTGGCTTAACTAACTACAAACAAATAATTGTGTATAGGCAATAATTAAAAAGCAGCAGAGTCCAAAGTCCTCAGAATTTAAATTATAGGTTTCTATATTTCATCATTCTATATATTTGCCATAAACAAAATTTTTTAAGCAGTCAAAATTATTGAAGTTTTATTATTTAAAAAATAAATCTAGTCAATTATTTGCCTAATTATTGGAGGCCTCATCAAAACCCTGAACAAGATCACCCTTCTCCCCAGGAGCAAGTGGTGCTTTTCCATCCAGCTTCTGCTAGTGTCCTTAAGCTTCTCAGCACCAAGTTGGTCTAAGAAGCCAGGTGGCATTTCTGTCAGGGGCTGTGTCTCAGCATGGCTGGTAATGGTAAAAGTGTTTGCTGCCAGAGGCATCTGAGCATTAGGATTGTTAAAGTAAGTAGATAACCATTCCCTAGTTTGCAAATACACTTACCTCTTTAATATCAGAGATACTGCTTATTCTTGGTTTCTTTAAGGAGAACTGAAAATTTTTATCACTTACTATAACAGATATTTGTTGTATCATCTGTTACTCTATGTACCATTCTCAGGGCAGTTTTTTTTTTTTAAACCAATGCACAATTACGCCTGAAGTTTGGCAAGTTTCTCTCAGTTTATGGTAGGTTCTTTAATCTTGTTGGAATGGAAATGAGGCTTTCTGGGGGAGTGGGGTTGTACTTAAGTCTTAGGCAGACTACCTGAGGGTCCAGTTCCTGATGTTAAAGAGAATGATTCTAATATTCAACTATTCAGGATAATGTTGTCTTTAGTTTTTGTTTTTGTTTTTAAATAAGCATAAGGAGTCTCCCTCTGTTCTTGATTTATTAATCTTTTTTTAAATCATAACTATGTATTGAATTTCATCAAATTCTTTACTGAGGTTTCTTTTTTTAAATCTGTTAATGTGTTTGGTTTCACACTTATTTCCAATATGAAACCACCCTAGCACCCATGGGAAAAATCCAACTTGAACATGTCCTGTTATTCCCTTTATATATCATTAAATTTCATTTGCTATTATTTTGTTAAGAATTTTCAAATGCATATGGAACTGTAATTTCTTTTCTTAAAATATTTTTGGTATCTACATCATGGTGGCCTTAAAAATGAGTAAGAGAATTCCCATCAGTTTGACCTTAATGAACTAATGGAATTATGAACAGCCTTTGGAAACTAAACCATTATGTAAGTTGAAAAACCTCAGAATTAGCTACAACTTCTAATTTACATTGGTCTCTAATTTAAAATGATAGATTCTTAGATCTCATGAAAAATTTTGATTTTTAATAAGCACTTCAAATTATTCTGATAAAAATATCTACTGATCATGTTTTGAGAAACACCACCTGGCAGGGAGAGCTCCTGGCTCCCTTCTGCTCTCCTAGCAGTCCAGAGGGAGTTAAGATAGGCACACTAGAACTATATGGTAGAGCTTCCAGTGAAAGAGCTGAAGAGGTCAAATGCCCTTGCCTCCCCACAGCTTCTCCTAGGAAAATGACCATAGTTTGTCCAGGACAGGCATTGTTTAGGCCTATTATTCCAACATAATTAGTAATAATTTCCTCACTTTAAAAAATAACCCAATTTAGACATGTTTTGACTCACCTTTGGAAATTTTCCTGTTATAATCTCTTTTCTTTTTTATGATAGATAGGCCTAAGAACTGCCTCAGGCTTAGATGACCTCTCCTAACCCATTTAAATCTTTTCTCCCAGTTCTAAAGGCTAAATTAAAGAATTTGAGAAGGTATGGGATGGGAATAAATTTAAGCCTGAGAGGGCTAAAGATCCTAGCATCTTATGCTATTCAGACCAGTTCACTGGGTGCAGAATCTAGAAAGGTATTTGAGCCAAAGTGCTAACATGTAACATATCAGTATTATGAAAATACCTTGCCTGTAGAAGTTCATGATAGCCTTGGTAAACTGGTACGAATTCTGGTTTAAACCACAGGGGGGAAAAAATCTTCCTAATTATCACAGCTAACACATAATTTAAAAAAAATCTTAAGTTCTACTTTTCCAATCTATTCAAGTCCAAATGAAAATGTGCCACTTGAGAAATATAGGAGGTCTTAGAGGTAATAGTGATGTGAAATGTCTAATTTTGAATACCTTTTCTTTCCTGATTCTTTTCTTGGAGCTGGGGAACAGGGGACACTGCACTGCAGGATTCTACAGGCCCTCTTCTTCATAAAGGCATTACCCTCAAAGAATAAGAGATGTAGTTAACTTTCCTAACACAGAGAAACAGGCACAAAATGAGAAGACAGAGGAACCCGTACCAAATGAAAGAACAAGACAAAGCCACAGCAGGAGAGCTAAGTGAAACAGATTTAAGTAATGTGCTTGATAAAGAATTTTAAGCAATGATCACAAGGATACTCAATGGACTTGAGAAGAGAGTGGAGGACATCAGTGAGACCATTAAGATAGAGACAGAGTAAGGGCGCCTGGGTGGCTCAGTGCGTTAAGCCTCTGCCTTCGGCTCAGGTCATGGTCTCAGGGTCCTGCGATCAAGCCCCGCATTGGGCTCTCTGCATGGCGGGGAGCCTGCTTCTCCCTCTCTCTCTGCCTGCCTCTCTGCCTCCTTGTGGTCTCTCTCTCTGTCAAATAAATAAAATAAAATAAAAAAAAGATAGAGTAGAGATAAAGGACTTAATAAACAAAGTAAAAAATATGCCTGATGGAATGAAAAGCAGGCTGGAAGAAATAAGGAATGAATTAATGACCTAGAGACAGAGTAATGGAAAGTAATTATGCTGAACAAAAAGAGAGAAAAGAATTATGCAAAATGAGAATAGACTTAGGGAACTCAGTGACTCCATCAATGTAGTAATATTCATATTATAGGAATCCCAGAAGAAGGAGAGAGAGAAAAGGGGGCAGAGAATTTATCAGGAGAAATAATAGCTGAAAACTTCTCTAGTCCAGGAAAGGAAAGAGATATCCAGATCTAGAAGGCACAGAGAACCCCCACAAAATCAACCAAAGCAGAAGACAAGAAGACACACTGTAATTAAAATGGAAAAATAAAGTTATAAAGAAAAAATATAGAGAGCAATGGGACCAAAGAAGACAGTTACATATGAAGGAAACCCCACGAGGCTATCAGTGAATTTTTCAGCCGAAACTTTCCAAGCCAGAAAGGAGTGTCATGATATATTCAAAGTGCTGAATGGGAAAAACCTGCAGCAAGGCTATAATTCAGAATAGAAGGAGAGATAGATTTTCCCAGTCAAACAAAAACTAAAGGAGTTCATGACCACCAAACCTACCCTGCAAGAAAAATTAAAGGGAATTTTTTGAGTGGAAAGACCAAAAATGACAGTATGAAGGTAGAAAACACAAAAGCAGTAAAAATAAGTATTTCTGTGAAAAACCAGTCAAGGAACTCACAAAATAAAAAGATGCAAATTATGACACTATATACCTAAAACATGGGTAGGAGAAAAGTAAAGAATGGAGTCAAACATAAACAATTATGAATTTAATATAGACTGCTATATGCAGCTGTTCTATACAAACCTAACAGTAACCACAAATCAAAAACCACTACTGAATATGCAAAGAATAAAGAGAAAGAAATCCAAATATATCAAGACAACCAGCAAACCATGAAAGACAGAAAGACAAGAAAGGATCAGAGAAAATGTTCAGAAACAACCATAAAATGGCAATAAATACATATCTATCAATAAATTACTTAACATGTAAAAGGCCTAAATACTCCAATCAAAAGATATATGGTGACAGAATGGATAAAAAAACAAGATCCATCTAAATGCTGCCTACAAGAGTTATTTTAGACAAAAAAACACCTGCCAATTGAAACTGAGGGGTTAGAGAAACATTTATCACACAAATGGATGTCAGAAGAAAGTCACAGTAGCAATATTTATTTTGGACAAAAGACTTTAAAACAAAAACTATAACAAGAGACAAAGAAGGGCACAATGTAGTAATACAAGAGAAAATTCAACATAAAGATAAAACAATTTTAAGTATTTATGCACCCAACATGGGAGTACCCAAATACATAAAAAAGTTAATAACAAACATAAAGGAAGTAATTGATAATAATACAATAATAGTAGGGGCCTTTAACACCCCACTTACATCAATGGAAGGCTCATCTAAAAAACAGAAACTCAACAAGAAAACAATAGCTTTGAGATACAATGGACCAGATGGATTTAACAGATATATTCAGAAAATTCCACCCTAAAATACCACAATACACATTCTATTCAAGTGTACAGGGAATATTCTCCAGAACCAATCACATATTAGACCACAAAACAAGCCTCAACAAATTCAAAAAGATCAAAGTCTACCATACATCTTTTCTGACTATACCATTATAAAACCAGAAGTCATCCACAAGAAAAAACCTGGAAAGACTATAAATACACAGAGGTTAAATAACGTGATACAATGAATAGATTAACCAGGAAATCAAAGAAATTTAAAAATACATGAAAACAAATAAAAATGAAATTATAATGTACAAAACCTTTAGGACGCAGCAAAAGCATTTCTAAGAGGTAAGTTTAGAGCAATACAGGCCTACCTCAAGAAAGAAAACCTCAGGGACGCCTGGGTGGCTCAGTTGGTTAAGCAGCTGCCTTCGGCTCAGGTCATGATCCCAGCGTCCTGGGATCGAGTCCCACATCGGGCTCCTTGCTCGTCAGGGAGCCTGCTTCTCCCTCTGCCTCTGCCTGCCATTCTGTCTGCCTGTGCTCGCTCTCTCTCCCTCTCTCTCTCTGACAAATAAATAAATAAAATCTTTAAGAAAAAAAAAAAAGAAAGAAAAACTCAAATCCTTACAGCTAAAGTAAATAGAAAAAGAACAACAAACAAAACCTAAAACCAGAAAAAGGAAGAAAATAATAAGGATTAGAGCAAAAATAAATGATAGAGAAACTAATAAAATCACTAGAACAATCAATGAAGCGAGGAGTTAGCTCTTAAAAACAAGACAAAACAAAAGTCAATAAAACTGATAACCCCCCAGCCAGACTTACCAAGAAAGAAAGAGAAAGGACCCAAATAAAATCAAAATGGGAGAGAAGAAATAACAATAAACCCCACAAAAATACAATTACAAGAGAATATTAAGAAAAATTACATGCTGACAAAATGAACAACTTAGAAGTGGATAAATTCCTAGAAACATATAACTGACCAAAACTGAAGCAGGAAGAAATAGCAACAAAACTGAATCAATAATTAAAAAACTCCCAACAAACAAAAGTCCAAGACCAGATGGTTTCACAAGCAAATTCTGCCAAAACACTGAAAAAAGAGTTAGTATCTATTCTTCTCAAACTATTCCAAAAAAGGGAAAAGGAAGGAAAACTTCCAAATTCATTCTATAATGCCAGCATTTCCTTGACACCAAAATTAGACATCACAAAAAAAGAGAAAAGATCTCTGATGAACATAAATGCAAATATTCTCATCAAAATACCAGCAAATCAAACCCAACAATACATTAGTAAAATTATACACCATGACCAAGTGAGATTTATTCCTGGGCTGCAAATGTAGTTCAACATTCACAAATCAGTCAACATGACACATCGTATCAATAAGAAAGGATAAGAACCACATGATCATTTCAAAAGACACTGATTGCAAAAATAGTTCAACATTCACAAATCAGTCAACATGACACATTGTATCAATAAGAAAGGATAAGAACCACATGATCATTTCAACAGACACTGAACAAAACATTTAACAAAGTATAACATCAATTCATGATAAAAATCCTCAACAAAACAGGTTTGGAAGGAACATACCTCAACAAAATAAAGGCCATTAATGAAAAACCATAGCTAATATAATTTTCATTGGAGACAAACTGAGAGCCTTTCTCCTAGGGTCAGGAATAAAACAAGGATCAAAACTAGGATTTCCCCTAGGGTCAGGAACAAAACGCAGCACCTTTATTCAACATAGTACTGGAAAACCTAGCCATAGCAATTGGACAACAAAAAGAAATAAAAGGCATTAAAAATCACCAAGGAAGAAGTCAAACTTTCACTCTTTGCAGATGACATGATACTACATAAAGAAAACCCAAAAGACTCCAACAAAAACCTGCAGGAACTGATTAACAAATTCAGAAGAGTGACAGGATACAATATCAACCTACATAAATCTGTTGCAGTTCTACACACCAATAATGAAGCAACAGAAAGAGAAATTAAGAGAACAATTCCATGTACAACTGCACCAAAATTAATAAGATACTTAGGAATAAACCAAGCCAGAGAATTCTGAAAACCATAAAACAATGATGAAAGAAATTAAGGATGATATAAAGAAATGGAAGGACATTCCATGCTCATGAATTGGAAGAACAAACATTGTTATTTTTATTTTTTATAAACATATAATGTATTATTAGCTCCTGGGGTACAGGTCTGTGAATCGCCAGGTTTACACACTTCACAGCACTCACCATATCACATATCCTCCCCAATGTCCATAACCCCACCACCCTCTCCCTGCCCTCCTCCCCCCAGCCACCCTCAGTTTGTTTTGTGACATTAAGAGTCTCTTATAGTTTGTCTCCCTCCCGATCCCATTTTGGAAGAACAAACATTATTAAAATATCGATACTACCCAAAGCAATCTACACATTTAAAGCGATCCCTATCAAAATACCACCAGTACTTTTCACAGAGCTAAAACAATCAATCCAAAAATTTTTATGGAACCATAAAAGACCCTGAATAGGCAAACTTATCTTGAAAGAGGAAAGCAAAGCTGAATGCATCACAATTCTAGACTTCATGTTATATTACAAAGGTGTAGTAATCAAAGCGGTATGGTACTGGCACGAAAACAGATGCAGAGATAAATAGGATAGGATAGAAAATCCTGAAAGAAATCCACAATTATGTGGTCAATTAATCTTTAACAAACCAGGAAAGAATATCCAACAGGAAAAAGACAGTCTCTTCAACAAATGGTGTTGGGAAAACTGGACCACTTTCTTATACCGTACACAAAAAATAAACTTAAAATGGATTAAAGACCTAAATGTGAGACAGGAAACCATAAACATCCTAGAAAAGAGCATATGACACTGGTCATAACAACTTTTTTCTAGTTAGGTTCCCTAAGGCAAGGAAAACAAAAGCGAACTATTGGGACTCCATCAAAATAAAAAACTTCTGCACAGCAAAGGAAACCATCAACACAACTAAAAGGCAACCTATGGAATGGGAGAAGATATTCTGCAAATAGCATATCCAATAAAGGGTTAGTATTCAAATTACATAAAGAACTTATAAAACTCGGCACCCCAAAACCAAATAATCCAATTTAAAAAAATGAACAGACATTTCTCCAAAGAAAACATAGAGATCTCCAGAAGACACATGAAAAAATCCTCTCTATCATTCATCATCAGGGAAATGCAAATCAAAACTATAATGAAATAGCACCTGACATCTGTCAGAACAGCTAAAATCAAAAACACAAGTAACAAGTGTTGATGAGGATGTGGGGAAAAAAAGGAATCATCTTGCACCATTGGTAGGAACGCAAACTGGTGTATCACTGTGGAAAACAGTATGGAGGTTTCTCAAAAAGTTAAAAATAGAACTACTCTATGATACAGCAATTGCACTAGTGGATATTTACCCAAAGAATACAAAAACATCAATGCAAAGAATGTAGGCACCTCTATGTTTACAGAGGGATTATGCACAATAGCCAAGATATGGAAGCAGCCCAAGTGTCCACTGATTGATGAATGGGTAAAGAAGATGTGGTATGTATGTGTGTGGATATATACACACACATATAAATATACATAAAAACATACACATATATACAAATATATAGTGAAATATTATTCAGCCATAAAAAAGAAAGAAATTTGCCATTTGCAATGGCATGGATGGAGTTAGAGTATAGTATAATGCTAAGTGAAATAAGTCAGTCAGAGTAAGACAAATGCCACATGATTTCACTCATATATGGAATTTAAGAAACAAAACAAACAAGCAAAGGGAAAAAGAGAGAGAAACCAAGAAACAGACTCAAATATAGAGAATAAATTGATGGTTACCAGAGGGGAGATGGGTAGGGAGATGAGTGTAACAGGTGATAGGGATTAAGGTGTGCACTTACCATGTTGAGCACCAGGTGATTAAAATAAAAACTTAAAAGAAATGTGTATATTTTTCCCTATCCTTCAAAGAATAATGTAAAAGAGTGATCAACATGTGTTATTTCAAAGAATTGTATAGAAATATAAAAACTAGACTTTTAAGTTCTGATACTGAAAGATCACTGGCAGCATCTTATGTAGAAACTTTTATAATTTCACTTACCCATGAAATGATAAATTTGTGAAACAAAGTTGAATTAAAGGTATCAATCTAAAACATTCCTTTTTCCCATTTCTACATTATATAGGTCTTTTAAACCCTCTCCTCAGTTCCAACACTCCCACCATGATTGCCAAATCCTTCTCTGCAATTACTTTATTACGTTTCTTTCTTACAATTCTATTATACCATCACTACCTCATCACCACCATCACAACAACAGTAGCAGCTCCTTTTTAAGTGCTATATGCCAGGCACTGCTAAGAGAGCTTTACGTGAATTAAGTCATTTAATCCTTGAAACACCCTCTGAGAAAAGAAATATTATCCTTAACTATATACATGAGACAATGAAGCACAGAGAGGCTAAGGTAGTAAGTGGTAGCACTGGTATTTGAATCCAAACAGTGTTAACCTTCTTTTAGAGTTGTCTCTCAGAAATCACCTCACACCTCCAAAATTCTGCTTCCTGGTTAAAGGATATCACTTCTCTCCTATTGGAAATTCATTCAACATGATGAAACTAGATAATCACTGTCATTAGAACATTACCCTGTTCAATAATCTACTTTACCTAAAAATTAGTTATAAAAATCAGACCAAATGTGTACAATCCAGGTATTCAAGATTTTTCTCAATCTATATACCTATCCTCCCTTTCTGACCTCATTCCCCATTCAGCCCATCACATGAACACTAAGTAAGAGGTATTCAGAGCTATATTCTTATCCTCTCACAGGGCCTAATATAATACCTGGAACATAACAGGTGCCAAAAGTGTTTGCTAGATTAAGGACTAAAAGGCTTTATGATTTTTCAGATACCTAGCTGTAGGTTACTGTAATGCTAAGGTTCATAGTATTCACAAAGACATTTTGTTATTCCTTCTTAATAAGACAGTGTTAATTGTTTTAAAAATTCAAAAATTCACCCATGACAAAATAAGGCAATTCAGAGCACTTAAATCATAGTTTTTTTCCTATTTTCTTTAGCAAAAGAGGAACAAGTGGCAGTTATAGCTAACAATGTGATTAAAGAAATAGAAGTATTATTGATATTACCAAGAATTTTATTACTAACCTGTTGAGGGGTTATGGTATCTCTATAACTTGGTAAAATTTTTAGGGTGACACTTCCACTAATATTTTTCAATAATTCTTGTAATTCCTTTGGATTGTTTCCAACTTCATGACCATTGACTTCTTTAATGATATCTCCCACATGAAGTAGACCTTGTCGATCTATCATTCCTCCGTGAAGGATTCGGGCGATTACCAGATCATTATTTTCAACCCTAAACGTTACACCCTAAAGGAAATAACAGAATTATCTAAAATAATGATTTTAGATTATTAGGAAGAAATCTTAAATATTCATTAATATGAATATGTAAGAAAATAATTCTAAAAGTAGATGAGTTAATTGTTCCTACTTTCCCCCTGTTCTCTCCCGTGTCTCAATATTTTAATCTCATTAGACCACAGGCAACTGTGATGACACATATTACCTCATAAAAACAGGACTTTCAGGGAATTGCATTCCACAGGATAAAAAGCTCAAAGGAGGAGAAAAAGTATTTATGCATTCTGATAACTTGTTCTAAGCTTATCATTTTTTCTGATAGTCAGGACCGAAAAATAATAATTTTTGCATCGAATAGAAAACTTCACTACTTACAGACTCCTACCATGCCTTCAATTTTTAATAACTTTCTTTTGTGTTTTGATACTATCATTAGCAAGCAACTTGAGTTCATTTCTTCAAAGGATATAGGAAGAAATGGGGTAGTTATGTTTTATAATTTTTGCTGCCCATTAGCCAGCTTCTTCAGGCCTCTATTTCAGCTAAACTTTTTATTTTGGCTTAATTTTATATGCTATATTAAGATGAGAGAGCATCAGTTGTATATTTCTATACAAGCCAAAAAGCACTGATAAAACAAATAAACATGAATTGAAGTTTTTATAATAATACAAATTATGAAAAAGAAAAAAAGATATGATTGAGCCACAAATAGGTCAGATTTCAGATTTTAAAAGGCACGGATTTATCTACTCACCAATGGCTCCCCAGCTCTTTTGTGAATACCAAGAATACGAATGGCATCTACCGGTAATAACTGATTATTGATAGAAGAATTATTCATTTCTGGGCTTGACGGAGGTGAATCATAACATTTTGATGCCACAATATCATGGGCCTCCAAGAGTGACTGTAAGGATTCAAAAAAGCCTGTGGTTATTAATTACTGATGGAATAAGTTCTTAAAAATAACAGTCCGTTATTCCAGTGGAGTACTAACACCTTCCGAGGCACACATTATTAAATTCTTAAAAGATGAGGTAAACCAAATGCGCCAGAATCTTTTAAAGAAATATAAATATATATAGTACACTAACATAAACAATATTGTATTTCTTGTTTTAAAAGATTTGAAGACTCCTGATAAGAGTTTTATGACTTCTTAAAAAAAGTGACAAGTTCAGTGGAAACTGAACCTAGATTTGCAAGTGTGGTACACTGAAGGCACTGGAATTCACTGCCACCACTGTCATCAACATTATCATATTTCCTATTTATCATCAATCCCTATTTATTAGGTATCATACAAATTCAAATGGTACAGGGGCATCCGGACAACTCAGTCGGTTAAGCGTCTGCCTTCTGCTTAGGGCATGATTTCAGGGTCCTGATATAGAGCCCTTCATCAGGGCTGCTCAGCAGGGAGACTGCTTCTCCCATTCCTTCTGCCTGCTATTGTGCCTACTGGTGCTCTCTTGCTCTCCCTTTCAGATAAATAAATACAATCTTTAAAACAAACAAACAAACAAACAAAAAACCAAATTTAAATGGCACAGACCCTAATTTTTACTCTTTTTATGTTAGTAATACCATATATTTTTTACACATATAAAAGTCTGCTAAAAAGATATCCAATAGAAAAATGGATACAGCATCTTATATCTTATATCAGTGATGAGAGATTTTATATTACTGACAAAGGCTTTAGTTTATAAAACATATATTTTAAGAGGAAAAAAACCCTAATGAGCTAGTAATGGTCCTGAATATAATTTTACGTCCTACATTTATGATGTATGTGTTACCATCATGGATGACTTTGATCTACTTTCTAGGAATTTCTTATAATTTTTAAATATATTTATTTTAATTTTTCACTTACACTATAATTGTGTATGCTCAACAATAAACAATAAACAATAAAATTTAAAAAAAATTTTGAGTGGATGGAGCTCAAAAACAAATCAAAATAGAAAGAAGGGAGAAAATGTCAACAAATTAGAACAGAAGCAATCAGGATATGTGTAATTTCTGGTCATTTCATGAAAATATGTTGTAAGAGACTAAAGAAAATTTCAAAAAGAAAAAAAATCACAAGTCCACATGTAAGGATTATTCCTATAAATGCTAGACGTTGCTCAAATCTCTAACCTGGGCTGCTTAGCTTCCACTCTATGCCTTCTTAGCCAGAATTATACTCCTGTGACTTGAACCACTACTTAGATGCTGATAACTTCCAGCATCTCTCATGAGATGAGAGTTCTCATCCAGAACTCTCATGAGCTTCAGATTCATAGACTAAAAATCTGTCTATAACCATTTAGTCATGAAAATTTGAAAATCAAAGAGTAAACATGGTAGAGGATTGAAACATACTAAATGAAAAATCTGTAACTGCACAATGCTATTTAAAAAATAGCAGAAGGACTGAAAAACTCATCTGTTGCCATTTAAGACTGCTATTTTAAACAATTCTTTACTTTAAAAACTGGTAAAGGGAAGGATCAGACACTTCCCTGATTTGTCAGTATGAAATGCATTATGGGGTAACTAAATAGTCCAGTTGATGAAGAAAAGCTCTACTTTATATAAGAACAGCAGCTACAAAATGTAGAATGATAGAACCTGGAAAATGTCATTTTGAAGCCTCTAAAGAAAATACTGATTCAGGCAAGGATTAATTTGTGTTTATAAGTAGATAAATGATTAAACAGGAAATAGCATTTGTATGCTAGAATAATAACACACTAGATTATGTCCTAGTCAAAAGTATTTCAAAGGAGGGATTAGATTGTCTATGCCCTTATTCAAGGGACTAATCTCAGCAACGATACTGGTGGGCCAACCAGGTGTCACATATCTTCTGATGTACTTTAATTCATATTAACATTACATCACTAATGATGCATTCTAGCTCCAAATAGTTAACTTGAATCATCCTTTTAGATAGAAGTTCTGTTCAAAGGAAATAGAGGGGGTAACTCTCTATTATCTATTATCTAACAACAAAGCGAAGAGACAACCAGATTATCCAGGAAGTGGGACATTCTTTAGGGCAATGGTCCGGTCTCTTAATAGGTCAATATCATAATCAAGGGAGAAAGGATGGTCCATCCAAATGCCACACACGAATCTAGGTTGGAAACCCATAGTACAAAACAGCTATAAAGAATATTTTGGTGTGAAATGGAAATGTTTGAATATAGTATGTGTATTACATGAGATTGAGATCCACTGAAATGGCCAAGTGGAAATCAATGACTGAAAAAAAAGGGTAAGTTAAAAAATAGCTTGTACAAAAGGATCTCAATCAGTAAAGAAAAAAATATGTACATTTATGCATAGAGAAAGTATAGAGGAATATGTACTAGGATAGTACAGTAGATCTGGGTAATAATGCAATATCTTAATTTTTAAATTTTTGCTTGCCAGTATTTTCTAATTATATTTATGAAACTATATAAATTTATATATTTATTAAATTTTATATATTTATTAAAGATACACAGCATGTCTGAAAGCTCTATCAGATGCTTCTGAAGTATCACAAACTTAACAAGGCTGGTTACCTGAATATTAACATGTCAATTTCTTCTAGAGTGTTCCTTATCTCAGTGAGTGCCATCAATTATTTGTTAGAAACCCTACCCTTATCAACTTCCCACATCTCTCTTCTGCAATGATCACACGTAATCAATCACCAAGTCCTGTTGATTTTACTGCTTAAAACTTGAAAATCTTCACATTTTCTACTCTCAACACTGCTGCAGTTTCTTGCCCTAGTGCTTAACCATGATGCTCCACAATCAGCCCCCTCTCCCCGTGTAATACCTCCTACTCTCCCCTTTCTTGGTTTCCCACTGTCCTCAGGGTAAAGTTCAAATGGCTTACTGTGCCCTATAAGGCCTTCATCAACTGGCACAAGCATATAGGATGTCTCTGATACATGTCCATTATTTTGTATGTTGAGATACTGATTCATGGAGCAACGAACTCACTATAAACCTTTGTATTTTACAGTCACGTTGTTGAAGAGTCACAGAAAGTCCTTGGAAAAAACCAAAGAGGTGTTGCCATTTTGATTTTCAATGCTAAGATTTATAGTGAAAAGAACTTTATATTCTTCTATCCCAGCATCACTTACAGAACAGTCCATTCTTTCTCCCCTAAAATGTAGTATCTCTATCATAAATCAAATTGTCATATACAGGTATATGTACTTCTGGGGTTTTTTATTCTCTTCCATTGGTCTATTTTTCTAATACTGTCCCAACACCACACTTAATCACAGGTTAATAAGAAATCTCTCCCCCACTCCCCTCCACTTTCTCTTCTAAAACTGACTCTTTGTTAAACAGATTTACTTTTCACTGCTACAGACCAAAGCTTAAATTGCACTTATTTTTTTTTGCAGCTATGGAGGAAATGTTATGGATTAGTTTCTATCCTCACACAGTTCTCTTTTATTTTATTCCAAGGTCATTGATTGCATCTCAGTCTCAGAAGCAATACTGCAATAGCTTTCATAAGAAAGGCTGTGAAACAGTGGTAGTGAGGAAGGAAAACCTATTATCACAGTAAGAAAAATGTCTCCAGCATGTGGTCTGGTGGTGAATCAAGGCTGATTTTAATTACACAATGGAAAATCCATTCTGATGTATTTCTGCTATACATTTATGTAGTGTGTTATTAGTTGTGGGTGTGTCTGATTTGATATCCTCAGTATTTCAGGATATTAAAATACTTAAGTTGGAATTTACATATTTACAAACTATGGCTCTAAATAATCTTAAATAAATCACCATAAACTGGAATTTAACTACTAAAAGAGAATACTTTGGGGATAAAGGGCACTTGGGAAGAAGAATAATACGCAAAATACCTGGAAGTGAGGCTCTTTGAGGATTCCAACCAGCTCTGCCACATTTTCATCCACATTTATTAAGGGAGTGATATCTTCAAGAATTTCATTGACTAATTCTAAGTTATTATCACTGACAGCTTCTAGTTTTGAGTCTTCTAGCCTCTCATGAGCCTGAAAAGATAACAGTATAATTAAGTCATAGCACATATTGTTTTGCTCCAGACCATGGTTTTCTTCTTTTCATAAAGAAGACTTAAAAAGATACTACTTGAAAGTTTGATTTACTGAAACCAAATGTAATATTCCAATCAGAGGCAATATATAGATTTTGTAGTAAATGTTATCAAGAAATATAATAAATCTTGGCTTGTGTCCCTATTCTGAAAGTCATGGAAAACTTGTTTAACCATGAAAAAACTATAGTCAGATAACAACTGAAAAGAAAAAAAAAACATTTCCTACCCAATAGAATTTCCTAATGACTTTCTGGTCTAGGCTCAAACTCTAGAGGATACTGCTTGTGATTCATGAACATAAATGATTATTTATTATTTAATAAAAATTTTTTAAAAAAAGAATGTAATTATTACATGGACTGCCATTAAAAAATAATAAAAATCATTTGGGGAGCACCAAATCTGAAAACTACCATTTTCCAATTTTTGAAAATCAGCAAAATAAGTCAATTTAGGGAAGTCAGCTCTTGAACTGGACTTTGAAGGACTGTTTGATTTCATTAGGGGAGTGATCACCTTGTGTCTCTTTATCTTAAGCCACTTTTTTTTTTCTTAATCTCACCATCTTTTCCACGGAAAATGGACCATGAATCACACTGTCACAGGAAACAAGTAGCCCTATTTAGCCTCAAATAGTGGGAATAAAACAGTTTTAAATTCAAACTGAAAATGAACATTAAGCAGTCTCCCTCTTTAAGTGCTCTTTGTTTTTCTAATGAATGGTTGCTGTCCGATTTTGAAGGCAGGCAAAGCCATAACTGTTAAGACTTAATGTATAAATGAAACCAGGTAAGATGACAAATCTTGTATTTAGTATTTTAAGATCTATGTCGGTAAGTGCTCAGGAAAAACCCAAGTTTCAAGTAGTAACAGTATCAATTAAACTTTATCTGTACCTATAATACTTTAGCTGTTATATCTACCATAGAGTGGATCCTTCAAAGACAAACACATGATTTTTAAAATGCAATTTTTTTCACTTAAGTTTTTTTTTTTTTTTTGAAGGGCCTGAAGCTCGGGGAGTTAGTTATTGTCACAAGAGTCACTTGCTGAGTGCCCCTTTCCAGCCAGACCCTGTGTCAAGCCCCTGACATATATTGTCTCATTTAATCTTCTCAGTAACACCAATGCAAAGTAGATGTTATTGGGTTCATTTGACAGAACGGGAACTGAAGTTTACAGAGCTTAAGGAAGCTGTGGCAAGTCAGAATTCAAGGGCAAGGCTGTCTGATTTCAAACCAGTGATTTTTTTTTTTTTTTTAATTCATTTGAGACAGAGAGAGAGACAGAGAGAGCACAGGCAAGGGGAGAGGGAGAAGCAGACACCTTGATCAGGGAGTGTTTAAGTGAAAGGGGGGCTATATTAAGCAACATTTTTAAGAAATGCCTCAGGAAAAAAAAATTTTTAAGTCATATGAGATGACAGAAGAAATTATAACTGTTATTAAACAAAGAAAAATGTCAAAAGACCAAATGTAATTTTGAGAAAGGAGTTATTATTAGATTTAGATAAGAAAAAAATTAAGATTAGAAAATGCCATAAAGAATGAAATGGGTAAATCTGTAACTTTCTGAAAGTTTAATGTAAGCCTAATAAGGATAAAATGATGACACTCAACATATACCATAAAATGATTATCACCATTGGAAAAAAACCTAAAATAATGGACATAACTAGCTATTAACTCTTATAAAACAAGCTAGAATTGCTTATTGCTTTAATACAAATATTTGCTGTTAACAAATATTTAATTTAGCATCGTTAACCTTGCAACACTCCATTACTCTTATGGAAGTAGAATAAAGTTTAAGGAAAGAAAGGAAATAAAGAAGCTGAACATTTATTGAGGGCTGTTTGTGTATGTGTCAGGAACTATATTCTCAGTGCAGTGTAAGTGAGTCTGTATTAAGCAAAGGTAGGTGTATTGTTGTTATCCTCACCTTGCAAACTAGATGCTGATGCAAAATAAGATAAAGTGATTTGCTTGAATCTACACTACTGCTAAGTGCAGAGTCGGGTAGTCTAATACCAAGGCTTGAATGCTTACCTACTAAGCTTTTTTGACTTCATCACTATACAGACAGCCACTGAAATATCATACTGTGGTTAATTATTCCATCTGTTATATATTATTCTAATTCATTTAACTCTGAGATTTACTCTCATTGACTGCTAGTTGATTTGTTGCTTCTTAGCACTTTCTTCTAGTTCAGATGTGTCATTCTGTTCTACTGAGTCTATCCCTACAGTTACTTTGTACTCCTGTGGTTCAGAATACTACCCCCGTCCCTTCAACCTGCACCCCTGTACTCCAAGTAAGAGCTATAAAGACCATCTGTTTCTCTAGGAAAGAGATAAGGAGTACCTTACAATTTTCAGGTACTGTATCAATATATTTTCTATAACATCCTCTGGTCATGTAATATATCGATTCAATTCAGACAAGTAAAGAGCAGAAATGATCACTGATCTGAGAACTCTAATATAGCTCCCTTTGTTCCTATGTTCATTTACCTTACTGCTCCCAAATTGGGTGAGGACATGTGGGAAGGTGGAAAGACCTACCAGAAAGAGGATGTCAAGGAGAAGGGCAAAATTATGTTATAAAAACAAACACACCCAAAGTTTTTTTCATACCAAACTACAGAGACTGGTGCTATAGTAGGAAAGAATCTCACTATACAATAAGAAGTTCTCAGGGAAAAAATTAAAAGGCTTTTTAGTGAAACTGCAGCTATTATTATATAACACAGAAAGCCAATTTCTAAAATATAGTTGGGTTCTATCAAGATCAACTTTAATTTTTCCAAAAAAGCAAAAGCAGGTCCATATTTGTTAATATGTAGATTTTTAAGCTCGAAGATACTGTGAAAGAAGTTGGGACCTCTAGTCAATTTAAAGTCATAATTTATTTAGTAGATTTTAAGAGGCAAGTGCCAACTTGAATTTAACAGATAAGACCTCACCGCAAAAAAGAAAAAAAAGGACAAAAGGAAATAGTGAAAATTATCCAGAAGGAGAGATGAATCATAAGCTATTTGAATGAATGGGTCTAGCATCCTTTAAGACACTATGAGAAAGCTAGCATAATAAAAACATATTCCACCTGCCACAAGTGGTTGAAAGAACATGCTATGACTGGCTTCATAGAACACTTGGAGTTGATACAAATACGGCCTAGCCTTCTTGTATGTCCAGATCCGAGAGTCCTATTTACCACTGCACCTTAGAAAAATGAACTGCAGAGAAGAAAAAGTTCTTTCAGGACTTCTAGGTATTTCTTCTAAGCACAGTACAGCCATGCTTGCAAGCAAAAAAAAAAAATTTTTTTTAACAAGTTGTGGGCTGTAACTAAAGTGAAAAATACTATCATTTATTTTGTTATATCTAATACTATTATCATTATGTGTAAAACCTTGCCTTTTGTCCTCAAAAGGACGAAAATATAAATTTTGTTTCTATCTTTGAATATGGCTAAGTATGTGGTAGTTGCCCATTAAATGTTTCTTGGAAAAGTAAATGGGAAGTAAGTTTTGCTGTGGTCAGTCATCCCCTTCTATTCTAAAGAGTTTAGGAAGAGAAAGATCAAGAGAAGCCCATGAATAGTCAAAAATATAAATAACCTGAGCAGAAAATAGAAATGAGACAGGGAATAGAAAAGTCAATTTCTATTTTGCTTCCGCATCCATTATATCAAAGAGAATGAGATTTGTTCTGAATAAAAAAATGGATGAAGGGGCGCCTGGGTGGCTCAGTGGGTTAAAGCCTCTGCATTCACTCGGGTCATGATCCCAGGGACCTGGGATCGAGCCCCACATCGGGCTCTCTGCTCAGCGGGGAGCCTGCTTCCTCCTCTCTCTGCCTGCCTCTCTGCCTACTTGTGATCTCTATCTGTCAAATAAATAAAATCTTAAAAAAAAAATGGATGAAATAAGTATAAATAAATTAGAATTGAATTCTCTAATAAGTAAAGAACTTGCCAGAAATCTAGTTAACAAAAGGAGTTCAAATTCTTAGATTAATTATATATTGAAGTACTCAGGAAGCTTCTAAATAACATTGCCGAGCCACTCTTAGAGTTATCTGTGGAAAAAGAGAACCACACAGATGCCAAAAAAACTAGAAATGGGAATCTGTTATACTTTTTAAAATGAAAAAGACCTTTTTTCTTTTTTTTAAAAGCTTGGCTATAACAGTATTCAGAAAAAATATAAAAGAATACTTTTTATAATCTCTGAGTGAGAAAGACCTTTCTAACTTATGCTGCAAAATCTGGAAGCTATAAACTAAACAAAAAAGGCCCAATAAAATTAACTACATTTAAAAATTTAATTTCTTCTTGTCAAAAACCAGCAAAGTCAAAATACAAATGACAAACCAGGGTTAAAATACTTACAAATCATATTATAGACCAAGGGCTAATTTTCTTATACATAAAGGAAGTTTTAGAGAGAGAGAGACGGAGAGAGAGAGAGAGAAAGCATGAGCACTAGCAGGGATAGGAAGAGGGACAAGCACACTCCCGGGTAAGTGGGGAGCCCAACTTATCCCCAGGATCCTGAGATCATGACCTGAGCGAAGTCTGAGGCTTAACCCACTGAACCACCGAGACACCTCTACAGAAAGGACTTCTATAAACCAGTAAGAAAAAGATCAACACATAAATAGGCAAATGATATGAACAAGAAATATACAGAAAGGAAATTCAAATACCTCTTAAACATATGAAAAGATATACAACCACCTTCATGATAAGAAGTACAAACTAAATATATAGTACTATATATTTTTTTTAATTAGATAGGCAAGGATAAAAGTTCTGGTAACGTACCATGTTGGTGAAAATACAGTAAAAGACAGACATTCTCATACATTTTTTTTCCCCTGGTGGGAACATACTAGTGAGCAAAGTACATATTCATCTGAAGCGCACATGGAACATTTACCAAGACAGACCACTGTATGGACTATAAAACATATCTTAAAAAGTTTGTAAGAATAAAAATCATATTAAGTATGCTCTCAGAATACAATGGAATCAAATCAAAACTCAATAATAGAAAAACAGCCAGAAAACCACAAAACACTTCGAGACAAAGCAACACTGTTTTTTGTTTTGTTTTGTTTTTTAGGATTTATTCACAAGAGAGAGCGCACAAGTGCACGAGTGTGGTTCAGGAGAGGGGCAGAGGGGCAGAGGGAGAGGGAGAAGCAGACTGCCCACTTAAGCAGGGAGCTAGATGCAGGGCTTGAGCCCAGAACCCTAGGATCATGATCTGAGCCGAAGGAAGATGCCTGACTAAGCTAACCAGGCACCCTCAAAACAACTCATTTCTAAGAATACATGGGTCAAAGAAGAAGTCTTAAGAAAAATTTAAAAATATACGATCCAAATGAAAATACAACTTACCAAATTTTGTGGGATGGGGCAAAAGCAGTATTTAAAGGGAAATTTATAGCACTGAATGCACAGTGAGAAAAGAAAAAAAACCTAAAATCAATAATCTAAAATTACATCTTATAAAGTCAAGAAAAAAAGAGCAAATTAAATCTAGAGTAAGTAGAAGAAAGGAAATAATCAAATTTAAAGCAGAAACCAATGAAAGCGAAACCAGGAAGTCAATAAAAGTTAATGAAACAAAAATCTGGTTCTTTGAAAAGATTAAAATTAATAAACTTCTAGCGAGGTTAACTAAGAAAAAAGAGAAGACAGATTTACTAATAACAGAAATGAAGGGGGGGCATCACTACTAATGCTATAGACATTAAAGAATAATAAAAGAATACTATGAACAAATCTATGTCTACAAATTTGATAACTTATATGAAATGGACCAATTCCTTTAAATACACACACCATAAAAACTCACAAAAGGAGACATAGATAACCTGAAGAGTACTCTATCTGCTAAAGAAATTAAATCAGTAATTAATAACCTTCCCAAACAGAAAGCACCAGGCCCACAGGGACTTACTGGTATATTCTACCAAACATTTAAGAAGAATTATACCAATTCTCTACAATCTCTTCCAGGAGTTAGAGGAAACATTTCTTAACTCATTCTATAGGGACAGCATTACTCTAATGCCAAAACTGGACAAAAACATTACATGTCATTATACATCTGTTAAAACCCATAGACACATATATATAACACCAAGTATGAACACTGATATAAACTATGGACTTAAGTTAATAAAGTTTTAAATTTATAGAAAGATTGAAGGTGTCTCCTTAGCACAGTAGGCAGCGTGTCAGTCTCATAAATTTATAGAAAGATTGAGCAGAAAGTATGGAGAATTCCATGTTATCTGCCTCATTTCCATTTCTCTTATTTACCTCTTGCATTAGTATGATACATTTGTTATAATTAATAAGCCAACCTGATACACTATAATTAACTAAAGACTATAGATTACATTAAGATGTCCTCTAAATGTTGTAGTTCCATGGGTTTTGACAACTGCAGAATGTCATCTGTGTACCTTTACAATATCATACAGAATAGTCCCACGGCCCGAAAAATGCTCCATGCTTCACCTATTCATCCCTCCCTTGTACTCCCCTAAACCCTGGCAACTACTGATTCTTTTGTATTGTCTATAACTTTTGCTTTTCCCAGAATGTAATGTAGTTGGAATCATAGTATATACCTTTTCCGGCATGGTTTCTTTCATCTAGCAATATGTATTTATAGTTCCTCCATATTGTTTTGAAGCTCATTTCTTTTTTACTGCTGAATAATACTCCATTGTATGGATGTATCACACTTTATCTTTGCTCCTATAAAAATCATCACCGTTTGCTTCAAAATTTTGACAATTATGAATAAATATGCTATAAATGTCCACATGTAGATTTCTTTGTGGACATAAGTCATCAACTCCCTTGGGTAACTATCAAGGAGTACAACTGCTGGATTGTATGGTAACACTATGTTAGCTTTGTAAGAAACTGCCAAAGTGTCTTCCAAAGTAGTTGTACTATTTGCACTGCTACTAGCTATAAATGAACAGCCTCCTTTTTAGGATACAGGTTTTCTCAGAGATATTGCAGGTTCAGTTCCAGACCACCAAAATAAAGTGAACATTGCAAAAAGGGAATATTGCAACAAAGTCAAATGAATTTTTTGTTTTTCCAGTGCATATAAAGTTATGTTTACACTAACTGTGTAATAACATTGTGTCTGAAAAACACTGTATATACCTTAATTAAAAATTACCATATTGCTAAAAACTATTAACCATCAACTGAGCTTTTGGCAAGTCATAACCTTTTTGTTGAAAGAGGGTCACACCTCAACACTGATGGCTGCTAACTGATCAGGGTAGTGGTTGCTGAAGGTCTGGGTGGCTGTGGCAATTTCTTAAAATAAGACAATGAAGTCTGCTGCATCAACTAACTCTTCCTTTGATAAAAAAATTTCTTTGTAGCAAGAGATTCTGTTTGACAGTTTTTCCCCAATAGCAGAACTTCTGTCAATCTTCTCAAACTCTGCTATTGCATTATCAACTAAGTTTATGTAATATTCCAAATCCACTGCTATCATTTCAACAATCTTCATAGCATCTTCATTAAGAGTAGATTCCACCCTAAGAAATCACTGCCTTTGCTCACCCATAGAAATAACTCCTCATTTGGGGTGATGACTGGATCAGTTGGTTAAGTACCTGACTCTTGATTTCAGCACAGGTCATGATCCCAGAGTCATGAGACTGAGCCCTGTGTCAGGTTCACACTCAGCATGGAGTCTGCTTAAAAGTCTTTCCCTCTGCCCCTCCCCCACCTGCACATGAGCACATACTCTTTCTCTCTTAAAAAAATAAAAAAAAAAAACACAAACTCCTCACCCATTAAAAGGTTTATTATGAGATTGCAGCAATTCAAATATTATCATGATAAAGTAGAAATATTGTGAGAATTACCAAAATGTGACACAGAAACATGAAGTGAGCACATGCTGCTGGAAAAATAGTTGAGAGATTTGCTCAAAGCAGGGTTGCTACAAACCTTCAACTAAAAAAGGAAAAAAAAAATACCCACCAAAAACCATAGTATTCATGAAATGCAACAAAGAGAAGCACAATAAAATGAAGTATGACTGTTTATATTTTGCTAATATTTTCCCCCAATCTATAGCTTGCCTTTTCATTTCCTTAATGGTATCTTTTACAGTTGAAAGTTAAATTTTGATAAAATCTAATTAGTCAAATTTTCATTACGCTTCATGCTTTTAATGTCTTATCTAAGAAGTCTTTCTCTAACCCAAAGTTGCTAAGTTTTTCCTTATGTATTCTTTTAAAAGTTTTAAAATTTTAGTTTTTACTTTTAGATTTTGAGGTAATTTTTGTTTATAATGTGAGGTAAAAGATGATGTACATTTTTTTGCGCATAAATAATCAATTGTTCCAACACTTATTGAAAGGACTATTTCTTCATTGATTTACCATGGTGCTATTAATAAAAACCAGTTGACCATACATATATTGGTCTCTTTTTGGGCTCCATTCTGTGCCACTGATCTATGTGCCAATACTACAGTGTTTTCTTTACTGCTGGGTAATAGTAGTCCTTGATATCTGGCTGTGGATAGCATCAAATTTTCTTCTTTTTCAAAACTGTTCTGGTTTAGTCTAAGTCCTTCATAAATTTCAGTTTATCAATATGTCAGCCTGAAATTCTGACTGGGATTCTACTCAATCTACAGATCAGTTTGGGGAGAACAGACAATGTTAAGAGTACTTAGCCTTCCAAACCCTGTATGTATGTATGCCTTTAATTTCAGCATTTTTTTTTAGTGTCCAGAGGATAGGACTAGCACATATTATTAAATTGATCCCTATTTCTTTAACAAGTATATAAAAATACAACTAATTTATATAGATTGATCTTGTATCTTATGACCCTGCTAAATCACTTGTTAGTTCTAGGTTTGTTGTTCTTCCTTCTGATAGATTCTTAGGATTTTCAATATAAAAAATAATGTCATCTTTGAATAAAGATAGTTTATTTTTTCTTCTTCAATCTGTATGCCTTTTATTTATCTACTTTTCCTTGCTTTTTTGTACTGGCTAGTACCCCTGGGTATAAACATGAATGGAAATGATGAAGGTTGAATAGAAGGGATCACAGAAAGAAAGCATTCTATCTTCCATCATGAATTATGATGTGAACTGCAGTTTTTTAATAGATATCCATCAGGTTGAGGCAACCTCCAAGTTTACCAAGTTTTTATCAAGAATGAATGTTCAATTTTATAAAATTTTATAAAATGCTTTTCCTGCAACAATCACATGATTCTTATCATATCAACAAAATGGTGGCATTTATTGATTTTCAAATATTAAAGCAGTCTTGCATTTTTTAGACAAAACTCACCTGATAATGGAGTATTATCCTTTTTCTATGTTGCTGGATTTGATTTGCTAGTATTATCTTAACTTGATGTCTATGTTCATGAGGGATATTATTTTATAGTTTTCCTTTCTTGAAATGTCCATAGCTGGCTTTGCTATCAGGGTAACATTAGGCTTCATAAAATAGTAAATGTTTCCTTCTCTTCCTCTTTTTCTGGAAGGAATCAAGTGGAACTGCAAATATTCAATTTAAAAAAACATAGAGCTATTCAGGTTGTCTCTTCTTACGTAGGCTTTAGTAGTTTGTGTCTTTTAAGGAATCAGTCAATTTCATCTAAGTTGTCATATCTATCGTCATAAAGTTGTTCATGATATTTCTTATTATTCTTGCAGTATCTGTTGGATTTGTAGTGATGTCCTCTCCTTCATTTCTGATACCAGTAATTTGGGTCTAGCTATAGGATTATTGATTTTATTGATATATTTGAAGTTATACTGACTTTGTCTATTTGCCTTTAATCCATTTAGTCTTATTTTTATTAATTACTTCTTTCTGCTTATTTTGAATTTAATTTGCTCTTTTTTTTCTATTTTCTCAAGGTGGACACTTAGATGACTGATTTACATATTGTTCTTTTCTAATTACGGCATTTTCCTCCAAGCATTGCTTTGACATATATTTTCATTTTCATTCAATTCAAAACATTTTTTGTTTGTGACTGAATGAAAATCTCTGCCCTGTGGTTATTTAGAAGTATGTTGTTTAGTTTCCAGATACTTGGACATTTTTCAAATAACTCTGTTTTGAATTTTAGTTTAATTCTGCTTTAGTTTCACAGGTCTACTATAAAAAACTGGGGTGAATCTGCCCAAGGTACTGTGTAGCATGAGGACTCTCAACTCAGTAGTGGGAATGCAAACTATTCTCCAGACTTTGTGATCCCTGGAAATTGTTTGGTCTACTGTGCTTTCCAGGGGATCTTCTCTAGAACTCCAGAGGCCTACTTCATACATATATAGGTCAGTGCTCAGCCAAGGATTTGACAGGAGATCTCCAGAGCCCTTTCTGTGTTCAGCTTCCTTCTCCCCAATATTTTGCCACACAAATTCCAGTCACCTCCATCTCCTCAAATCCTGACCCCTATGAAGATTGCTGGCCTATTTGTATTTTCATCCTTTACTGCAGCCTGAAAACTATCCTCAATTTCATATTGCTCACTTTGTTTCCTTTCTGTCAGGGATCATGGTCCTGGCTGCCTACTATCCCTGTCTAAAGATGGTTTCCCTTCCCATCCTATATTTTGCTAACTTGTGATGTTAATTCAAGACTATTTTTTCTTCCTTATAGCTTGGATGAACTTGATTCATTCTTGTAACTTTAGTTTTCATGGTACCCTAGAGATTTCAGTACGCATCCCTGACTCTTCATACACTATAAGCCATTTCTTTTACCACTTCCTGAACAATGAAAGGATCTTAAAATTATTTGATTCATTAAAATGCCCCAAGACATTGTTATTTTATTTTAAAAATTATTATATTTACCATTAGTATTCCCTTTGTCATTCTTTCTGCCAGAAAAACTTCCTTTTGCATTTCTTATAAAATAAATGGATTATTTTTCTCAGATTTGTCTAAAAGTAAAAATCTTTATTTTACTTTCATTTTTGAAGGTACTTTTGCCAGAAAGGGAATTCAAGTTTGGCAGTGTTTTTTTTTTCAAAACTTCAATGATCTCAGTGCACTCTGCTTTTGACATATATAGTTCCTGTTCTATTGCTAACCATTAGTCTCATTGTTTCTCTTTAAAAGTATTCTTCTCTGGTTACTTGACAAATATTCACTCGGTCTCTGATTTTCAGGAATTTGACTATGTTGTTCCAAAGAATGTTTTTCTTTAGGTTTTCCTGCAGGAGGGCTCACTGCTTCTTGGATCATCAGTGGATGCTGTTCGTCAGTTTTGAAAATTCTTGGCTACTAGATCTTCAGCTATTTCTTCTGTCCCATTTACCCCTTCTCTCTTTCTGAAATACCAATTACATGTATATCAAACCTTTTGAGAATGCCTTCTATTCCCTCTTCTGTTCTTTCCATACTTGCTACTGAGTTTCAGTTTGGATGCTTACTACTGGACTGTCTTTAAATCCATTGATCCCCTTCTCTGCAATGTTTAATCTCTTAACCCTATCAGATGAGCTTTTATTTCAGATATATTTTTGAGTCCCTGAATATCCATGATTGTTTTTTAAAGTATAATTAACATATGGTGTTTCATTAATTGCAGGTGTACATTGATTTGACAAATCTACACAGTACTCAACGCTCACCGTGATAAGTACAGTCATCAACTGTCATCATACATTACTTAAATATCATTGACTATATTCCCTACGCATTTAATCTCCAAGACTATTTTTTTTTTTTTTACAACTGAAATTTGTACTTCTTAATCTCCCTTTTCCATTTCACACATCCCCTACCCACCACCCTTCCAGCAACCACCACTTTGTTCTCTATATTTAAGAGTCTGGTTGTTTGAGCACTTCTTTAAAAAGTCAAGATATGGAAGCAAACCATGTGTCCACTGATAGATAAATGAATAAAGATGATGTGGTATACTGGGACTATACCAAAATAAAAAGCTTTTGCAGTGAAGACCATCAACAAAATGACAGGAAACCTGCTAAGTGGGAGAAGATATTTGCAAATGACATATAGTATAGGGGTTAATATAGAAAATATATAAAGAACTCTTACAACTCCACACAAAAAGACAAATAATCTGATTTTAAAAATGGGCAGAGGACTCGAACAGACATTTTTCCAAAGATGACATACAGATGGCCAACACATACATGAAAAGATGCTCAACCTCACTAATCATCAGGAAAATGCAAATCAAAACCATAATGAGATATCACCTTACACCTATCAAAATGACTAGAAGCAAAAGACAAGAAATAAGTGCTGGCAAGGATGTGGAGAAAAAAGAACCCTTTTGCACTGCTGGTGGGAATGCAACTGATGCAGCCACTGTGGAAAACAGTATGGAGGTCCCTCATAAAATTAACAGAAATACCACATAATCTATTAATTCCACTATTGGGTATTTACCTACAGAAAACAAATGGCTAATTCAAAAAGATATATGCACTTCTATGTTTATTCCAGCATTATTTACAATAGCCAAGATATGGAAGCAGCACAAATGTCACTGAAGATGATGTGGTATATATACAATGGAATATCACTCAGTCATAAAAAAGGAGACTTTGCCATTTGCAAGGTCTGTATGCACCTGGAGGGTATTATGCTAAGTGAAATAGTCAACAAAGACAAATACTGTAGGATTTCACTTCCAGGTAGAATCTTAAAAAACAAAACAAACAAAAACCAGAAACTGACCCCTAAATATAGAGAACTGATGATTGCCAGAGGGGAAGTAGGGGGAAGAATGGGCAAAACAGTTGAAGGGGAGTGGGAGAGAATTCCAATTATGGAATAAGTCATGTGGACAAAAGGTGCAGCATGAGAAAAGTCAATGATAATGAAAGAGTGTTATATGGTGACAGATGGTAGCTGCACTAGTGGTGAGGACAGCATAATGTATAGACTTGTCGAATCACTATGTTGTACACCTGAAACTAATGTAACATTGTGTGTCAAGTGTATTTCAAAAGAAAAATGTTTAAAAAAAATGATTTTGGGGGGGGGCACCAGGGTGGCTAAGTTCTTCAAGTAACTGAAGCTTGGTTTTGGCTCACAGGGTCGTAGGATGGAGCCATGCTTTGGGGCAGTGCAGAGTCAGCTTAAGATTCTTGCCCCTTCCCTCCCTCTTTGTTCTCCCAGCCCCCACCCTCCCCTGCACTCTCTCTGAATAAATAAACAAATAAAATCTTAAAAAAAAAGATGGTATGGTACATATGTATATATACACATACATATATACATACATACCCAATGGAACACCTATATACATATATGTACATACACAATAGAATACATATATACATACACAATGGAATATTATTCAGCCATAAAAAAGAATGAGATCTTGCCATCTGCAAAACATGGATGGACCTAAGGGGTATTATGGTAAGTAAAGTAAGTCAGACAAAGACAAATGCCATATGATTTCACTTATGTGTAGAATCTAAAAGAACAAATGACTACTTGATTGACTTTGATTCTAATTTTGATTCTATTTCCTAGTAAAATTTTATATCTTCATTTTCCCTTTCCTTCTCTTAAAATATAATACATTATTTAAAAATATTTGTTTATAAACTCTAATAAAAGGACCATCTAACGAGCTGCTGTTATTTTTCCTCATGATTATTAGTTACATATTCCTGCCTCTCCATGTTACTAGCAACATATGCCTCTCTGTTTCCTCAGTAACTTAACCATTTTTCTCTACTTATTGTACTGGGAATGTTAGCCTGCTGTGACTCAGTATTTCTTTCTTGGAAGTAAAAGTCTTCCTTTCCTCCTGGGATTTCTTTTCTTTCATTGTGGGAATACTAAGCTATCATTGTTTCTATTTATTGAGAAACTGCCTGACCAATGGTAGATGTTATTGGTTGATTCTGTTCTTAATTTCATTTTTTAAAAACATTTATTTATTTGAGAGAGAGAAAGAATGCATGAGTGGAAGGGGCAGAGGAAGGAGGAGAAAGAATCTCAAGAAGACTTTGAGCTGAGCCATACATGGGGCTTAATCTCACAACACTGAGATCATGACCTGAGTCAAAACCAAGTTGGACACTTAATTGACTGTGACACCCAGGTGCCCCCTTAATTTCATTTTTATCATCAGAAGATTACATAAGCACCTGAGCTGCTCAAAAGTCATCCAGCCATTTCACCTGTTGAGAATGAACAAGATAATCCTCTATAAGGCCAGTATCAATAGCACAAAAGCCAGAATAAAAATAATTTTTACCCACAGAAATTCTTAGGAATACACATGCACACAAAACCTGTGCTATAGTAGAAAGAGCCAGAATTTGAAGAAAGAAAACCTGGTCTAAACCTCATCTTTGCCAATTTACTAGGACAATGACCTTAGACAAATAATTATTCTACTTTAATTTTCAATTCATTAAGTTGCTGTGACGACAAAACAATATATTTTAAAAACCTCTGTGAATTATAAACACATTATAAAATGCCTTATTATCTAGTTTCTATATCTACAAAGATAATAAATTGAATAAACATGGGGATGTGGATGTAATAGATACTGACAATAAAAACTGACAACCAACATTATATCAAAAGAAGAGTCAGAAACTATTTTTTTTTAAAGATTTTATTCATTTATTTGACAGAGAGAGAGAGATCACAAGTAGGCAGAGAGGCAGGCAGAGAGAGGGGGGAACAGGCTCCCTGCTAAGTGGATAGCCCAATGTGGGGCTCGATCTCAGGACCTTGTGATCATGACCTGAGCTGAAGGGAGAGACTTAACCCACTGAGCCACCCACGTGCCCCTCAAGACCTATTTTAAAAGCACCACTTAGAGCTAAGGGTGAGCTAGTTAATACAGGTGTAACAAGCCCTTACATATTTCAATAGACCCTGAAGCTTTTACTCTACCTTGACATTGTATGATAATTGGTTATTTATGATAAGACGCTTGAATTTGAAAGTAATTTATATCCTATAATATTACTATTAAGATAAGGGACTATCTAATAAACTTAGGAAAAACTGTAATCAAAAATGTCTAAAATTGGGGCACCTGGGCGGCTCAGTTAGCTAAGTAGCTAACTCGTGGTTTCAGCTGAGGTCATGATCTCAGGGTCTGTGCTCAGTAAGGGCTCTGCTTGAAGATTCCCTCTCCCTCTCCTTCTGCCTCCCCTACCGCCCATGGCTTACACCCACGCTTTCTCTCAAATAAATAAATTTTTAAAAAATGACTAAAATTCCAGTTGGTTGATAAACATCTAGATTAGTTTTTACTTAGGAGCCAAGGGTTTTATATTATGTGATCTTAGGATGATTAAGTTTGTGAGTAAAATGAAGAATCTGCATCATTGACTCACTTTTAGATATGAAAAACTTTGTAAAAAGTATGATTTTTCACAAGTGAGAAGAAAAAGATGAATTGACTATGGTTAAAAACAATTATGGGAGAGGGTGAAATCAACATACTGGGAGTGCGAAAAGCAAATGGAAAAACAAGAGGACTACATGAAGGAAACGCCAGAGAGGACATGTGGCACATGTTTCTGAAAACAAGAATCACTTGAAGGAATGCTGAAGAACGGGAGAACAGGGTTGTGAAGCAGTTAATACACCAAGCTTTAGTGATGTTTATAAAAGCTAATACAGGATATAGTATAAGTGAAATAAAACTGGACTAAGAATAGCAGTAAAAGTGTATTTACGGATGAGTTAAGGAGACTACTAGAGAGCTGATTACAGAAACAGACTTAATAAACCAAGGTTATCCAAGAGAAAACAAGATTTCAGAAAGTAATAGATGTAGGAAATCAAGAACCAAAATGAAAAACAAGTACACAGTCTAATATAAAAGAAGAAAATCAGTATTTTGCAGTTCCTGAAATGGAGATAGTACCAGGATCTTTTTCGTAAGTCCTGTTATGACTGTTCAGTTACAATTTCCCTAGAATTTAAATGTGTTAGGCTAAAACTAAGAGTTATTTTATCTTGTATTTAAAGTCAACACAAGAAAGGCAAAAGTGGTCTAATTTTCATGTGCATGAGTGTTATTATTTGCTAACTAAGCTGAAGGCATATCAAGTTCTGAAATAGTAATATTTGTAAAGACAATTTTAAAAATAATTTAGTAAGTTTATGAATAAACCACTATACCTTAGCAAGTGATTTTACAATAGGATTCTCCATAATCCCCTTGAGGAAAATTAGGTCTATTTCTTCTGCTCCTGTAGATGAGGGCAGCTCCGTAAGGTTATCCAACACTTGCTGCATTGCTGCTGAGATAAAAGCAATAAAAATAGTAATAATGATAAAAAACCCCAAACCCTTAAATTCCAAGCCATTATGAAATACAATATAAAATTATAAAATATTTGATACATTTAAAATAATTCAAATAAAAAGACATTAACAAAACTCTTTTGAAAAGTCATGTTTTAATATAAATCTTTTTTTTTTTTTAAAGACTTTATTTATTTGACAGAGATCACAGGTAGGCAGAGAGAGAGAGAAAGGAGGAAGCAGGCTTTCCACTGAGCAGAGAGCCCGATGCAGGGCTCGATCCCAGGACCCTGAGATCATGATCTGAGCTGAAGGCAGAGGCTTTAACCCACTGAGCCACCCAGGTGCCCCAAAAAGTCATGTTTTAAAAAACAATTGTTAAATGGTAAGTTTCAAACTGAATTCCCGTGAATTAGGAGGACACATTTTTATACACAATTTGGGCTTTATTAGACTACCTTATACATACTTACCACTTTACACTTGCTTTATATTTTTTAAATTTAAAGCACTACTCAAAAAGAAATACAAAATTTTAATAGACCTATAAAAAAGTAAAGAGAATGAATTAGTAATCAACAAACTTCCCACAAGCCCAGAACCAGATGGTTTCACTGGTAAATTCTATCAACTTAAAAGAGGAATTAAAACCAGTACTTCACAAACTCTTCAAAAAAAAAAAAAAAAAAAAATAGAGGAGGGAATACTTTCCAATTATTCTATGAGATCCTGATACTAAACCCACAAGAAGGTATCACAAGAAAATTATAGCCAATATCCTTTATAAATATGGATGCAAAAATCTTTAATAAAATACTGAAAAACTGAATCCAGCCACATATGAAAAGGGTTGTACACAATGACCAAGTACAGCTTATCTCAGGAATACAAGAATGAAAATCAATCAGTGTACTATACTGTATTAATAGAACATAAAACCAAAACAACTACATGGTATCTCAATGGGAACAGAAAAGGCATTCAACAGAATTGAAACTCTTTTCATGATAAAAACATTCAACAAACTAAGAATGGAAGGGAAATTTCCTAAACTTGGTGAAAGGTATCTATGAAGAATCTATAACCAATATCATATTTAATGATAAAAGACTAGACACCTTTCCACAAGATCAGGAACAAGGCAAGGATGTCTACTCTTGCCACTTCTACTCAACATCATAGTGGAGATTCTAGCCAAGGGAGTTATGCAAGAAATAAAAGCATTGGAAAGGAATAAGTAAAACTATCTCATTTTGCAAATGATATGACCTTGTATATAGAAAATCCTAAAAATACAAAAAAAATTTATTAGAATAAATGAGTTCAGAAAGGTTACAGGATACAAGATGAAAATACAAAAATCGAATATATTTCTAAATACTAGCAATGAATAATCTGAAAGTGAAATTTATGAAAACATTCTTTTTACAACAGCATCAAAAACAAATAATTAGGAATAAATGCAACATAAGAAGGGTAAGATTTGTACACTGAAACTATAAAAATAATCAAAAGAATTAAAGAGAACTAAAATAAATAGAAAGCGGGGCGCCTGGGTGGCTCAGTGGGTTAAGCCTCTGCCTTTGGCTTAGGTCATGATCCCAGGGTCCTGGCATCAAGCGCCCCCATCAGGCTCTCTGTTCAGTGGGGAGCCTGCTTCCCCCTCTCTCTCTGCCTGCCTCCTCTGCCTTCTTGTGATCTCTCTCTCTGTCAAATAAAGGAATAAAATCTTAAAAAAAAAAAGAAAGAAAGAAAGAAAGGAAGGAAGTTAGAAAGATATCCTACCTTCATGGATTGGAAGACTTACTATTGTTAACATGGCAACACTCCCTAAAATTGATCTACAAATTTAATGTAATCCCTGTCAAAATCTCTACTGCCCTCTCCCCCTTTTTTGCAGAAATTGAGAAGCTGATGTTAAAATTCATATGGAAAATGCAGTGGACCCAGAATAGGCAAAAGATCTTCAAAGAGAACAAAGTTAGAAGACTCACACTTTATTTCAAACCTGACTAAAAAGCTTCAGTAATCAAGACTGTGGTACCAGCATACACAGAGACATAAATCTTAAGAGTCCAGGGCCATGTGGGTGGCTCAGTTGGTTAAGCATCTGACTCTTGTTTTCAGCTCAGGTCATGATCTCATCATCATAGGACTGAGCCCCACATCAGGCTCCACACTCAGCAGGGAGTCTGCTTGAAGAGTCTCTCCCTCTGCCCCTCCTGACTCAAATAAATCTTAAAAATAAAAAACAAAAAACAACTTACAGACCAGAAATAAATCTATATATTTAAGGTCAACTGACTTTCAACAAGGGTGGCAAGACAATTCAACAGAGCAAAGAATAGTCTTTTCAACAAATGGAACTGGGACAACAGAATATGAATATGTAAGAGAGTGAAGCTAGACTCCTACTGCATTCAATATCATAATCTTAATATTATTCAGATTAATTTTATTGGTGTTGTCTCTTCTTGATGTTTCTTTGGTATAGTCTATTAAAATTGAAGTTTTTAGTATGTTTTAATTTTTATTAAAATAAAACATAAGCATTGTTAAAAGTCAGACTATACTCACTGGCTTATAACAAAATATAGCAGTTCTCTGCTCCATAGTGTCCTCCTCCCTCCCAACTTACACTATTCTGTAGAAGTAACTACTTTGAATTTGTTATAGTTTCATTTAATAACATCTGTATTTCTGTATAATATGCTAATATTGCTTCTTTTTCTTTTACCCATTTTAGACAGTATCTATTTTCTACTAGAATACTTGAGGGTTAGGCTTTTACCTTCCTCTATCTCCATTAAGGCAATTTCTCATAAAGTCACCATATGGGAATCCTACACATTTTTTCCCCCAAATGTTCCAACAAACTTTTCACATTTCTGTAATTTTTCCAAATGCTCAAGAATTTTTCCAACACTCTATCAGACCTATTATTCCCTGACTTCAACTCCTGAACTCCAGTCCAAAGTATTCTTGTCTTGTACTTTAATCTGGACAGTTCATCTCTAGACCTCCTATTCACTCTGTGTAAAATGAGTGACAATTCTGAGAGATGTGAATGGGAGAAAAATGTGCTCTTAAAACAAGGAGAAGGAAAACCTATACTGGGCTAAAATGAAGAAAGGAAACCTAGGAAATAAAGAATAAAAACAAAGCCTTTTCATACTTTTGTTTGGGGCCCAATGTGTACCTTTCAGTAGGTAGAGAACAACAGAATCAATAATCTTCAGAAGTATTTTTATCCTGTAAATAGTTAGCTCTACTTCTCATGATGACTTTTTTCTTTCCTTTGATGTTCTATATCTGTTTTTTTTTTTAATTTTTAACTTTCATTATGAAAAATTCCAAACATTTCTAAAAGGGAGGCAAAATAATATAATGAACCCAATAACTATCAGCTCTAACAGGTAGCAACTCATGGCAAATCTTGTTTCATACCCCTATATATTCTCTACCCTAAATAACTTTGAAGCAAATCCCAGATACCACATTTCAGTATTTATGTCTAAAATATCAGGGCTCTTTTTAAACAATGTAACCAAAATACTGTTAGCACACCTAACAAAATAACAATAATGTAATATCACCAAATTGTTATACTGAAAATCTTTTTAAAATGCACCTTCCAAATGTATATTGGTTCTTAAGATACTGAAATTTTTATATTGGTGCTTAATTAAGTGGGAAGAAAAGTGGTGGAGGTTGTAAAATATACCCTTGGTTATTTTAAAGATCTTCATAAGTTCTTGATTCTTGATTATATGAAATTTAATTAAACACTGGTAAGTCTGCCAAATATCCCATGTTCTGGAAATGGGATCTTGAATATTATAAAGTTGCCACGCATTCCCAAACTAATTGGTACGTTTAATGGAGTTCTAATCAAAATACAATAGAACCTTCCACATGTTTTCAGGCCAGGTCTGGCTTGTTCTTCCCCCATTAAGGAAATGTCCAGGGAGCTCCAAGAAACCTGGGCTGGGAGGCAGGGGAGCAGGTGAAACCAGTGCAGTTCTGCACAGGTCGGGGAGGTTACAGCATCTGGAAGTAAGTGGCTGTCCTAGGGCAACGCTGTGCTGGTAAATGTCCACAGGAATCTGGTATATCCACTGCTATTTAGTTTAAGGAAAAAGCAAATTATGTGTTTTACAAGGAAATCTTCAATGGATCCTCATGTCCCTTTGGGACCCATGCCCCCAGGACTTCAAAGAGCAGACTGATATTTAAGTATTCAAGTTTTAGGATATCCGGTAAAACCCCCAGCCCATTGAGGATGGTGATGCAAAGCTGCTAGAGCTGAAAATCAGAATAGTTACAACTGTCTTTCTAGGATGAAAGTTCTGGATGTCATCCATGCCCCTGAGATCCCACTTCCAGCTGAGGATGGCATCCTTGTTTCTTTATGGGCAAGAACTTCCACCCCTAGTTGCTAGATCTTTGAGTCACTAGTACTCCTTTCAAGGGGTACTCAAAGTTTTCACTATGCCCGATCCCTTCTGGATGGCTGAGATGGCCCAGTATGAGACAGAAGTCTATAGCCAGACAGAGTACTGTTCCTATCAGGAGATCCTGACCAAGCTGGCCACCATGGCCAACGCACAGAGTGGGAGCACTCTGCAACAACAGTCAGCAGCTGGAGACCTAAGTCAATCTCCTAAAGTCTCCCTAACAACCATCAGGTAATATACCCCCCACTCCAGTTAGAAGAGTAAGCATGCCAAGCACCTCTTTGAAGAGTTTTAAGGACACTGTAACGAACTGTGGAGTACGCTATGATGGCGCTGAAGGACTCTCGCTGAAGACCGAGCCAGACAGACTGCAGTGTGCTTGCCAGGCAGATCCAGAATGGCCCCGCCAAAGCCTTATTGAGTCCAAAGCTTCTAGAGCTCATGCCTAAAGGATCATTCCCCAGCCCTTTCTTTATGGGCAGTTTTAGAACATTCACTAAGACTTTGTTTTCCACCGATAGCAACTTTTTTCTGTTGTTGAATTCAGATGTTATTTCTAACATTTCCTGTCAAAGCGTCCTTAAAAATATTTGCTTTTCACTGGGTGTGGTGCCTAAACAATGAATGCTGGAACACTGAAAAGAAATAAAATGAAAAAGAGTGTAGAGAGTACCTAAAAATAATAAAATCTTAAAAAAAAATTCTGGCAAGACTTCAAGAGCTACTTCACATTTTTAAAAGACACAGAAAAAAAAGAAAATACAGAAAAGATTGAAAATATTTCAACTTCTATGCAGATTTCAAAACTCAATAAAAAAAGAAAATTGTATTTTAAACTCACTTATGAACATACAGGCAAATATCTTAAACAACACATTAGCAAACTGAATTTAACAAGGCCTTAAAAAACAACAATGGCTATAACATGGAGGACATGGGGAGATGGAGAGGAGAAGGGAGTTGGGGGAAACTGGAGGGAGAGATGAACCGTGAGAGACTGTGGACTCTGAAAAACAATCTGAGGGCTTTGGAGGGGCAGGGAGTGGGAGGTTGGGTGAGCCTGGTGGTGGGTTTTATGGAGGGCACGTATTGCAGGGAGTACTGGGTGTGGTGCATAAACAATGAATTCTGGAACACTGAAAAGAAATTTTAAAAATAAATAAAAATTAAAAAAAAATTAAAAAAACAACAATGGCCAAGTAAAGTTTAACCTAGTTATATAAAAATGATTTGACATTAAGAAATATATAATGTAATTTAGTAATTATCATAGTAAGAAAAAAAACCCTATCATCTCAATGCTTTGAATACAGTACAAATAAATTTCAAAACTCTATCCTAATAGAAAAATCATACCATAGTAAGAATAGAAGGAGGAAAACAAAGTCATTTGATACCAGAAACTATATGAAACATCATACTTAATAGAGAAAAGGCAAAAGCTTTACCATTAAAGTCAGGGACAAGACCAGAACACCCACTAAGACCACTACTTTTCAAAAGTATATTGAAAATTTGTTTTTTTTTTTAAAGATTGATTTCTTTATTGGGTGGTGGCAGAAGGGGGTGGGAAGAGAGAGAATGAATCCCCAGCAGACTCCCCACCAAGTATAGAGCCCAATATGGGGATCAATCTCATGACCCTGAGATCATGACCTGAGCCGAAATTAAGAGTCAGACGCTTAACTGACTAAGCCACCCAGGTGCCCCTATACTAAAAATTTTGATCAAACGTTTAAAAAATCCACATATGAATGTTAAAATAATAAATAAATAAATAAAGCCACTGATGATAACTATCTACTTGGAAAAGTCACAAGGAATCAGCTGAAAAATTATTTAAATTAGTTAAAAGAGTTTTGGCTAATGACTAGACATAAGAGCAATAAACAAACAAACAAAAAAAACAAACCCTTTCCTAATAATAGTTATAACTAATTAGAAAACATCATTGCTGGGAGAAAAATAAAAAAGATATCCCATTCACAATAGCAACAAGATCAAGCAAAACAAGTAAACAAGTAAAATTTAATGCTAAAATAAAAATGTTCATTCAGATAGGTATGAGAAAAACTATAAAATATAATAAAGAACATTTAAAATAAATAAATAAAGAGACTATGTTCTGGGATAGGAAGACTCAATGCTATAAAAATATCAATTCTCTCCCAATTATTCTTTTAAAAAAATGAATAAATTCTAATAGAAACCCCAACAGAATTTTTTGTAAAGCTATTCCAAAATTTACTTGAAAGAGAAAATGGGTAAAACTAGCCAGTAACTTTGCATATGTGCATATATATATATATATATATATATATATATATATATATCTCACAAATATAAAGGAAGTACCTGTGTTATCAAGTATAAAAACAGTGTAATTTAAAATAGTGCAGTATTGGCATTGCAATTACCAAATCTTGAAAGATAGGAGCTAACCAGTATTTAATATATGTTAAAAGGTGATATTTCAAATCAGTGTGGGTAGGATTCAGTTAAATATGGTAGAATGACTACGTGAGCTTATATTCTATCCCTTCAGAACCTCTATTAAAACAGTAGCATAGTATTAGTAAAAGTACACTCCCACAAAAATAAAGAGAAAAAAATGGACAAAAAATATAGCAAAAATATTTGGAACAGTGTGGGAAAGAAACTAACTTAGAGCAAAAGTAGATTCTACCTGCTAAATATTTGGGGAATCTAACAATTTCATTCCATCCCACACTCATGAGTCTTAGCCATCATCATTTCTTTCCCAAGCTACCACAATAGTCTCCGAATGTGTGTATGTAAGTAATTGAAATGTAGATTTTATGGCCCATAAGTCATTTTAATACAATGCTAGATTCAATCTGCACCACCTTTTACAGCTTTAGTTACATCAATCTAATTCCCTGTCCTGATGCAAAGTCCTCCCTCCACTTATCAGCACATATGCACAACCACTTTTGTGTACCTAATTCATATCATCCGTTAGAAGCAGAATTTCTATGCCCCAATTAGGATAAATTCTCCTAATATATATTTCCATAGTATTCTATACATTACAACCCTGATAAACCTATAATTATTTTAGTATTTGTTTAATGTACAATTCTTTTCTAAACTCTAAGTCTGATAAGCATAGAAATTAGATCTGTCTTGTTCAAAACTATATTCCCAGCAACCATCCTACATTCTGGTACGTGCTAAATTCTTCATAATACAGTTTCAGACACAAAAATGTAGTATTTTTCTCTTACTAAAATCAAGAACAGTTTCAAATTATATATTGTTATTTATAAACAAAATATCTTTGCAATACTTGGAATTAGCAAAATGTGGTGTAGTTTACAAAGCAGTAATCCTAAAGCTATCAACTTTCCATAAATTATATAATAAGCCATAAAGATAGAAGTGTTTTCTTTCAACGCCTAGTCTACTAAAGTGGTTTTTTCAGTAATTCTTCATATAAATACATTTCTAACTTTCTATAATTCAGTACATAAGGCAAATATAATAAAATAAATGGTATTTACCCACCAAAATTGTTCCAAAATCTCTTTAGAATTGTTTTATGTAAGCATTTCTGCCTGGTTTTAGAACTATAACTAATTACATGAGTTATTCTTTTTTTTTTTTAAGATTTTATTTATTTATTTGACAGGCGGAGATCACAAGTAGGCAGAGAAGCAGGCAGAGAGAGAGGAGGAAGCAGGCTCCCCGCTGAGCAGAGAGCCCAATGCAGGGCTCGATCCCAGGACCCCAGGATCATGACCTGAGCCGAAGGCAGAGGCTTTAACCCACTGAGCCACCCAGGTGCCCCTACATGAGTTATTCTTAATAAATTAGGCCTTAAGCCCATTTTAATATACAAAATCCTTTGTAACCACATTTGGTGATATATTCATTCCCATTTGACTCAACAAACTAGATTCCCCATTGAAAATATGACAGGTAAGTTAACTTTTCATAAGATGTTAAAATTTATTTCTGTTGCAATATTTTGTAGATAAAATAACAATTATTTCACCAGAACCAAGCTGGATAATTTACAGAATTCCTTAAATGAAAAATGAAATCTCCTTCTATGTGCTTTTGGAAATAATTAAGCATAAATTTAAAGGAGGTACTTAGAAGTCATTTGGACTACTAATGTGGCTGCAATAGAGCAGCAAAATTTTTAAAAAATATATTTCTAAGAAATGATACCAAAAAAATCTACTGAAAGTAGATTAAACCTGAAGTCAGGTTTAAGTTTAAATTGTGACACAACTATTTTCAAACAACGGATTTAACCATCACAGCAGAGTTCATGTGAACCATTAATGTTAAGTCAGTAATACTCATTTTCCATAAAATGACAATATACTGTCAACATCCGAGCTCTCACACTAGTATCTTGAAAATCTAATTTAGTATAGTTATACTGAATCAAAGAATCAAATCTGAATGTGCTCAGCCAATTTAATCAACATTTGCTGAGGACTTGTAGGCTAGGCATGATGTTACCTGCTGAGGAGACTAGAGAAATATTCTTCAAAAAGTCAAACCAGTAGACCAAAATGTGTAAACATGTATATAAAGCCTGATGAGGGTAAGAACACTATGAAGGAACTGCAGTTAGGTGATATAGCATACTGTTTAAGAGCCTGGACTTAACCATTTAACTAGCTCTAAAAATCTGAGTAAATGACTTAACATTCCCAAGTCAGTTTCTTTCACTTTTTTTTTTTTTTTAAGATTTTATTTATTTGGCAGAGAGAGATAGAGTGTGCACAAGCAGGGGGAGCAACAGGCAGAAGGAGAGGGAGCCTGATGTGGGGCTCGATCCCACGGTCCTGGGATCATGACCTAAGCCGAAGGCAGTCACTTAACAAACTGAGCCACCCAGGTGCCCCATTTTCTTTCACCTGTTAAGTGGAAAAGGACAATAGTATCTAACTCACAAGGTAGCTGCTGCTAAATAATATATAGAAAACTCCTAGAACAATACCTCCTGGTGCATTATTAACATTGAGGGAGTTCAGAAAAGGAGTAAAATATTAACTTTCTTTGATGGTGGTGACAGGATGATAACATGGGAAACCATATAGATAACCAGTGGAAGCATCTCAGTGGAAATGACCAAAGTGATTGACCCTATTCAAAATCCTGAATTCATGATCAATATTTAAAGTTTCAAAATAAAATATGGAATTGTATTTTCCAAAGCATTCCTAGAGAAATTTCTAAGTTGGGAGTCAAGAAAAGTACAGACATAGTGGAGGGGCGGCCATTCAGAGCTAAGTAAGGAACCCTATATACAGGAGCATTCTTTTTAGCCTAAGTACCACACATTTCTTTGCAGAGACAGTGGTGGGTATTCTGCTTGGGAAGGATTCCTAACACAGATGTTGGGCCTGAACAAAGAAGCACAGAGGCCAAGGTAAATCTGGTTCTTATTGATGGACCCTGAAGAAGGGGTGGAGGAAAAGCTACATTACAGAAGGGAACACGCTAACAAACAGTATTTCTCAAACAGGAAACTATTAGCATTTGGGGAACAAAGATTTCTTTTGGCCCAGAACTGTTCTCCACCAAATGCCTGTACTGCTCTACATTTATTATGACAATCAAAAATTCCCCTTACCACATTTCCTAACACTTTGATGGCTGATACCACCTTCTTCCCTTCTGTTCTTCCAACAGAAAGGCTTGCACTAATATGTGTATCTCCAGGATAAATTCTTCCTTCTCAGTTTAGCTTGTTCACCTGCTCTTTGCCTACAAATCTGAAAGAGAAGCCTGCCTGGGGACAGGCTTACCTGTTAGCCCGCACTCAAGGCCTCTTATCCCATAGGAAACAGCAGCAAGGTCAGGGGACAGTTTATATACGACAGAGGAAATCCTCATTAGATATATATTCTGGATTAATCAACCTAGTCCTTCACTTACAGATCACCAGACATCTAAAGAAAACTTCAAGGGTAGTGGACAAAGCTGAACAAACTGAACTAAGGGGAATCAGATGGCGCTGAGAATAGAACTTAAAATTTTAATTTTTATTAGCATACTCAGAGACGTGAGAGGCAATTGCATTCATAAAGGAGGTCACTAAGAGGAAGAAAATGAGGTACCTAGAGAATAAGAAAAAGTTCCTGGCAATTAAAAATATTGTCAAATTTAGGAGCCTGGATGGCTCATTCGGTTAACTGGCTCATTGGTTTCGGCTCACGTCATGATCTCAGGGTCCTGAGACTGAGCCCGCCGTCGGGCCCCATGCTCAGTACAGGGCCTGCTTGTCCCTCTCCCTCTGCTCCTCCCCCTGTTCTGTCTCCATCTCTCTGTCTCTCATAAATAAGAAATCCTTAAAAGAAAAAAAAAAGTCGAATTTAGAAAAATCAAACGGTAACCTAAAAGATAAGACTGATAAGGTCAAAACTGCAATCCAGAAAAATCAAGTCAAGTTAAACTCCTAAATGCAGAACAAAGATGAAAACATGGAAAACAAAAGAAAAAAACACATAAGCAAGTCTAATAGTGCCTATCAGGAGTTTCATAAGACAAGATCAGAGAAAAGGATGAAGAGGAAATAGCTGTCAAATAGAAAAAAATGTCCCTGAGTTTAAATGACATACAAAACTTCAGAATGAAAGGCTTTCCAAGTACAAAACAGACTGAATGAAAAAAACCCAGATCTGGAAACATCTAAGTGAAATTTCAAAATGCCAAGGATAAAAAGGGGGGCAGGGTGTAAGTGGATATTTCCAGAAAGAAGAGTTATGTAAAAGGAACAATAATCAGACTTGTATGCCATTTATTACTGGTAATACTGAATACCAAAAGATAACAGAGTAAAAATGTCAAAGTTTTGATGAGAAATAAGTTTTAAAAATTACATTATTTTTTAGAAGCCATTATACATTCACACACTTTTATACATACAAATGTGTGTGTGTGCATACACATATGTGGTAAAAGAAGTTTAATTATGTTTCCAGATTTTGGGGGTTTTTTTGTTTGTTTTTAACCAAATTCTACTTTCAATGTGGGGCTTGAACTTATGATCCCAAGATCAACAGTAGCACGCTCTACCGAATGAGCCAGCCAGGTGCCCAAAAGAAAGTTTAACTATACTGAAATATTTAATAAACACAAAAAACAATCTCCTCCTGAAAAGAGATTTCTTTATATCCCTCCAGACAAAATATATGCTTGTAAATATGTCCTTTTATATTTATACGAATGTGATTGTTTTATTAACATCTTAGTGTTCTTTCCATATGGAGGTCACTCTTTTCAATGTATCCAGTACCTCCAGAAATGTATCAAAATTTAGTCTGTCCTCTACTGAAAGATATGCAGGTTGCTTCCATTTTTTTTTAATTTTTAAGATTTTTATTTATTTGAGAGAGAGAGAGAGAGAGAGAGGAAGAGGGAGAAGGAGAAGCAGACTCTCTGCTAAGCAGAGAGCCTGATGTGGGACTTGATCTCAGGACCACAAGATCATGACCTGAACTGAAGACAGGCGCCTAACCTACTGAACCATACAAACGTCCCCATTTTTTGCAGTTAAAATCAATGTTACAATCAGCATCTAAATATCTGTATCTATACACACACACACACACACACACACACAAATATACATTTAATGTATGTACCATAAATGAATAAATACAAAGAGTAGATTGCTAGGTCAGAAAATACATGATTTTTCAATTCAGATATTGTGAAACTGTTTTTTAAACAGGTTGTATCAATTACATTTCCATTAAAAGATCCTCATTTCAGTATTTGTTATAATAATAATGAACTGCCTTATAAAAACCTATCAATATAAATGCTGACAACACGTGTAGCAAAAGGAGTGCCTGTAAAAGAATTAAATTCTGAATTCTAATCTCACTTTTCTCCAACATGGCATCAAAAAAAATCTAACTATGCCTTTATTTCCTTATCTGTAAAATATAAATAACATCAATCCAACTCATAAGGTTATACAACAAAATTAAAGGACTCACCTACTAAAACCATGTAAATGCTAAATATTGTTTTAGTTAATATTCTGCAACTCAATCTCTTCATCTATCATTGTGACTATTGCTAACTATTCAAAGTATCAATGAAAAACAAATCACAGTAACAGCAATTTCAATATAATTTTCCCACCTTAAAAATAATGTTTTTTAAAAAATTAGAATAGTTGAGAGCTTTTTCCTAATTTTATCATTTTAACTGCTACTCTGCATCTTGTCATCTTCTGTTAACTCTAATTCAGAAAGGAAAGTGACCTATCATTTGTAATGAACTTGTCAATATTCCTGCTATAAATCAAGTGTCTTACAAAAGCAGCTAGTATAACTTTCTGGCATTCTTAGAAACAATTTTTTTCTCCAAATTTTTATTAAATTCCAGTTAGTTAACATGCAGTGTAATATTGGTTTCTGGTGTACAATGCAGTGATTCATCACCTCCATACAACATCCAGTGCTCACCACAAGTGCACTCCTTAATCCCATCACCTATTTCACCCATCCTCTGCTCACCTCCCCAACTCCAGTAATCACGAGTTTGTTCTCTATAGTTGAGTCTATTCCTTGGTTTGCCTCCCTGCCCCACCCCTATGGCATTGGTATTTGTCTTTCTCTCACTGACTTACTTCACTTAGCATAATTCTCTCTAGTTCCATCCATTTTATTGCTAAAAACAATTTCCTATTACTGGTAATGCTTTAAGAAAGAAGACCCCTCCAAAAAACAAAAAAACAAAAAAGGTAGCATCTGGAGAATATTTCACTAAAGAATTCTGAAATGATACCTCCTCCCTTCCCCACCACCATGCTTAAAATTGTTTTACTTCCTTCTGGCCTTTATGGTTTTACTGATGAGAAATTCACATTCATTTAAACAGTTCCTCTATTAGTGCTTTTGGCTTTCAGTGTTTTTTTTTTTTTCTTTTAACTTGTTTTCAGCAGTTCGATTATAATGTGACTAGGCATGGATTTCATTGGGCTTATCCTGTTTTGAGATTTGCTGAACCCCTTGAGTGTATATGTTTATAACTTTCACCAAATTTGGGAAGTTTTCAGTGATGATTCAAATATTTTTTTCTGCACAGTATTCTTTTTTGCTGGGTGTCTGATGAAACAAAGTATGTCAGACTTTCTGGTATTATCCCATAGGTTCCTGAAGCTCTGATCATTGTTTTATTCAACTTTCTCTCTGTTGTTCAGTCTGGATAAACTTCTGTTGATCTCTAAGTTCATGGATTCTTTGTCATCTCCATTCTGCTATTGTACTTGTCCAATGAGTTTTTTGTTACTATATTTTTCAGTTCAAATTTTCTATTTGGTTTTTCTTTTTCTATTTCTTTACTGAGACAATCTACCTTTCCACTCATTTCAAGAGAGCTCACCCTTACCTGCTATGGTGTATTTATAATGGCTGCTTTAAATCTTTCTCAGATTATTCCCACATCTGTGTCATCTCAGTGTTGTGTCTGTTGACTGTCTCTGGCCACGTGAGTTGACGTTTTCCTGCTTCCCTATGTGCTAAGTAATCTTAGAATGTATGCTTTATATTTTTAATAGTATATTTTGAGAATGTCTTGTCGAAATCTTCTGGAGAGTGTTGATATTTTTGTGGTAGCAAGCAATTTACTCAGTTGACTTCAGACCTTAAATTCTGACTCTCTGAAGTACTACTGCCATTTTAGTTTAGTCTTCCATGCTTAAATTCACAAAAAAGGATGTAGATAAGTTTTCATTTCTCTCCAGTAAATACCTAGGAGTGAGACTGCTAGTTCACATGATAAGTATACATTTAACTTTATGAGAAACTACTAAACTGTTCAAAACTTTCACCATGTTATTTTGATCTGTCCCACATTATGTACTACCTACTAGTCAGTCTGGGACTTTGGTAGTGATCTATCAGCATTTCAGCGCCTAACATCTGTGTATACTCTTATGGTTAGATACACACACACACACACACACGCAGCTCAAGGTGGTCTATCAGCATTTCAGCGCCTAACATCTGTGTATACTCTTATGGTCAGATACACACAAACACACACACGCACGCACGCACACAGCTCAAGGGTGAGTCCAGGAGTGCACAAACAACTTTAAGGAGTTTCTCCAGGCCTACTCCCTCTCTATAAATTTGTCCGGTACTTCTATTTTCTGTGATGCTCTTTATCAATGCTCTGGCCAGAGATCAGGGGCTCTATTTAAGCCATTCTGCCATATACTTCCTACAACCACAACTTTTCAATGGAAGAGGAAGGTTTCCTCCCCTGGAGTTAGGGTCCCCTTGGCTGCTGCAACTGCTTCAACATTACTACCAAAGGATTTGCTGGGAGCTGGGGTGCAAGACAACTCAGAATAAGAAAAAGAAGAAAGAGATTTCTGCACTCTGAGTATCTTATTCTTTTAACCAGAAGCAGAAGGTTTCTGAAGTTCTCGCTGCACATTCTGATGCCAACTTCTGGGTTTAAGGATATAGTTGGTAGGAGATACCAAGGGGAAAAAGAGTAAACTCACCTCTGATTCAGTGGTATTTAAATTTTTGGTTGTCTTCTCCAACCTGCCTGCTACTATTGACTTTTTAGTCTACAAATAGCTATTCCTGTATTCAGGCCAATTTTTATAGCTGCATTCACTGGGAGAGAGGGTGTAGCATGTTTACGCCTCCTTCCTGGAACCCTTTGTAAACAAGTTATATTTTCCACCAAATTTGCGGTGGTTTGGTGCCATTATTTCTTCAAATATTTTTTCTCTTTCTCTCCTTCGTGTCTTTCTGGGAACTTGCATTACATGTATGTTGAAATGCTGGACATTGTCCCAAAGGTCTCTGAGGCTCTGTTTACTTTTTTAACATTTTTTTTCTCTCCCTTCTTTGGACTGAATATCTTTTATTCATCTTCACATTTTCTATGCCACCTCAAATCTGCTGTTGAGGCTATCCAATGAATTCATTTTAATTACTGTACTTTTCAAATACAAATTTCTATTTGGTTCTTCTTTAATTTGTTTCTTTATTGGGATTCTTTATTTGTTGAGTATACTGTCTTTTAATTCTCTTAACATATTTAAAAGCCAATTTGACGTTTTTGTTAAATCCAACATCACGTTCAGAGTCCATTGCCTGTTTTTCCTGATTATAGGTCATACTTCTCTGGCTTTTTTCTTTCTTCCCTTTCTTTTTCCTTCAGTTTCTGCCTGAAAACTGAATCTTTAATGTATTATAGTAACTGTGCATTCATTTTATTTTTCAGAATCATTGGATCTTTTTAGTAACTCATCTGGATTTTTTTTTTTAAAGATTTTATTTATTTATTTGACAGAGAGAGAGATCACAAGTAGGCAGAGAGGCAGGCAGAGAGAGAGAGGAGGAAGCAGGCTCCCTGTGGAGCAGAGAGCCCGACGCAGGGCTCGAACCCAGGACCTTGGGACCATGACCTGAGCCGAAGGCAGAGGCTTTAACCAACTGAGCCACCCAGGCGCTCCAATTCATCTGGATTTAAACCACAGAATATGTTTCCCTCTACGGTTTACAGTTGGGATGTATATGTTTAGTTTTTTTAATTCTTATTTTTATATTTTAGATTGGTTTTCTAGGAGTTGTGCCTATGTCTATATAGCTAAATGGTTAGCCACTAACTTGAGCAAAAGTTGTGCTAAAACATTTCAAGCCTATAAGATTTGCACCATCTGCCAGTTGGTTTGTGTACAGAGTGGGGAACAGATTCAAACTTACAGCCAGTTCTCTACTCTCCCTTGCTTTGAACTTTTTGCCAGGCTCCCTCAGGTCTCCCCTCCACATACGTGGTTTCCCAGGCAACCAGAGCTGTGTGGAGAGGTTGTCTTACCCCATCTGTGGCTCTCTCCTTTCTAGGATTTCCCTATGAAATTTCTACTTGTCCAATTGCTCACCCCAAACCAGGTTCCACAACCTTAAGCCAGCAAGGCAGCAGGTCTCTATTTCTACCACTTTTCACCAGCAAAGCCATAGGTTTTTCTGTCCACTCTCCTATTCCCTGAATTATATCACTCCTTAATTCTGTCAGCAAAGCTGCTGGTTTTCTGTTAGTGCCAACCTGAAACTTAATAGTTCTCACCGACTGAGAGGGCACAGGGATACTGGGATGGTGTCTGGGAAGAGCCCAGGCATGAAGGCTACAGACTCACACTGTTCTCACCCCAAGCCCTAACAGCTGTGCAATATCAATTTTTTAACTGACTTTGGTCAAATTCCAGTACGCTTAAATGGCTGTTTTTGATGACTTTGTCCAGTTTTATATTTATTTTTTGCAGAGGAGAACTGCCAGCCTCTTCATACCACGATTACCAGAATTCAAGTAATATCTTTTATAACAGATTTTCAATGTTTTAACTATACCAAACCTTCACCATCACAACTTACTATCAAGTGAAAAAGATCATAATTAGTAATATTACCTCTACTGAGGCAATTTTTTAGGATGTTCTTTGTGACATCATTCGAAAACATAAGAAAACAGAAACAACCTTTAATGTTCCTTAGGAGGGGAGTGGCTAAAAACCCACCCGATGAATAAACTGACAGTTAAAAGAACATGGTTTTACACACTAACATGAAAATGCTCTCCAAAACAAATTTTTCTGTAGAAAAAAAAACAAGTGTTTATTTATAGAAACCAAGCACACAAAACTGTACTTTATATTTTCCATAGGTATAAATGTTAGTATACAGGAATAAGTCTAAAAAGATATAAAACAAAGTATAACGGGTATCACCCCTGGGGAAGGAGCAGAGATTGAAAGAAGGGTTAGTCTTGGCTCTATCTGGTAACTGTTACAAAATTAATATACTTATGTATACCCTGTGTAACAAAACAGTAACTTAACAAATGGGTTGTTCTAGCTATGAATTGCATATTTGTAAAGTCATTATCATGAGGGTTCTTAGAGCTTTTTATATAGACCCATAAGGATTAAAGAAAACCATTTTACCTAATAAAATTAAGTACTATTATCTATACGATTTTATTGGGCAAAAATGCTTAGCCTCATTTCTCAAGTCATGAATTTGCTAAAGAGCATCTCCTCAGAGAGGATACTTCATCCCTTAACTATCCTGTGCTTCATATATTAGTTTGTACTATTCATCATGGACTTCTTCCCTAGTAAGCCATTTCAGCTATGTCATACTAAATAATACCTTTTAATAACTTTAATGGCACGCTTTAAGTTACAAGGCTTCTTTAATGCCTACAGTTAAGAATTACAGTAAATGAAACTCATTAACAAGCACTCTTAATTCTTTAAATTTCATCTTACAAATCAGATTTTTTTCTCCAAATATTTTCACCCTAATCACAACCTTTATAGATTTCAAGAGAGAAAACAGAACCTTCAAGACAGTGTGATTATAAGTGAAAACAACTTAACCTTCCACTTTAAGCTACACACACATCATAGTTCCCACACGCAGCTCCAGGGTATTTGGTTTGAGATTACTAAGAATTAAATTCTATATTGATTCTTGATAAATATTTATCAAGCCAGAGGACTTTTCTTACTCACCTATATTACATTACTCTCACAATTATGAAATGATAAAACAACATTTTGTATTAATACTTTATGACTTAGGAATAATTTCTTACTATTGTTGCTTTAAGGAGCCCTTTTATAAGAGCTCTCTTAGACTTTTCTGCTAATATAAACACCCACCTACACTTGATAATTTAACCAAAAGTCATCAAGTGGTACTGGTGGTAGAAGTCTTAACAACAGGTATTCTTTATAACTCTACCACCACTGAATTTTGCCTGAATACCACCATAGATATACCCACTACCTTATTTCCACTTCATTTTTAGGTTGGTAGTCCATTGCCTCCCACCTACATTAGTCAATTCAATATCCACCTTTGCATTTTCCCTTAGTAAATCTAAGTCATTACTTGAGTTCGAATAGTAACCACCTATGTGTCGATTATTACCCTTTCCTACATCGTCTATCCCATTTTAGTCTTAAAAAATGCTGAACACTGGATGGGATAGGTATTATTTCCATTTTATAGATGAAAAAAAGAGCCCCAAAACTTTAAGAGAAATGCTAGAGGGGGTCAATAGGAGAAAAAGAAATTAAGAGTTCGTTTCAACTGACTGGCCCCAAACGATGTTCAACTTTCTCAGCTGTAATCACAGATTATAAACAGCACTTCCCATGCATAATCCCTCTAATAAAGCAACCTCAATATCTTCCCCAAACAAAAAGAAGGATAATGTCCAAGACACTGGAAAGATAGCAAGTCAGGACATTTTGCAAGGAACTGCCCACAAGCATAGGGATATCATGAGCTCAGTTCTATCACTAAGAGTTTGCATTTCAACATGTGGCAGGTATGAAGAAAAATCATGAAATAATCTACTCTGGAGAAAGAACCAGGCATGAGAAAATACAGTTTCTAGTTCTAGTCTTACCACTATGCAGTATGACTTTGTTATGATTTTAGCCTTGAAAAAGTAGACACAAATTTCCACAGGCCAACATCAGCTATCTCTCATCATTCCTACATCTGGACATACTAATGGAATCAGAAATACCTTGGAGAGACTTGAAAGCAGTTGCAAAGTTTAGTACAATGGAAGAAAATGAATTGCCAGTAATAAGGTGCTCAGGAGCAGCCAGTGTTTGAAATAAATGCTTGCAAGAATAGTAGATGACCGAAATAAAATTTAAGATTAATGGTCAGAAATGGCCATTAAAAACTATTTGCAGTCAGGAGGGTCCAGAGATGCTGGATGCTATGATTAACACTGGCTACAGAGAAGTCCAATATGCAAAAAGAGCTTCGTGTTTTGTTTTTCACTCTCAACAATGAGCTAATAACCTTATTATCAATACTATATGCTGAGAAAAGCCTAGAACATGAAAGATACAGATCAAAATAAACAATCGAACAGGTAAAATCTACTTGGAATAATGAAACTAGTCAGGATAAAGAAAACCAAACATCATTAACATTCTCAGAGAAATAAAAGAATATTGTATTTGTGAAATCAGAATAAGATTGCTCTAGGGCAGGAACATCCACAGGAAACAAAAGAGCTCTAAGAAAATAAATATACAAAAGTAGAAATAAAAAATTCAGTAGAAATCATAGAAGATACGTTTGGGGAAATACCAAAAAAGTAGAAAAGCACGGAGGCAGGAAAAACAAAGGAATTACAAGACCTGATAGAGGATATCTAAGCAAGAAGTTATGTAAAGGAGGAAAATGTTGATAAAATGCTTATTCTTATTGCTTTTGATTCTGGAAAATATTAAGTTCCTAGACTAAATGGTACATGGAGCACCCTATGAAATCAAGAAAGAGAGGCTTACTGCACAACACATCACTGAGATTTTACAAAACTAGGGACAAAGGAAAAAAAACACACACACACATACACATACATGTCAAGAATCAGAAATCAGTGCTTTTGAACTTTTCAATAATGACATCTAAAGACAGAAGATGATGAAATGATCCATTTAAAAAATTTCCATCCTAATATTCTTTACCCTGCCTACGTATCAATCAAGTGTGAGGGTAGTTAAAAATTATTTTCAGACTTGCTTACAAGGCTTCACAAAATTAATCTACTACAAACACTTTTTCTCAGATTAAAAAAAAAAAGAAGAAGAAAATAAGAAAAAGAAAAAGATGTGCTATCCTCTAAGCATGAAACAAAGTGGCAAAATAGAAAAAGGAAAGACATGAAATACAGGAACTACAGGAACTAGAAGACCCGAACCAGAAGAAAGGCAAAGATGATTCTCAGGAAGATGGTGACAAGTGTGTATCAGGTATGGAGAATAATGAGTCCCTAGTCAATAGGTCAGCCTCCACGAGTGACATCTTCAAAAAAAAAATAAAATTGATCAATTTGAATTAACATACTGAAAAGTGATTTAGAAAACTAGCAGAGATTTGGGGACTGAATTATTGATAATTGTTATACACAGAAAACTAAGCAAATAATTATGAACTCCAAGCAAATAAAAATACAAGAAAGGAGAAAGGTGACTATAGTTTACTAATGGATCAATTAACACATACTGATCTAATCAAGATTACTAATATAATTATGTTAGAAGAATTGAGGGATCAGAAGTGTATATGAGGCATTTATAAAGAGAGTGGGAGTAGAGTGGAAAAAGAGCGAAATGTTCATCTTCCATAATGGTTAAAACTGACAAGTCAAGAATCAGCAACATTAGCATGACATTTATTGACACAGCTAAAAAGTTCAAAGTAGTAGCTTCTGGGGAGCAAGAAATAGAAAAGAGAATTAGGGAGCACTGCTAGCCTTTCACCTATATATGCTCTAACAATTTCAGTTTTTAAAAAGTACAATAAAATACATCTCTCATGTATAAATAGTAATGTCTCTTTGAATGCAGAAAAATCAAGAGAATTATAACCATTCTTTTAGAGCTAAAAACAAATAGCACTTTTTCTTTGAAGGTGAAAGCTTGGGGAACACCACGCTGTCCTTGGATGATATGCTTCATTAAATTCTTCTTTGTATACATTATGACATGAAATACATTTGAGGGAAATATTCCACTAAAATATATCAATAACATAAATAAAATCAATATTTAAAAGCCTACAAAGAATATTTTCAATTTTCAAAAGATATATTTTCTACATTCATGAGTGTACAGATTTAACTTAAACTAAAGGAAACTTTTTAGTCAATCTCATTTTAACTCATCATAAAACTGCTTCTACTTAGTGCCATGTTTATCTAGTATCAACCAAATCATTTTCCTTAACTCGTACCTACCAATTCCACCCTAACAAAAAACTGGGACTTAAAAATTAATGACCTGTACTCAAATGCAATCCAGATTATAATAATGTTATGCCAAGGTGACAGAGATATCTTTATGCAAATATATTTTATAAGCTACTAGAATTAGCTATCTATTTGGAATGTTTTATTGCCTCAGCACTCAGGCTTTGTCCATTTCTACTTATACCAGCCTTTAAAGCACTGAGCAAAACATTACGTAAAAGTAAGTACAAGGCATTGCATTAAAAATAAGCACAAAAATCTGTTTTTGGTGGTGAAAAAGAAGTGGGAAATATTCTTAAAGGTATAATGTCACTCGGTCATTCCCTCTGGGCAGGAATGCTCAAGTGAGAAGACGGGGGACACAGGATCCCCACATAAGTCCTTGTCACAGGAATGTCAAAACAGTCCAAATATTAGAAGACTTTGATTTTATATGTCCAGATGAAAACCCTGCATAGAATAGTCTAATTATTTAATAAAGTTTTAGAAATTTAGGGAATCCAAAGAGGTCCTACTTTGGTGAGAGCAGCAAATTATAGCTATCCAAAATGAAAGGATTATTTTGGGCTTTAACCTCACATTTTGTATGTGGAAGACTTTCCAGTTACAGTAACCTTGAAGAATATGCAATATATTCAAAGTGATCAAAGAGTACTCCAAACAGATGAAATGACAATTGAACACTGGTACTACTTAAATCTTTTTCTCATTGTAAATTTCCCTATGGCAAGCATAAACACTGGACACAACTGGATATCCTTAAAAGGCTGCATTTCTAGTAGTTAAGGATCAAACTGGATACCATGTTTTGAGAATATTGGTAACAAAATGAACTAAAAATATGGTGATTTGGTTTTTCATCAATTTTAAAAGGTTACACAAAAATATTATTTCAAATATTGCAGGATGTTTTATAAGTCCTTTTCTATAATGATAGTTTTCTGCTGTAGCAGAATGTTTTCATATCCTTTGGTCTGATAAAATAGCATTAATGGTGTAGTTTACATTTACACTTAGTGAAAAAAGTCACCCAGTGTCCTGGCTAAAGCTTGTCAACACTTGGTTCAGTATCGGTAGCCCTAGACAAAACTGTCAGGGAATCAAGTTTGTCTTCTCTGCTCGCCTCTGATGTCCACAGCTCATTCCTTCATTTCAGGGCACTCCTATCTATTCTTTTCTCCAGGTTTTCAATATGTTCCAACTTCTTTGGGTTCTCCAAAAATCAACAAGGTCCCAAATATTCCTGCACTATTCCATTACTTTGTCCCTTCATGGGTTCCCTCCCATCCCATTTCAAACATTCACTACACTAAACTGCCAACAGAGGATTTTGTTAGGAGAGAAAGGAAAAAAGAGGGTATCATTTATGATTTATTAAAATTCCCCTCCACTTCTAGAATCAAATGTCAGCACCATTCCTTACTTCCTTTTTTCCAACATCAGAAGAAAATATACCCCTCCTCCCCTACAAGACTACAATGAATCAAGTCCTTCCCACCCACTGTGGGATCATGAAACACATCATCCCTTTCTTGTACCTTCAGTACTTCTTCCTCATTTGATACTTGCACATTTTTATAAATGTATTAACATCTTCTTCATCCTTCAGTAATACTTTTTTAAAAAATTACTATTTGGAACCCCACTTCCCTTTTCCCTAAGACATAGCCTTCCCTCCTTTTCCCACTGCACCAAGCTCCTCTAAAGAGTAGTTCAATTCTCCACCCTTCCCATCTCAGCCACTGCTCTCCTCAAACTTTGTAAATAAATTTAAGAATGACCTGAATGATAAATCAGTTATATTATCTGTCCTCACCCTGTCTGAGGACAGACCATCACTGCTACTGACATCTCTCAGGTTTTCATTCTTTTCTTGAGCGATCTCATTCACTTTTAGATCTTTAGTTTCCACATGAATATGATTTTGAAATCTAGTGACAGCACTCACCTTTCTCTGACTGCCTTCTTAACATACTTCCCTGGGGAGTCCCAAAGATGGTGCTTTTAATTTACCATTTTCAAAACTACTCACTCACCTAATTGAGCCTATTCCTCCCACTATAGATTCTACCTATTATGACATCACGATCATCCACCCATTATCCAAAGCTTAAAATCTCAGAATCATCTGACTTTCTTTCTTCTCCCTAACCTCCATCTAATTTTCTTCCAAATATTTTTACCCTGCTTCATAAAAGATTCAATTTCATCTTCTTCAAAATTTCCACTCTCAGACCACTGGTATACAGTTTTTATCTTCTTTTGCATAGACTATTTTAAAATTCCCTTAACTAGCCTACCAACCCCCAGTCCTTCCCCACCCTAGTGCCTGCTCCATATTATGACTGGAAGTATCCCAGTTAAAGTGCAGAGCTCATCCAGAGTAAAGCTAGATCTACAGAGATTCTTTTTTAAACAGCTCAGGTAAATAACAGTAATGTCCCTAATTTACTCTCACAGTGTAGTAGCTCTACTTTGACTATTTTTACTGACCTTACCACTAATTAACAAAGCAGGTCAAAGCTTCATTACTTTATTATAAGAAAATATGCAGTGTTGGGGCACCTGGGTGGCTCAGTGGGTTAAGCCTCTGCCTTCAGCTCAGGTCATGATCTCAGGGTCCTGGGATCGAGCCCCGCATTGGGCTCTCTGCTCAGCGGGGAGCCTGCTTCCCCTTTTCTCTCTGCCTGCCTCTCTGCCTACTGGTGATCACTCTCTCTGTGTCAAATAAATAAATAAAATCTTTTAAAAAAAAAAGAAAAAAGAAAAGAAAAATATGCAGTGTTATAACTAAACCAGTTGAATTGTCTGGAAGTGTTTTTACATAACTAATAAGCACTAATAAACCTGAAATATGACTACAGGATCACTGCCAGATCTTATTAAACACGAAAATTTGTATCTCAAAACTAGGTTATTTTAGAGTAATAAATTTCATCAAGTTTCTTTTTTTAAGATAACATTTCATATATGCACTGACAAAAATACCTAGAATTCATTACAGATCCAGTGATAAAGTGGTTTTTAAAAATTCAGCCATGACAGGGGTGATTGAAGAAAAGTAACTAACTGAAAACCTGATCTCGTGGCTCTACTGGCACATCTTACTCTAAGCCACCATCACCTCTTGCTTATTTACTTCAGCAGGCACTCAACTGGTCATTTACTTTCACTCTAGTTCTCAACAATATTCTCTAGAGTGGCTAGAGACATCATTTTAAAACAGAAAAAAGATTTTGTTATTGTTCTGCTAAAACTGTCTAGTGGCTTCCCACTACACTTTGAAAATGTCCCAAACCTGACTATGAACTATACCAGCCTTCCTGACTAGGCACTCCGTGTGCCCTGCTGAGTACCCCCGTGACAATCTCTCCCTCATCTGCTCATCTCCAGTTGCACTGGCCTGCCTTCCCTGCTTCAAACGTGTCTCATTTCCCATTTCTCATCTTTACCATTGTCTGTTCTCTCTGCTTGAAATGATCTTTCCAGATATCCACACATCTATCCTTTTTCTCTCATTTGTCTCAGTATGTTACCTCCCCAGAAACTAATCCTCAACATTTGATCCAAACTAGTCTCTCCCACACACATACACACTTAGCCACTTGCCCTCCAACTAGGTTTGTTTTCATCAGAGTACTTATTTGAAGCAGCTCTGCTTGTTGTCCGTCTCTCTCTTCACTTGAAAAAAAAAATCATTCATTGTTTCACTCTGGCACTAGGAGAGTAACTTGACACATAGTAGGCACTGAGATATTTATCAATTCATAAATGCATTCTAATGTCTTTCAAAGCTCTGTCTCTTGATATCTTGATATCTCTATCATATTTCCTTGCCTACATCTCTGTAAAGATGTTTCATGGACACTATAAACTCAGTGCATCCAAGTATCGCATTACTTCCTCAATCTGGTGTGATTCCTATATTCCCTATCTCAGTTAAAGGAACCCAGGAACACCTGGTTAACCTTTTTTATTCCCTCTAGCTAACCTGCTGCCAAGATCTTTTAATGTAATATATTTCATATCTTTCAAATATATCAGTTTATCTCCACTGTCACTGCCTTAGTTCATTCTCTCATCATCTCTCACCTTAACCTCTATAACATTCTATTTATTTTCATCTATCCTCAATACCACCATTACAGTGAGCTTTCCAAAATACAAATATAACCATGCTTATGCCTAAGTTAATATCACTCAGTAACTCTCTGTCATTTATAAAATCGAGATTCCTTAATATGGCACAAGGGCCTCACATCTCCCTCCTTAACTATTTAAACATGCTCTCCTGCTAATTCTCAGAAGAGCCCTTTTGATTCTGGCCACACTGGGCCATTTGCTATTCCTTAAATCCACTGCTTCATACTACTAGAACTTCACCTTAATTGTTTAAAATGAAGCCTTTCCTGACCCATCCTAGCAGATTTAGAAGTATAGCACTCAATATATAGTAGAGTCAATCCTCATTATTCATGAATTCCGTATTTGTGAATTTGCCTACTTGTTAAAAGTCAGTATTTGCCATGCTTTTGTGGTCACCTGCAGACAGGCACAGAGGCAAAAACATGTTCCCAGTGCGTCCATCCCCAGCTTGGGTGCAATACGGGGACACTTGGCCCTTTCGTTTCACCTATCACACTGAAAACAAGTATCCTTTTCATGGTCTATTTAGTGTCATGTTTTTCACATTTTTGTGCTTTTTCACAATGATTCTGCTGTCTAAAATGTCCCAAGCATAGTGATATTGTTTAATGTTCCTAAGGACAAGAAGGCTGGGGAAGTGCCTTACAGAAAAAAAAAAAACCAGGTGTTCAATGAGCTTCCTTCAGGCATGAGTTATGATGCCATTGGCCATTCAATGTTAATGAACCAACAATACTCAAAAAACACACAAATAACAGGGTTATATATTGACCAATTAATGAAAATGTGATCAGAGGCTCATAGGAACATATCCTTGAATATTCCCCTAGAAGCATGGGCTCAGCATTTGCTAATTCAGTAGTCACAAGGAATTCTAAGACATAACTATCATGAATAATGAAAATTGACCATATTTTCCTTTGCACATCTGTCTCCACTACAAAATTAGTGGGCTCTCTGAGAACAGGAATGACATCATATATATCTTTGAACTTTAATTCTCAGTATTATGGCAGACATGCATACTGCAGTTAATAGTTTTTGCACGTAATTTTAAAATTGTGATTTCTCACCATTTTAATGTGTTTTACCCTAAAATTTTAGACATTATGGCAAGATCCTCACTGTTCCGCACTCCAGGAAGACATTGCTCAACTGCAGTTAATGGTCTGAACTTCATCTTCTGTCCCTGCCCCCTTGCTTCTTTTATAGCCAAAGATCATGCTCTTCAAGTTCAAACTACAAAATCAAAGTTAAATGAAAAGGCATTTATAGAGATTTACTTTTTATCAGTTAGCCCTAACGAGCTTAGATCTAAAAACAGACAAGCCGCCAGCCAAAATGGAAAACTGAGCACACATGCCTACATTCTCTCCTAAGGTCACAGTGAAATGACAGAAAGGATACTTTTTAAAAAGAATAAAATGCCAACAATACTGGAGGTGAGGTGGGAGGGAAATGAAAGAGATTATCCAAACCAAAAATTTTAGGAAATTCCTAGAAGTTAGAAAGAAGATGAATGAGGCTTGAAGGTCCAGCAAAAAATTAGACTTGACAATCTGAAAATAATTCCCACATTTATAAAATAGCTAGGAATGCTATATAAAATACCAAAAACATCCTCTCAAATATAAAAACAAGCCAAGAAAATCTCCATGGGTCCACATGAAGAAGAAAGAAAAGTGGTAAGCAGGTGCTTAAACCATGGCTGCTCTGGGGTTTGCAGATTTCAGTTCCTAGAAGTTCAGCGGCAGCAGTTTAGGACTTGGGTCTATCCAAGACGGAGAACTGAAAGGGAGACTCTCCATAGAAGACTGGGACCTTACATGAATAACCCCACCTTGTAAAAGAGTGGCTTAGCAAAGACATACCTGCTGGCCAAGGAAGCCAATGAGTATTAGCCTATCTCAGCTTGGATATCACCCCCACCATGTCGGGGGAATATCACCTGAGATTGTGTAACCATGGCCTACTCTCAAGGATTCAGGGTTCCAATATACCTACCAGTTCAGAAAACCCTGAGGAGAAAAATTAGAGATGTCAAAGAAAAGCCTTAGCAAATCTTCCTTGGAAGAATGTGCTATTTAACCTGAATCCTTTCACTAAAACCCTGCAAAGCACAAGCTCAAAACTCGAAAACCACAAACACTCAAGAAAGAAAAAAAAAGGTAATTGAAAACACAAGACAGTAACACTGTCATAAAGGAAAGCAGATAAGATTGAATAAACATTATAATCTATGACATTCAGTTCTTCCCAAGTGGATTTCCTCTGGGCCTTCCTTGAGAAGTACATGTGTGTTCATATAGTCTTCTTTTATAGTGGAGTCAATATAGTTACTGTGTAAAACTGAAAAAAGACACATTTTCTAAGACATGTGGTATAGTTTAGAAAAATTATAATACTCTCACCAACAATAAATATCACCCCCTAACCAAGGAGCATCTGAAAATAAGTAAGGGCATTTTTGATGCCTCCATGGCTGTGGCAGAGAACAGCGGCACTAAAAATTAAGATGTGCTCAGGATGATCCCAGACAACATAGAACTGCCAAAATGCTAATTATGAATTGTTGAGAAACACTTTACTAACTAAATCTAAAACTGTTATCAGTGATTAACTCTATGAAGTAAGACTGAGAACAGAAATTTTTTAACTTTCACTGCATGTTCATTTTTCTATACTAGCTTAACTCTACCATGTAACACTATTTTTTTTATTAACATATAATGTATTATTTGTTTCAGAGGTACAGGTCTGTGATTCATCAGTCTTACATAATACACAGCGCTCACCACAACACATACTTTTTAAAAGCTTAATTAAAAAAAGTTTATCACAAATAACTAAAGAGGAAAAGCTGTCTATTTACCACCGGTCAACATAATTTCCTCCCTCCAAATAAACTGGGTTGTTCAGACCACGAATGCTGTGTATTCAATTACCCCAGAATTCCTAGACTCAGAAGAGTAGTCTCTTCAAACATTTAAATGTTCCTTAGCTAAAATATCTCCACAATTAAAATAAGCTTACTGATGTGGGCTGTGTGCTTATGCAAGTGAGGACATGATACCTCTTCTGTGAGGCAGCAGCTGCAGCACCAATGCTTTCCACAGCTAACAAGAAGACTCAAGACAGATAACCATATATATTTGAAGTGGTGGGGTAGGATGGTTCTGTGGTGCAGTTCAAGAATATATCACTTAGGAGCACCTGGGTGGCTCGGTGGGTTAAAGCCTCTGCCTTAGGCTCAGGTCATGATTCCAGGGTCCTGGGATCGAGCCCTCAGCGGGGAGCCTGTTTCCTCCTCTCTCTCTGCCTGTCTCTCTGCCTACTTGTGATCTCTGTCTGTCAAATAATAAAATCTTAAAAAAAAAAAAAAAGAATATATCATTTAGTAAACTAATGAAAGCCTACTGTTGTTAATAACTGATCTAACAACAAGGCAGATCAGTTTTCGATTTGATGGAAGGTCAATTAATGAAACACTTGCACAGATGAAAATGAAGGTGAAAACAGAATTTATGCATACCAGAGGCAGACACAAAGTTATCTACTAAAAAGAAAACCTGCAATTACTCCACAAGTTTGCCTCTCAAGGATGACAAATTCTCAATGTTCTCTCTCTCTTATCTCTCTCCTTTTATAACCACACCCTGACCACTACAGAAGAGATTTTTTTTTTTTTTACACTTTTGCTTTCCCTCTCTATTCCTTTATTTCACATGGAGTAGCTAGTATACATGGGTATATTTCACTAAATAGCCAATATGTTTAGATCAACATCAAACTGAAGTGGTTAAGGTTCTTTCAAAATGTCTTTCTCCATCAGTGATATGTTCATTCAACTTTCGTCTTTATATTCCAATGAATTATTTTGCACTGTTTAACAATAAACACCAATCGGGGCGCCTGGGTGGCTCAGTGGGTTAAAGCCTCTGCCTTCGGCTCAGGTCATGATCCCAGGGTCCTGGGATCGAGCCCCGCATCGGGCTCTCTGCTCGGCGGAGAGCCTGCTTCCCCCCCCTCTCTCTCTGCCTGCCTCTCTGCCTAGTTGTGATCTCTCTGTCAAATAAATAAATAAAATCTTAAAAAAAAATACTCCTTTAAAAAAAAAACATTTTGCATAATTTGTTTCATTCTAGAATTTCAATATTTTTCATTTATCATTACAAAACTATTATAAAACCTTTTCACATGTAGCTGTTTGTATCTAAGGCAATCTTTATGTATAAACAGGGATAAATTATTCTAAAAGAAATACTAGATGTTTTTTTCTTTTCAGCTAAGCATTTTATTTAAATTAACTTCTTGTGTATAGAAAAATTAGAAAAGATTCAAATACTGTTAGAAAAAAATATCTTGCATAAACAAGATAGAACAGATGCAAACACTACCAGAAAAAACCTAGATTCAAGAACTAGCTCAACCCAGACCTGACACATGAAGCACCTTAAAGCACATAAAAGCCTTGTTGCAAAAGAAAATACTTAGGAAATCATATCAAGAGACTCAGAATTTGGAAATAGGGTGATCCCTCAAGAATTAAATTAGTGAAAGAAAACACAGAAAGTTGGCAGAAAAAAAGCCACCCTAAGAGAGGTAGAACTACTGGAAATATTCATCCAATTGAAGTGTCTAAGATATATACCCTTAGGATAAGAGCATAATAAATCAGTGACAACCAAGTGTACTATAAGATGCTGGGGAAAAAGGAGTGTTAAGAGAAAGACGGTTTCTGGTCAATCCTAGAAAAAAAGAAATTGATAGGTCTATAAAACTGCCCACAGCACAACTTGCCTACCCTATATTCCAGGATTTCTCAATCTTGGCACTACTGACATTGGGTTGTCCTATAAATGGTTTAGCAGTATCTCTGATCTCTACCCACTAGATGATAATTTTTTTTTTAATTTTATTTATTTGACAGAGAGAGAGGGAACACAAGCAGGGGGAGTGTCAGGGAGAGGGAGAAGCAGGCTCCCCACTGAGCAGGGAGCCTGATAGGGACTCCATCCTAGGACCCTGAAACCATGATCTGAGCCAAAGGCAGAAGCTTAATGACTGAGCCACCAAGGTGCCCCTCTACCCACCAGATGATAATAAGCATCCCCACCTCCACCCCAAATGGTGACAACCAAAAAGGTCTTCAAATATTACCAAATATCTTGTGGGAGGCGAAACTGCCCCCTAAATCAGTGGTATATTTTAAATAATGCAAATAGATGCACCAAGCTAATACCGTTTGATATTTCTAACAACAGAACACTTCAATTCTCTTGCTTACCCAGAAAATATCTCACAGTAACGTGGCTTTATATAAAAAGTATGGTCATGGTTATAAGAAATATTTGCTGACCATACTTTACATATGCTATCTAATAATAAAAATCAAGTCACATACTTCTCTTATTTGCCCACAACTTCGAACACTGTTTCACGCATCTTTTAGGCATTTGAACACTTTTTTTTTTTTTTTAAGATTTTATTTATTTAGTTGACAGATAGAGATCACAAGGAGGTAGAGAGGCAGGCAGAGAGAGAGAGGAGGAAGCAGGCTCCCCGCTGAGCAGAGAGCCCGATGTGGGGCTTGATCCCAGGATCCTTAGATCATGACCTGAGCCGAAGGCAGAGGCCTAAACCACTGAGCCACCCAGGTGCCCCCATTTGAACACTTTTAAAATTTGTTTTAAAATTACTTGTTTAGGGACACCTGGGTGGCTCAGTGGGTTAAGCCTCTGCCTTTGCTCGGGTCATGATCCCAGGGTCCTGGGTGGGGTCATGATCTCAGGGTCCTGGGATCGGGTGATGAATCGGGCTCTCTGCTCAGCGGGGAGCCTGCCTCCCCCTCTCTCTCTGCCTGCCTCGATGCCTACTTGTGATCTCACTCTCTGTCAAATAAAATTTTTTTAAAAATTAAAATTACCTGTTTAACATTCTTACAGTCTTCTGCACTATCAGTGTCTTGATTTTCTAAGTTTTTCTTTTCCATAATTTTTTTAAGATTTTATTTACTTATTTGAGAGAGAGAGGGAATACAAGCAGGAGGAGTGGGAGACGGTGAAGCAGTCTTCCCGCTGAGCAGGGAGCCAGATATGGGGCTCAATCCAGAACCCTGAAAAATAAATAAATAAATAAAATCTTAAGGGAAAAAAAAAAGAACCTACATGATCTAAGCATCGTGAGATTGACCCCCAAGGTGGCTCCCTGTTCAGAGGGGAGTCTGTTTGAGATTCTCTTTCCCTTTCCCTCTCTCCATCTGCCCTCCCTCACCCTGCTTGCAGCACATACTTGCCGGTGTGCAAGCACACTGCATGTGCATGCACGCTCTCTCTCAGATAAATAAATAAATAAATCTTAAAAAAAGAAAACAAGAGCCTAGATGAACCTTTTTTTTTTTTTAAGATTTTATTTATTTATTTGACAGAGAGAGAGATCACAAGTAGGCAGAGAGGCAGGCAGAGAGAGAGAGGGAGAAGCAGGCTCCCCGCTGAGCAGAGAGCCCGATGTGGGGCTCAATCCCAGGACCCTGGGATCATGACCTGAGCCGAAGGCAGAGGCTTTAACCCACTGAGCCACCCAGGCGCCCCCCTAGATGAACCTTTAAAACAAGATGAGGGCTTACCTTAGGAAAACATCCCGAAACCCTGAAAATCCAGGGACTGCCCTTGGTCTGAGGATCCCTTGAAAACTTCGAGATACCTCTGTAGGTCATTTGATAGGCCACACTGGATTCATAATTTCCCTACATTCATCTCTTATTCTCCATTCCTTCTGCCACCACTTTCAAGCTCTTATTGCTTCACCTTAAATTATTATTGCAAGTCTCTTCCCACTATTCATCACTATAATCCACTCAGCACAAGACTATCATGTAAAAATGTCATTCTAAGGACAATACTAGATTAGAAAAACTTTCATTATCTGAAAATGTTTAAGTTTCTCTTAAATATCTAGCTTTTTATCTATTCAGCCGAATTCCTCTATTCTCTAATATAAACTAACTATTCCAACCACATTGTTCTTTTTACTTACTGCATGCACAGCTACATATCTCTTCCTATTTAAATGCCTCCACTCATGTTACCCCACCCAACAATATTGTTTCTTAGCTGTTCAATACCTAATAATTTATGACACACTTCTTGTTTTTAGAATCAAAATTTTAGAGTTAAAAGGACTCATTTCAAAATTAATTCGATCAAATGAATGGCAAGACCCTCCCTACGGGTAAGAATTTCTTCTTCTAAACTTCAAACTCTTTCAGAACTTAGCCGCACATGATAAAATACTATTTACATGCTAATTTGTGTTGTTTCCCAATTTCAGTAATAAATATTAAACACAGCCTATGAGCATGGGACAATGCTTGGTTGAAGCTATGCAAAAAAGACCATTTCTTTCTTCAGGTAAACTATATAAAGTAACCCTTTTATTGTGTGAAATTCCAGTATATACATATATACACACAGATTCACTTTTGGTTAAAATTTCTACTTGAGTATAACAAATTCTAAGCTGCTCTTTTTGCAGGTATTTTGAGAAAAGGGGAACTGAGTTTTAGAAGATAAAAAAGAAGGGAAATTAAAAGATGGCAGAGTAGGAGTAGAAGATATTGGCAGTGCACTCTTAGAAGAGACAGAAGAGATAAAACAATTTCCAGCCTTCGATCTGGAAACAGTCTATTGGGAAGGAGAGAAAGGATATGGGAATGAGAAGGACAGAGCCAAGTAACTGTTCCATTATGTTATGTTCTGACGAGTGCTGGCATGAAATTATCATGGGTAGAAAAGAACTATAAATACTTACGCAGCTCTAGCAAGCTGAGTGAGTTAAATAAAGGTTACTAAAAGCTTATTTTTTTTAAAAAATTTTTAAATATCCAAGTTATGCTATCTCTAGAACAACAGTTGGAAACACAAGTTGGGGTAACTTTTAAGTGGAAATAAGAAAGGCTCTTTTTTATAAGACACCCTTAAAAAATCCTTCTTAAGATGTTAAGAACTCTCCACCCAATTCCCCCCAGATTGGAAATCCTGAAAAGTTTAAGAAAGTAGGGGTAAATGGAAAATACTGTATCATCCCTGGTATTTCCAAATTTATTGCATAAAATGTTGTTGATAATCTGATATATTTTATTCAAGGTTTTAATTGGATGAACATTAAAAGTGTATAAGGATTTTTAAAGGTTCATTTACAACCACAGCTCCTTATTCTTTTTTTTTTTTTTTTTTTAAGAATTTATTTATTTATTTGACAGAGAGAGATCACAAGTAGGCAGAGAGGCAGGCAGAGAGAGAGAGAGGGAGAAGCAGGCTCCCCGCCGAGCAGAGAGCCCGATGCGGGACTCGATCCCAGGACCCTGAGATCATGACCTGAGCCGAAGGCAGAGGCTCAACCCACTGAGCCACCCAGGCGCCCCACAGCTCCTTATTCTTATTTCTCCCATAACATCTTAAATTCCTTCAGGGAGGGGCACCTGAGTGGCTCAGTGAGTTAAAGCCTCTGCCTTCGGCTCGGGTCATGATCCCAGGGTCCTGGGATTGAGCCCCGCATCGAGCTCTCTGCTCGGCGGGGAGCCTGCTTCCTCTTCTCTCTCTGCCTGCCTCTCTGCCTGCTTGTGATCTCTGAGTGTCAAATAAATAAATAAAATCTTTAAAAAAAAAAAAAATTCCTTCAGGGAATTTCTCTACATTAAGGTTTTCAAGAGTCTAATGCTAAGAATGATGAAGACATCCACTGACGACTTCGCCTATATGCCTCACAAGGTGCTCCAACCTTCTTAAAAACATGGTAAAAAGTTTTTCATTTATCCCCTATTCCAAAAGATTACTAGCTTGAAAAAGAAAATGAAAAGCATTTGAATCAACTTACATAAAAATAACCATGATCACTGTTTAATATCTGAAATAAGTAATTTCAATGAATTAAATATAACTCAGTTGCCCACGTTTCCTATATCAAAGTCCCAAATAGAAGAGATTTAATAGATGAAAAAAAGGCACAAAATTTTATTTATTAAAGCTAAATTTTCCATGAAACATTTTATTATACATATAAAGACATATATATTCTAAATAAAAGAGAAAGACACATCCATTTGAAGACAGCCACATTCATCCAAAATACTAAAAAATTCCTTTTATATGATAATGGACCATTAGGAACATATTGCAACTATGGTCATTCTCTTCATTAAAAAGAAAAAAAGCTACATTATCAAACACTATTTACTTCTGTAGATTTTTAGAGGGAAAGCAGGAGGAAAAATCAGGATTATGTGAGTTTTATAAAATCTTATTTGTTGGAAGGAATCTTTGAGGTCACATAGTCTCTTTCCACTCAATCTCCCTTTATAAACACATTTAAATGTCATGTAAAAAAATAAGACTTATTAACTTTAGTTAACAGCACATAATTTACTGAACTACTTTAAAAGAAGAGTTCTTTTAAAAAAATATTTACTAAATGAGACATAGCTCATACTGCAGTGAAAGAAAATGGAAGTTATGACTGCAGTGAAAGAAAATGGAAGTTATGACCGCAGTGAAAGAAAATGGAAGTTATGAATCAGGCAAAGGCAACTGAAAATGTTATTCAACAAATATTATTCACTGCACATATAACACTGTACCAAATAGTAAGAAAAGAAAATGATACTGACAATTACTGAACACTTAAAATGTACCAGAGTCTGTGCTAAGAAGACTATATTATCTAATTAAAATCTTACACTAACACAATAGATATTATGACCTCTGTTTTAGAGATGAGGTATATTGAGTTCAGTGCTAACAGCAGACATGTTTGCCAGCAGTCTTATTGTTTGTACCACATAGAACTGAGTTCTGAAAAAGTAAAAGAGCTGAAAGTTAGAAAAAGTGGGATTACAACCCATGTCTCTAACTATCCTGCCATGTTAAGTAAGAAAATGATAAAATGCAAACCCTAATTTCAAGGAATTGTAGGATTTAACTATGCAAGCAGTAAAAATATTTTGCTAGTAAGCAAAATCCCAAGTAATATTTACCATAGTTAATGAAAAGCCAATGTTTCCTTTAGTAGAAGAGGAAGTCAAGCATTAAGATGGTATAGCAATAAAGTACATAAAGTATTATCCTATAATTTATAAACTCTCATTTGTATTAAGACAGAATTTTCTACAAATTCCAAAAATTTAGAAGCTGCTAGAACATGAGCTGTCATCATATCACCAGATAAGAAACTATGCAAATTAGCTCATCTGGGAGTAGTATTCCCAATAGCTTAAGGAGTCATTATTTTTTATACAAAACAGAATTTCTTTATATATAATTTTTAACATTAAACATGTATTTCCTCATATATAAAAATGTATTTTACAAATATACACACACACAATATTTTATTTAATACAAAACCATGGAGTTATATCATTCCTCATATGAAAACCAAGTTGAATGCTTTGGAAAGACCCAAAGAAAGCAAGTGACAAAAAAACCAAGAAAACAAAATGCTATGTACTATATAATTAAATATAAGCACACAACTAAAAACAACTGAGGAGTCATAAAACACTACAAGGATCCTACACTCAGATTCTTGCATAAATTTTTAAGTTCTTACTCGAAAGCTAGGAATCAGTGATAATGCACTAGAATAATTAGAAGAATAATGACACAGAACTCCAGGCAAAAGATACATACTGAAAGAAAACACTGGCAGATAAATGTACAGAATATTTATATTTTTAAGTAAAAATATATTACTTAAAGTATGTGTGAATCATTTTTTTATTCCTCACTTAAATCAACTTTCAGTGAACTACAAACTACCACCAGTCATAATCAACTCAGATTAGAGGGTTTTGTTCATGATAATGTGCTGGTGTAGGTATAAAACTTTTTCTAGGAATGATACACAAGAAACTCCTGGCAATAGTCACCTTCAAAACAGTGTTTCTCAACCTCAACATTATGACATTTAGGGCTGGAGAATTCTTTGCTGTGGAAGTCTGTCCTGTGCACTGCTGTAGTCTCCCTGGCCTCTATCTGATAGATTCCAATAGCAGCAATCCCCTCCAGTTATGACAGCTAAATGTCCTTGAGGGAAGTGAAGGGAGGGTAGCAAATCATCCCTGCCTAAGAAACACTGATTTACAAAGAGAGGGACAAGATGGGGTAAAAAGACTTTCACCAGCCCTCCTTTTCTGGACTATCTGAATTCCTAGTGTAGTAGGCTAGTAGTCCTCCAAAGATAACCAACCAGGTCGTAGGCCCTGGAACCTGTGAATGTTACCTTATTTGGATTATCAAGGGTTATTAGGTGGGCCCTAAATGCCATTATAAGTGTCCTTAAAAAGCAAGTCAAAGGGAGATTTCTCTTTCTCTCATGCACACAGGAGAAGGTGTTAAGAACAGAGCTGAGACAGATCCGAAGCCACCAAAGATTAAAGCAATGGAACCACAAGCCAGAGAATGCTGGCAGCCACCGGAAACATGGAAGAGGCAAAGAACAGATTCTCTTCTTAAGCCTGTGAGGGAGCACAGCCCTGCCAACTCCCTGGTTTTGGTGCAATGATACTTATTTCAGACCTCTGGCCTCTAGAATGTGAGAGAATAAATAAATGTCTTTTGTTTTAAGCCACCAAGTTTATGGGAATTTGTTATATAGCAGACACAGAAAACTGACACAATTATATAAGGGTTTCCGATTTCAAAAATCCAATAAGCAAATGAGATCATGTATGGAAAGCATTTAGTGTAGTCCTCAATAATATTGTTCATGCCACTGATACTAGGACTGAGCTCCAAGCTCTTGGTACTGAGAGGAAAAACTAAGGAGGTTCAAACTGTAAAACCAGGCATATACATACAAGGCTCATGTGAGCGAAAGCACACAAATCAGCTACTGAAATGGTGTGTAATTGCCTTATATAAGTGTTGTGCTCTAATTTGTTTTGTACTGAAAAGATAATCTGTGCATGAGGCCAGTCAATGAAGCTTCTTGGAAGAGGCAAGTTTGAACATTTATTAGTAAAGAAGAAACAAGGGAACAAAAAAAAGGGAGCGTATAAAAGTTAGCAAAGCATTGGAAATCTGATGCTTGTAGAGATATCGATGTGGCTAAAGTAGACACCATGGTAGGAGACCAAATTCTAGGGTTAGAGTTATGTAAATGGTATAGGATCCTAAAAGCTACACTAACTGAATTGGTTATTAAAGAGAGTATTTTACATAATGTATTTCTTGACAAATATTGGCTCTTGTTGGTTTTAAAAACATAAACATGATCTGGCCCTACACCAGACTTACCAAATAAGAATCCTTTGGTATAGAATAACTCTAAAGGATTCTGATGCCTAGTTAGGTGGAGAACCCCTGTACCAAAGTCAATTCGTGGTAAATGACCTAGAAAATAAAAATATTATAAAGTATATATCATATCCTTGAAGTATATATTCAGCTAAATTGGCTTAGCATTTTCCTAGGTTAAAACCCCTTCTAAGATGTAGCCCTTCTATGATCCACCTTATACCTTCTCTAAACCATATGCCCTTGATCTGCTCATTTTCCTCATACTTCCTCACAAATTGTTCTTCACAATCCTCACAAAGATTTCATGCATCCTCAGCTGCCCTATCCCACTTTTCATATCTATCTAACCCAACTAAGACCTAACAGTATTTTACAGAACAAAGGAACCATGTAAAAGTAAGGTTTCACTAATACACTACATTATAAACAATTTATAAAACTGCCCTATTCACCATTTATTGTAATAAAATCTGAAGTACATTTACCAAATGAAATTCTAAATCACTTTTTACAAAAGATCTCCAAAAGCATAAAATTATGAAGTGGGTCTATGAGAAGCTAATAAGCTAAGAACAGTTCCCTTCAATCTACTTGAGTGCTACTAAGCAGTTAACAAAGTGCTAGGCTCTGAAAGATACAAAGTATATAGAAATCTCAGTGATTTAAAAACAAACTTCAGGGACGCCTGGGTGGCTCAGTTGGTTGGGCAGCTGCCTTCGGCTCGGGTCGTAATCCTGGTGTCCTGGGATCGAGTCCCACATCGGGCTCCTTGCTCAGCGGGGAGCCTGCTTCTCCCTCTGCCTCTGCCTGCCATTCTGTCTGCCTGTGCTTGCTCTCTCTCTCTCTCTCTGACAAATAAATAAATAAAATCTTAAAAAAAAAAAAAAAAAAAAAAAAAAAAAAAAACAAACTTCACCAGCACTAGAGTAAAAGAAAGGGTGATCTGGGAAGATGAACTGAATATTATCCTAAAAGGAGACTCCTTTGTTCAGGGTTAGGAGGGTATGTGACCTTGCTGGATTTACTTAGCCTGGGCTTGTTTCATGACTAAAGCTAAAAATAAAGCAACACAAGTTAGTGTTCAGATAATTAAATTGTACATTAGCACTTTCCTCTCCCACAAACACCTAACACCAATTTATGCATATTCTCAAGTATTTCTATTTACCCTAGTACTCTTCAGAAATTTTAATCACATCAAATTCTATTGATTTATATTTCCACCAGCAATGTAAGTGAGCACCTGTTAGTCTCTATCCTCCTGAAAAAATTATCAAATTCTTTTTTGATCCTTCTAATTTTTTTTTTAGAAATGACACCATAAGATGAACTTTATTTTAAAGCTCATAAAAGGCTTCACAATATCAGTTACAAACAGAATCAACATTTCTTCCAATTTACACCTTCACATGACAATGTACTGTATAACAAGAGATATAGTTGAAAGTTTTTGTTCTGCGTGCTGCTAACACATTTCACTAGCTTTTGCTTTACTCATTGATTTTTAATATCAAAGCAAAAAGTCATATTCTATTGGACAGAATTAATATTAGAAAGCCCTTATGAAATCAGACTTAGTCTTGTTTATAAACATCCACACCCACACACATGCTGAAATGAAGAGCAAAATGCAAGAAAACTACCTTGGCAGGAACAATGCTTCAAGATTTTTAATCACAGCCCTCTTGAACAAGCAGTACAGTACCTCATTGGTTTAATTACGATATTTATACTATGTGTGAGGTTGAATATATATGCTTAGGAACCACTCAGATTTCCATTTCTATGAATTCTGTCTATAATCTTTACCCAACTTTATTGCTGGTCTTTTTCTTATCAACTTATAGGTATTCGTTATATATCAAGGAAGTTCACCTTTTGTCTGCAATACAAGCTGCAAATATTTTCCTGTTTCTGTATTATCACCTGCTATTTTTGATCGTTTCTTTCCTTCATGTATATATCTTACTGTTCTCAACCAAACTGTAAATTCCTTCCATGAAAGGACATTTCTTTTCAATATCCCCAGGACAGTGCTTTTCAGATCTTCTAACTTCATATACCAGCAAAATTTAAAAGATGGGAAACCAAACTTTTAGAGGTGGTCAAGGGTGAACGTTAATTATCATTATACTATCTACTCGGGTTTTCTCTCCAATTCCATTTCACATGGTTATAGCAAATACCACCAAGTTCTAATAATACAATATAGTTTGTTGAACAGGGGAGTGAAGGGTACTAGATGAATCTCTTCCGGTTGTCTGGGCTAGTACTGAAAAAATTCAGGAGATGCTGGCAGCCATATTTTCCATTAAGAGGACTAGGAAGTGATCCTCTGCAGCAAAAAAAGAAATGAAGGAAATGCATGTCCAGAATAAAGAGATGAAGTGTATCATGCTAGCACTGGATGAAATCCTGAGTCCCAACCTTTGGATTCCATCAGATACTCCCTGCATCTTTACAATGTGTCTTACCTTTACTTAGAGCCAAAAGTAGCCTACTTACTACAACTACCATCTATTCATATCATTCCATAAAGGAACAATTTAATGAAATTGAGGAAGGACAGAACCTCAGATATTTAAAAAAAAAAAAAAAAAAAGGAATATTTAATGACATATGTGTCCCAGGAACATATCTGAGTCCTTGAAATATAGTTAAATAAAAGGGCTACAATTGCTGTTTCCATGGGGCTTATTCTACTGAGAGTAGACAGACAATGAAATAATATAACAATACAATTTGAGATAGTGATAAGCGGTTTGCAGAAATTTTTTTTAAAGGTAATGAGACAGAAGGAAATAAGCATAGTGTCATTCTAAACGGGTGGTTAGAGAATACTACTTATCTGAGAAGATCATTTCTGAACTGAAATCTGAAATGATGAAAAGGAGCTAGCCATGTAATGTTTTAGGAAGAGAATTCCAGGCAGAGAGAACAGTCCTAAGTTAGGAACAAACCCTGACATTTCTGAGGGACAAAAAGAAGGGCAATGAAGATAGAATATAGTGAACAGGGAGTAATCTAAAAGGAAAAGATATTAAGTTAGTCAAGTAGGGATCAGTTCATGTATAGCAACTAGTAGGCAGTAGAAAAAGATGTGAATAACTTGAGCTTTACAAAAAACACAGTATATTATCTTTAATTCTCATATTGCCTTGCATTGGATAACTTTAACAAAACGGGCCTTTAAAAATTACCATCCCCAAGTATTTGACACAATCTTGAAGTAAGCTAGAAAAGAACATTTCCTAAGGAAAAAACATCATTTCTGGTATACCATCAACATTATTTTTTATTTAGGAAAAAAGAAAAGCGATTTTTAAAGAATTTAGGATGATAAAACGTTAGAAACTATTCCAAATTCTATCCTATCTACTATGATCAGGAATGTACAAAGGTCTTAGTTATGAAAGAATACAAAACTTCTTTCTAAGTTACTATAAACATAATATCCTTGGTTTACTGAGTTCACTATTATTCAACTGGACATTGCCAAACGTGGAAACCAGACTTCTGACTTTAAGAATAGCCACGATTGGGGCACCTGGGTGGTTCAGTGGGTTAAAGCCTCTGCCTTCGGCTCAGGTCGTGATCCGTGTCCTGGGATCGAGCCCCGAATCGGGCTCTCTGCTCGGCGGGGAGCCTGTTTCCCTTCCTCTCTCTCTCCTGTGATCTCTCTCTGTTAAATAAGTAAATAAAATCTTTAAAAAAAAAAAGAATAGCCATGATATAATGGTCAATAAAGTTGTGTGTTTTATTTTTTTTTAAGATTTTACTTATTTATTTGACAGAGATCACAAGTAGGCAGAGAGGCAGGCAGAGAGAGAGGAAGAGAAGCAGGCTCCCTGCTGAGCAAAGAGCCCGATGTGGGGCTCGATGCCAGGACCCTGGGACCATGACCTGAGCCGAAGGCAGGCAGAGGCTTTAACCCACTGAGCCACCCAGGCGCCCCAAGTTGTGAGTCTTAATCTTATCTTTACTACTATGAAAAAGGAAGAACTTCCCCTTTGTGGTAAAATTGGGTACAAGGGATGCTGAAATACCTCTTCCTCTGAAAGCTTTTTAAAATAGAAGCCCAATCTGTTTGAAGAGGTTCACATATAGCACACCTGTATCTCCAGATCTTTTCAGACAGCTAATATCTGTGTACACTAAGCAAGTGATTAAACTTACATTGCTACTAAGATTAATGTCAGTAAAGTCAGCCTTTGAAAGCTCTAATGTATTTATGAATCTCATCTTTCATTATGTGAGATATTTAGTTAGCTCACGTAACAACAGACCAAAAAGTAGAACGTTAATAATACAATCTATGAAGAGAGGTACTTTGTGAGTGGTGGTGTGAGTTAAAAAAATAAAAGTCACTAGACACTTCGATCAAGACTTGATTCTCTGAGTGCATCCTCCTCAACACAGATCCAGCATTTGGCAAAGTGCCCAGGGATGATTAGCAGCAAGTGTATGTAAAGGGAGGGATATGGTCAATCTAAATTGTATAAAGTCTCCCCCCAGTGGTCACAGACAAATAACAAGAAGAGTGCGGAAATCATTGCAGCTTCTGTGGGACTGACCAAAAATACACTATACAGAACCTGGTCCCTACAAGAAAGAAATAAAAATTTTAATTCAATACTAGCAACCTATCAGTAAAGAGATCTTTTATGCTTATCTGCTCCTATGGTATTCATAAATGTGAAGCCTATTTTTGGAAGGAAAGAACCTACAGGTAAAATAAAACTAGCATATTTTTCTCAGCATATATTTTTAAAGGAATAAACAATATCTTCAGAGAGCCCAGTATTTGTTTTATCTAAAACAGGCAGATGTTCAGTTCTTCTGAAGTAAGTATCAGCACATCCCTTGCAAGTTAACCACATTACCTGAATTAGAGTTCTGGTGCAAATTTAGTCACTTACCAAATGAACTGCCTTGGAAAAGAAAATTATCAGCGCTCTATACCTAATGTCTACTTTGGAAAACACTTTCAAAAACCACCTAGAACTAGATAATTTATAATACAGTAAGTGATGTCAAATATACAAATGAGCCCTCTTGTTTCTTCTAATATTTTTCTTGGTGTTCTTAAACTTAGATAACCTTTGACTAGCACTAACCCTGTATTATTCGCAACTCTCAGCAATAATTTGCTGTTACTTGCTTTTAACAAAGCTTGAATGTCAAAAATGTGAAAGGCATTTAATTAAAACATCTGTTGTCTTCTAACCATCCATTATTAAGTGGTAAAGAAAATTAGAAAAAGATGGTAGGCACTCAACTTCAATTTAAAAAGAGCCTTTTAAAAAGGTAACACAATTGTGGTTGTCCCGGTTATCCCAAGCTAAAAAGGTGGGAGGTGGGGAGGGAGAGAAGGAGACTGTGTAGTCTTCTCCAACAATTTCAGCCTGAAATGAGACTCAGGGGGGGAAAAAAACTGCTCCCTCAAATGTTTAAGAAAAATATGATTCATTTTTAAAAAATCCAACAGTTGGCTCAAAGAACAAAAAAATGATTTTCTCTTATATAGCGCTTCCAGACTTGCTTAAGCATCTTAATTCTTCCAGTGTTTATTTAATCTAGAATGTAAAATAATTCAGTTTTGAAATTCCAGGTGAGAAAGGAGCTGAGTAGTATCAATTGGAAAAGGACACACACACACACTCATGGATGTTTTTTCATAAAGATAATTAGTGTGCAACCCCAAAGGACAAAACAGAATATAAGTGTTACCATTTGACTATTATGTAACCCTAGTCTAAAATTTAAAAAGGACCTTAAAAAGTAACATGTTGTGCAAACATGTATTTAAACATGTATTTAAATATGATAGATTTCAGATACAAATGACCTCAAAATGACACAACCCATAAAAGTTCTTTGTTTACTGTAATGAGGCCTCAAAACATATTACTATAATCAGGCCTGATACCTTACCATAACTGCACAGTCGGTACCTAAAATAAGCATTATTACCTGAGGTCTGTTGTTATACGTTTGTACCGCAACTATCTCTGCATTGATAACACTGTTACCTCGCCTAATATAGTCGACATACATAAGTTTCCAAACGGCGATTTGAAAGATTTCACGGGTAGAAATGGCTGCTAAATCATACTCCAATTGAAGAGCATTTTAACACACCTCAAATGTTCCAAGCCATATTACAAGAAGACCAATTTAGAAAGCATAAAGTAAAATACTAACAATCCCCAAAGCCGTAGGAAAGAGTAAAACGTGGCTAGCTTGACCTTAACAGGCTGTTTATAAGTAATGCGGAGAATTTTCTGAGCTTCCCCATCAGCCTTCAATTCCCTTCCTCGCCTGCCCGCAACCCCCTTACATAAATGCATGCCCCATCTGAAGAAGTTTAACGGATGTAATCTCCGGCTGTAATCCCAGGAGCTCGTGAGATTGAGACTAAACTCCCAGTAAAGTGTTAAAAAGTCCTTCTGGGAAAAAAATATATATATATCCACCAACTAATCCACAGCCTGTCATCATACCGGCCGTATGATCCCTCAAGCGACTCCCTCCTGGCCCTCCACCCCGCCAATAAAAAAATTAAAAAAAAAAAAAAAAAAAAAGCCCCGCACCTTTTCGGTTCTAGATTATGTACCCAGGATCGAAAACACTGCCTCAGCGGCGAACGCCTCCGGAGCAGCGTGTGCTCGGCCCACAACCACTTTGGCCAAATGAGTCTCGTGCTTCGGAAGTAGCAGCAGTAGTTGCAGAAAGCCTCCTCCCCCAAGAACTTGGGGCTCGGGAGCACGCCAGAACCCGGCTGAATCGCCCCCTCTCGGCACTGACCCCAAAGGTGTCAGTCACAGCAACTACCGCCCCCGGCGCCGCTCTCCATTCATGCCTTAAACGCCACTCCCGCCGCAGAGGGTGTCGGCGCCCGCGCACGGCTCCAGGCGCCCGGAGGGGGCCCCGCGCGCCCCCAACTCCAGCCTTGCTCCAGCCGGGGCCGCGCCGGGGACCGCGTGGAGAGCCGGCCTCCGCGCGGCGGCCCGCAGCACGGGCCAGACACGTTGCAGCGCTCTGGCCCGCCCACCCTCCCTCCCGCAGCCCCCGGGCCAGGGGCCCGGCAAAGCGCACCCCATCTGCGCCGGCCGGGCCGGGCTAGGCACGCTAGCAGCCCTCCCCACCCGCGCCGCCTCCGCCGCCCGGGTCCCCGGCTCACCAAGCCCAGGTGCTGAGGGGGCGGGGCGGACCGGGGTCCCCGCGTGGCGCACGGCGACGAGCAACAGGGCGCCCTCCGACCGCCTGGGCGCGCAGCGAGACCGTTACCCGAGCAGCGTGGGGGCCGCAGTAACTCACCGGCTCGCACCTCGGCCGCCTCCGCGCCGCCACCGCTCCCCTGCGCCCGCCGCTGCTGCTCTCGCTCAGCCGCAGGCGCCGCCGAGCAGCCCCATCTACAAACTCGGGGCTCGTAGTTGGGAATTGGAAATGCGGCTCTCTCTCCTCTCTTCCCCCTTCCCTCCGCCCCCCTCCCTCGCTCCCCACTCCGCCCCGGCTCCGGTCGCCGGCGCCGCCACCGCCGCCACAGCGCGCTCGGCCGGCCTCCCCTCAGCAACCCTCCTCCTGCTCTTCCCCCTCCTGCTCCTCGCGCCGCCGCTGTCGGGGGCGCGCTCCCTCCCGGCCCCGCGCGTGCGCCGAACGCCGAGGAGCGCGCGCTCGGGCGCAAGGAGGCGTCAGCGCCTCCGCGAAGCCCGGCCCCGCCCCTCCGGCCGCGGCGCGGCGGCCAGGTGGAGCCCCCCTCCGAGCGCCCGCAGACTGCGCCCGCGGCGCCGGGGCCTGAGTGTGCCGCTAGCGCCCAGCGGCCTCACCCAGTGTCTCCCGGCGCGGGCCGCGAATCGAGTGGGTCGGTGAGACCCAATCCCCCAATTCGCGCCTGGGCTTCCGGCCGAAATCTCCGCTGTCATTCAACATTTACTGATAGGCGAGGTACTCTATGGGGCGTAAAAGACGCCCCTCCCTGCCGTTTCCAAGAGTTTACATTCAAAGAACCCAGTCGCGGGGCACAAGGCATAAACAGACGCGAAGAAAAGCCTCTGGAGAATCTCCTCCCTTCCCTGCATACACACACCCCTGGTTCTGCTGTGTATTTGGCAGGATCTACAACGCCGAGGGTGTCTTTCATGAATTTTCTCCCAAAGGCCCAACCAGCGAGTGAGATTCACACCCGAGGAAATGGACGGACATGAGCTCTTCTCATAGCACCGACTATCCCGTGGAACTCCCAGAGCTGGCTTTGCCGGACATTCCCCCGGCATCAGTTGTTCAGCACCTCCCCAACCTCTGGCCTTCCCAGACCTCGGAAGGGGCGACTGCGCCATCCTTGCCACCTCAACTCTGGCTCGGCGTGGAGTATGGTGAACTGTGATTAGTGTCCGGGGGTGAGATGACACATTTCAACAGGAGCGCAAATTGAATTTTTCATTTGAAAGGAACTGAGCAATGCAGTGCAGCAAAGACTCTGGCTAGAAAAACACAGCAAGGCAATAGGAGAACTTCCAATTCCTTTAAGGGCTACCTGATCCCCAAAGATGTCTGTGAACTGTCAGCCCTGTGATTGGAGACTTTTGAAAAAGCTTTTGTGTTCTTCCTGAAGCCGGAGAAACTATGAAGATGTTATTTAAATTTTGCAAAATGTTTACTGCAGTCCTTTCAAACAGTGGCTGTAGAAAGTGCGAGTAGAACTTGACAAATGAGGAATATCCCATCAGGAGACCTCTATGCAGTCTTTCTTGGCTTCTCTTGGGCTTGTCGCACTGTGCTGCAAGAGCAGTACAGGATTTAGTAAACATTTGCAGGATGAGTGGATGCATGATGGTCCTTTGGACTCAAGAGATGGAGTTTCAAACTGTGTAGGTTCCTCCCTCTCTGTGAGTGTGGTTAGCGTGAAAGAGAGGGACAGAATACCATGGATGAGGTGGGTTAAGGTGGCCTCGTTCCCTAAAGAGTTTTTTTCTCCTTAGCCTCAACCAAGCATCAAAGATTAGTTTACTTTTCCAGTAGGATCATTACTTTTGCAAACCAACATGCAGAGGGAGTTTGTAGAGTATTGAGAACCTTCTTTTCTGGAGCAGCCATCCTGAGGAGGAGACGTTGGAAGCATTTACAGAGATTTGAATGTACTAAAGGGAACAGAGTAGCTCTGGGCACATGTGGTGCCCCCCCCCCCACAGTCAGGCCAGCTGGGTGAAATGAAGTACAGTGGGTTGTGTGCCCAAGAGTGAGGCAAGGGGGAGGCAGAATGGAAGAAGGAGGTTTCTCTTCTCAGAGACTCAGCGTAACTTTCACGTCTTGCTTTTCCTCTTCTTGCTTCCCCCAGGTTCATTTGCTTCCCACAGGATACCCGGTGGCTCATTCCTGCTACACCCTCTCTACCCAGGCCTCTGAACTTTTATTCTCTTCTCCCTTCTGACCCCCAATTTTACCACATCCCCTCCTGTCCAGCTGGTGCCTGAAGCTCCTCTGGGAGGGAGGGGATGAATGTCATTTTGGGATGTGTTTTTGATCCCTGTAGTGCACTTTCATTTTCTCAAGGGTCTTCTGGAAACAATGTCCTAACTTCCTACTCTACCTCCATACCCTGCAAATAGGAGGAAGTTTTGGGGAGGAAGAGTTGGGGAGTCTCTGCCTCTCAAATCACATGTACACCTCACTGCCTTCCAGCTAGGACCAGCCCTGGCTTAACTCCCTTATTCCTGCATGTACCAAGGACCCAGCATTTGAAGGGGGAATATAGAACAATTATATTTTATTTACAATTCTAAGTTTATTCTCTAAATAATGACTGCAGCTATTAGAGGCTTATCACAGTTGTAAGACCGCCTCATCCTCAGAGCCAGAAAAATGATTTTGCTTCACATCTATGGCTTCAATTGCTTCTCTTCATGATTCTCTTGCTAGTGAAGTTTCTCTTTCAGCATCTATATTTTATCAAATACTCATATACAGGTTATGTTATGAAACACTACTTCTTTTTATAATAATATGCCACTTTATGACATTCTGCCCTTCCTCTAAACTTAAGAGGTGGGACACGCCAGAATAAATTTAAAGTGATCTAATAGGAACATTGGAACTCTCATCATTGCTTGCCAGCCCACCCTTCTGAGAGGTCATAATTTCTGAGACATGACCCATCCATTTCCCGTATCTGTTACAACTTTTTCATTCCAGAAAGGGGAATGTTATGATTGAAAATGATGGGGAATCCTTCTCTTCGGTGTCCTTAATGATCTGACTTTTCATTTTCTTCAAGGTTACTCTAGAGGGGTAATCTTACCACAGCCTGCTATCTCCTAACCATAACTCAATTAAAGTCTGAATTTTGATTCTTAATTCCACAGCATCCATCGTTGGCTTTATTTCCTCCTTCTGATATAAACAAAAGCGTCCATACTTTTAATATGATTGTGTTTTCTTTTCTCTTCTGACCTGCTTTGCTACGTCAGAAACTGAGAATTTTACTAAGGAACAAGCCCCAAATTTTAGCAAAGCAAGTTACTCATTTTCTAACTAATCCGTCATAATAAGAGCAGTGATGCTCCTGCAATATAGCTTTATGAAAAATTGCAATTGACATGCAACACAGAGTCCAACCAAGCTTTCCTCCAGAATACTTTATTTAGCCTCACCCCTTTTATCCCTGTTCACTAAGCTAGGTCAGACTCCAATTTCCAGCCAACCTTGCTAACCTTTCTAATTCAACTATCTCTCTTGTTTGCTTGCAATTTTTCCTACGCTTAGAACAGTGCTTCTGCTTTTGGTTATTTATTGGGGTGATCCAGAGAACTTTAAAAACAAAAAACGAACAAACATCACTAATAGCTGGGTTTTGCCTCTAGATTTAGTTTTTCTGGGGTGCAGCATGGGCATCAGGATTTTTCAGAGCTCTGCCAGTAATTCTAAAATGTAGCTAGAGTTAAGAACTACTGAAATGAGTCATCTTCCAAACAACGTTTATACCAAGTCTTCTCAGAATATTGGGGTGGCTCCAAATTACCTCAAGTAATCAAATTAAAATACCTAATCCTGTGCTCTAAGACTCTTTGCCAATTGACTAGAATAGTCCCCTTTCAAAACAGCTTAAATTTATCTCCTTCCTAAAGCTTCTCCAGATTAGTCTCACCTGGCTGCCTAAAGATCGCTGTTCCCAGTTCTCTGAGCATTCCATCTGGCACTGGTTTACAAGCCCTTGGACCACAGTTGATTGTATATATTATTGTTTTAATCCAGTTTTCATAGATACCTGTCAGAGGCTTTTCTTGTCATCTAAATCTCTCTGAAGTCCCACCAGGTCAACAGACAATCTCAAAATAAACAGAAATGTTATTCTTAGCGGAACTTTCTCCTACCCACCTGAAATCAGAACCTTCCCTGATACAATGGCAGATCATTTTTTGATCACCACAAGGAAAGCCAACAATTATAAAAATTTATGTATTTGGGGTTGTTTCTTGTTTCTTACAAGATAAGAGCTATATATCTCTTCATATATCTCCCTGACTCTCCTTACCACCACTCTTTTTCTTTAGATAATGGAATTAGCCTCCACATCCACCTCTCTATTGAAACTATGTCACAACTGACATTTTCATTTATGTGTTTATTCATTCACTCACTAATTTAATAGTGATAATTGCTGGAAATAAAATAATTAACATTATCAAATTATCCCTACCTTATGGCAGAGAATAATAAGCAATTTAAATGTCATGTGATAAGTACTATGTCAGAAATCTTAAGCAGACACAATGGAATCGTGGAGGGAGAACCTTAGCTTAGTATTCAAACAACCCAACTTCTCTGCAATGTTTGAGGAGGTTTACGAGCACAACCCGCCCCCCAACAACCTTTTAAAGTTCTCCTCTCCTTTCATTCCTCTGATACTGTACAACCCAGAAACTTCTTTGACTTCTCTGATTATTCCTTGTCTGACCTCTTGTTGCATCATGTCCTCCCACTTCCTAAACTAAAATATTACACTAAGAAGGAAGAGACTTTTAAAGGAGAAAGTGTAGAAAAAGAGACCACTGCTTCTCTCAAGAATATCATGACCCTTATGGTCCCAGGGTCCTGGGATCAAGCCCCACATCAGGCTCTCTGCTCCATGGGGAGCCTGCTTCCTCCTCTCTCTCTCTGCCTGCATCTCTGCCTGCTTGTGATCTATGTCTGTCAAATAAATAAATAAATCTAAAAAAAAAAAAGAATATCATGACCCTTAGAACGCCATCTTTAATGATTCCACATCTGTATCTACAGTTATACTCTCCCCTGAGGGATGTTTTCAACTTCCTGTTGAATGTATCCAGCTGGATAAGCCATTCAAGCTCAAATGAACACGTCTAAAATAAAATTCATTGCTTCTGCTACCCTACTCAATCCCCTCCTGCAAATTTCCCTTACAGCCCCCCCCTTTCCTCACCTCTTTTTACCCTCTCCATAACAAAGACAGCCTAGCCTGCACCCAGGTCCTGTGATGTTCACCTTCTCAATGTTACAGTAGATTCTCTTATCCATTTCCTCTAACCCTACAGTTTCTTTGTCCGATCTCATGCACACCTGAATGCCAGGTGTCAGGCATATCATCCCAGCCTCCTGTGGAACTCCATTCCCAAGGTCATTCACAGCAATCTTTAAGGCTCCCCCATGTGTGGATATTATACATCAGTCATATCTTGCACCTTCATATTCCCACCCCTTTGTTTTGGCAGGAATGCACATCTCTGCTGATCAAACAGAAACTTCTATGCCTATTTCACATCCTCGTTTTCTATTAAAACTTTCTTGCCCCACCCTAAAAAGAGGCAATTACTTTCTTTTGAATTCCAATAACACTTTGATGATCTCTCATGGCCCTTTTCCTATTCTACTTCATAATAGCATCATTTATGTTTGTGAATATTAATCTTAACACTCTTTTCACCACCATCCCTGGCCCCTTCTTGTTTGCAAATAAGAGTTCAGGGTGCTGTGTACAGAAATGCCTGTGGAACTTGACACAATATTGACCATAGTAGGGGTTTATTTATGGAAATAGATAAAGTAATTGGTGAGCTTAAATTAAGGAAAATGAAATGGCAAAAATGTTGCTAATTAGACTTGAACTCCTATTCTTGAATATGCAAGTTATGGCTCTTACAAGACAATCAGATTTCAGGCAGGGACCCTAACAGAGCTGCTTGACTTTATCTTGTCAGCAGTCAACCTCTATGTCTAATTAACCCCTTGGGGTTCTCATTTAAAATTAACCTCTAAATTCCACATCTCCCATTTATATATAAGTTGAGGGAAAAAAAAAAGACCTCCTACTCAGGTACCAAATGAAGATTTAGAAAGATATGAAAACAGGAAAAAAAATATAGTCTTCATTGGAGAGGCAGAGGCATGAATCATGGAGGGTAGAGGAAGTCTTTTTGAGGAGTTTTATGCCATTATACTAAAAAAGAGTATCTGAATAGTGATCAACCACAAAAGCAAATGGTAAAACTCTCGGAGTCTGATGCTCCTCCAGAAGACTGAAGAGCCATTCATTATGAAGGTAAAACCAAGTCATGAGTGTGCATACCAGGCATTTAGGACATTTTTTGTTATATGAATGAGAGAAAGTTGGTCAGGATCAGCAGCCTGGGAACAAAGACAGGAGCAGGTGTATATGTGTGCATATAGAAGGTGGTGAGGGCAAGCAACTTCGGCTGTTAAAAAGTGCAAGAACTTAATGGCCCATTCTAAAGTGATGCCATCTTCATGTTAGTACAGAGCACTTCATTCCTTCTCAAGAGAGCTTATTCCAGCTTAAGAGAGCTGCTTATAAATATGGAAGTCCAGTCTTTCAAAACAATCCCATCTTGATAATAATAAGTGAATTATGATAACTACCGATTGAGCTCACACCTTGTGGAAGACAGTGCTTTGTGTCTTTTTATCCCATTTGAATCATTATTATCACCACCACTGTACAAACAAGGAAACGAGTGAAGAGGGTAAAGTTAGCCTTCCCAAGGCTCCAAGCTAGAAATGTTTGAGTCAGTTCAAATGCAGAGCTCCTGCTCATTCCCACACCTCATATACAGAGTGCTTTGTAATTCTCAGGTCCATTCAACTGGAATGAATTATAGTACAAGTTGCCACAATTAAGGGTTCTCTGTAACATGTCATTTAACTTGGATTCATCACCACGATTTTCAAACTTACTGTGAGTGTGTATTTGAACAATGTAGCATTTGTGGAAAGGCTATTTTTGTTGTTATTGTTGTTACAGTAGAAGTGTGTTATAGAAAAGTGCAAATTTTTTTGAACTAGGCTTTTTAAGAAATAAAAGAGTAATGAATAAAATAGGAAATAAACAACACCTTAAAGAAGACTAAGAAAAGTTTTTTCTACCCATTTAGAATGGCCATTGTTTAGCCGTCAACACATTGCACTGAAGATGGTTTTATACTACCGGTTCTTAGCAAGTAAGAAAGGAATGGAGAACATCAATTCAGCTTCACGATGTGTCAATCCACGTCTCTACCAGGAAAGGATAATGGTAGGATTAAGTGAAATACTTTTTAAAGCAGTGTATGTAAATTATTGTTAATAGAGCATAACAGAAACTATTACTCCAGTTTTTGGTGGTTTTCCCCCCCTCTTTCTCTTTGCCTATTAACTTCACCTTCTCTGAAGGATGTGGTCGATGCAGAGAGACACTCTCCAGATATCCTTCAAGGAAAGACTTGTTACTCCAGCTGCAGGAGAGCTGTCAGAAGAAAGACTCCAGCTTCCGGTAGCCCTTCAGGGATGTCCTGAGCTGCAGAAAACCCATATGCTCAAATTCATCCCCCAAGCCCTTTCCAGGATGATCCACATTAAATGACTGATGGAGAGGGTAGGGGATCTAAAGGTCCAGCTACTGAGTGATTATTCTTAGCTCAATGTCCCTGTGGAATCAGCTAAGACTGTTGTTCAGGTCTGCATTCCATACTGATTTCTCTCTCAGCCCAATCTTGCTACCTTTTCTTCCTTCACAGGTGTTCATCCAATGCACCTACTGAACTACACACTGAACTCTGTCTCAGAGTCTGCCTCTCAGAGATTGCAACAGGTGATACAAGAAAGGGGCACATTTTAATTCATACCTCACACATTTCTTTACCTTAACGTGAAAACATAATCAAGTCTTATGTGCTAATTCAGTTGTCTCAAGGAAGATTCATGGCTGATTCTGAATCTATTTAATTTTTTGTATGTATGTATTGTTTTTATTTATGCATTGTTTGAATGTCTTCTATCCACATGGATAATTGCTTTGCTGGTTGTTATGAGGGATACAGCTAAGTGAAAGAAACTTTGTTGACTCAGAAGAACTTATAATTTATGATGGATACCTAAAATTGTTAATCTATCTTTCTCTTATGTTCTGATAATTGCAGCTTCTCTTTTCCTTTAGAGAAATGTTTCTGTCACTACTCACTGCATTAAATTCCAGTAGGGCTGCTAATTATGGTATCCTTCCCAACCTCTCAAGTCATAGGAGTGGCCATGTGACATAGGCAAAAACAATCGGAGGACTCCCTGCCCTGAGCCAAAGTGATTAGTCCAAGAAGTAGATATGTTACCTAAATCAAGGAAAGTTGGGATTTTTATATACTACAGTAAGGAGAAAGATTTTTTTTTTCTTTCTTTCTTCTAATCAACACTTAGAGAAACTTGGGAAAGGAAGATTTAGTCATGCCTGAGGCTAGCCCTGGACTCTTCTGGTTACATAAGTTTGCAAGACCATTTTTAAATTAAACTAATTTGAATTGGATTCCTATCACTTGTCACTAACAGAGTTCTGACTTATAGACAATCTATTTGGAGGAGAAATTATATGCTTATGAAATGTTAACTCACAAAACAATCATATGATTATATGATAGGCAATTATGAAGACACAGACATATTATTGGTACTAAACATTTATTTGATTAACTCATTCCATTTTTTTTAAATCAAGAAGTGATTACTGCAATTCATCTCATTCGAAGTCAATATGTAATTCTCCCAAGTTGAATACGTACTTAAAATATGTTAAAGTGTATCACTGCAACATATACCAGTTGCCCAGATATATCTATTCATGTATTTCAGAATTAAGGCAAGATGATATTTCTATAATGCAGGTAATAGGGTGCGAGAGTTTTAGAATCAAAGAGCTCTAGGTTCTGTTTCTAGATTTACTTCTTGTAAGCTGGGTAACTTTGGGCAAGTTATTCAATATATGAAAGCCTTTCTTTTTTTTTTTCATCAGCAAAACAGATAGAATCGTCCTACCTTACAGGATATTTCAGGATTATAAATTAAACCTGTAAAATGCTTGCTCAGAGCAGAGAGAAATTATTGACTATATTATTTTCACAGTAATTGTAAAATAGCAAATGACCATTTGCTAATTATATTTAGTGCATATTTGTAAGTGAAGAATTCTCTTATTTGATGATCTTTCTTCTCCAAGAAGACTAAGTTTCCATTATATTTACTACCGTTAAACATTGGTCTGGAATTTCTAGACAGTGAAATATGATAAGAAAGAGAAGAGATATGATATTCATATTAGAAAGGAGAGACAAAGTGATCATTATTTACAGATGACAAAATTGTAGCTCTAGATGAATAATCAACTAAAAGAACTAATAGAATAAAAAAATATTTGAAAAATAATCAGATCTGATCAAAATATACAAGAGGTAATTCATTTCCATAGATATAATAACAAGACAGAAAATTAAACTGAAAAAGCAAATATCTCAATCAAAATAGCAACACAAATGTGTCATACCAGAAATGAACTATAAAACCAAAGTAATTGAAACATACAGTATAGGAGAAAGAATAAATGGGTAGATTTATAGGACAAAATAGTCAAGACATAGACCTCTGTATATATAGAAATTTGGGAGTGCAAAATTAATTGTTTATAATAGCTAGACAAAGTTTGGATACTCAAAAAAGATGAAAAGATGGAGTGAAGATAATTGGCAAAATGTTTTTAAAATACCATCCACAACATAAATTCCAGTTGAAGAGCTAAATCTAAAAGATTAAACCGTATGAGTGACCAAAGAAAATACACCGTTTTACCAGGACAGAAACTGTCATCAAAAGACTAAAAACTGTGGCTACACAAAATTATTTGGAGTAAAAGATGCCATAAACAAAGTTGAAAGTCAAATGATAAATTTAGAAATACAAGTGAAATCCATGACAAAGTGTTATCATTCATAAAGAATATCTAAAAATTAGTATAGATATAAATGAGCAGATGTAGTTTAAATTAATATATGACAAATGTAAACTAGGTTGAATCGATGTTCTTTTGCACTTAAAAATTTATTAAAGTATCAATAGAATCCTGTTGCTCAAGTTATTCTTTAAATTTAAAACAAAGTATCAGGAAACATTTTTTTTTAAAGAGGATACCTTGAATGAATTTGATTCCCAAAGTGTAGGGATTGTACTTGTTTTAATTAAAGCCTTTTGCGTGGTACCTAGCAGACTGCTTTATACAGATGGGTTTTAATGATGATGATGCAGTCTATAATAATGTTCACACAATATGTGAAATATTTTGTAATCATGTGGACTTCTTTATGACAGCAAACATGACTGATTAGATCAATATCATTTGCATTTTATTATGGGCTTGATGGTTTTTTTCATTCTCTTCTAACATTTTAGTGATGTCTTAGTATGCTAAAAGAATATTAGCAGAATTACGGCAATTTTTTCATACTATAGACTTTCTGGGATTCTTTGGATAGAAAAAGTGTTAAGGTCTTATGAATTGTTACTATGCAAATAATTTGAGTACGTATTGCTTTGGAAATATTGCCCTATGATTCATTTTTTTTTTTATCCCAGCTAGAGTGCAGGCTACTTTTTGGCTAAAGATTTGATTTCTACTTCTTTCCTGGTGTTATTTGCACCTGCTAAATTATTTGCACCTTGCTAAATTAACCATTTCAACTAATTTTTCTTTCAAGCACTTAAGATATATGTCAGATTGTATGTTAGGAACCTGAGTACAAAGGTGACTAATGCATAGGTCCTGTCCTCATGGAGCTTATAGTATAGACAGGGAGACAATTAAAACAAGCAAATGCATTAGATTCAATATAGGTGCTTCAAATAAAGGAAGTCCAGCTGCTGTGGGAGCATATAATAGGGAATACCAAGCTCACCTATTATTATTCTAGCACAGCAGAATTGTTTCCAATCCCTAGCAAGCAACTTAAATTATTTGTTGAATACTGACTATGTCCCAGTACTATGCTAGGCACTCTTCATTTCATGTTAAAAAATATAATTCAATCAGAAAAACACAATTATTGTATGATCTCACTGATATGAGGAATTTGAGAAACAAGACAGAGGATCATAGGGGAAGGGAGGGAAAAAAGAAACAAGATGAAACCAGAGCGGGAGACAAACCACAAGAGACTCTTAATCTCAGGAAATAAACTGAGGGTTGCTGGAGGGGAGTTGGGTGGGAGGGATGGGGTGGTGGGGTGATAGACATTGGGGAGGGTATGTGCTATGGTGAGCGCTGTGAACTGTGTAAGGCTGATGATTCACAGACCTGTACTCCTGAAACAAATAATACATTATATGTTAACCAAAAAAAACTATATATCTATATCTATATCTATAGATATTTTGAGAGGGGAGAGGAAGATAAACTGTATTTATTTCTAGCTTGTGGGTGAGGAAGCTGTCAGTCAGTTGTTTAAGGGGTTTATTAAAGGTGATATTGTGTAGTGGTTAAGACATGGTCTCAGAGTCAGACAGCCTGACAAATCTTAGCTCTGCCATTGATGAAATGAGTGGACAAATTCCTTAATATCCTTGAGAATCAGGATTTTCCATCTGTAACAATGGAGATAATGATGAGTATAATTTGGTTAACATATATAAAAATAACTTAATACAGTGCCAGCCAGTTGGTAAAGGCTAAATAAATGATAGCTAAAAATTTAAAAAATGAGAAAAGGCCACATCATTTTTATTAATCCACCAAAACAGTTATCATTTATTTAATATCCAGTATGTGTCAACTGAAGCATCATGTCGATTATATACCATAAGAACAGTTTTTGTGGTCCACAAGCTTTTCAGAGCTTTGAAAATATCTGAGAGCTGAAAACCTTTATTGTTGGGTCCAAAAAAACCCAAAAAAATAAATAGAAAGAGGAAAGAAAAAACATGATTAAATTTAAAATAATAATGATTTTATTAAATATTTGAAAAATATGATGGCTAATTTACCTTTTCATTATATTTAAAAATAATTTTTAGGTAACATTTCCTACTTTGGGAGAATGGTAAGTCTGCTTAATGATTGCTTGGACATCATAGCCCTTTGAGAATTAAACCAGTTATTTATAACTAAATAATTTTAAAAGCAAAATTATAAAATTATTTTAAAATATTGTAACAAAAAGTTATATGAGTTATGGGATGTGTGTTTATTTTAACATATTCAATGCAAAGTGTGATAAAGTCTAGAGGACTTAGAGTGAAGATGGTCATATTTGTTAGGTGTTGGCCATGTCAGGCTATCTAGTGTGTGATCTCAATGTTCAATGAATTCAGAGTCTGGTAGAGAAATAGACATCCAAGTAGTCATACTACAGTGTTATAAAGGATGTAGTCACGTTTTATACCAAGTGTAGTAGTGGCAGAAAAGGAAGTCAGATCAATTATAAATAGTTCAGAGAAAGATTCTTAAAGTTGGAAATGCTTCAGGTGGGCCTTAGGTATGAAGAGCAAGGAATTAGGTGCACAAAATTGGGGAAAGAGAAAGATATTTGCCATAACCCCCAGAATTGGGAAGTCAGGAAGGACTAAAGGTGTGTTCAGAGGAGTGTATAACTTCAGGAAGCATCTAGAAGGGGAGACATAGAAGATGAGTCTTCAAAGGCAGATGGAAGGCAGTGAATGAAGCACCTTCTGGAGTGGCTTTGTCCTGTGAGCAAAAGTAAGACACTAATTGCTTTTTTCAAAGAGCAGATTTCTGATTCAGAAAAGCTGCTCCCTTGCATCTGTTAGGAAACACTGATCAAAACCAAAAACCAAAACCAAAAAATGGGTAGAAGAAGGAAACCCATATTTGTTGAAGACATACTCAGTGGAGGAGCATGTCAAGTCTCTCACATGTGCTATCCCATTAACCCTCATGGCATGCCTGTGAGATTGATTTGACTTCCATTTTAACAAAGAGAAAGCCTAGGAAATGTCAAGGAATTGTTCCAGTGTCAGGCCACTAATAAGCAGTGGATGTGAATCAAGCACATGTCCCTCTGATACCAAGTCACTGGTGTAGTTTTTTTTCCTGTATCCTACTGCTTTTCCAGGGGATGGATCATGAGGGCTTGAATTAAGGCAGTTGCAACAAGGATGAAAAGAATGGACAGGTCTGAGAGACATTAAGAGGGCATGGTCTCCTAGATTTGGTATCTGGATGCAGGAAATCAGGAAAGCGTTTGGGATGACTCCAAAAATGTGGGGAAAGCACGGAAGAAGGTAGAGGAGAGATTTCAGAAGGCATAGTGGAAATGATGGGGGATGGGGAGCAGACCCAGCCAAGGAGTCTTTGAAGAGCATGCAGGTTGAAAGTTAAGCCCTTGGGGGCTTGCATCTAGACTGGGATGACAGAGATGAGAGGCATGGTGATATTAACTGGCTTTAAGGTCTGACTTGTTATAACTTCTTAGTTTGAAAATAAATATAAATCTCAGAAGTGGGAATTCGGTTTGTTACTTAAAAAGAAAAAAAAACCAAAACCACTTTTTAGCTCAGAGGAGAGTTTGACATTCCATTCATCACAGAGGTTATCTATAAAGTAGTTACTGAAGCAAGAAAGAATGGGCCCTCTCCTAGCACTCCAGCAGAATCAGACCTGGCCCAGTGATTTCAGGAGCATCTTGGGTGTGCAGGGAGCCATGACGATCTTCTGAAAACTCAGCATCTAGACAGAGTCCTTCTCACATGGCTAGGTTTTGCGTGGTCACTGCTGAGTGGGGACAGGCACAGTAGAGAAACTTTGCTCAGACGCCTAAGTTTATCTTCATGTGTCAGGTTAGTGAAAGTTATTACATTAGAAAAAAGAAGAATGCATTCTTTTTTTTTTTTTTAAAGATTTTATTTATTTGACAGACAGAGATCACAAGTAGGCATAGAAGCAGACAGATAGAGAGAGGTGGAAGCAGGCTCCCTGCAGAGCACAGAGCCCGATGTGGGGCTCGATCCCAGGACAGTAGGACCATGACCTGAGCCGAAGGCAGAGGCTTTAACCCACTGAGCCACCCAGGTGCCCCAAAAGAAGAATACATTCTTTAAATTGATTGTTACATTAAGGAATTCCAGTGTTCTCATCTGTTGTTATAGACTAGAGCAGCCTCAAGCCTCATCTTAGAACTTGTTGGACATGCAAATTCTCGGGTCCTACCCAAGGCCACTGGATTGGAGTCCAGTTGCTTTCTGGGCAGAAAAGACAGTAATATGCCTGCCTCAGAGCACTACCTGCCCCTCCTCTCTGTTGCTAACCCTCCCCACCCCAGTTTCTGCTGAAAATTGAAGGATCTTATTGCTTCTCTCAAATCTGGGAGCTATTCAGAATGTTTCCAAGACATTTTGTGATGTTATTCTTTAAAGTCAGAAAGAATGGAGAGGGTAACAGATGTTAAGGTGGAAGAGGTCTTTCTTTCTTTCTTTTTTTTTTTTTTTTTAAGATTTTATTTATTTATTTGGCAGGGAGAGTACAAGCAGGCATAGTGGCAGGCAGAGGGAGAAGGAGAAGCAGGCTCCCTGTTAAGTGATACAGGGCTTGATCCCAGAACCCTGGGATCATGACCTGAGCTGGAGGCAGACACTTAACTCATTGAGCCACCCAGATGCCCCTGGGAGAGGCCTTTCTAAGCTACAAACCAGAACAGAAGTTATAAAATGAAATTACTGATAAATATGACCCCATAAAATTTAAAAATTCTTCAAAATCAAACTCAGTAAACAAAATGCAAGTTATAAATTGTGAAAATTAGCTGTATCATACATGGCCGACAAGTCATCTTCCATTTTATTTAGAAGAAAAGAAGCCCTTAGATAAAAGAGAAAGAGAACTACCTGAATAGAAAGAGGGCCATAGCCATGAAAAGGCAATTCACCAAAGATGAACTACAGAGACCAATGAATGCTTAACCTCAAGAGAAATTAGAAAAGCAAATTAAAACAAGAAACCAATTTTCACCTACAAATTGGTTTAAAATTTTTAATAATAAATACTAATGTTGTTGAGGAAATGGGAAAAGAGATATTATTGTAAACTGCTTTTAGAAATAGAAGCTGGTGGGGCGCCTGGGTGGCTCAGTGGGTTAAGCCGCTGCCTTCGGCTCAGGTCATGATCTCAGGGTCCTGGGATCGAGCCCCACATCGGGCTCTCTGCTTGGCAGGGAGCCTGCTTCCCTCTCTCTCTCTCTCTCTCTCTCTCTCTCTCTGCCTGCCTCTCTGCCTACTTGTGATCTGTCCCTGTCAAATAAATAAATAAAATCTTTAAAAAAAAAAAAAAAAGAAAGAAATAGAAGCTGGTATAAATCTTTCTGGGAAACAATTTGGTGAGACATCAAAAGTCTTGAAAATATGCATGACCTTTGACCCATAAAGAGGATCACGTTGGTCTGAAATAAATTCATCCAAAGGAAATAACCATTTACACACACACACACACACACACACACACACAAATGGGTCTATAAAAATGTTAGTCTTAGCATGTTTCTAAGAACAAAAACTGAAAACAACGTAAACTCCAACAATAAGAGGTAGGTTTATTGGATAATATAGAGCATGTTACTCTGCAGCTTTTGGCAAATATGATGTGGATGAATATGTAATAAAATAAACTCATGTTTATAACATATTGTTAAATAAAAAGTCAGCTAATGAAAGAATATGTGTAGTAGTATCCAAGTCTCATAAAAATACACATGTGTATTTGTATATCTATCATCTCTAACTATAAGAAAGAAGAACTAGGATGTCTTTGAAGGCAGGGATTTTGACTGTCTGATACATAGCATAGCCCCAAAGCTTAGAATAGTTACTGGACACATAGCAGGAACTCAAAAATAATTGACTGTCAGAATGTTGACAGTCTTATTTCCTACTGATGAGCATAAGGCACTTAAATTTTTTTCTTTATTTTTTTTCTTTATGTTTTTTCTTTATGTTTCTCTAGATTTTCAAAACTTTCCACAGTAAGTCTTATGTTCCTTGTTGGGTCAGAGAAAGAATACACTCTAATTTTGGAAAAAAAAATGTTGATGGATAAAATTCGCTATCTATAGGAAGAGCCTAAGAGATAATGGGGCTCATGAAATTAACTAATTAATAAAATATTTTATTTGAGATAGAGAGAAGGAGCAGGGGGAGGGAGAAAGAGAAGTAGACTCCCCACTGAGAAGAGAGCCCGACATGGGGCTCAATCCTGAGACATCAGAGCTGAAGGCAGACGCTCAACTGACTGAGCCACCAGGCATTCCCCATGAAATTTAAAACACCTAATTCACTCAGTGTCTCAAGAAGGTTGAAAAATGTGTGATTATGATTCAGGAAAGATTTCTACTAACTTGTTCTGTGTTGCCCTTAGACTATGATTTTAAAGCTTTTCCACCAAGTACCCTGAAAGAAAAATCTCAAGGTTTTTACTTTAAGAATGAAATTTCTTCATTGTTTTTCAGTAACATATCCAGTTCATTGCACATAAAAATATTTCAAATTGTTTACCATCAAGGAATGTTGATTCTTTGGGAAAATTTCCACGTTACTCTGTAGTTTATGTGCCCGCTGGAACTCCTTGTTAACCTCAGGAATATTGTTCCGGCAAGGGTGGGAACACAGTGTTAGCAGGCAGGATTAGCAGAGTCAGGTACAGTGGAGTCAGAGAGAAAATGTGTGGGCATTTATTTACGAGTGCTATAGGTTGTCTAACGGACATCAATATGCCATCTGCTTGGCAGGTGTATCTCATCTCCGCAGTGAAAAACCTCACAGGGTGAGGATTAAATGAGATATAAAGTGTTGAGTACAATGCCTGACATACAATAAGCTCCCAGTACAGGCTTGCTGCTATTAATTATTATTACCAGAGATAGTTTTCACACCCAGATGTCACTACCACTTACATTATCAAACTAATTACTGTTTCTGATTCAGTGTGTGCCAAGCCACATTCTCCTGCAACTACCTGGGCAGATTTTTCCCACAGGGAGGGAGTGATCCGAATAGCTTCGCGCAGCCATATTTCTTGTTTGAAATTAACAAACGAGTCAGTCCTAAGATACTGGCCATCTTTTCATGGGCAGCACAATCAGATTTCCTCACCCAGGAAACAGTGATTTTATTAAGGTGTGGCCACCCGTTGAGGCATATCCAGACCGCAGTTCTTTCCTAATCTACAACTGTGGCTCCTTTCCCTGCCATTAACAGCAGTATAAGGTACAGGTAGGTCCCACATTCCCTAAAACAGAAGATTTCAGGGCTCATAGTAAATAATACATTTTATAATGTGATCCATTACATACTCTTCTTAACATAATTAAATAAAACCGGAAATGTAGGCAAACAGCCACTGTCTTGGGATTCACAGGTGAAACGGATGGTGTCGCCCTGCTTAGTCCCTGTTTCCTTCCCTCCCTGTTTAGTCTGTTGCCCCATCTGATCTGCAGTGGTCAGAGCCTTACGCATATTCTCCTCCTCCACCTACGAGCCCTGCCCAGCCTTTTGCTTATCTCTATTGGTAAGGTCAGTCTTGCCTGGATTCTTCAGGACACTTTAAATATTTTATTCTATGATCCCTGGCTTTGGTTCATAATGTATGTTCTTTGGCCCAAGTCTTCCTGTTTGCCTTGACCCCTTAAGTGCTGACCTCAGCTTCACCCAGAGGACTGGTAGTGACTGAGGACCCTTTTCTCTGTGTTAAATGTCTTCTTTACTCCTTTATTGTGCCAGTCACTGTTGTCGAGGCCACCAAATCCGACTTGCCCTCGCTGTATCATTCCAGCCACCCCCCATCTCCCAAAGAGAACTGTCTCTGTCCGTTCTAAGAGGGAGTAAGCCCTTTAGTTTGGTACTTCTTGGTTCTTACTGTGTTGGGGGGAGCTACTTTATGAAAGACTGATGAATGCTTTCCTGGCAGTCACAGACTTTCTTTCTGATGCTCTTTCTTCATCTTGATGATTGCTTCCTTGTAGACACAGAAAAAAATAACTTCTGGAGTCAGAGGACGGTGGGCTCAAATCCTCATTCTGCCACTTACTGACCTTTTGAGATTGAACACTATTTCCTCATTTGTAACCTCAGAAGAATTTTGTAAAGATGAAATAAAATAAAATCTTACACTCTTTAAATGCTTGCTGAAGCATTTAACAAATAATAGATGGTGAATAAGTATTAATCCATCCCCTTCCCTGTTTTACTTATTTTTTTAGTTAGTCATGCATAAAGAGAAGATACAGTGTGGTGGCATGGTAATGCTAGCGTGTCTTAAACACACTGTGCTAAAGACTTCATGTGCCTTACCTGATCTAAACGTAGAATTACTCCATAGGGTTTCTTAACATGTTATAGATGAGGAAAGTTGAGGCCCAAGGAGATTAAGGAACATAGCCAAGGTCCCAAAATCAATAAGGTACAGAGCTGAATGTGAACCCTCTAATTTGAGGGGTGTTCAAACTCCTGATCCCATATATGGTGTAATATCCATTAGGGGATGGGGAGTCAGACTTTTCTGCAGATTAGATCCAGATTGCTCATTGTATATACCTGTATGATTACATTTCTTGCCTTTCCCCAAGATGAGAATTCTAGTCTTCTTCCCATCATCTTTCCTCCTCTGTTAGGGGATATTTTCCATGGGGACCCTCTGGGAAAATCTTTGGCATGAAGTAGTTAAAAGCAGCAGCTAAAGTTCATGATGAAAAACATTTATGAATCACCTGACCATCTTTTTCACTCACATTTTGCACAGTACTGCAGTTGTCAGTACTAAATGTCCTGAAGAACGGACTTAGCCCAAGGCCAAGTGAGTGGGGGCTCTGTGCGGGCATTTATTCCAAAGGCCATTAGGTTAATAACATGCCTAACTGTAGTACATCTGTTTGTTTTGGATAATAGCGAGTGCTTTTCCAGCTGTTCTTCTTTCTTCCTTCTTTGTTTCCCTACGGCTTGAGCTTTTGAGTTTTTAGTATTCATAATCTTTTTTCAGGCTGTTAAACCAACCTAGAATTATCATTCTAGCACTTCAGAGGACTTGGCTTTGTCCATTTTCAGACTCCTGTTAAATCCTGAAAGAACAGCCTGCTATAGAGTACCCTTAGAAGAGAGGGAAAAAAAAAAAAATATATATATATATATACATAGTCATTCATCATTGGAATTTAACACTTGGCAAAACACAGTTTTAATTACCTCTATTTAATACATGCGTCTATACGGTCTCTTCTTTTTATTAAATTTATTTTTTAATATATAAAACATGTACATGATTCCAAAGCCAAAACTGTATAATGAGGTAGACCCAGAAAAGTCTTACTTCCCATTGTGTCTTTTCCACCTGTTCTCCCCCTCCCTTCAGAGAGAACATGCTGCTTCACGCATTCTTGTAAGCTGAAAATACCCAGGTACGCACCATCCAGATGCAGAAATAAGAAATCTTCTAGCATCTCAGAGATTGTTCTTTGCCCTTCTGACTCCTATGCCACTCTTCTTCCCAGAGACAACTGCTCTCCTGACTTCAGACACTATAGATTAATTTTGCCACACATAGGACTATACGTAAGTAGAGTAATTGAGTGTGCATTCTTTTGTGTTATGCTTCTTTCATTCAACAGTGTATTTACAAGATGCATCCATGTTGCTGTGTAAAATAGAAGTGTTCACTCTTTCCATTGCTGTTAATGTATTCTACTGTATTGCATTTATAGCATACCATAATTTATCCATTCTGCTGTTGTTGGAGATAAGGGTTTCTAGTTTGGGGCTATAACCACACTGTTTCTTAGAACATTCTTGTATGTGTCTTTCAATGCACATATGTATTTCTGGTGGGTAGATTCCCAGGAGTAGAATTGCTGGGTCATATGGTATGTGTGTGTGTTCAGGCTTTAGCAGATATTGCCAAAGAGTTTCTATAAGTGGATGCTCCAATTTACGCTTCTTCCAGTAATGTATAAAAGTGCCATTTGTTCCTCATCTTTGCCAACACTTGATAATTTCTGTCTTAGTAATATTATTCCTTCTGGTGAGTGTCTCACTGCGCTTTTATTGTGCTTTCCCTGATGACTAATCATTTGTACTAGTTTCCGGCTTATTCTTCCCTTATTTATTTTTGCAAGAAAAGGAAAAAAAAATATACATATACCACTGTATCATACAAAGTGTAACACTATACGTACTGTTTCCTGTTTTGCACATTGCTTTTCTCTCTTAAATTATATATCCTGCGGGTCTCTGTGTAATAGAGTTTAACAAGATCTTCCTTATTTCTTTTCACATCTGCATTGTATTCAATTGTGAGGAGGTACCTTAGTTTATTCAATCAGTCCCTAATTGTTGCAATTAGTAGTTTTGTGCACGTCTTCACATTTTGCAACTGTACCTTGGGATAGAGTCTTAGAGTTGGTATTGCTGTCCAAAAGAAAAGGCATATGTAATTTTGTTAGATATTGACAAATTTCTCCAACAGGATTATGCCATTTTACATTCCCACAAGTGATCTGTGAAATATGCGCCTATATTTTATGCAATAGACTTTCTCTCTTAGAATATTCAGTAGCCAGGGGGCACCTGGGTGGCTCAGTGGGTTAAGCCTCTGCTTTCAGCTCAGGTCATGATCTCAGGGTCCTGGGATCGAGTCCCACATCGGGCTCTCTGCTCCGCAGGGAGTCTGTTTCCTCCTCTCTCTCTCTGCCTGCCTCTCTGTCCACTTGTGATCTCTGTCAAATAAACAAAATCTTTAAAAAAAAAAAAAAAGAATATTCAGTAGCCAGGATGTAAGACATTAAACAAATTTTTTTAAAGTGAAGAATCTTTGAAAGTAAAATTTTTGATCTATAATGCTGTAACATCATAAGCATTTCAGTATTCCTCAAATATGTATACATTTAAATTGAGTCAATGTATTCTTATGCATTCATATAAAATACAGTTTTGATGATAGCACATAAATCAAGAATCTTTTAGTTGTGAGTTTAAGAAAAAAAAAGTGAGGCATTTATTGATTCATATGACTGGGAAATCCAAAGGCAGTCCGGCTACCTTCAGGTACAGTGGGATCCAGGGACTCACACAATGGTGGTAAGAATGCTCTTCTCTCTCCATCTCTCACCTCTTCTTTCCTCAGTGCCAGCTTCTCTATTGGCAGGCTTAGGGAGTGTTTCCCACTGCTCTTACAGCCTGCAATCTCACAAGGCAAGAGGACTTTTCTTGTCAAGCACTCATATCTGTGCCCCCAACCCTCCAAAAGGACTCTGGCCCTGAATGAGTTTTGAGCACTTGAATGGTTCTCCTATGTTAGAAGTGGGTGAGTCTGTGGGTGGGTGGGGGGGTCTCTTGAGTGACAGTACCATCAGAGACCAACAGAATAAAGGAAGCTGAAGTGCCCGAAAGAGGGGTGGTAAAACAGCCCCCAAAGAACAGACATCATCTGCAGCTGCCAATTCTGTTATGTGGATACGCTGTAATCAATTTCGCCCCTCGCGGGTCTCCATCTTTACTTTTAGGTTGTTTTCAGGTCTTGCTGGTACATATTATGTCGTGATAAATATTCTTATGTTCGACCCTGTTATTTCTTTAAGGTCTATCTCTGTAAGTGGGATTACTGAGTGAAAGTTATGGGTAGTTGACGTCTATGGTCAAATCTTTACAGGGTTCTTGTGAACGTCTACATTCTCAACCGCAGCTGATGAGACTGCTGCTCTATCACACCCCAGGGAGTATTATGAATTTTAATTTGGTAGGGGTTATCACATTGCTTCGTGCTTAGTTTGCACAAAACAACAAATATCTGCTCTTTTTAGCAGGTGTTCAATACATGGCTCTTTGCTAGATTGGCATTTTGTATTTTTCTATATTCTTTTAAAAATGTCTACTTTTCTTTTTCCAATTAAAAAATTATAAAAGGAGAATGTACCTGTTAAGTGCAAGAATGTCAGGTTCTTAAGTTTTCCCCTTTATACTTAGAGTTTTGAGCTGACCTGAGCAATTGGCTAGGTATAGATTGTCAGCAAGAGGTGGTTCTGAGATGTGGGCAACCGGGCATCATTTCTTCAGCTCCCCCATTAGAGCTTCTGCAGATTAACATGCAACCTAAAGACAGCATGCTTGCAACTAGAAGGGCAAATCCCTTTATCCTTCTTCCTACCAGACTATTACCCATAAACTCCTCTTACAGAGAGATTCTGGAGTTCCCACTAACTTTGTTCATCACCATCATTCTCAAGACCCTGAACCAGCAGCATTAAAACCGCCTAAGAATTTATTAGCAACGTAATTTCTTAGACTTCCCCTCAGACCTCCTATAGCTGTAATTTGGTGTAGAGTCTGGCAATCTGGGCAGTGTGTGTGTGTGTGTGTGTGTGTGTGTGTGTGTGTGTTTAATTCAAGTAAAATACACATAACATTGAATTTGCCATCTTGATCATTTTTAAGTGTACAGTTCAATAGTGTTAAATACATTTACATTATAGTGAAACCATCACTACCATCCATTTCCAGAGCTTTTTAAATCTTGTAAAACTGAAACGCTAAACCCACTAAACAACAACTCTCCATTTCATCTCTCCTCATCCCCTGGTGGCCACCATTCTACTTTCTTTCTTTGTGAATTTGACTCTTCCATGCCCCTCATAATAGTGGAATCTTACAGTATTTGTCTTTTTGTGACTGGCTTAGCATGATATACCCCCAAGGTTCATCCATGTGATAGCAAGTGTCAGACTTTCCTTCCTTTTTAATACTGAATAATAGGTATTCAGTTTATATGTATATGCCACATTTTGTTTATCCGTTTGTCCATTCATGGATACTTAGGTTGCTTCCCCCTGGCAAGATGTGTTTTAACACACCCTCCAGGTGATTCTTTTTCTTCTTCTTTTTTTTTTTTTAAGATTTATTTATTTATTTGAGAGAGAGTGAGAGAGAGTATGGGCAAGGGGTAGAGGAAGAGGGAGAGAATCTGCAGCAGACTCCCTGCTGAGCACAGAGCCTGATGCAGGGCTCAATCCCATGACCCTGAGATCATGACCTGAGCCAAAATCAAGTGTCAGAAGCTTAACTAACTGAGCCACCCAGGCGCCCCTAAACCCACCAGGTGATTCTCATGCACACTTATGTTTGAGAACAACTGGTTAATTGGAAATAAAATATAGTGATTAATGTCATCTTGAATCATTTAGAATACTTTTTTAGAATATTTTAAGCTATATTTGATAGAGCAAGTTAATCTGTATAAAGCATGTGATTCAGGGCAAAACCTCACAGGGCTCCAGTATGAAATGCTATAATGCCACATGACGAGTGTTTAGTAATGTTTGAAATAAAAGCTTAGTTGCATTAAACAAGGATATGTATGATGATAAAGTGTTATAAATTAGGCTAATCTGATCTTTGATGGAAACTGAACAGGGATGAAAACTTACCAAATTAAAAAGGTAAGGTGGAGAAAAGATAAAAAATAATGATGTCAAAGAGCACATGTCATAAATAACATAGAGGTGAACAGAAGTATTCTATTTTATGCTCCTGTGGAATTTAGTGAGTTGTTCCTGGAGTTAGTGTTAGGACAAGTTTGAGTGAACTGAATTCTATTGTGGTTACCAGCGAACATCTATGGTTGTGTAAAGTGCCACGACAAGGGTAGTCAGATCTTATGAAACAGAATATTAACAGACAGCCTGAGCTATTCAGTCAGTTGAGAACCCATGGTCATGTGCAGCATTGCACAGTGGGCTAAGTAAGCTTTGGGGTGGGAAGATTCAATGTTTCCACAAGAGCCCCACCTAGAGAATCCCACTGAAGGTAGAGTATAGTACTAGACAGACTGATGATATGATCTGACATAGGAATATTAATGTTTACTCAAGAAACAAACATATATATATTTGATTCTAATACATTTTTTTTGGAGGAGAAAATGATCTAAATGATGCTATACCTGATGTCTAGAAGAGAGTAAGTATTCCATACAGATGATATGAATGAATGAGTGAATAAATAATGAATTGATTTCACAGGTATTTATTGAGTACCTATATTGTGCAGGCAAAAGGGAGGCCCTAGAGATACACGAAGATAAAGAAGTTAGCAGACTCTAATGAGGGAGGAAATAAATGAGCAACGTCCTCTATTTGTGTTGTAGCTCTAGCTATCACTAGTAAATTAACTTCATGACTTTGGGCAAATTATTTCAAGTCCTGGGTCTCAGTTTGTTCATCTTTAGAATTGGGTGTGCCTGGGGTCATGAGATGCAAGGTGGATGATCTTTAAGGCTTCTGACTGTTTGTGAATTCTGTTTCTTATGCTCTATTGCAGGGGGAAGGGTGATCTCACTTATTAATTCATTCAGCAGTGTGTGTTAAGTGGATGGAAGGTGCTGTGCTATAATTTTTCCATTACTTATTAAAAATCTCTTTCCTTTTTTTATTACTATAAGATAGCACTGTTAAATGTCAGGGAGAAAGTTTTCATAAATGGATCACTATAAAATTCATACCAAAATAGTAAGCACTCTGGATCCTGGAATAGCTGTGATCAGGAATTAGGTTCTCTCCTACCTTCCCAGAATTTCCAAGCTCCAAGAAGTGATCCTCTGAACACTTGTGGTTGGTGCTGCCCCATCCTGATGCCCTTGGGAAACATTCTTTGGTAACAGCTCTGCAAGGGTCTCCAGGCCTTTTAACTGATCAGCAATACTGTGCAAAAGGTTAAAATCATTTCAGAGGCATTTGGATATTTTCAAATGTGGGTCTTTCTAAATACATTCATCCCCAAGTGATAGAGAAATGGGACTAGCAGATGTTGCTTCATTTTTCTTTTTACCTAGGGATTTCATGATATCTGTTTTTCAATTTCCAGTTAAGTATTAAATGCTTGTATAATTTAAGTGTTTCATTTAATTAAGCTTGAAAATGTATTTAAACTTAAGATCAGCCTAGATAACTGGAAAATAGAAACAAATGGAGCAAATTTTGCTGGTTCAGACTTGATCTACAGTTCATTCTACTTTAAATGATCTAGGTATTAATAAATACAGTTTTAGAGGTTTCTGGGCAGATCATCTCTAAGTTCTTGAGTCTGTCCAGTCTATGTTTATATGAATGAAGCTATCGCATTTATCTCTGCTTCCCTTCATTTTAAAATTAGCCCATTTGTTGGGCCTGAAAGAGGCAAGGCCTGAGTCTTTGCTTTAAATTACAAACCGGTGCCAAGCCAGTAGCATGACATAGCTAAACAACATTTTTACTATAGCAGAAGAGCTCCTTGACATCCACAATAAATATATTCCTGAAAAGTTGTGTTTACGTACTTAGTTTGAACATCTTGCTACTTTCCGTTTTTATGGGTTATTTCTCTGTCACTTGAAATATCATTGAATCTAGCAGTTTTTATTCGGCACAAATGTATAAAATAGATTACTTATTGTTTGCCGTACTGAGTGATGTCTACGAAGTAGACTTAGGAGGGAAAAATGAAGTGTGGTTTACACGCACATCTACCAGGATGATCTTCTTTGGAGACACTAAAGGCAAGATTTGACAATCTCAGACAGATGTGTAAAGCATGAGAATTCCTTTTTAATGACTATGTGTTCCAAATGACATCTTTCCTTAGGGACTAGTAAACTTCTACTCCAAATCATATGACTACGGTGGTAACAGTAACTATTTGAGACATTCAGGAATGTGTTCTGGATGTGCATTGTTGCCTACAGAATCCAAGCAGGTGACTTCTTTCTGCTTTTCTTCCCTTTCTGAGAGGCAGGCCCTGAGAGCCTTTACAGACCCAACACCAGGAGGTGAGAACTTACCCGAATCCTCTATCTTCTCTTCTCCATCCCTGCTGTGTCAAGGCAAGCTTTCATGAATATCTTTAACACTGCTTGTGCCCTCGCTGCCCACTGGTCTTCCTAACTCGTGATTTGTCCAAGTCTAGGCCACACTCCGTAGACTAGAAGAGCAGAAGCCAACCCTTCCGGGAATGTCGATTTCCACGTGTCACAGCCCTGCCTGAAATCTAAGCGCTTCCCACCACCTTCAGGACATTGTTAAAATTTCTTGGCCTGTCATGAAAGGCCAGTTGTCACCTGACTCCTCGTCCCCATCTAGGCTCATCTCTTACCACTTGCTCACCTGTTCTCTCCTTGGGTCTTCCCTGGATGACACTTCTCAAGTTCCCTTGTGTTGTTCTTTCTGCTTGCGGCACTTTTCTAGTTTCTCTCACGTGACAGATGCAAACAAATCCTTCTGATGGGAAGCTTCACTGATCTCCCTGCTGAGCTGGGTGCCTTCTTTCTCTGCTCCCACAGGACTCTGCGCATGACATTGTTATCACACCACACCTGTTCATGCAATTATTCTTCCGTCTCTTCCATTAAACCAGGAGCCTTATCATTTCTGTAACCCCAGTCATTAAATCTCGCCCTTTACCTACTGCATCTCTAGAAATGACAGCAGTGCCTGATGTGTGGTTGTTTTTCAATAAAGACAAGTGACAAGAACTCATTCATTCACTCATTCATTCATATTTTGGTCAATTTTATTATTTTTTTAAAAAGCTCTGTTACCAGAGGAGTTGTTATCCTAGTAGCACCTCGGATATCTGTTTCCAAACAATTCTATGCTTAATTGGTGCCACTTAGAGCATTTCATATCAGCATTAATATCCTACAATATCACTTGGGCCCAGCACTTCACGCAGCATGGCAGCTTCTGCTGAAATGATGAGAATGGATCCTGGGACCTCAAGCAAATATTTCAGGAAGATCCACTGTATCTTCAGTCACTTGTGAAGCATTTCTCAAGATATGTCTTTTCAGAGATTTTCCTGCCGAGCAGGAGCTGTTTGAACAGGATTTGCATCTACACCGTGCTATTAAATGGTTAAGTCAACTGCTCCTACAATGCATTGTTTGAAATACAGGCTTGTTTTCCAAAGAACTTGCACCTGTAATGTGTTCACACGAGCACTTTCTTCGTTATTAGCTGGCAAGCAAGATGAAAAAAGCTATTGAACCTAGGACTGCAAACACCAGCTTTGACTTTTGGGGGTATGTGCTTAGAAAATAGATTTTTCTAGTGTGCAAATTAACTGTGCCCAAGACTTATCTTTCTCTTTTTAAAGATTTCCTTTTGGCCACACAGAACTCCATGCCACAGCAGCTCTTATTCTAGAATAGTCGTTCTCAGACAGAGCCGTTTTACTCCTCAGGGCATATTTGGCAATGTTTGGAAACATTTGGGTTGCTGTAACTGGGACGGGGTGGGGGAGTGGTGAATAATAATAGTGTTTAGGTTGTAGAAGCCAGAGATGCTGCTAAAGCTTCTACAATGCACAGGACAGCTCCCCACACATGTTCTCCAGCCTGCAGTGTCCGCAGCACCGAGACTGAGAAACCCTGTACTAGGGTGAAACAAGAAAAGGTACAACCAGAAGCTCCTTCCAAGGCGTGCTCTCCATAGGCAGTTCATGACGTGGTTGTTTGCTCCTTCAGGGCCAGCTGGAGAACCTCTGTAGCTCCAGTCTGCTCAAAACTGAGCTTCACATAACGCAACATAATCACGGGAGTGATAGTCATCACCTTTGCTGCATTCTGTTGAAGAGAAGCAAGTCACAGGTCCCACCTGCACCAGGTGGAGGGCGTGCTACCCAGGTGTGGACACTCAGAGGCAGGAGGCATGAGGGCCACCCTAGAATCCGTTGGCACGTCATATTGCCTCGACGACAGATGTGGTGTTCTGGGCTGTGTCACTCTGGTTAAGATGCAGGACGTTGATCTACAGAAGCGGTGGATCGGCCAGGAATCTCAGCTGGTCGTCACAGTCTGATCAGTGCTGGGCAGACACACAGACGCGCAGCCAGTTCCAGTTGGTTCCTGTCCAGCTCCTCTTCCCAACTGCTGACCAGCAGCTGGCCCATGCCCACCACCAAGCCCAAGTTGTGGCTTCCTGGCACTGTCCCTTCTGCTCCCCTTCTTAGCCCGGAGTCGGAATTTCTCAGCATGACTGGAGAGTGACCCCAGATTCACTACCAGCTCTTCATTTCCCAGCTCGTCATAACCGTGCGAGCTCAATTCTAGAAGTCCCTTCTTCCATAATACTGAAGGAACTGTCCTTCTCTCGCCAAACATGGACTGATACAGATAATGTCCCATATTATAGTCAGAAGAAGTAAGCATATCCTATATGCTAGGTGCTATAGCCAGTAAAATCCAATATAACAATAGAATGTAACCTCTCTGTTTTGTTTACTGATAAAACTCCAGGGTTGAGAATGGTACCTAACATATAGTGGACAGTCATAAATATTATCTTCGTGAATACAGAATGATACTTCCCAAATCTGGGTAATGTAACATGTATACATGTGTATATTTATGTATACATATACATGCATGTATGTGTGTGTATAGTCTCCTTTCTTATTGCTCATTTTAGCATCTTTAAATAACTTTGGTGTCTAACTTGGCCCCAACTATTTTCTTATTCAGAATATCTTTTGGGAAAAGCAGGGCAGACTGTTATCTAAGTAGTGCACTGTGACTTCCTTTTTTCTTTTAATTTAAATGCCAGTTTGTTAACGTACAGTGTAATATTAGTTTCACGTGTACAATTTAGTGATTCGACACTTGCATACAATACTTGGTGCTCCTCACAACAAGTGCCCTCCTTAACCCCCATCACCTATTTAACCCATCCCCCCACCCACCTCCCCGCTGGTAACCATCAGTTTGTTCTCTACAGTGAAGGGTCTGTTTCTTGGTTTCCCTCTCTCTTTCTTCCCCTAGGATCATTTGTTCAGTTTTTTAAATTCCACATATGAGTAAAATCACATGGTATTTGTTTTTCTCAGGCTTATTTCACTTCGCATTATATTCTCTAACTCCATCCGTGTCAGTGCAAATGGCAGGATTTCATTCTTTTTATGACTGAGTAATATTCCATTTCATACACACATGCACGCACACACACACCCTACATCTTTTTTTTAAATTTCTTTTCAGCGTAACAGTATTCATTGTTTTTGCACCACACGCTCCATGCAATATGTGCCCTCCTTAATATCCACCACCTGGCTCCCCCAACCTCCCACCCCCACCCCTGCCCCTTCACAACCCTCAGGTTGTTTTTAAGAGTCCATAGTCTCTCATGGTTCACCTCCCCTTCCAATTTCCCCCAACTCCCTTCTCTTCTCCATCTCCCCATGTCCTCCATGTTATTTGTTATGCTCCACAAATAAGTGAAACCATATGATAATTGACTCTCTCTGTTTGACTTATTTCACTCAGCATAATCTCTTCCCGTCCCATCCATGTTGCTACAAAAGTTGGGTATTCATCCTTTCTGATGGAGGCATCATACTCCATAGTGTATATGGACCACATCTTCCTTATCCATTCGTCTGTTGAGGGCATCTTGGCTCTTTCTACAGTTTGGCAACCGTGGCCATTGCTGCTATAAACATTGGGGTACAGATGGCCCTTCTTTTCACTACATCTGTATCTTTGGGGTAAATACCCAGTAGTGCAATTGCAGGGTCATAGGGAAGCTCTATTTTTAATTTCTTGAGGAATCTCCACACTGTTCTCCAAAGTGGCTGCATCAACTTGCATTTCCACCAACAGTGTAAAAGGGTTCCCCTTTCTCCACATCCTCTCCAACACACGTTGTTTCCTGTCTTGCTAGTTTTGGCCATTCTAACTGGTGTGAGGTGATATCTCAATGTGGTTTTAATTTGAATCTCCCTGATGGCTAGTGATGATAAGCATTTTTTCATGTGTCTGATAGCCATTTGTATGTCTTCATTGGAGAAGTGTCTGTTCATATCTTCTGCCCATTTTTTGATATGATTATCTGTTTTGAGTGTGTTGAGTTTGAGGAGTTCTTTATAGATCCTGGATATCAACCTTTTGTCTGTACTGTCATTTGCACTATCTTCTCCCATTCCGTGGGTTGCCTCTTTGTTTTATTGGCTGTTTCCTTTGCTGTGCAGAAGCTTTTGATCTTGATGAAGTCCCAAAAGTTCATTTTGCTTTTGTTTCCTTTGCCTTTGGAGACATATCTTGAAAGAAGTTGCTGTGGCTGACATCAAAGAGGTTATTGTCTATGTTCTCCTCTAGGATTCTGATGGATTCCTGTCTTACGTTGAGGTCTTTTATCCATTTCAAGTTTATGTTTGTGTACGGTGTAAGAGAATGGTCGAGTTTCATTCTTCTACATATAGCTGTCCAATTTTCCCAGCACCATTTATTGAAGAGACTGTCTTTTTCTCACTGTATATTTTTTTCCTGCTTTGTCGAAGATTATTTGACCATAGAATTGAGGGTCCATATCTGGGCTCTCTACCCTATTCCACTGGTCTATGTGTCTGTTTTTATGCCAGTACCATGCTGTCTTGGTGATCACAGCTTTGTAGTAAAGCTTGAAATCAGGTAACGGGATGCCGCCAGTTTTATTTTTGTTTTTCAACATTTCCTTAGCAATTCGGGGTCTCTTCTGATTCCATACAAATTTTAAGATTATTTGCTCCAGCTCTTTGAAAAATACCGGTGGAATTTTGATCAGAATGGCATTAAAAGTATAGATTGCTCTAGGCAGTATAGACATTTTAACAATGTTTATTCTTCCAATCCAAGAGCATGGAATGGTCTTCCATCTTTTTGTGTATTCTTCAATTTCTTTCATGAGTGTTCTGTAGTTCCTCGAGTACAGATCCTTTACCTCTTTGGTTAGGTTTATTCCCAGGTATCTTATGGTTCTTGGTGCTATAGTAAATGGAATTGATTCTCTAATTTCCCTTTCTGTATTTTCATTGTTAGTGTATAAGAAAGCCACTGATTTCTGTACATTGACTTTGTATCCTGCCACGTTACTGAATTGCTGTATGAGTTCTAGTAGTTTGGGGGTGGAGTCTTTTGGGTTTTCCATATAAAGAATCATGTCATCTGCAAAGAGAGAGAGTTTGACTTCTTCATTGCCAATTTGGATACCTTTTATTTCTCTTTGTTGTCTGATTGCTGTTGCTAGGACTTCTAATTCTATGTTGAACAAGAGTGGTGAGAGTAGGCATCCTTGTCGTGTTCCTGATCTCAACAGGAAGGCTGCGAGCTTTTTCCCATTGAGGATGATATTTGCTGTGGGTCTTTCATAGATTGATTTTATGAAGTTCAGGAATGTTCCCTCTATCCCTATACTTTGAAGCGTTTTAATCAGGAATGGATGCTGGACTTTGTCAAATGCTTTTTCTGCATCAATTGAGAGGACCATGTGGTTCTTCTCTCTTCTCTTATTGATTTGTTCTATCACATTGATTGATTTGCGAATGTTGAACCATCCTTGTAACCCAGGGATGAATCCAATCTGGTCATGGTGGATAATCTTTTTAATGTGCTGTTGGATCCTGTTTGCTAGGATCTTGTTGAGAATCTTAGCATCCATATTCATCAGTGGTATTGGTCTGAAATTCTCCTTTTTGATGTGGTCTTTGCCTGGTTTGGGGATCAGGGTTAATGCTGGCTTCATAAAAAGAGTCTGGAAGTTTTCCTTCTGCTTCAATTTTTTGAAACAGCTTCAGGAGAATAGGTGTTATTTCTTCTTTGAAAGTTTGGTAGAATTCCCCAGGGAATCCATCAGGTCCTGGGCTCTTGTTTTTTGGGAGGTTTTTGATCACTGCTTCAATCTCGTTACTAGATATCGATCTATCCCCCACATCTTCTTAATCCATTCATCAGTCAGTGGACATTTGGGCTCTTTCTATAATGTGGCTATTGTTGATAATGCTGCCATAAATATTGGGGTGCATGTAACCCTTCAAATTAGTATTTTTGTATTCTTTGGGTTAATACCTAGTAGTGCAATTGCTGCATCGTAGGGTAGTTCTATTTTTAGCTTTTTGAGGAACCTCCATACTGTTTTCCAGAGTGACTGCACCAGTTTGCATTTCCACCTACCATACAAGGGGTTCCCCTTTCTTCACATCCTCACCAACACCTGTAGTTTCTTTTGTTGTTGATTTTAACCATTCTGACAGGTGTGAAGTAATATCTCATTGTGGTTTTGATTGCATTCCCTGATCGTGTGTGATTTTGAGCATCTTTTCATGTGTCTGTTGACCATCTGTATGTCTTCTTTGGAGAAATGTCTATTCATGTGTTCTGCTCATTTTAAAATTAGATTATTTGGGGTGGTGTTGAGTTTTGTATGTTCTTTATATATTTTGGATACTAATAAACTTTTATCAGATATGTCATTTACAAATATCTTCTCCCATTCCATAGGTTGCCTTTTAGATTTGTTGATTGTCTACTGTGCTGTTCAGAAGCTTTTTATTTTGATGAAGTCCAAATAGTTTATTTTTGCCTTTGTTTCCCTTGTCTCAGGGGACATATCTAGTAAGAAGGTGCGATGGCTGGTGTCAAAGAGGTAACTGCCTGTGTTTTCCTCTAGGATTTTCATGGTTTCTTTCTCATATTTAGGTCTTTAACCCATTTTGAATTTAGTTTTCTGTATGGTTTAAGAAAGTGGCCCAGTTTCATTCTTCTGCATGAGCTGTCCAGTTTTCCCAACACCATCTGTTAAAGAGACTATCTTTCCTATTGGATATCCTTTCCTGCTTTGTTAAAGATTAATTGACCCTATAGCTGTGTGCTCATTTCTGGGTTTTCTGTTCTGTTTTATTGATCTCTGTGTCTATTTTTGTGCCATGCACTATGATTTCTAATGCCCAAGATAAGTTCTCCAAATTTCCTACTGCCGTCCAAATGGTATATGATGTGATATAACATCATATCACATACATTTGCCAATTTTCCTAGAAGATTATGTCTATCAATCCATCCATCTATTTATTCATCTCCTAGGCAAATTGGTTCCTTAGTCAAAGATTATTTTCAGGGCCCTTAGTGTGTATATTTTTTGTCTCCTCCAAAGCCCCCATCACACAGTTGTCTATTCTGCCTCCTCTTTGCTGTTTATTTTCATTACCTCCCATGTCAGATCCTGACTGCCTGTACCTTTAATGGTTAAAAATTATTATTATGCTTTTTTACACTTTAAAACTATTTTTATTATACTTTACAGTTTTAGAAGATGTCACATGATAAATTTTTCAAAAATCAGTTGATTTATTATAAATTTAAAGTCAAACATGTTTTCTGTTTGTATCAGTGTTCTCTCAGTCTTTATAAAGAATTTCTAGAAGTGGTAAACAAGTAAGGAACATTAGGAGCCTTAGAGACTATCTCCAGCTGCTATAAATCAGTGTACTACTTAAGCAGTAGTCTACCCTGCCACCCCATAGGAGGTTCTGAATTGGAAAATAGTTAGGGGCCAAGTTAGGCACCAGAGGTATTTAAATGCTAAAATGAGTAATAAGGAAGGGTATATAACATTTGTGCTATAATAAAATACAAAAATTTGTAGAAAATTAGGAAAGAAGACTAATGAGTATATTTATAGATTTTGATCATAAACACCATATGTAATGGGAAGGCATTAGATATAATCTTGAGAGAGACAAAATTTTTGTGTACAGTGCTTTCTTAGAAAGAGTGTGCCTATTTGGGGGGCAGAAATTAGCATTTGCCATTACTTTCTTTTCTTGTCTAAATTTAATAAAGTAATACTCTGGAAACATTGTTAGAAGAGACCTTAGTGCTCACCTGATTCCATCCTTTCATTTTGCAGCTGAAATAACTGGGGTCCAGAAAAATTAAGGACTTGCTCAGATCATGCAATGAATAGGGTAGAATCTAGAAGTTGAAAAAGACTTATTATTTCTGAACATTCTCATGAGTCAAAATTCATGAGGTGGCCCATTCCATATTTGATTAATTCATTAACTTGTACCCTCTTTCAACTTTTGGAGCCCAATCATTAGAACTCAGGGATCTTATCTACTGATAAGAAAAACTGATCTTTTCTGGTGGTTCTGTTCCTTTCATTGAGTAATCTCTTTGGTCAGTCAGTTTTAATTTTTTTTGTGAGGGTACACATTTTTGTACACTACAAGATCATATAGTACTTTATAAGAATTCCATAACATTATTCCACTTCTCCTTATATACCTTGGTTTTCTTTCATACAATAGTTGAAAAAAAAAAAAACAAGATAACCACCCTCTTTTATAAGCATCAAAAAATACTTAGAGATAAATTAAAGACAAGAAGTATACAACTTAAATGGTGAAAACTGCAAAATACTATTGAAATAAATTAAAGAAGACCTAACTAAGTGGAAAGACAGCCCATGTTCTTTGAGCAAAAGACTTAATATTATTAAGATGTCAGTATTCCCAAATTGATCTGCAGTTCTATAATCATTCCTCCCACAATTCAAGATGACCTTTTACAGAAATGAAAGCTGATCTTAAAGTATGCATGAAAATGCAAGGGACCCAGAATATCCAAAACAATCCTGAAAAAGGAGAACCAAGTTGAAAAACTCACATTCCTTGGTTTTAAAACTTACTACAAAGCTACATAATCAAGACACTGTGGTACTTGCATAGTGATAGATAAATAGATTAATGGAATAGAACTGAGATACTGACAACCCCTCACATTTATGGTCAATTTCAACAAGGGTACCAAGACAATCCAATGGTGAAAAATAATCCTTTCAACAAATGGTTCTGGGAAAACTGGATATCCATATGTAAAAGGATGAAGTTGTACATCTTCCTTACACTGTGCACAAAAATTAACTCAAAATGGATCAAAGACCTAAATGTCAAGTTAAAAAATATAAAAAAATAAAAAGCTCTTAGGAAATTTAGGGTTAAAACTTTGTGACCTCAAGTCAAGCAAAGTCTTCTTAGATATGACACCAAAACCACAAGTGACAAAAGAAGAAAATAGGTAAATTGGACTCCATCACAATTAAAATCTTTCATACTTCAAGGATACCATCAAGAAAGTGAAAAGAATGGAAGAAAACATTTGCCAATAATGTAGCTGATAAGGGATTTGTATTCAGAATAAAGAACTCTTATATCTCAATAATACAAAAAAACCTACCAGATTGAATGATTGGCAATGAATCTGAATAGGTATTACTCTCAAAAGAAATGCAAATGGCCAATAAACAAATTAAAAGATATTCCACGTTGTTAGCCATCAGGAGAGAACACCAATCAAAACCATAAGACACCACTGCATACTTACTAGGATGGCTATAATCACAAGACAACCAACACCAAATGTTGGTGAGGATGTGGAAAAATTGGAACTCTAAGACATTGCTGGTGGGAATGTAACCCTCATACCGTGCTGGGGGATGGTGTCACCACTTTGGAAAAGTCTGGAAGTTGCTCAAAAGGTTAAGCATGAAGTCAACATATTATCCAGCAATTCTACTCCTAGTTATATATCCAAGAGATATTAAAATCATATATCCATATAAAAATGTATACACAAGTGTTCAGAGAAGCACTGTTCATAATAGCCAAAAAGTAGAACCACCCAACTGTCTATAAACTGATGAATGGATAAATATAATGTGGTATATCCATACAGTAGAATATTATTCAACAATAAAAAGAATGAAGTACTGATACATGCTACTACGTGGATGGACTTTGAAACACACTAAATGAAAGCAGTCAGGCACAAAAAAAACACATACTATGATTCCATTTATATGAAACGCCCAGAATGGGCAAATCTGCAGAGACAAAAAGTCAATTAATTGTTGCCTAAGGGAATGTGGGATTGGGGCTTAGTGAGGAATGGCTGCTAATCTATACAGGGTTGCTGTGTAAGGTGATGAAAATGGTCTCAAATTTTAATGTGGTGATTGTTGCACAACTCTATGAAAATACTGAAACCTTCGAATTATATACTTTAAGCAGATGAATTGTATGGTTTGTGAATTATATCTCGATAAAACTGTTACTTTATCTGTATAGGGTATATAAACACATATATATGCTTTATATATTTTTAATTATACAAATTATATTTTATATTAAAAATGGATATACAGTAAAGTACAGTAAAAAATGTTCTCCAAATAGCGACCATGTGCTTCTGGATAGTCCTATGAATATAAAGACTATAGATCCCAGCCCTTCCTGCCTTTGGAATGCAGTCTTGTGAGTAGATTCCTGGTTTCCTATGGGAGCTGTGGGGAAGCCACATCCAAGGGAGACCTGTGGCAGCTGTAGCCCAGCAGACCTCACAGTCTCTGGCCAAGGGTGAGTCTGACTCAGCATTCACTTCACAATGTCTTACTTCCCTCCTTTACTCCTTCATCTGTACAATATTGAAATATAGGCTTCCCTTGCTATCTGAAAGCTTGCTTAACACTATTTTGCTTTTACAGAAGAACATTAGGCCTTTTTTTTTTTTTTTTTTTTTTGCTAATTTGAAAGAAATCCCAAGAGGATTTTTGCTTTTATAAAATGGTAATTGCCTCTTCATTTTAGCCACTTTGGCCTATGAAAGGCTTCATAGGAACACTCCACTTTTGGATAGCGGAGGAAACCTGTATATAAAGTGGCTAAGCTCATCATAAACTTGGAAAAAAACAACTAAAAAGCTATGCTGAATTCCATGATTCTCAGCAGGTAAACCATGGGTAAAATTTTTGAAAAAGTAAGAATTTATTCTTTCATCCTGTCTTGTTTTCTTCACAGCTGAAGGCCTTTAGCCCCTTTGGGTCAATTGTGCCTTTAAACCTTGAGTCATCAACAGATGAAAAAGATTATTCAATGTTTATCCGTCATTTAGATCTAAATTGAAAGATCTATCACATTCGAACCCTGATCATTTGTGGTATTACATCTGTAATACTGTCTCATTCATGGTTACAGAAGTGCGGGCTGAGCACTGCGCTTGAGTTAAGGATCCACCAGGGCCAAGGTTAGACCCAACCCCCACTCTCAGAAACCATCCAACTCAGTGTGGAAGACAGACATTGTAGAAGTCATTGTGAAGAGAACTTGCTAGATGCTATGGAAACAAAAGCATCTTATGTGAGGAGGTAACTTTTATGTTGAAAATGGAAGGTGGAGTAGTCAGGCGAAGGTAGGAAGGGGGTGTGGGCATGGAAGAGATGAGGTGGCATTGGCTGGAGGGTAGAGTGCTGCAAGCAGGGCAAGAGCACACAAGAAGTTTCTAGTGGAGAGAAGCCTAAAAGGAGAACTTGCTAAGTCTAGTTGTGAGGGCCGAGGAGAAAGGGTATAAGATGAGACCAGTGAATTGGTCAGGCAGGGCTTTAAAGGCTGGTGTGAGAGGTTCAGACTTAATTGTAGGGCAAATGGAAAACCATTGAAAAGTTTTAGGCAGTGGGGTTGTGATCAGATTTTTAAAGAGATCCCTGCTGCTGGCTGCTGTGTGAAAAACTTCGCAAATCTGCATATCATGACAAAAAATTTTTTTAATTCAATTACACATCTTCACTCTGAAATTTTCTTAATTTCCAATAGTCAGAGGAAGCTTAGATCTCTTTTGTGAGAAATGACAAGTAAAATGCCATCTTCAACTGATCCTATTTAATCACCGGGTTATTCAAGAATAAAGCATAGAAAGTTTGTTTTCAGCAGTATTTTTTCTCATTCCAGACATTTGAATTTTGAAATCCAATAAAAATACAAACAAAGGCACTTTTAAATTTCTAAGACAAATACCACAAAAGCAAATGAATGGAGTATCAAAGATATTATTTGAAGCCCAGCGAGTAGAGTGGGCAGGGGATGACAGGGTTTGTGGGTGTTGGTATGCTGAAAATCCAAGCACTTCTCTGTTGGCTTTGAGATAAACTGAGTAGGATTTCATGCTCAGTCCTAGGGGCTGTGGGGCAACACCCCAGAAAATCACCAGTTCTGGGCAAATGCAAAATTAGAGTCATGTTTAGAAGAGAAGATCAATTTCTCTGAGTGGCTTAAAGACATGACTCCTGAATTCCACTCTTTTCATTAATTCAATGACTACTTACTGAAAAGGTCATTTTGTGTAAGGAACAGTACCAAGTGCTAAGGGATATAGGCAATGATTAGGAGCAACCGTTGGCTGTGGACAGTTGATCTGTTCCATATGAATAACTTCTTATTACAGGGAAGTCCCACAGTTTATTCAGAAGACTTAAAAGAACGATCGAATCTTACTCTCCTAAACAAAACAATATTCTTCCTAAGTTATTTATATAACAATTAGTCTAAAACTCCAGTAAGCTGTATTCTCAGAAGTGAAATTTAAGACATACGGTATGAAAGATATATTCGTGAGACAATCAGACAAATATTTGAAATCACAACAATCCATGGAAATTTTAGAATGCATTGCCATTTATCTGAATCCCTGAATTATTAGCATTATCAAAGGACTCTGTTGTGATTTGTTAAAGACAGAGAGGACACATGTCCATCCATCCATCAATCATCCCAACACTTCCTGCTTCCAAGAAACCAAGAGGCACATTCTATATGTGGAAACTGATTTTCACTTTTTTTCAACTTATGTAATTATTATTTTTTAGTAATCTCTACACTGGGGGCTCGAACTCATGGCCCCGGGACCAAGAGTCACATGCTCCACCACTGAGCCAGGAGTCTCCCCTGCAATTTATATTATTATTTCCATTCCATTGTAGTCTCTTTGGGAAGAGTTGGTTAAGATTTATGTTTGCTGCCAGTCAAATTCTGCTCCTTTCCTTACCTTTTCCTCATGTCTGAACTACAGTAAAGAATAAGACAAGAATAGGAGTTTCAACATTAGAAAAAAAAAGGATTACAAAAATATATGACCTTTAGGGATGACTGGGTGCCTCAGTGGTTAAGTGTCTGCCTTCCCCTCAGGTCATGATCTCAGGGTCCTGGGATCAAGTCCCACATCGGGCTCCCCACTCATTGGGGAGTCTGCCTTTCCTTCTGCCCCTTACCCCGCTCTTGTGCTCTCTCTCCTGTCTCTCTCTCTCAAATAAACAAATAAAATCATTGAAAAAAGAAGATATAACCTTTAATCAACACTACAATCATGTATTTTTAAAAATAAGATTATAACTGACAAATGCCAAAAAATTCAGTCACTTATATTTTTTCCTTGTATAAACAAAAGTTGAAAACTTAGTTGAAATGGAAGATGATTAAGATTTGATAGAGAATAATTTCTTTAAAGTATGTGACTAAATCTCAACATTTACTCAAGATATTCATTTAATTCAAAGCATCCCTTGATTAAACCTTATTTTAACAATATTGGGCCTCCATATCTTCCTGATCTGCAGACTTTTTTTTTTCCTTAAATGGGAATTTTAAAAGAAATTCCAGATTTATCATATTAGGGTGCTGAGGCTAATTTCTTTTTGCTCGGAGTTAGACTTTCATATTTGGAAAAGTTATTCCTTTTTTTCTTTTTTTAATAGCAAACACTTAGCAGGTACTTATTAGGTGCCAAGCATGGTTTTAGATTCTGAAAAGTTATAAAGTCATAGTTTTTGTCTTGAGAAGCTTCCTTTTTAGTGAGGGAGGTAGCATGCTAAAAGAAAAAAGAGAGAGAGAGCCAGTAAAGGTGTGGAAAGTGCTAACAGATAATGAAAGCAGAGTAGGAACTCTGAAGACAGTGTCTTGAACATGTAGCACTGAGCTGGAACCCTTACTGGAAAAAAGGAGTTTGTGAGGTAAAGGAGGAAAGGGGAAACATTTCAGGCAGAAGAAACAGTGTGGGCAAGCATTCATGAAAAGGCTTAGTGTGTCGGAGAATATTGGCCTGAGCACTGGGCTCTGAGGGTGAATGCACACTGTAAATAATACAAGACAGTAAGTGAAAAGTCACAAATCTCCACTGAATTCTTCCAGACTTGTTATGCATATCCAAATGATTTACCTACCTACCTACCTTTGTACCCACCTACCTGCTATGTATGTATGTATCTATCTATCTACCATCTTTCTCTTCTAGTGATATCTCACTCTACCTATTCTGCAACCTACCTTTTCTTACTATGTCTTGAATACAAATCAGCAGATGGAGACCTATTTCATTATTTTTAGCACCTCATCCCTCATGATGCCTATGTATCCAAATTGATTTAACCATTCCTTTGTTGACCAACATTTAGGACGTTTGCTCTTCTTTGCTATTGCAAATGATGTTGCCTCAAACAGCCCTAGGCATCTGTTTGTATGGCTTTGAGGGAATATACCTGCAGGATAGACTGATGGTTACAGAGTGTGGCAAAGATTTGACTGATATTGCCAAATGGCCTTTAAGTATAGGAGGGTAAGAAACAACATTATTTTTCTATTTTTTTCCCGTCCACCTTTTGTGTGTTGTTGCTGTACATTTAACTTGTACAAATGGGTTAAAGCCATGCTTCACTGTTATCATTTTTGTTTAAACAGATTGTATCTTTTGAAGAAATTTTAATAATGAAAACAGTCTTTTATATTTACCCACATAGTTCCCATTTTGGATCTCCTCATTCCATTGTATTTCAGTATGATGCCATTTTCTGTCTGAGGACTTTCATCACTTTTCTTATAGTTAATTAATTACTGCTGCTGCTGATTAATTCTTTTAGCTTTTGTGTCTTTTGCATGTCTGAAAGAGCCTCTAATTTGCCTTCATTTTTGAAAGTTATTTTCCCTGGATATAGAGTTCTGGGTTAATAATATTTTTCTTTTAGTATTTAGTATTTTCAGTATTCTTCTACTCTCTTCCACTAGCATTTTTTCCCAGTGACATATCTGCTGTCATACTAAATTTTCTTCTTCTGCACGGAACATATCTTCTTTCTCTGGCTAATATTAAGATTTTTTTCTTTGCTGGTTTTGAACAACTTTATTATGATATGCCTTTTTGTAACTTAATTTATCTTTCTTGTGTTTGGGGTTAGTTGGCATTAGATCTGTGGGTTTATAGTTTTCATCAAATTTGAAAAAATTTTGATCCTTGTTCCAACAAATATTTTCCTGCCTCTCCCCACTCTTTGGAGGACTCCTGTCTTGTGTATGCTTCACCCCTTGAAGTTGGCCCACAGTTCTCTAATGCTCTGTTTATTTTTCTGATTCTTTTTTCTTTCAGTATATTTGAGAAAGTTTCTATTGCTGTGTCTTCAAATTCACTAATATTTTTCTTCCTATTAATCTCATCCAGTGTGTTATTATTCCTACCTACTGGAATCTTCATCTTCAAGTCTGATGTGGATTTTTGTTTTTTTTTGGTCTTCTAGGTCTCTAACTTTTTAAATATATGGAATATATTTACATACTAACTGCTTTATTGTCTTTAGTTGCCAATTCTAACACTATTACATTAAAAAAAAAGATTTTACTTATTTATTTGAGAGAGAGACAGAGCATGAGCAGGGGGAGGGGCAGAAGGACAGGGAAAGCTACCTCCTTGCTGAGAGGGGTGCATGATGCCAGGCTAGATCCCGGGACCTTGAGATCATGACCTGAGCTAAAGTCAGACGTTTAATGGACTGAGCCACCCAGGCGCCCCCTAATACTACTACATTAACCAGCAGTGTGATTAATTTATCTCCACTTTATAAGTCTTATTTTCTTTCTTTTTAATGTGCCTGCTGGATTTTTCATTGGATTCTAGTCCTTGTGAATCTTACCTTGCTGGGTGCTAAATATTTTTGTATTCACACTGGGATTTGTTCTGGAATGCAGATAAATTACTTGGAAACAGTCTGATCCTTTTAGGTCTTTTAAGATATGTTAGGTGGGACCAGAGCAATGTTCATTCAAAGATGAATTCCCTATTAGTGAGGCAAGACTCTTTTGAGTATTACACCAGGTCATGTGAATCAGTCTGGCTGATGGGACAGTCCCTAGGTGAGTGCAAGGCAGTGTCTACTTCAGTCCTTCTGGGGTTCTTTCCCTGGCCTCTGGTGTTTTCCTCACATGAATGTGCTGTTCAGTACTTAGCTAAAGACTGAACAGGGACCTCCTTCTGCAGATTTCTAGGGTTCTCTCTGTATGCAGCTTTTTCCTTCACATTATTCTATCCTACAAATTCTAGATGCCTTAGTTTCCCTGAAGTCTCTCTCTCTGCTCCATCTTTTCAATTCAGGGAGCTCCCTAGGCCCTGCCTGAGTCTTCCGCCCTATGCCACAGCCTGGAAACTCTCTCTCCAGGCTGAAGCTGGACAATCATGTGGCTCATCTCATTTTTCTGCCTTCTTCTCAGGAATCAGTCTTCCCATTGACTGATGTCTAGTGTCATACAAATCGCTATTTCCTATAGCTTGTTTGGTTTTCATTGTTTCATTGTGAGGACAAATCTGGTCATTGTTAATCCATTTGTTTGGAAGCAGAAGTCAAGCCCACACTGAAATTTTACTTTTCTGGGGTCCTCGTCAGGTTGAGATATTCCCCCACATTCCCACCCCAATATCAGTTTGTAGCTTTAGTTTCTCCTATGAATTGTTCATTATTGTTGCTCATTTTTATTGGAAATTTAATATTTTTTTCTTATCAGTTTGTTTGAGCACTTTATGTATTGTTTCTTTGCCCACATTATTCAGTGCAGACAATGAGACAACAACTTGCCATTAGAAATTTATTTTGCTATGGAAGCTTCACATGAAGGGTTTTATAAATCAGTGTTTGGTTCTTACTCATATCTTGGCCCTAATTCACTTGAAAGAGAGTACAATTCCCTCTCATTGGACAGAGTGGTTCACTACAGCACCAGTAATTCTCAAGAGAGAAAAAAAACCCACCCCCATCAACCTGCCTCTACTCAGAAGATGTACCAGGTTCTCTGCAGGGGCTCTGGGAAATGCAGAGTTTGAGCAAGTCCTGGAGGTAATTTTAAATAAACATGATTAAGGTGGGTGCCTCCTTTCTGTTAAGATACATTGATAGAAATACCAATTAGTAGAGTAGGGATTCCTCATTAGAACCCAGGAAGGTCGCAATGGAAGTGTTTAAGCCTCTGCCTTTGGCTCAGGTCATGATCCCAGGGTCCTGGGATTGAGCCCCACATCGGGCTCTCTGCTTAGTGGGGAGCCTGCTTCCCTCTCTTTCTCTCTGTCTGCCTCTCTGCCTACTTGTAATCTCTGTCAAATAAATAAATAAATCTTTAAAAAAAAAAGCTGACAGATAAATGTAAATATCAATTCTTTGATTTTACCTGGCTTTATGTCAACTGAGTATTGTACTGGCTACCTCACGCTAATCAGAGACAGATGGGGGTATATACATGTTGCAGAGCTGATGAGCAGAAAATCAGGAATGAATTCATTTTAGTTAACAACAGCAGTTTATTTGATGTTGTCTTATAGAAATTACCTCTCAAAACATGCAATCCCTGAAGGAAAATAATAAATAAATGTGTTCTTGTTGGTGACAAAGCTGAAAACTACCATATAGGCCACATTTTTTTTTTTTTAAAGATTTTATGTATTTATTTGACAGAGAGAAATCACAAGTAGGCAGAGAGGCAGGCAGAGAGAGAGGAGGAAGCAGGCTCCCTGCCAAGCAGAGAGCCCGACATGGGGCTCGATCCCAGGACCCTGGGATCATGACCTGAGCCGAAGGCAGAGGCTTTAACTCACTGAGCCACCCAGGTGCCCCACATCCTTGGATTTCTTAAGCACAGAATTGTATCCGGAGTCACATTCTCCAGCAGTCCCAACTTTTGAGAAGCAAACCTAATTAGATGGAAGGAGAATCAAGAACAATCCTTTTCTTGTAAAGACCTAGGAATTTCTTAGATTCCCTTTTCCTTTCTTGCAAAGTCATGTCACAAACAACCTGCATTTCATTCCTTTCCCAGACACTGGGTTCCAAATCTTCTTGCCAGAAAAAATCTCCACAGCCTTGCCCCGCTGGACTTTTCAAAAGGATCTCATAGGCAGAGAGAAGCTTCTCACATTTCTAAAATATCTAAGTTGCATAAAGTGGTCAAGCTCTTTTAGGTCTGGGGAACACATGTTTTGTATTAAATGTGTGTGTGTGTGTGTGTGTGTGTTGTAAAAGACACAAAATGTAAAATTTGTCATTGTAACCGTTTTAAAGTATACAATCCAGTGCCAATAAGTACATTCACAACATTGTGCAACCATTGCTACTATCTAGTTCCAGAAGGTTTTTTAAATCCCAAATGGAAACACTGTTACAATTTTAAAGTTAAAAGACAGTTAAGTGGTCACAGGAGAGAGGTTTTCAGAGAATCTCTGTAATTTTTCCCCTTTAAGAGGAAGGAGTTTTATTTTGTTTTGTTTGCAATTTGTAGCCACAATGTTCAGAGGCATCTCATCCAAAAACTTATCTTGTCTTTCTCAAAATTGGAAATCAATCAGATGAAATAATTCTAATGAAAATAACTGGTTACAATTTAAAGTATTAAGATACTCATATAAACACCAAATTGAATACAGTCCAATAATACTTCAAACACACTCATGCTCTGTTTTCCTTTTTATTGGTAGAATGTCATGGTGAATACTTGTATAGCCTCTTCAAAATCAAATCGCTGAGTGCTGCTGGAAGCCCTGCTGGTTAAGTACTTTGGGTCCCATTTTCCTTCTCTTAGGGAAGAGAGCTGCTCACTAGAGCTCCACAGAAACCCTAGTGATGGCGCCACCCACTGAGCCTCACTCATTTGACACAGATATTTATTGTTTTACCATGTACCAGGCATCAGCCAATACTCATCAACACAGTGGAGAACCAGATGCATAAGAACCTGTCCTTCCTCCCCAATTCTTCCCTCTCATTTCCAGCTGATTTCCAGTTTCTCTGAGCACTCAAGACTCAAATCCATCCTTTCTTTCTACCTCTTCAGTTCAGACACATCTCTTAACTGTCTTCTTGACATCATTCATTTATTCAATATATAGATCTTCCTCCACTTATGATGGGGTTCCAGCCCGATATATCCATCATAAATTGAAAATATCATAAGTTGAATTTGCACTTAATACCGCTACCCCACCAACCATCACAGCTTAGCTTAGCTTACCTTAAACGTGCTCAGAACACTTACATTAGGCTACAGTTGAACAAAATAATCCAACACAAAGTTTATTTTAGAACAAAGTATTGAATAGCTCATGTAATTTATTTAATACTGTACTGAAAGGGAAGAACAGAATGGTTGTATGTGTATAGAATGGTTGTGTGTCAGTAATGTTTACCCTTGTGATATGAAGCTGACTGGGAGCTGTCACTCACAGCTGCCCCACAGCACTATGAGAAAGTGTTCTACTACAAGCCCCCAAAAGATCAAAATGTAGAATTTGAAGTATGTGTCTAATGAATGTGTACTGCCTTTGGACCATTTTCAAGTAAAATAAAATCCTAAGTCAAACCATTATAAGTTGGGGACTTTCTGTATAATGAGTGAGTGATACATTGAGCCAGTATTGTGCTAGGTTATGGGGGAACCATGACTAACAAGAGAAGTGGGAAGGAGAAGTTCAGTCTACTAGGAAAGGCTGGCATTCAATAAGCATCTTTAATAAAGTGAAATGAGAAGGGAGGTATGAGATGTAATGAGAGTGTCTAGTGTGTGGTGGGGAGCTTAATTTAGTCTAAGAGATAAAGTACCACAACCCTGGGATAGTGAATGTTAGGCTAAAATGCAGATGAAAAGCGTAAATTAGCCAGAGACAGATAAGTCCAGTGTTCTGGGCAGAAGAAAAAGCCCCTCTGAAGTTCCAGAAACAAGTGGGAATAAGAGCTTGGTCCCTTGGAAGAACTGGAAGAAAGCCCATCATGAATGGAATTGCAAGACCCAAGGAAACGGGCACCTGGGTGGCTCAGTTATTTAAACATCAAACTTGGATTTCAGCTCCGGTTATGGTCTCAGGGTCATGAGACTGAGCCTGGCATTGGGCTCCATGATGGTTGCAGAGCCTGCTTGAGTTTGTGTCCCTGCACCTCCTCCCCACTTGTATTCTTTCTGTCCATTCCCTCCCTCTTCACCAATCCCCTTGCTCCTTCTCTCTCTCTAAAAAAAAAAAAAAAAAAAAAAAAAGGGAGAGAAAGAAAGAAAGAAAAAGAAAGAAAAGACCTGAGGAAGTATAGCTAGGTTGAAACTGCATGGGAAACTTAGACCTAACTGAACAAAGACTCCTAAACCCTATTAAGGATTTTGGCTTTTTTGTAAGGACAGTGGAATGCCAAAACAATGTTTCAGTGGAGAGTGACTTGATCTGATTTGTATTTTTATTTTATTTATTTTAAAAAGACTTCATTCATTCATTCATTCATTCATTTATCAGAGAGAGGGTGCAAGCAGGGGGAGCAGCAGGCAGAGGGAGTAGCAGGCTCTCCTCTGAGCAAGGAGCCCAATGCAGTACTCGATTCCAGGACCCTGGGATCATGACCTAAGCCAAAGGCAGATGCTTAATCAACTGAGCCACCCAAGTGTCCCCTGACTTGCATATTTAGTTGCCTGGTGAGAATGGATTAAAGGGCTCCTGTGGGGACTGATGCATGGTACCAGAGAGAGATGATAGTGACTTGAATGTGGTAATAGGATGAAGAGATAAAAGAAAGGCTGGATTTCTTTCCATCCTAAGTCCATATTCTGAACTGTTGTTAGAGTGAAATTTCCAAATTACCAACATACTGTAGAGCTTTCCTACTTGAAACCGTTCAATGATTCCTCATTACTTCTGGATGAACCATGAACTTCTTGAAATTTTAGGCTTTTTCTGGGTTAGTATCAGTTCACCTCTCTGGAGGTCTTTTCACTTTCCACTGTCTATAGTAAGCTTTAACCTTATTGAATTGCCTTGCTGTTCACTGCATGTTCCTTGTGCTATGTTGTACCAGATTCTTTCTTTCTGGGAGTGCCCTTGCACCCAACTCTGTGCTTAAGCTCTTGGCTTATTCATAACCTCCCTTCCTTGGCTCTTCAAGACTGAGCAGGGGTCCTTCTTCCATGTTCCCACAGTGTCCTGTCCTTCTTCTACAGTAGCTCTTTGTGTATTTTCTAATCTCTTTCCCAGTAGAGTATAAGCTCTTAAGGTCAAGGATCTGTCTACATTTGAATCACCAGCACAGAGCACAAGACTTAAATGTCATGTAAGATCAATATGGGATGGATACGTGACTAAACGAAGGAAGGATAGCATTTTCAAAGACCCGTTATAATAATTAAACATGGAGTCTTCAAAAATTTTTGTAAAATCGCTTTGCCAATTTTCAAAGACTCCAAAAACTCAGAATCTATGGAAAGACATACTTAGTTTAGACCAGATCTCCCATCCAAGTACTAACCAGGCCCGACCCGATCAGTTCTTAGTCAATTAAACTGCAAATATTTGTAACTCCAGCATTGTTCGGCAGAGTGCTGATCTCCACGGTGATTTGGAATATTCAGCAGAAATATTTGGATATCAGATCAAATGAGCAATTTTTTAATCCTTATAAAAGCTAAAAGTTTAAATAAGCATTGCTTGTTTTATAAAACAAAGAAAGATCATTTAAATCTGGAGTGGTGGGACCTGTTCTACTGATGACAGATTCCAGGAATTTTTCTGTTAATGGGGAGTTCAAACAAAAAGTGGAGAGCCACATTTTATCACCTAAAAACAATAAGGTGGGGGGAGTGAGGGCAGAGAGATTATAATTGGCCCAGCTATAGTTTTGGGAACATCCACAAGTGCCTTAAAACTCTTAATGGTTTGCAGCAATTTGGGGGTTTTATAGTTCACTTGAAACAACACCTGGATCCTTTTATGCAAAATGCTGGATATTGAATAGTGTCATTTGGACAGACTTTGAATAATCTTCTATCAACACCCTGGAAGCCCCCACCATTCTATAAATTTCCATGGCAAGGTAAAGGGCTAGTGCCAGGAGGTAGCAGAGGGCTAAAAAGGCACAAGGTCAGAAGCTCTGGGATAATTTTTGACTCTCCTTTTTTCACAGCCCACATTTAATCCATCAGGCATTCCGTTGGCTCTAACTTCAAAGTATATCCAGAGCACTCTATATCACGTCCTACATTTACCACTACCATCTGGGTCCCAGCCGTCATAACCTCTCACTTGGAATATTGAGATTGCCTTCTAACTCTGCTTTCCACCTCCACCCTTCCTACTCGTCGCTTCATAATCTGTTCTCAACACAGCATTCAGAACAATCCTTTACAAATGCAAGTCAGACCATATTACTCTTCTGTCCCAAACCTCAACTGCTCTATCTCACTCAAAGTAAAAGCTAGAAACCCTAGAATGGTGTGGTAGCCAGCCTCCCATATGGCTGTCAATGATCTTCACATCCTGATTTTTATGCCTTTTTCATGTCTTTGCATGCAGCATCAGCATGTGACTTGCAAATTTAGGGCTTAAGAGGCATTGCAGTCTCTGCTTCAGTCTCTTAGAGTGCTGCTCTGAGGGAAGCCAGTGAATAGGTAGAACCCTCCACAGCTCCCTGGAGAGAGCACACGGAAAGGAAATGAGTATCCCAGGCAACGGCCAACACCAACTTGCTAAGTGTGTGCTGAGCCGTCCTAAAAGTGAATCTTCCAGCCCCCATTAAGTCTTTGAATGACGGCAGTCCCAGCTGACACCTGGCAGAACCTCATGAGGAACTCCAAGCCAGAACCCATTGAACCATCCCATATTCCTCAAACATAGAAACTGTTAGGGGGAGGTAAGTAGCTATTGTTGTTTCAAACAGCAAGTTTTAGGATGATTTGTTATGCAGCAAAAAGATAGCTAATACAAATTTCTCCCCGTGTGGACTCCTGTACCTTTCCAGCCTCCCCTGTGACTTCTCTTTCTCTTTCCCTCATGCAGCTTTGCCATGCAGGCATGTTCCACTTTCGGATAGTTCTTTGTACTTCACTTCCCTCTGCCTGGACTGCAGGGTTCCCTGCGGTGTCCCCAGAACTAGTTCCCTCATTTCCTCCACATCTCTGCTTCAACGGCCACTGCCTTGCATAGTTTTTCTTCTCTCTTTTGCCCACCTCAGTTTTTTCATTAAATTTACCACCATTTGACATACCACATATTTACTTGCTTATTTGTGTATTTTCTGTCTTCTAGAAGGTAAACTCTATGAGGACCAGAACTTTTTACATTTTATTCTATATTGAGTCACCAGGACCTATTTCCTGTTACTTAGAGGCACTTAATGAATATTTGTTGGAAATATTGAATGTAGAGAAGAATAAAGGGATGAATGGGGGAAATATTATCACTTCAGAAGGGCTGTAGAAAATTCTTATGGCTAACAAAGACTTTTTTTTTTTTGTTCTATCCCAATCTTGCCCCTATAGTTTAGGTATACTGGGACCACATGCCAGTTTCTTTCAGCTATATATTAAGTCAATAACACTGGTTTATTATCATAATCGTAATAATATAAAAATTGTTATCCTCAAAATGATAAATGATACTTGCAAAAAATATTCTGTGGCTGAATAATACGTGGAAACACTATGAATCATACCTTCTTCTAGCAGATTCACAGTATACAACTGGTGTATTAAAGGTACCTGGAAGTCCTGTAACAAAGAAATATACTTACTTTGTTTCTCAGTATTTCCCAAATTTACTTGCCTAAAGAATACTTTCTTCTTAATATGGAACTGGAGATCTAATTTACAGCCAATATTCATTGGGTTCTTCCCACATGACAGGTCATGGAGCTTTCATATCTTCATATGATCATCCCCATTTTATAGATAATAAACTGAGGCACAGAGAGATTAAATACATTGCTCAAGGTTATACAGTTAAGTGGCAGGGACAGGATTCACAGCCAGATGTCCGGGAGACCACTAGTGTGAGTAAGTTTGAACTCCTTAACTACTGATACTACTTTGAAGGTTTACCCTTTCTATTAACACTAATGGCAGTCATTAACTTTGCCCTTCATTTACAGAAAACACATCTCGGTATGCTTTTCTCTATAAAAAGGGATTTGTGCCATTCCCCTATTAAGCCTATTCTCAAATATTCTGATTACTGATAAGAACCCACTATGTTTCTAAATTGACTTGTGGTTTAACAGGAGAATGTGTCTAGCTAAAGAGATCTCATCCAGTGGTAGAAATTCACAGGATACCAGAATATGGAAGATTACCTGGCCTTTGGGCCCAGAATCCATGTAGACTGATGGTTCTCCAAGTGTGGTCTCTAGAACAGCAGCATTAGCATCACTGGAGAACTCCACAGAAATGCACATTGTTAGCCTTACGCTGGGCTTATGGCATCGGGAACAGTGGGGCTGGGGCCTAGTGTTAGGGGTTTAATAAACCTTCCATGTAAACACTGTTGCCTCAGCAAAAATTAAAAAAAAAAAAATTAGGCCTTCCACATGACTCTGACACACTGCCAGGTTTTAGGTGGTTCTTCTGTGCACCTCTGTGTAATTTAGCCTTGTTAAAATGAGAGGAAGGGTCAGCATTCTTTTTTCTCATGTGTGTTTGTGCCCAAATATACTAATTGGTGAATTTAAGTGTACTTTTATTGAATCTTTAAAATGTAGTTTGTCCTACATCCAGTCTACTTGGCTTAAGTGATTTTCTCAGGTGGCAAAATAAAAAGAAACACTTTGAAGTTTCCTCCGCATTTAAACAGAATCTATTTAAGGTAACAGATAAAGGACCTTCTTTAGAATCCAAAAGAAATGCATTTAATTCATGGCTCAACTTTATTACAGCTAATAAGGTAGTTATGTTTCTTCCGTCTGGCAGGGTGATAATTGTCTTTTAATATCTTGCTTTCCTGTGTTGTAAAACACTCAAAAGAATGTGTGCCATAAAATGTACAGCAGTATTCCAGAGCTGGTGGGACTGGCTAGCGGGGCTGCTTGCCTACCTGTCATCCTAGCTCTGCCCACTGTCCTATCACATTGGTAGCTTGAAATCACTGATAGTGGGAATATTTACACCATGAAAACTGGCAAATATACAAAGCAGGACAGCTTTTTGTTTTGTTTTGTTTTTAATTCAGAGAGCCAAATGTTAAAAGATTATCAGCATACTACCGAAAACGTGTAAAAGAATGCTCATTGAAGCCTTATTTGTGATAGAGGAAAATAGGAGGGATAAGTGATTATCTATAGAGGACTATTGAATTCAAAAGAATACTATGCAGCCATTAAGAAAAGAATCAGGTATGTCATTGAAAGACATTATTATTGAGTGAGAAAACATTGCAGAATAGTATGTATAGAATGATCCTATCTTTTGTAAAATGCAAACAAACATATATGGATTTGTGTGTATATATGCATGTATTATGTGTTAGCTATAAATATTTACTCTAAGTAAGAATTAGCGAGGCAGAACATCAGGGTTCTTTCACTATTTTATATACTTCTGTAATATATATACTACTTCATATACTTCTGAGTTTTTACAAAATATATGCACTACATGCATATATAAGCTTTGTGATGAGCAATTTTTGTTTTTGTGTGATAATTAAAAAAACTATTTTTGAGTTTTGGAGTTATTATTGTTATTATTAAGTGCTTGTCTTTGGTTCTCTGACTAGATGGTGAATTATTCAAAGACAGGACTCTGTTTTTTACTTCTTCCTGCCTCCCACACTATCTGGGTATACAGAAAGAATCCAATAAGTGTATGTTGCTAAATGGAAAAATAGATAAATCATTAATACTTGCAATAAAATTTTTTGGTTAGCTCTGCTCAGCTCCTTTGCAGAATAAGTCATTTTTACCTAGTGCACCACCAGCTGGGGATATAAGATCCAGGAAGACAGATCTAACTGGAGAATAGAAATTGATGGGACCTCATCAGAGGAGACCCTGACAAGAGCCACAAGACTCTGGCTTACTTCAGGGGGCAAGGAGGAGCTCTGGTGTGTTTTTGAATAGAACCCAAAGCTGAAAGAGGTCATCATTAGGTAACGAAATGGTAAGGACTGGGGAGACTGGAGACAAGGTGAAAGGGCAGGGCAAAAGACAGTGCTAGAGGCAGCACAGACATGAGGAGGAGAGCGCTTGGACTATGGAGGGCATTATATCCACACCCCTCCCTTTGTAATTATAGAGAAAAGGTGCATTTTTGAGAATTTTCAAAGAGAAAGAAATAAGACTGTAGTGATTAAATAAATAGGGGGAGAGAAAAAAAATTACAGATGATTCTGAGATTTTTTGGCCATGGTCAAGAAATGCAGCAATTGGAAGGAAAAGCAGTTCTGAAAGTTGAAACAGTACATGTTGCTTGGATGCACTGAACTGTTGGCCAGTCAGGGGCCTACAGGTAGGCCTGGTGAATTTAAGCTAATTGTGATAATCCCCACTTTTTCTACCACCTTGAAAATTACTGGTCCAGGGTTGGGCAAACTTATGCCAATCTGAGCTAACGTGAGGTAGAGGAAGAACACTCCTCACTTTTGAGAGACAGAACCATGGAAATCCAGTGGGCATCCCTGGTTGTTATCACTGTGCTCCCATGAAAATGAGAGTGTCAGACTTAGATGCATTGTGGATAGTGGAGCAGTGTTCCTTGGTGACAATGACCTGCTGGATCAACTGACCCTGATGCCTCTTCTGCTACTGGAATTTCCACTTTTAAGTGATGTGTTGCCACACTGTTTAAGGCAGTTGGGCTTTCTGTTGCTTGCAGCTGAAGTCATCCTGATTGATACATGTGGGCCTCAGACCAGGTTTGATCCAGGCTCTGGCTTTGTGTCTGCTAAAATTGTCTTGTCCCTGTCCCCTCTGTGTGTTTGCTTTGTTTCTTGGTAATAGGTATCCTAGTCAAGGTTCTTCATAGAAACAAAATCAATGGGAGATCTATCAACCTCTCCATCCTTATATCTACCTCTATCTTTCTGTATATAGATATCTCTATATCTATTATATCTATCTATTATCTATCAAAATAATTTATTTTAAGGATTTGTAGGGGCTAGCAAGTCCAAAATTTGCAGGATAGGCCAGTAAGCTGGAGACCCAGGGAAGAGGTGATGTTGCAGTCTTGAATTCAAAACCATTCTGGAGACAAAATTCCTTCCTCTCTGGGATACCTCAGTCTTTTCTGTTAAGGCCTTCAATTAACTGGGTGAGGCCACACGTATTATGAAGGGTAATCTGCTTCATTCAAGGTCTACTGATTTAAAGATTTATCACATCTGAAAAATACATTCACGGCCATATCTAGACATATGTTTGATCAAGCAACTGGGCACTGTAGTCTTGCCATGCTGACACTTAAACTTAACCAACTTAATAGCAATCTGGCTTGCAGCTGTGTCCATGAAATACATACTTCCTTCATCATCAGGAATGAGACCATCTCTGGCCCAATTTTCCAAGAAGGTCTTTTGAATTTCCCTTGGATTACGCTGGTGTAGTTCCCATGCCAGCATTTAAACCAACCACCGTGGCCCTGGTCAAATGTGATGATTGACTTAAGACAGTCAGGGCCCACCTACAGCTAGCCCAGAAGTACAAGGACTGTGGGGTGGAATTCTGGGTAACTACATGGAAAACGGGTTTGCTGATGGGAGGGGTATGGGATGCTGGATAAACAGTCACAAGTGTCCACTATACGGACCAAACACGGAGAGGAAGGATCCATCAATCATAACACCAGCTTAGTTGTTTATGGCAAAAATAGAAATGTAAACCAGACTAGAAAGCTTGTGTCAGCTAATCAGTACATTTTATGTTCATAAGAAAGATTCACAGGAAGACAAATTGTGATCAGAAAGTTGCTTGGTGAGCATGGAATCCAATTTGATCCAATTCACTGCAAAAAAAATATTTATTGAATGCCTACTAGGCAGGATGAAATCAACAGCTGATGTCATGAGTTATGATAGACTAATATCCTCATTTATACCATTGGGCTGCACCTTCGAGTCTGGAAGCTTGTACTAAAGACATACAGCTCAATGCTCACTTTCTGCTCTGCCTGTTTCAGCCTGCAGGCTGACGTGCTCTGGTAGCAATGCAGTCTTACTCCAGCCTGAGTGTGATACGTGTGCGAAGATTTCGACTTTCGTGTATTGCAGTCACCTTCACTGGTTAGGATTTGTAGTACTCCTCAGTCATTCCTCATACGTTTTGAAATCTTGACATCAAGTTGTAGAGGCACTTTGTGGCCCCAAAGAAATTCTTCCCTGTGACTGTCGTTAACGGTTAACTTCCCATCCAATTCTAAGCACAGCAACCAGAGTGAATCTTTTTTAATTCTTAACAATTATTTTAGAACAGTTTTAAGTTTATAACAAAATTGAGTGGGAGGTACAGAGATTTTCTACGTACCCCCTCCCTCTACACATGCCTAGTGTCCCCACTACCAATCTCCCTGCCCCCCCAACCACCACCAGAGTGGCACATTTGTTACAACGGATGAACCTACAATGACACATTATTCCCATCTGAAGTTCAGTGAACTGGCATATGCCAGTGAACTGGCAAAAAGTCCAGAGTTCAATTAGTGTATACTCTTGGGGTCGTGTGCTCTGGATTTGGAAAGATTTAGAGGCATGTATCTAACACTATAGTATCATCCAGAGCAGTTTCACTCTCCTAGAAATCCACTATGCTCTGCCTGCTTAACCCCTTCTTGCCCCTAACCCCTGGCAACCACTGATCTTTCTATCTTCTCCATAGTTTGCCTTTCCCAGAATGTCATGTGGTTGTTATCACACAGGCGGTAGCCTTTTCACACTGGCTCCTGTCCCTTTGTCATATGCATTTAAGCTTCCTCCATGTCTTTTCATGGCTTAAGAGCTCATGTCTTTTTGGTGTAGACTAGTTTTCCATTGTCTGGATGTGTCACAGTTTATTAACCCATTCACCCGCTGAAGGACATCTTCATTGCTTTTAGGTTTTGGCAATTATGAATAAAGTGCTATGAACATCCATGTGTGGACATAAATGTTCAGCTCCTTTAGGTAAATACCAATGAGTGTGATCACTGGATTATATTGTTAGAGTATTGTAAGAGTTTTGTAAGAAACTACCAAACTGTCTTCCAAAGTGGCTGCACCACTATGCACTCCCACCAGCACTCAATGAGAGTTCCTATTGTTCCACTTCTTTGCCAACATATGGTGTTGTCATTATTCCAGATTTTGGCCATTTTAATAGGTGTGTGTGATATCTCATTGTAGTTTTAATTTGTATTTCTCTGAAGACAAATAATGTGGAGCTGGGGTAATTCTTTAAAAACAAACTCAGATGCAATCACTCTCTTGTGTAAAGGCTTTCAGTGGCTTCCTGTTATCCTTCCCATAAAACCCAACATTTGTGCATAGCTTCGAGGCCCTTGGTTTCCCTTTACTTGTCCCTTGCAGCATGAACACCCATACTTGTGTTATTTTCTCATCTCTTGGCCTTTGTACATGCTATGTCGTCTGCTTAGAACACTTCCTCCTCTTCATTTGTTTAACTCCCACTCATCCTTTGGGTCTTTGTTTAATTGTCCCTTCCTCCAGGAAGCCTCTCTCACCACCTCATCCTCTCTGGTTATTTACTCCTGCTATGCCTCCCCAACCCCTAGTTCCCATATATCTCCCACTCCAGCACTCAGCACTTCAAATATGGTTTGAGTTCCTGCTAGACTATAAGCTTCTTGAAAGTTGGGGTATATTTGTGTTGTTAACATTTTATTCCCACTGTCCAGTTTGGTACCTACCATAAAATGATATTGAATAACTATGTATGGAACAGTGAGGGAAGTGAGCGAATAAAGGGATAAGTGGCTTGTCATTACTGATATATTAAATCCATGTTCTGGGCAAAGTGTGTGTCAGCCCTCTGGAGGTTCAGAAGTGCTGGATTAGCTCCTCTGGATAATCTAATTAGTAAATTGGATGTCAAAAACATACAATTCACAGTAGAAGAGATCCTATTCTAAATGCATAGTGTATCCTGTCGATCAATCACGTAGAAAAATCATGTAGAGGATTTCTCAACTTCTTCATCACTATTGGCATTTTAGTCTGGATAACTGTCTTGTTCAATGTTGGAATATCCAGCAGCATCCCTGGGCTCTACCCATTAGATGCTAGTACTAACCCCCCACCACCAGTTTTGACAACTGGAAATATATCCAGCCACTGCCAAATGTCTCCAGGGTGGCAACATCACCCCTGTTTGAGAACCACAAATGTAGACTAGGATGGATTATGGCGCAGAATAAGGATGATGACTTCAGAGTTGGGACAGGAACTTGAGACTCACACAGTGCAGGGAATAGCTCTTCTGGTTGTTTTGTGTGGAGCCAGGAGTGTAAAGGAAGCAAGTAAATCTGAAGCTGGAAAGGTGGAAGAAGGTAGTAGATGGGTAATATGGAAGGAGGAGCCGGTTGGGGATGAAGGAAACAAACAAGCATTCAAATCCACTCAGTGACTGTATAACTTCAGGCAAGTTACTTAATTTCACTAAGTCTCAATTTCACCATCTGTAAAATGAGATGGTAATTATATCCACCCCATAAGGGTAGAGTGAGGATTAGATGCAGTAATGTATTAAAGTTCTGGGCTCAGAGCAAATGCAGTGAATGCTAGCTACCATGACTATACTCTGAAAAAAATGATAGGAGACATAGAGAACTAACTATGCAAATTTTAAAGATGTAATTAAAAATTGGAACTCTTTTAAAAATTAAATTAATTCAGTCTAAATAAATCTCAATAAGCTTGTTAAAACTTAGTAAATTATTATCACAGAGAAAACACACTGGCATAAACATTACATAGCTATAAAAACTGATGGGTGAGAAAAGGGTTTCTGAAGTGAATCACACGTTAAATGCTTGACTTTTCCTTTTCCAATTTTTGTCTAGAATTTGGAGACTCCAGAAGTTCTAGGAAATAGGATGCTTAGACTTATTTTGGTTTTCAAGGTGGTTCAATGCCTACTAAGTTTTATAGGATCACTGAAACCAATTAGGATGAAGGTTGTGGGGATGTTGCTGGGGATGCCTGTTATCTGAATTCTGGGGGGCTGTGCTCATGGTGTCTCAGGCCTCACCGTGGCTCCCATAGACTTCAGCACACATACATTCTTGCACAAGGTAGCTCTCTAACTGTTTGTGGAATTGCATTGGATTGCCCTAATGAACTTCAAACAGACTTCAGGTGACTTTGAATTAAGCCAGACTAGCTCCCCCAACCTCTTATGGCTCATTGCCAAGGGAAGAGAACACATTTCACATCTGCTGTGAAAGGAAAAAGGCTGCTGGCTTAGACACAAGTCTTGTTTTGTGCTTCAGTAACAAGTTAAAAATCCATCTCCCAATGGTCCTGTGATTCATTTGCTTTCTGGTGTCTGTTAAATGAATTTTGCGATTGTGATTTGCATCATCTGTTCATTATTTCAAGGTAGACCAAAGGATGCCACTAAATGATTAATACAGGAGAAAACCCAGACACAGGATGGCTAAAAAGAAAAAACAAATAGTCCAGTAATGGACTGTGTTTTCAGGATTTGTTTTAAGGAGCTACTGAGATCCTCTCTTCTATGAGAAGGCCAAAAATACCGAGCTGAGATTTTTATCACAGTATTTTCTGAATCAATTCAAGCTCTGTCGATGAGTCAGTAAGTTTCTATTATGGGCTTCATAAAAATTCAATGCAGTCATGTAAACAATGAAGTGTTTTTTTTTTATGAAAAGCAAATAAATATACTTTGATTGACTGCTAATTGCTTTGTAGAGGTTGGATAATTTCCTGTTCTAGGATTTCCCAAGTGTCTTTCATCCCTAAGAATGTTATTTTCAAGCAGAATAAATCCATCATATTTTTGAAATTCAGAGCTATAGAGAGCAAGAGAGAGAGAGAGAGAGGGAGTAAGGTTTTCAGAGGTTTCTAATTATGGCACTTGGAATATAGTCACGATAGAACAACGGTATAATTTTTTTTTGCTCAGAGTTCACCACCTTAACTTCCCCTCTCAAGATTGACTTTGACTTCCCTGAGGCCAAAATCAAATTTCGAGTTAGACGTCCAGCGCAATTTACTAATTCACTGATCATCTTTTTTTTTTTTTTAAAGCGAAAAGCCTTTGAATCATTTCTGAAGTACTCTGCCTCTCACTAGAAACGTTGATTCCTTTCACTAACGGCAACCATCCTTGCACATTTCTCCTCCATCTGCTTCCAAACAATGACGGACAAGACAGTGTGGCTTTCAGGCAGGCTGACGACAAACAGCCAGGGGCAGGTGACAATGAGCACCAGCTCAGGATACTTTATCACTGAGATTCTCAAGTTATTCAGCTCTGATTTACTCAGACGAGAAATGAAATCTGTAGAGGGTGTTTTGGACTAAAAAGAAAGGTCTTTGCCTTCTCCTGTGCTGTCCTGGAGAAAACCACTCATTTGGGAAGGAGGCTGCCAGGAAAGGGAATTGAAGCTAGAAGGCAGGAAAGTCCAAAATATTTAATGAAAATGATATCATTCGATACACAGAGCATTTTTATTAGGCACAAGGTACAGGGAATTTGATTTCTGATGAGATGCCAATAAGGGGCAAATATTTGGGGACACATGGGAAGTACTCAGTAAATATATCTGTTGATTGAATGAATATCTGAACTGAACTGCGGCAAAATTCATCCAGCTTGGTTATTCTAATCTATAAAGTCAGGACACACGATGTATTGTGACAAATTATGAAACACATAGAAACTAATTGGTTAACAATTATAAAATATCAGGGTTCTGGAATGATTTTTCTTTCCTTTTTTAAAAAAAGATATTGGAGGGCGCCTGGGTGGCTCAGTGGGTTAAAGCCTCTGTGTTTGGCTCAGGTCATGATCCCAGGGTCCTGGGATCGAGCCCAGCATCATGCTCTCTGCTCAGCAGGGAGCCTGCTTCCTCCCCTCTCTCTGCCTGCCTCTCTGCCTACTTGTGATCTCTGTCAAATAAATAAAAAAAATCTTTAAAAAAAAAGATATTGGAGTTAATTCAAGGATACATTTGTAATGCTATGGCTCCATTCTTCCATTGTCATATGATTTCTTTTGATAGTCACTGATGTGCTGTTCTAATTGTGCTTACAAATAACTATGTAATGTGTGATCCAGCCACTTCTGTTTATTTTTTAATTTTACCTATGAATATATTTTTAACAGGCAAGAAGGCAAGGGCAGATGAAAGGTGCATGTAAAGCATGTCTATATCTGCATTTCATGAGAGCAAGAACAAGGCTATGAACATATCTTTTACTAATGACACAGAGTTACAATCACTGAATTGATAGTAATCGAAACAGTATGGTAGTGGCACAAAAACAGCTGCATAGATCAATGGAACAGAATCAAAGGCAGAGCAATGATGCAAGTAAAATTGGCAATAACATTCTCCATATTAATAACATTAAAATTGTATGTTTTATTTTCTATTTTTAACAATAGAAACATAGCATCTTTCTATTTGTTCTCTAGTGGTATTCACTGACTTTATTAATTTTAACTTGGGAGTGGAGGTCTAGAGAAAGATTTGAGACTTGAAAAATGTTCAATTAAATAGCTTGATTAGGAATATTTACATATTACTATTTACTATTGGAATCCTTTGAATGACTGATTTCATTACTCATATAGAAATACCTTAAGAGAAGTTATGTTAACAATACAAGTGTGTGGCACTATTTACTTTATTTCACTATAGAATCAGATTGGGGGGTATCAAAAATTGGGGATACCTCAAACCTCTGTTTTTTATACTTATCTCATACTACACCTGCCAGAGTGGGAAAAATAAGATTAAAGCCTCCTGAGAGGCAATACAGTCTAGTAGTTAAGAGCACAGACATAAAAAAATAATTCTGAGGTCTCTATTAACACATGTAGCGACAAAAATCATTTCACAACTCAAGATATCTCTGAGTTAGATTCTGTATGGAGGACCTCTGTCTATTCAGCTCCACAGAAATACCTTCTTTTGCTAATTCAGCACTACGGGAAATGTTTTTGGTAACAAGCACAACTCCTATGTCCTCTCACTTCATGAATCTTTTTGCTGTAGGTCTGGATTAAGCATTACAATCCTTCAGGGAAAAGAAAATGGAACAGGGTACATTCCCTTTCAACTTCTTTTCTCTTAAAACCTCTCTAAATGCCTCACTGTCATCCCCGTGGGAACGTCAGATTTCTGGCAAATTAAGAAAAAAGAGTTATGTCCGTGGCTCCTTATTATCTGGCCAAATTGGTTTTAATTTTCTGTTGGTCCCAAGAGATTGCACAACTTGCTGTGTGTGAGCTGAATCCAGAATTAGGGGCACTGGTTTTCATCTTGGAGGTTTCAGCACTCAGGATATCCTTTGGAGAGAACAAACAATTCACAATTCACCATTTGTCTTGGCGAAGGCGGAATAGCTATGTGAGGGAGATCTTCTGCTTCAGACAGACCCCCAAGCTGAATGCAGGATGAGCCCATCTGACAAACACACAGAGTGCTGTCCACAGGTGTTGGTCCTGTGTGGGACTGCTTCCCTCAGGGCTGCTCTCCCTCACCAGGCAGACCTTCCTCCAGCTTTCCCCAGGGCGCTGGCATTGGGAAGGAGAAAAAGGCAGAGCGGTGTGGAAACCCTTACAACACCCCAAGACTCAGTTCTGCTCCAGCCTGTCTCGTAGCAATTTGCAAACCAAAACATCCTCCCTAGAAGGGAGCAAATCCTGCCTGGATTTTAAGTTCCCTGAATTGCTTGGTATAACTAACTACTAAGCAATCAATATGCCCCGAGCCGAGATGTGGAAACATAAAGCCGTGAAGAATGCTCCCTGCATATTTCTTCCTGGATGTGATGTCGGAGTCCGGCTCTCCCCAGCCCTCCCCTGCCTCACATCTGTATTCTGTGTCTGTCTTGCACAATGCCAGCTGCGCTGTGCTTTGCAGGCCAGATTGCCCTCACAAGCGCAGACAGACCTACCTTCGGAGAGGTGGTGCTCTTCAAAAACGTAACCGCTTCTCATCTGGAGCGCCTCCACTTAAGTTTGCTGATCTTTAAGCAGAAATTGGACAGGCTTGGCCATCATCGCCAAAAAATGTGAACAGAGATGTTCATTTTTTAAGTGTATCTGATTGTTCTCTGATGGAGCTGTCATCAGAGGGTCCATTTTGAGCTCATTCTTTGAAAGCCATGGCAGCCTTAGCCACCCCTCTTTGCTCTGTTCTGTCTCCTGAGACAGCAGAAAAGCAATTTGGAGCTTCTCATGCAGTTTCCCCTGGACACAGCCCCAGCAGGCTACTGAACAGAAATTCTTCATCTGCCCAAGCTCATTTACAAACATCGTGTTATTCTCTGCCTGAGGTCTTGTTTTTGTCGGAACTACTAGAAACCTACATTGTTTGCATCCAAGGTTTTGTGTCCCTCTGTATTAAGAATGTCTTAATTTTTCCTCATTGATATTAAGCATTGTTAATCTATTTCCACAGTAGGGTCAGATCTGAGACTGTTCAGGCACGGTTACTTAGTTCTTGAGCTCTGAGGCACATACACTTGCAGGACCTTGACCCCAGTGTGTCCCTGTTCAGAGAGAGACTCTCAGCTGGGAAGTCAGGCTTCTCCAACCTAGGATGCCTTCCTGACAGAGATGCAAAGATACCAGTGTGGGCTTCAAAATGCTGCTCTCATCATTACACCACAATATCTAGTTTATCTGTCAGGGTGCTTTGGTACCTGCCAGTTAAAGGAATAAAGTATTTTAGACCATTCTGGTCCAAAGTTATGAAGCTAATTTTGCCCTGAAAAATATGCACTTTGGGGGCGTGACATCATGTTGGTATCTCTGCTTAAAGACTTAACAACACAGAGGACAAGTGTTTGTGGTTTTATTTTCTGGTAAAATTCCTCAACATTTTCCGAGTCCTGGGTCTCCAGTCGGTTTCCTAAAGGATTGTGGTTCAGACAATTGCAGCATAGTTTCCAACAAAGAAAAACTGGTTCAATTCTATATGCACACTTCTATTGCTTTCATATGGAGGTTGTGTCTCCTTTGCTTTGCTGTGAAATGAAATGACTTCTGCACAATATTGCACCTGGAAGCTTAAGAAGCTAATAACCTGTTTCCACACCATTGTATTTTAGAATGATGAGCCAGGCAAGGGATAAAATTGGACCAACAGCAGATGCATTTCCAAATAACAAGCAATGTTTTACGAATTGTCCCCTAGAAGGAACTGAGCCCAAGGAGAATGTACTCAGAGCCTACGTGAGAAGGTAGATCTTGAGTTTTGTATATTTTAAGACGTGTGAATGTTTTAAAGAGCAGATGGTTTTACTGAAGGGTGATGTGAATCCTGGCTGGGCTGGAGAGAGAGCTGCAGGGTTGAAGCATCTCCCATCCTTTCTTTTCGCATAAAAACAGCTTCCAAAAATTAAGCCATTTGCGAGTTTCACTTGGTGTTTGAGAGACTTAGGGGGAAAAAAAAATCAATCGAGGGGTTTATTCCTGCTTTCGTTTTTTTCTCCATTTGTAATCTCTCTAAGGATGAGAACAAGATAGAAACACGTATGAGCAGACAGTGAGGAAGTCACTTGTGTTCTTTCTCTTGCTTCAGGTGCTTCCAAAGGAACATTTCAGAGTTAGCCTACGGATGCCAAGGTGGGCTCCGGCCAGATTTAGATGTCTTGGTCATATAAGCGGCCTGTTGGGAAGCTTGCTTGTAATAGGCGCTTTTTCTTTTACCAGAGCCATTGTTCTTCCCTCCCCCACCCCCTTGGCTGGATCCCTTCAGGGGATTTCCAGGCAATTTGAAGACTCCTAAGAGATGAAGGACTGCATAAAAGTATAAGGTTCTCAACAGAGGGAGAGAGAAAACACACCCCCATGCTCCTCCCAATTCAGACTCTTGGACGCTAATTCTGGCTCTGACAATGACTTGCTGTGGAAACCAAGCAAAGGAACTCAATTTCTTTCTGTTTCCTTTCTAATCTGAGAGCAAGGGCTAAACTGGCTCACAAGTGCCAACAAATATTATGTGACTAATGAATGGTGCTTTGATATTTGATGTTACTTCTACAATATTAATCACGAGCCTGGATTTAAATGGTGTGCAAAGGGATGAGCCTGAGGACATGTACCCAGGAACAGTATAAGAAAAGGCAATTTGTATGGAAAGCACATCCAGAGTGTGCCTCCTGAATGGGATTGCCGTATATAATACAGGGTACCCAGTTAAATTAGAATTTCATGTAATGACAAATATTTTCTTAGTATCAGTATGTCTCAAATATTGCATGGAACATACTTATCCTAAGAATTACTAATTCTAGAAGTTTTTTTTTTAAGATTTTTTTATTTATTTATTTGACAGAGAGAGAGAGAGAGAGAGAGAGAGATCATAGATAGGCAGAGAGAAAGGGGGAAGCAGGTTCCCTGCTGAGCAGAGAGCCCGAAGGGGGGGTTCAATCCCAGGATCCTGACATCATGACCTGAGATGAAGGCAGAGGCTTAACCCACTGAGCCACCCAGGTGCCCCTAATTCTAGAAATTATTTGGTGTTCATCTGGAATTCAAATTTAACTGTTTTTTGTTTTGTTTTGTTTTTTGTTTTTGCTAAATCTGGCAGGCATAATCTACAACAAGGGTTTGGCCCACGGTAGGAGGAGGAAGACAACAGAGACCAGGGGCTCTCCAATCAGAGGATTATTCTAAGTTGAGTAGTCTGAAGTCAGGGTTGGGGATGAGTTTCTAGAACAATTAGGACAAGTCAGGCCTTTGTGTATGTGTTGTGCTTCAAAATGTCAGACTCTCCATTCAGTCTCCCTTCCACTTCCCCCCTGCCCTTTCCTTTTTACCCAGGGAACAGATTAAAGTGAATTTCTTCTTGGAGGAATTGTCAACTCATTTGTCATTCCTCAAATATTCACTGAGTACCCATCATGTGTTAAATACCATGTTGGTTTCTGAGGCATAGGAACAGATGAGCACCCCCTTTACCTTCGCAGAGCATAGCCGGTCAGGAGGGACCAGGACAACTTCGCCCTTGCTGCTAGAACTCCGAATCTGTCCCCTGGACTCAAAGCCCCAACCCACCCTCCCCTTTTTTTTCTTACCAGCAATTAGATACCTGCTGGATACAAGTTAGATTCCAGAGGTGGAAGAGAAATAAACAAAATGTAGTTCTTAAATGAAACCCCTACATCAACAGTTATTTTAAAAGATGGAATGTGGTAAGTACGGTAAAAAGGATGGAGTAGGGGAGGGCTTAGAGGAGACCTCACATCAGTTTGGGGGCTTAGGAAGGTTTCTTAGAAGAATCTGAGGTGGGCTTAAGGAAGGCTGAGATATTCCCCCATCACTCTGGATTTAGAATCATATAATCATGGCATCTTAGAAGAAGTATTCTTGGGAGTCTGCATGTCCAGGCATTTTTTCTATAGCACCCTTCATGGCGGGTCATTTGCCTTTTGTTTGAATTCTCATATCTTCCTAAGATGTCCATCCCATTGTTGGAAAGTTGTTAGAAATAGCGACTCAAAAAAGCAGAGTTGAAATCTGCTGTCTCCAAGCTTCCTTCATTGATTCTACCTCTGCTGTCTGCCCTACTTACGACTTTCATTAAATACCCAGCTGAAGATGTCGAACATAAGCTTACTAGGTATTCCTGTGGTAGAGGCATAGGGGTGGTAGCAAATACTACAGATGACACAGAGAAAATACTAAGCTAGTAAGGTGAGATGTAATATGAGTACGTGCAAAATCCTGCATTTAGATCCAAAAACATCAATTAGAGAATAGACGAAAACTGGCTTGGTAGGAACTCCTGTGAAAAAGACCTAAGGGTTTCAATTAATTCTTAACTTAATATGAGCCAACGATGTCATGTGACTGCTAAGAGAGCTGATCATCTTGAGCTGCACAGCTAGAACAGTGTCAAGATCACAGAGACTAATAGCTCCAGTATAATCTGCCTTGATCAGATTATATTTATATGGTGTGTTCAATTTTGCATGCTTCATTTTAAGAGGGTAATGGATACAAACACTCTTGCCATCACACCTGGCAAGGAGGACCCACATGTCACAAACATCAGTACAGAAATAATTTTCGTCCTTCTTTAGGTCCCCTAAAATTTTTTGAAAGTTTAGAAGTGATTGATCGAATGGGAATTTGGGAAAGGAAAGGGAAACATGTGTGAAAATGGGACCCTCCCCATCCCTCCTCCCAAGATGGAGGATGCTAGACCAAGAACATGATGAGGTAGTGGGTAGGGGAGCAGGTATTGGTTAGAAGAAGATGATAGTCTCTGTCTGGAAACTGGAGAAAGAGCCGGGATGCTCTGTTTAATGTTGGCCACTCCAAATCACCCAAGGCAGGCGTCCAGGTAACTGGGCCTCCCAACTGACTTCACTTCTATGAAGCGTAATTTTGGGAAGAAGCACTTAGACCTGCCTCAAATGGAAAAGCGAGGCCATGGTGTTGGTGAATTAACTTGCTGGGCTCCCTGTGGGGTAGGGCCTGGGGACACCAAGCCTCATACCTGCCCTGGGCCCAGGACCCACGTTCACCTTGCCCTGTTCCGGCAGATCTGTGCCACCATGTAGGAGAGAGCACGACTTTTTCAGCCTTTGGATTTCAAGGGTGACTCCCCACCCAGCTGTGGAGCACTGGGTGGGAATATGAGCTGGGCCTGAGCAAAGCGTGACTTAGGACTGATAAATATTTAGACATACAGTAAGTGGCCTCCATTTACGTTTGTTTACTCAGTCTCTAAAGGTCAGGATAAAGGTGAGACATTACAATGCCTGTAGTTTAGAGGAAGAACATTCCCTATGGTTCTTGTAATTTCTTCAAACAGCAGACCCGACCATTTACATCCCTCACCACTGCCCACCTTTTTTTATTTTAAAAATCTATGTAAAGATATTCTATGTCTACGTAAAATATCTATTATAGAGGCTGACATACAGTAAGTGCTCAATAAATGTTCCATTTTTCCCCCCTTTGCTTTTTCCCCACCTTCCAAGCATAACTGGAGATGGCATATTTCCCAAGCTTCACCTTGATCCGAGCTTTGAGATCCTATTCATGCAGGATCCTTCTACATAGGAGCTGAGTTCTGAGCCTTTTTTCCATTTTTGTATGTGTCTTTTAGAAATAAGGACTCCCCCAAAACTCTGATATTCATGGTGTTTTCTACAGATGTTTTTTCCTTTCTTTCTCCTCTAGAGTGTGTGTATGTGTGTATGTGTGTATGTGTGTGTGTGTGTGTGTGTGTGCGTGTGTGTGTGTGTGAGAGAGAGAGAGAGAGGGCACGTGAACATGTGCAAATTCAGGCAGGATTTTCTTCTTTTATTTCTTTCTATTAACATATAATGTATTATTTGTTTCAGGGGTACAGGTCTGTGAATCATCACTCACCATAGCACCTCCCCTCCCCAATGTCCATCACCCAGCCATCCCATCCCTACCACCTCCCCTCCCCTCCAGCAACCCTCAGTTTGTTTCCTGAGATTCAGAGTCTCTTATGGTTTGTCTCCCTCTCTGGTTTTGTCTTGTTTCATTTTCCCCTCCCTTCCCCATATGATCCTCTGTCTTGTTTCTCAAATTCCTCATATCAGTGAGACCATATGATAATTGTCTTCTCTGATTGACTTATTTCACGTAGCATAATACCCTCTAGTTCCATCTACATCATTGCAAATGGCAAGAGTTCACTTTTTGATGGCTGAGTAATATTCCACTGTGTGTGTGTGTGTGTGTGTGTGTGTGTGTGTGTGTGTGTGTGTGTGGTATATATATATACACCACATCTTCTTTATCCACTCATCTGTCGATGGACATTGGGCTCTTTCCATAGTTTGGCTGTTGTGGACATTGCCAGGCAGGATTTTCTTTCCTTGAATCCTCCACTGTTTGTGAGACCTATGATTCCCTTTTAGGGAATCTAGTCCTGAGTTTCATTTTAAAACTTTCACGCCTACCTTCTCTATAGCCCTTTGAAAACAAAAGATTAGTGCACATATTTGAGAATGTTTTCATTTTCCTTTGTATCAGTGTGCTTTGATTGTTAGTTGCATAAATTGAGTCCAAAGCAAGAGAAATGGGTGTACTGAAAGGATGCTAGAGGCTGCTCACAGACTTAAAGGAGGAAGGACACACTAGAGGTCAGGAAGAACAGTAGTCAGGCCAGCTCTAGGAATTTGGGAAAGGCTTGCATAGTGAGTGACTCAGTGTCAACTGCCTGCCTATTATTCCATGCTCGTGTCCTGGCAGTGAGACTGGCCAGTGTGATCAGGTGGTGTGAAGACCTGTGATTAGCAGCTTCAATAGAACTTCATGGACTTGGATAGCACAAGTCCTAAAGGAAGGAAAGCCAGTGAGAAAAATCTACACATATCCACCCCGTTTTCTTGACAATGTTTGAAATTACTGTAGAGGTACCCTTCATTTCCATATTGTTGATTTGTTCATATCAAAGGCTAGAAAAATAATATCTTTCATGACTGCCTGCTATCTGCTCTAAACTCTGCCTGCTCGAATCTTTAAGACTTAAGGTGGGGAATAGGGAGCATGGGATGGAAGAACAGGTTTATGTGGGGTTGGAAAGATGGTGAGTTTGATTTGGATTTATTGTTTGAAGTGCCACTGGGGCGGACGGGTAGTGCTGTCTAACACCCAACTGGAAATGTGGGTGAGCTTATAATAAAAATCAGGACAAAGAATGTAGATTTGGAAATTACTATTCATTTGATATTTTAATTAGCTATTCAAGGAGCAATTATTAACCCCCTCGTACATACCCAATGGTTCTGAGGGCTAGAATCACAAAATTGAGTAATTTAAGAGAATGATTCTTAAGAAGCTTATAGTTTTTAGGAGACAATGGACAAATAAATCAATAATTGTGATATATTGTCCATTGGAGCAATGTTTGAGGTTAACCCAGGGTGCTAGGGAAATACAAAGAAAGGGCACTGAAAGTGGTTCCAGATCCTTTGCCTGGTTGTCAGGGCATGGACAGGATATCTTCCTATTCCTGACTTGGCTCTGGTCATTAGACTGTATTCCCGCCCTAGACCCATTCTGTGCCCCTGCTTGGTTAGATCTACCCCCAGTGGAACCCTTGGACTGGTCTGTACCATCTGTAGCCTCCTGTGGTCCTACCATTGACAAGAGAATACTGTAGGGGTAGAGATTTTGGCTAAACATAACCCACTGGTGTTAGTAACGATATTCCATTAAAAATATATTAAAGATATGCTGATATGACGCCAAAAGCCTTTTTTGTTGGTATCTGTTATTTTTGATACTTCTGTTCATTTCTTAATATCCTTTAGTAACTCCTTCTTTTTTAGCCCAATTAACTACTACATAGCAAAGGTATACTTAAAACAAACAAACAAGCAAACAAACAAAAAAGCCCTCTAGTCATGCAAAAAAAACTACTATTTTAGTTGCACTATTTAGTTTCATTAGTGCCCTGGAAGAGAAGACCTAGAATAGAAATAATTCAGAATTCATTTTCAATGTTCTCAGCTATGAAATCTCTTTGAATGCATATTTGTTCATTAGTTTTAAACACTTGTTCTGAACATAGAGTACACCATGAGGTTTTTGCAAGGAGTGCTGACACCCTTCTTACTGCTAATGCTTGATCTGCATTATTTTTCCCTTTTAATTACATTGTACAAAAATTTGCTACACATCAGTCTTAAAAGATGTTAATGGGTATTGTATAATAGTCTGCTTTTTCCAATTATATAAACTACCCTTTTTTTGGCCTTAATACTTTATTATCTTTTAGTAGAATGTTTGATTTTTTAAAAAAAGTCTTTAAATATTTATGTATAAAAACTTCTTTATCAAGTTTTGGGAGAAATTCCAGCCATGATACTCATGTGCCATCTTCACCAAGTTAAGATGTTAATATAAAGTTAAGCCGGGAACTTTAAAGGCAGTTCTCAACTCCCTATCTTTCTTAGTCTGCCATTTCCAGGGAGTCTTGACCCTTACAGGTAACAAGAGGTTAGGAGAAGAATCAAAGTATTATGATGGCTCAATAGCCACCAGTCCCTATCAACCTACAAAGGTTCCCAGGAAAATGAGCTGCGCTGACCTGCCCTCCAGGCATTGCAGTGTCATGACCTGTGAGGCAATGTGGTTCTTGGAACACATGGCTTATTTCCTCTGGTCTCCATACACACCAGTACAGGTATCTAGAGAATGTTGTGGGGCTCACAGTTTCCTTGTGCCCCCCTCCCCCATAACTCAGCTGCTTTTCCATGGGCTTGCAATGTTCGTCCCCATCTCAAACACCCAAACTCCACCTAAGTTTCTGTCTCTATTTTATATCCTAACACTATCTTCCTTATATAATTTCTTCCTTTTTAACATGCCTGCTCTCCCAAAATCTGATCCAGACACACTCTTTTTTAAAAAAAATTAATTTTTACTTGTGGAAAAATATTCATGACATAAAATTTACCAACCTAACCATTTTTAAGTGTACAGCTCAGTAGTGTTAAGTACATTTCACACTGTTCTGCAACCAATCTCCAGAACTTTATCTTAGAAAACTAAAACTCTGTTCTTATTAAACAATAATTCCCCCATCCCTGGCAACCTCATTCAGCTTTCCGTTTCTGGAAGTTTGACCACTTGAGGTAACTCATATATGCAAAATCATACAGTATATGTCTTTTTGTGAATGGTTTATTCACTTATTTTGTGACTGGTATATTTAGTGTAATGTCCTCAAGTTTTACCCATGTTGTCCCACGTGTCAGAGTCTCCTTCCTTTTTAAGCCTGAGTAATAGTCCCTGGCAAGTCTACACAACATTTTGTTTACCCATTCATCCATAGGTGAACATTTGGGTTGCTTCGACCTTTTGGCTATTATGAATAATGCTACTGTGAACATGAATGTACAAATATCTCTTTAAGAACAGACTCATTCTTTTTGATAACATATGTTTACCTATTTAAAAAATGTTTATTATGGAACATTTCAAATGTGAAAAAGTAGAGAGAGAGTATAGTGACCTTCAAATTATCTGTTGCTCAGCTTTTAGTTACTAATTGTAATCTGTCATCATTTCACCTCCATCTCTACCCCCCAATACCTCCTCTGGATTATTCTCAGGCAAATCCTACACAGCATACAATTTCATCTGTGAATATTTCAAAATATGTCTCTTAAAAGTATAAGAGCTGTTTTTAAACATAAAGATGTAATACTGCTTTTACACAAAAAAATTAACAATACTTCCTCATTATGATCAATAAACCAGTTACTGTTCACATTTTCCCAACCAGTCATTTTTTTTTTTTTTTAATGTTAAACAATTGATTTGTTTGAATTGGAATCCAGACAAAGTCCATACATTATGGTTGGGGCATGCCACACCAAGCCCCTCTTTTCCTTGAAATTTCTTCTAGGAAGTTGTTTTTAAATTATTATTAGTATTCTGAGGAGTTTTGTGAACTTCAGATTTTGTTAATTGTGTCCTTCTGGTTCACTGAACATTATCTTTGGTCTCCTGAATTTCTTATAAATTAGTAGTTGGATTTAAGTGCTTGATCAGATTTAGAATGATTTTTTTTTTAAGTTAAAACTAATTTGTAGATGGTGTGTTTTTCCATTTGGTAGTACTTGATGTCTGAATTTCTATCATTATTATTATTATTATTGAGTAGGCTCATCAATTCAAAGTTGCAAAATGGAGATATTCTAATTCTGCGATTCTTTCTTCATTATTAACTAATATAGTTTCATCCAAAGTAATGTTCTTTCATCCATTATTTAGTTTTCCTGTGATATACTTCTCACAGAAAAGGAAGGATAAATGCTCATTTATTTTCCTTTGCTTACAGTTTTCTAAGCAATGAGTTGACTCACGGGGATCCTCCAAAAGTGGCCAATAAGATTTTTTTTTTCTTTTGGTGTAATTTTAAACTAATGGATTTAAAACATACTTGATGTGTTTGAATTCATTGCACTTATTATTGAAGTTGGTCCCTGATACCTTTTGCTATGATCCTGAAAGTTACTGATAGATTCTGAATTGTGTTATGACACGATATTCATGGCTCCTTTTGTACTTTTCAATTCCAGGCCTGGAGTCCACCACTGTTCCTACAAAGGAACATGTCCTACAAAGGAACATTGTATATAAAGGAATATATATAAAGGAACATTGGTTCCTTTATAAGGACATGGTATTTAGAGACCACAATCTGGTTATTGCCATTGTACTGGTTTTCAGTGGAAAGAGCTGGAAAACAGGCTTTCCATTTTAAAGATAAAATACATTTTAGATTCATATTGATACTTGCAATTTGATTTCAGCTCTAGAATGGTTTTTTGTTGTTGTTGTTGTTGTTATTATTGTTTTGTTTTGTTAAAAGATTTTATTTATTTATTTGACAGAGAGAGAGAGACAGTGAGAGAGGAAACACAAGCAGGGGAAGTGGGACAGGGAGAAGCAGGCTTCCCGCCAAGCAGCGAGCCCGATGTGGGACTCGATCCCAGGACTCTTGAGATCATGACCTGAGCAGAAGGCAGACACTTAACGACTGAGTTACCCAGGCACCCAGATCTAGAGTGTTTTTACTTAATTTTATGAACCTTTTTTTTTTTTAAAGATTTTTATTTATTAGTCAGAGAGAGAGAGAAAGACAGAAAGAGCACAAGCCGGGGGAGCAGCAGGCAGAGGGAGAAGCTGAGCAAGGAGCTGGATGCAGGGCTCAATCCCAGGACCCCAAGATCATGACTCTAGCTAAAGGCAGACACTTAACTGATTGAGCCTCCCAGGTGTCCGTGTATGTCCTTTTACTTAATGACAAAAATAATTGGTTTTCAATGATATCGGTATAATTTCCTTACCTTTTCTTTTACTCCATAATATATATACAACAGCCTGAGAACAGGAACACCAACCATATCACCAATAATAAAAATACTAAGAACAATTAAGTATTTTTTTTCTGCAGTTATTTCTGTCACTGAGGTATATCCCACTAGAGATGTCTACAACAGAATTACTAGGTTTAAAACTGCTTGGAAAATTTCTTCTTCGTGTGCTTATGCCACCAATTAGATACAGAGTTAAATTCTATTGTTGTATTTTACTTGTATTTTTGGGTATCCTAAAAAACTTGTTTCATAATCATGTAAAATACTTACATAGTCCAGAAAATCAAGTCAAAGCAAGATTTATTTTTAAAAGCCTAGCTTCTATTCCCATTTGTCCACTGGAGTGCGTTATAGGTATTTATTTTAATCCATTCTTTATTTTAAATCTAGTACTTACTTATTTTACTGATTGACTATATCCCATTTTTATCAAAAAGATACCATAAAAATCATCAAATATAAAATGTTTGCTATTTATATCTTTAGTAATCAGATTACCCAGTTTTAGGAGATAATTCTGATGGTAGACATGTAACAAAGGAGAGACAATCAATATGGCTATGAATGGATGAGAGAGAGAGAGAACAGTATGAGGGTTGGTGGATTAAAATGAGGGGAGGTTGGCTTAGATCTGACTAAGATTTTGCAGGAACACTGTGCTGGTATGCTGAGAAGAGGCTGGAAGGGAAAGGATGCTTTTAAGGAGACCAGTTACAATGTCAGTGAGCTATTGGGAGAAGATGGTGGCTTGCACTAGGCTGGTAGTAAGGGAGGAGAGGAGAAGTGGAGATTCTGGACGTATTTTGAATATGGACCCTTTGGGGAGTGAATTCAACTCACGGTAAGAAGGGCCCAGGACCATCTGTAGGTGGGGAGGAGGAGGAACAAGGAAAACAAAATGAGGGATGTCACGAAAACCTAGGACACTATAACCCAAACAGCCCTGATTTGTGACTCCTCCAACCCTGTGATACTGACAGGAGTCCATGGGACACATTCTCTTGTGTGTCTGCCTAGAGATGGCAGAGGCTGGTGAGAGATGTGGTGTTAGAGAGGTGGGCCAGAACAGAGTGAGAGGAAAAAACATGTGTGAGTGCTTTAGACCACACTGGAGACCCCAAGAGGTAGCTAGTGTCGGGGGACATATTTGTAGTCTGTCAAGGTAGGCCTGAGAGTCGATAAAGTTTGGATCATTACCATTGATGGGACCCTACTTGAGTCTACAGACTGGTGATGATGAAAGAATGATGGGTACGGATTGAGACTACTTGAATGGAAGGAAGGACATTGGTTCTGCTCCCACAACCATCATAAGAAGCGAGGTCAGTACCAAATCAGATTGCCATTGCGTGGATTCATAACTGGTTAAAAGACTGGCTCAATGGATAGATTGGGTCAGTCTTCCAGAGCCTGTCATGTCTGTGTGACAAAGATGCCATGATAAGAGACTCAGGAAAGTGACAAGCAATGAAGAGTGAGCATTGCCACTTGCAACTATGGGTGGCCTGCCAAGCCCTTCTCCACTAGTTGGTACACAGTTGCTGCTGTGTTCATATGAAGGCTGGTGTGAAGACAGGGGTACCTACTCTCTTTCCATTCTCCCACATGCTTTAGTGCCAGTGCACAGAGGTTTTTCAAAGTGTTCTGACCCTTACAGTAGAGATTAATAGTAATGCTTAACCCAAGTGGACATTTCACAAATTCTCAGCCACCTGTGCTTAAATAATTCAATTAAACATGTATTGAATGTTTATTAGATGCCAGACACTAGGCTAGGCTCTGAGAATATAGAAATAAATAAAATATGCCTCTGTCCTTTTGGAGTTAATAATTCAGTGACAGGAGGCTGGCACAGGACCTAATTATTTTTGTACAATGTGGTCATCTATAGAAAGTCACGTATAAGCTGCTTCCAGGGATATGGAGGCAGGACCTCAACCTAGAGCAAGGTTAAGGAAAAGCTTCCTAAAGAAGGTCATGCCAGCCTGTGCTGGAGGCTGATGGGGTTGGGAGTGGGTCAGTGGAAGGAGGACAACATTGAAACAGGTCTCTCAGGGAAGACCAGGACAAGCACAAGAATGATGTGTGAGCAGTGCTCAGAGTGCAAGGCAGGAAGTGGCCAAGGCTGAGGCTAGACACATCAGCAGAGGCCCTGCCTAGAAATCCTTAAATGCCATCCTAATGAGCTTGGCCTTCCTCTGGGGCTAATAAGCCACTTAAAGGCTTTCAGGGCAGGGATATTAGGAATGAAGAGCATGTAGTGGATATGAGAAATATCTGTTTGGTATTGTTTTGTGACCAGAAACAAAACAAAACATTTTCCTTATGTAAAATTCAAACAGTATTAAAATATGAAATGTGGAAAAGTGAAATTTCACTCCCCAGATCGTTGATGGTTTGGCTATCATGCCTTCAATTTGTTTAATTCTAAAAATGACTTGTGATTAATGTCTGAGGGAATGTGAACATCAGAAAACGCCATGATAGCTTTTCACAACTAGCTTTTTTCATTTTCAATATATGTTGGACACGTTTGCATTTTCCCATAGATCTAGTTTATTGCTACTATTTTTTAGATCTACCTTAAAGAAGCAGTATATAATCTACTGCATGAATCAAACATTTTTTAAATGATTTATTGGTGAATACTTGGATTCTTCCCAATTTTTCTTCCTTTTTAAAAAATTTTTTCCCAAATCAAAGTGATCCGTATATCTAGTTTAAGAAGGGAAATAGCATTATGGGCTTCTGACAAAAAACAGGAGTTTCCAGTCTCATCACCTCAATCACCTCTCCTTTCAGGCAACTCCTATCAACTCTTCTCACTGTTTTCTTTAAGTGCTGTTTCTTGATTTTCCAATTTTAGATGTTATTTATTCATATTCTAAAATGGAAGATAAGAAATAAGCTCTCTTAGACTCCTCCCACCGACACATACACAAAACACTTTCCTTTATCTCTTCTTTCCAGTGTAGTTATATCCATATTTTCAATTAAATCAATATTCAGTATTGGCAATATTATGATTATGAAATTATTTTTCAGAGTTCAGTTACTGTGTTTCCTTTTACACACACACACACACACACACACACACACACACACACACACTTTTTTTTGTGAAGCAGCCAATAATTCTACCCAAAACCTTTGCGCAACTGCTATAATATCTTTCTTCTTAGAGGTATCCTTCCAGGGGTCCTCCTTCATTTCTGCTTCCCCTGGATGGGTTCTTCCCTGGGCTGCTGGGCAGCATTGCCTGGAACTTCTCACCTCCGTCATCCTGGGGATTCCCTTTGCTCCCTCATACCCTGGGACCACTGTGTTCTAATTACCATCTTTCTTCACTTGGTTTACTCTCTTGTTTTGGTGCAGCGTGCCCTCCAGTAGATTCCTGAGAAGTATCTTCAGGCATTTCATGAAATATATAGGAGGCAGAATTCACAAACGTGATGGCCAGCTGGATGTAGGTGGTAAGAGAGAAGAAGGAATAAGAAATGATCCCCAAGCTCTTGCATGAAATGTTTAACTGGCTGAGTGCAGAAGAATGGGGCTGGGTTTGGGGGTGGAGTGAAGATCCTGAACACGGTGAGTTATCTGAGATGTCTGGCTCAGCAGCTTGTAGATATCTATATGAATTTCAGGAAAGAGGTCAGAGATCGAGATCCTGAATTTGTACTTGTCCATCTGGATGTGGTCATTAAACAATGGGAGTAAATGAGATGGGTTGGGAGAAGGATGGAGATCAAGGGTAAGACTGAGACAAGTGCAAAGGCCAGTTACACAGGAATGTTTAATGGGTAAGCCAGGCAAAGGGCCCATGATGAAGGTGGAGACTGTCAGAGCAGCAGGAAACCAGGGGGAACTAGAACCAATGGGCAGTAGAGACAGATTATAGGAACATACAATGTACGACTGAGAATTTGAAGGAGGAGAGGGCCTGTTAAGATAATGGTAAAATGGCAAAGGGATAAAAATAAAAATGTGAACTGCAACATTATTTATAATAGCAACAACTGGAAACAAGCTGTACCATTCATCCTCTAGGGAACGTGCTATATAAATGATACACATAGTCACTGGAAGAATATGCCCCTATCAAAAATTACACAGATTTATGCTTACTGACATTTATACTTATTGTTCAGGAAAAGCAATGCAAGTCACTGAAAAACGAGTATTATATGTTCCAAATTATGTAAATCTCTATACACATAGCCATCTGCTTGTGCATGTAGGCATAGACTAGAGAGATGTTTGAGAGAATGTTCACCAAAATGTTAATGGTGATTATCTCTGAAAGAGGAGAATGGGGTAAGTTTTGTTTTCTTCTTTGCATTTAAAGCATTGCTTAAATTTGTTACAATAATTATGTAATTAAAAAAAACTGCGTATATAGAAACAGAGAGTATATAGGGAATCTTTGTACTTTCTGCTCAATTTTGCTGGTAATCTATAACTGCTTTAAAAAATAAAGTCTAATGAAAATTTTTAAGCAGTAAAGCTGTTATTAGAAGATAGAATGTTAGTGATGTTAAATACTACAGACTGAGTAGTTCAATACTGTGAAGTAGGAACAGAAGGTACATTAGAATGAGCTGAAGAGTGAATGGGGCTTGAAGATAATGAGATACCAAATATCTTTCTAGAAGCTTGAATGAGATGCGAGGGTGAGAGATAGCCTGATAGGGAGACTTGAACAATAACTCCTTTCTTCCTCCAACTTCCCTGCTCCTCTCCTTTAATTCATTCTGAGCACTGTTGCCAGGTAAATTCCCCAGAAACCACATTATCTTGTCATTCCTATCCCAGACATGGGTGGCTCCCACCCAATGAAGCTGAAATGGCCTGCTTGCCTTTCAGACGCCTCCATAACCTGAATTCATTCACCATCCCCATATTAACCAGCTTTTCACAAACCAATTAAAAAAAAAATCTTAAGTCTATACTTATTGAACATGTATTATAAGGCCAGGTACTCTTAAAATCACTCTTTAAAACTGTGTATCATTTACCAGGACAAAGTCAGTACGGTCCTCGTGATCATTGTAGTTACAAACTAATGAGGATGTCAGACTTCTCTAAGGCCAGTGGTAGCTCAGGGTAATATGGCCATAACTGATTAGCAGGCACCAGTGCAGACTGCATAGCAAAGGGCCCCTGAAGCCTGTACTGGCATCTGCTTTTGCTTTTGTGGGCCACCTCATCCCTTCTTAATCCTTTTTAAATGCCTAGAGCCTCCTAACCTTTCATAGTGTAGATCAAGTCGAATCTTAACAGCTTTCTTCTTAGGATTTGCATGACACTCTATTATGATGCCTTTATCTTTCTGATCATACAATATCTTCTATTCTTAGTTAACTGCGTGTGTGTGATCGAACAACTTCTTCACGGTGACTGTGAGCTTTGAAAGCTGTCACAGGATCCTGAACAGGGTTAAACACGTAGCCAGTGTGCAATATGAAATTTATCAGGAAGCTTCTCACCCAAGATATTTAATATTTAGAAATAACATAAAATTAACTTTGAAGGTGGTTCATCAGAAAGGATCCTAATGTAATCTAGAGCTAACAACAATTCTGAGGGGTCCAAGGGGAGGGGGTAATGAGATGGGGGTGGTTGCTAGGCCTTCAGAAGGACAGACTTTAAAATAATGAAAAGAAATAGAAAAAAAAAATTGGTTTTAGCCAGAACCCAATCAAGATGGCATACACAATAAATAAACCCAAACTCAATTATTATGCATGACAGAGAATAAAAGCTCAATTATTATTCAAGACTATAAAAGCACAAGTATGGTCTAAATACCGGGTGGCATTATGAGACTGTGGTTAAAGAGACAATTGCAATAATGAATATGTAAACAGAAATATAACCTTGCCAAGGCTAGGAAGCATCTTTATACTGCCCTTACAAGGCTATCACATCTAAATTTTATCTTAATATTTAAAAAGGAATGTGTAAGCAGCACAGTGCCCTGTCTCCCAAGTTTTATTCCATTGCACATGAGGTCAGCAGGATGTTAATAATGGGTGTTCCATTTTTAACATGGTCTAACGAAACTGGAAAATGTTGTTATAGCAGACCCCGAAACCTTTTGATTAAAATGATGTGAAGGACCTACGAATAGAGTTTAAAAGAGAAGAGATTTTTATTTTTTCCAGGAGTAAAATAAAGTGAGGACAGAACAAGTGGGTCTAAGTAGAAGGATGGTTATTCTAAGCTGGGGACATCACAGCTGCTTTATCTCCGTAAAGTCAGAAATTGGTCTAGTGCAGCTAGAGAGAGTCAGGTCAGCAATGGACTGCATAGTGAGGGTGTAAGAGGAAAATACTACATAATTATTGCAAGAGAACCTATCATCTTCAACTTTGGACACATGATAGGAAAGGCCAAAAATCATTTAAGGATGATCTATATATCTTGTTGCCTGAAGCCGCCAGGGAGGTGACCCTCTGAATTTTTTTTCTCACTCTAGAATTCCATGAATCTTACACTGTGAACTCTAGAATGAGCGGTATTATCATAAAGAAGGTCTGGTTTTAGCTCCTCTTCTGCCACAGACCTACTGAGCCATCTAGAAGATGATGATGATTTCTCATACTATCCTACAGGAATTTCCTCAGGATTAATTATACAATGCTTGTAAGGAGCTTTCAGCTCCAGGGAGAAACACAATGAAAATATTTATGGTAATAAGTTGAACCATAAGAAATTGCTGGTATTTGACCACTCATGGTCTATGAAAATGGCAATTTCATGTAGTTTAACTCAATAAAATTTATCATTCATCAAGCCTCCTGTGTGGCAGGCATGGCTGGTTCTGGGGATATAAAGATGATTGAGACATTGTCCCTGCCCTGAGGGAGCTCAGTGAGGGAAATGGACACTTGAATAAAACATTACAATGCAGGGGGACGAGTGGCACAGTGGGAGTATTATAAGATGCTGGGGACAGAAGAGAGAGCCGGCGATTCTGCGGGGCCAGGTGGGGAAGCCCAGAAAGAGGCAAGGAAAGGGTGGCTTTGTAGAGGATGTAACATTAATTTAATTTAGACGGGATCTTGAAGGCTGAGGGATTCACCAAGTGGAAAGGATCATTCTCGGCCAAGGAAATAGTTGTATAAAAACAAAGAGGTATGAAAAAGTCTATCCTGAGACAAAAATATTATTTAAATCAATAATATGATAAGGAGACATTCACAAAACAAACTGAGGGTTGCTGGGGGGAGGGGGGTAAGGAGAGGATGGTTGGGCTATGGACATTGGGGAGGTTATGTGCTATGGTGAGTGCTGTGAAATGTGTAAGCCTGACGATTCACAGACCTGTACCCCTGGGGCAAATAATACATTATATCTTAATAAAAATAATTAATTAAAAAATAAAATAAAATTACAACCACTCCACCTTCCAAAAAAAAAAGATAAGGAGACATTAATCAAACCCTCTATAACTCATTCCTATTCGAATGTCCTCTTATTGAATATGAATTATTATTTATCTGATTTTGTTCTTGTTTACTAGGGATCATTCATGTTTATCAAATGGCTACAGCAGAGGATGCCTTTCAGCAGAAAAAGAGATGAAGCTGGACAGGTTACCTGGAGCGCTGTGTCCTACAGCAAGAAGGGGCTTCATCCTGCGGGTGTTGAGTAGGGTAATGACACAATCAGGGCTGGGAAAAGAAAGACCACTGTGGTGGTTTCATGGGGGAGAGATGACAAGTAGATGCTAGCAGAAGTAAGGACAATAGCGGGGGGGTTGTGGAGAGGAGAGGATTCTAGGAAGTCACAACATTTAAGGGACAGGAGCAGTTTGGAAGGCAGAAGGAGAATGGAAGAAGGTGAGCTACCAAAGTCAAGGGAGAAAAAGGCTTCAAAAAAGTGAAATAAGTTCAGTGAGATAAAAACTGAACGCCATCCCTCAGATCTAGAAAGTGGTCATTGGTTATCTTAGCCAAAGCAGTGCCAATCGGGTGGACAGAAGTCACATGATTGGGGATCAAACCTCGAATGGGAGGTGAGGATTCTTTGGAAGCAAAACTACTTTAAAAGAAGATTCGCTGGAAAGAAGAACTTATGATAACTAGAAGGGGCTACAGAATTGGTTATGGTTGTTCTTTTGTTGTTTTGGAAAGAGCGGAGAGTATTGAGCAGGTGTGAAGTTTAGGGCAAGAAACCAGGGGGAAAGGAGGGACAAGCTTGAGATCACAGAGAGGGAAGGAGGCAATGGTTTCAAATAGCCGGGGAGGTTCCTTCTTCCCTCGGTCTAGAGGTGAGTTGGTGAGCGAGGATGCGGATATGGATAAATTGGATGGTGAGACCGGGCTGGCGGGTGGAAAGGAACATCCTGACTTCTTGCTCTCTGTCCAGTTTGCAGTTGCAACTGAGTTGCAACAGGGGAGCTTGACTGCGGCGCTGGGGAGGTGAAGCGGCTGCGGAGACGTGAAAGGGCAAGGCAGACTTGCCAAGAGCACTGAATGCACAGATGAGGATGAAAACCATAAACTGTAGTGACTGTGATTCACATTTGTGTTACTGTTTTCCCAGTAGTGTTTGCAGCACAGAAGCAGGAGGTTAGGAGAAGCAGGGCTCCTAAGAGGAGGTGGAAGGGTGGTGAGGAGGGAGGGTCACTGAGAAGGAGCGGTTGATTAGCTGTACCATCAGGATGACAGCGTGCACAGGACAGGAAGTAGAACTTGCAGGTAACTCCTGGGCTTGGGACAATGGGTGGATTCAGGAGACCCAGTGGAGGTCTTAGGCGGTCTCAGCAGACAGGGACAGTGAGAACAGAGAGAGAAAGCGGGAGTTAACTACATAAAGGGGTTTGGCTGAGGTTTGGCTGGTCAGAGTTCAAGGTGTCTGTGGTGGAATACTGTGGAGTCATAACAAGACTCCTTCCTGGAGGGCTGCAGGACAGGGGTGCTCAAGTAGGGCACGGATGAAGGTGGATGAAGCTGAGTAGACTAAGAGATGTCCAGGTGAGAGTAGAGATGAGTATTTCCCCAAGACAATTCCTTGCTCAGGATAGTGGGAGAGAGAAGGTAGAGATTATAAGTCAGGTTCCAAACTGTTATTTAGGAAAACACACTCACTAAAGGTCAGTCCCTGTTTGAGAATACACTTTAACCAATTGGTCTTGTGTGCCACAATCTCCTGTAATATATACTTCCTTTTCTTTCCTCCTAACAGGATTTGAAGTGACCTCTCTTCAGTGGTAAGTGGGGCTGTGGGTTGCTTTCTTCTCTCTCCCAGCCTCCTCCTGGCTTTCCCGTGGTTTGCTGCCACCTGAAGCTGGTGGGTGGTTCATCAGTGAATATCTCTGCTCTTGCCAATCATCCTTCACCTGCCTGAGAAGACGACGTTAACATTTTCAGGGGCCGTAGAAATATACTTCTATATAGGAGTGGCCATTTCTGAGCCTAGGTCTGGTTTCTCTTTTCCCAGCAGCCTTCTCCTCCCCAGGGCTCGGAGGTTTCTAAATGATTCTACCCACACACTAGGGAGTTGTCTGTCTGCCAACCCATCCTGCTAATGCCAAAGCCGCTTGACAGTTCAACGTGCTCAGTTTGAAATAGATTTTTCATCAATATAACATATTAAACTTTTAACCCACAGAGGAACAGTGCAGTTTACCATACCTTTTTTTTTTTTTTTTTTTTTTTTTAGGGTAGTGTCCCAAACATCAAGCTTTGGGATTTTCCATGAACAAATGTTGAGTGGCTTCACTTGAACTCCTCTGTCTGTCACAGGTCTTCCTGCTGCAGGAGACACAAAACCGTGTCAAGTTAAAAGTTCTGGGGCTTCTAGTCCAGGATCATGACAACCCAGTTTAGCTTGCTTTCCTGGGAGAATGCGGGGCCTCTTCTGGAGTCTCGCTCGGCTCCCCTATGAGGTGAGTCAGCATTTCTGTGCTTGTTCAGCTTCTAAGGTTACTGAAGCACCAAGGGGGGCACAGTTCATCCCGAGTCACGCTGCAGGATCGTGGCAGGCTAAAATCAGACTGAGAGCTTGTTTCCACTAGGCAGTACTCCTTGAACCTTTGTGTGTCTACTGGACGCTGCTATGTTGACACCAGGGCTGCACCTCTGTCTTTAAATAGTCCGGTGGCGATCATGTTTGTGAGTCCCTTTGTGGGCTCAGCGCAGGCCTGTGTGAAGCTCAGACTGCAACTTGAAAGGATTCTGGCAGTTTCTGCCAAATATAATAATACTTAGCTCGAGGAGTGAGAAAAATGCTGCAAGATGGCAGGAGTTTCAAGTGGAGACGGAAACAGGAGAGCTCTTCCTTGGCTTTTCAATTGGCAGTCAGAACCGACACTCTTTTTTGCCTCTGGAAGGTTCTTTTCAATCCCAAATCATTTTTCCCTTGAAATAATTAGACTGAATGTTCGTGATGCAAGTATATCCATGTGCACGGCTGTAACGAGTCTCCAGAAACAATTCACGTTCCAGTGTGCCAGGATGCAGAGCCAGAGAAGGGTGGTTTCGGATTAATGACGTTCTAAATTTATCATGCATTTTCTTAGCTTCCTTTCCTTGAATATAATTTTGAAGAGACAGGAATCCAATAGAGTGGATGTGGTCTTTTGTTGCTTATGGGTTGTGACTTCCTCCCACAATAAAAATTGTAGTCCTCTTTCAGTTATAGTTGCTCCCAACAAGATCGGTCGCCATCATAAACAGGAAACGCGCAGAGAAGGCCCTTAGTCAGCAAATTCAGGATTTGAGAACAGAAAGGGGCGTTGGAGGTCATCTGGTCCAGCCAGCCACCCACCCACAGTGGGCATCTGCTCTCCAGCATCCCCGGTGAAAGATTTAGCTCAGTGGTTCTCAAAGTTTGTTGCACATTAGAATCATTGGGGGAGTTTTAAATACCCCAGTGCTGGGGCTCTACCCCAATTTGATTAAATTAGAATTTCTGGGAATGAGGCCAAGACATCAACATTTTAAAAAACTTTCCTGAGGAGTATACCATGCAACCAACATTTGACCGAAGATCTAGTTTCTACTTAGCTGCGTCCCATGATGAAGAATGTCTGCTTTGTCGGGTAACTGTTCACTGCTAAACAGTCCATTCCTATTAGAATTAATAGGAATTAATAAATCTTTGGAAGCCATCCAGAACCGGTCAGAACTGGCTAACCCTCCAAACATGTGAAGGCAGTACACAATTTATGACACACTAAACTGTATTAGCTATAACTTCTTCCTTCCTGTGGCCCAAAGTACCAATTTAAATTACACTCTTAGATTTTACTATTTCAAAATGTGGCTTTTGATGCACTCTTCGGCTATTACCCTGTCCTAGCTTCCTTATTTTGACTTCTTTTTTTTTTTTTTTTTAAGATTTTATTTATTTATTTGACAGACAGAGATCACAAGTAGGCAGAGCAGCAGGCAGAGAGAGAGGGGGAAGCAGGCTCCCCGCTGAGCAGAGAGCCCGATGTGGGGCTCGATCCCATGACCCTGGGATCATGACCTGAGCCGAAGGCAGAGGCTTAACCCACTGAGCCACCCAGGTGCCCCCTTATTTTGACTTCTTGATGAAACAATTCGACAACCACAGACAAAAAGGTTAGATTTCTCTCAAAGTTTAAGTGAACAGATTTTTGAAGAGGCAATATGGCACACGAGGTGTGTTTCCCTCCTTCCCATCCCCTGTCATGTTCCCAGCAGCCAGCAACTTCCTCTCCTAGGCCCTGCGCCGCCTGTCTCTTTCCTGTCTACTTACTCTCATTGGGATCCTGTTTGCTTTTGCTCTCCCTTTGTCAGCATGTGAGCCCTGGTGACGGCCAGGCCCACAGGAGTGTGGCAGAAGGGAGAAGAAGGGAGAGAAGAGGAGGATGTCACTGTCATACCCCAATTTAGGAACTCAGCTGCTGTGTCACGGAGCCCTGATCTAGTACCATATGGTAAGACGCTCAGTTCTGGAGTCCTGTCTTCTAGATTGGGATCCTGGTTCCCCACTTACTCTAGGAGCAACCTCTGGGGGGAAGGGAACTCAAGCTGTAGGAGCCTCAATTTCTTCATCTGTAAACCCAAGAACAAAAACAGTAACCTCTACGAAATAAACATGTAATCCTTGTAATGTACTTGGTACAAGGCCTGGGGTGTAGCTAGTGCCTAATAAGAATTAGGTCTCCATGTCTGATCTCCTCATGCCCCCGTCTTGTCCACAGGCCAGTCACCTACCCTTTTCTAATCCAACCCAGGCTGCCCAGCTACACTGTTGACCCTAACCTCTGCTAGCCCGATCTCCGAGGACCTATCTCGTGCTTTGCTTACACTTTCAAGTCCAGCTCCTTGCCGTTTACCATCTCACCTAGGCTCATAATGCCTCCCAAAGGCACTGAGGGAAAAAGGAAAAACAAAAAACAAAAAACAACCCTTAATATTAGTTCTCATTCCCCTGGCTCACATGGGTTGAAAGGAGAACTGGTGGCAAAAATCATGCTCCTCATCAGTTTTTCTCTTTTTTGCTTTCACTTTTCTTTCTCAAGGGGCCATATGAAATTGCACTTGGAACTGTGGTATGTCCTTTCTTTAAAGCCTGCCAGGAAAATCATTAAGTTTTTAGTGGGCGCTGGAGGATATCTTATTTCCCTTTCCATTTAACAAACATTACATTTTTGACCAGGGTTTCCTGAACTCCACATGCTCGCAAGATGGCTTTTATTTTCCTGGCTTCGTCATCTCGTTTTGTCGGTACTGCCAGCAAAAACTCTGGGAATGTGATCTGGTAGGGCCATGTCTCCACTAGCCAATATTTGAAGGGTGCAACAGATTGAAAATTTTCAGACTGCAAAACAGTGCTTCAAATATGTGTTCAGTGAGCAAGGAAAGGCTTCCTTGCGGGAGTCCTTGCTCCCTCTGTTGGGTAAATGGATGCCTTTCCAGGGACGCCACATAAAAGAGTGATTAAAAAAAATGGCCCTAAGCAACCACAAGATGGGTGCTTCAGCCCAGTGTACATCTCTTGCTGTTTGAAAACAAGTTTAAATTAGGTTCTATAACCATTCAACTACATCCCCTGACATCTGTGCATAAGTCATTCCCGAGTGAAGGGAAAGGAGGTTAGTATGTTAAGCGTTGCCAAACATTCTCAGGAAACTGGCGCCCCAAATGTCAGGCTGATTTTACATGGGTCATATTTAAATTATTACCATTGGTTTTTCCAGAGTGTTTCTAAGCAAGCTGCAAAAAGAGCGCAAAAAGGGAAAAAAATTGCAAAATGCCACCAAGAGATTGGGGGGGGTGAAGGTTTTCTGAAGATTTATTTCATTTACTTATGTTTAGGGAGAGAGAGCATGAGAGCAGGGGAAGGGGCAGAGGGAGAGGGAGAGAATCTCAAGCAGACTCTGCATGGAGCATGGAGCCAGACGCGGGGCTCGATCTCACAACCCTGAGATCATGACCTGAGCTGAAGTCAGGTGTCCGAGACTTAACCGGAGGCTTAACTGACTGAGCCACTCAGGAGCCCTGAGAAGACAAATGCTAGACTATAAGAACTCAGAAGCACTACAAATAAGGCAAACCCCAATACTGTTCTTACTTCAAGTTACTGTCCTTTGATTTTTTTTTCACTCTGATTTCTATTCACTTGACTCTAAGTGGATAAACCTTTCCTGGTATCAAGTAGGCTTGCACTCCTTTGTCCAAGGGCATGAATATACCTGCTTGCTCAGGCAGGTAGACACATCCACAAACACACTTGCAGGTATAACTACATGAAGAGGTCCCGGCAGCTAACCTTGGCCTTAATACAGAAAGAGAATGTACATTCTAAATCCACTCTCTAGAGGATAGACTTCATCTTTTTTGAGTTGAGTTTTTGTGTCCTGTATTGGTGATGGGCTCACTACTGAGCCACTGCTGGGTGGGCAGTAGTTCATTGTATGGTATTAGAGAAAAAAGTAATATTCACTTTATAACACCATTATGGAACCAACTATGTCAACCACCTTAAGATAATTAACACACATACACTCATATTTGTTAATGCTGCCCTGGAATAGACATTACATCATTTCCCTTCATGTGATCTGTTCATTCATTTATTACGTCAAGCAGGTGTTCATTCATTCATGCCTAATACAGACTGGAAAACATGCGGCAGCACATTTACTGTCTCTAAAATTCATGTACCAAGTCTCTCTTGCCCTTGAGTTACATGGATACTGGGATAAAACAAAATCAATATTTGTTCTAGTCATCCTGCATAAATATTTTCCCAGACAAGTGGCTATTTACCATACTGAGTCAACATACACTGCTGGAATATCAGAAGGTTCTCTCGAATATTCTCTCTTCCTATGGGTCTGGTAACATGGCCTAGGAAACTATCCAAAGGGGAAGGGTAGAGACCTTGATTGTGTGCCTGTCACAGTGAGTCAGCATGCCAGCCATTTACAGATGTTGTAGCATTTCATCCTCATGCACAGCCTAGGAGACAGCCACCGTGATTCACTTCATTTTATAGATGAGGAGACTGGGGCTTGAAAAAGGTTTAAGTAATTTTCTTAAAATGTTCGGCTCTCGGGGCACCTGCGTGGCTCAGTCGTTAGGTGTCTGCCTTTAGCTCGGGTCATGATCCCAGTGTACTGGGATGGAGCCCTGCCACAGGCTCCCTGCTCGGCAGGAGGTCTGCTTCTCCCTCTCCCGCTCCCCCTGCTTGTGTACCCTCTCTCGCTGTGTCTCTGTCAAATAAATAAATACATAAAATCTTTTTTTAAAAAAATTCTGCTCTCATTTCAGTGACACAACATTTTCCTAATTTTTCCCTTTCTTCTCCTTCTCAGCCTTTTTACTATTTCTTTCTCCTTTCCCCTTCATCTGTGGCTCAATTTTGAACATTCTCCATCTACATTCCCTGGTGATTTCATCCAGTCAATGGCTTTAAATACTATTCATGTGCTCATAGCTCTCCAGTATGTATCTCCAGCCTCAAATTCTCCCATTGCTGCTAGACTTGCATATCCAACTGCTTTCTTGGCATCTACACTTAGATGATGGGCAAGCAGCTCCAAATTTGTATGTGCAAACTGGAGACCTTAATTTTATTTTTCTCTCCAGATCTCTTTCTCCCTGATTTGAACCACTTTCATAAATGGCTCTACCATTCATACAATTGCTCATTAAAAACAAATACACACTCCTCTTTTCTTTATTACCTCAATCTGTAACAAAAATATATCTGAAGTCTGCTTGCATTTTTATGTCTCCACCTTTGCCTAAACTTTGCCCTGATCGGCAGTAACACCTTATCTGCCTTTCTCTTTCTCCTGGCCTAGATTATAGGTTTGTTTTTGTTTGTTTGTTTGTTTTTATGGTTGAAGATGCTGCATCCATTTGAGCATAAAAGAAATGTCACCGGCACCACAGAGACATTAGCTCTGATATACTAGCTACAAAAACAACACCTTCAGATATCACGTTCTGAGTGAATAATAACTCTTATTTCTTTAATCCCAAATAGTCATATTATTTTCTTATTATTTTCAGGTGAAAACATTCCTGATAAATGATCTCTCCCCACCCCCATCAGTCCACATCCACACAGCATTCAGAGAAGTGGGTTTTTGCTTTTTTTTTTTAAACATAAGTAAGATTTGTTCAGTAACCAAATATTTACTGAACACATATTATGTGCTATGAATGCGTTTAGGTGCACGTACAGACAAGATACGCCAGTGAACAAAGCAAACAGAGTTGGGACACACTAGTGACTAGAGCAAAGACCCTTGTTTTTGTGGAGGGCAAAGTGAATAAGTGAATAAATAAGTGAATTACTTATCTCCACGATTATAGTATTTTTTATTGTATTTCCACGATTATTGTATGTTTGAGGGTGATGTATGCTATATGGAGAGAAAAGGAAAAAATATAAAGCAGGGTAAGATTGGTCAGAAGCGAGGGTTGCAATTTTGAAGTGTGGTCAGGATGGGTTTCAATGAGAAGGTGACATCTGAGAAAAGAGATGAAGGGCTTAGGTGACAGAGGAGATGGGCTGGAGTTGCCATCAGCTGAGAGGAGGAAGGCTGAGTAGAAATCAGACTTATGGAATGGGATGGACATCTCAGTTTTAGTTGAATTTTAAATATCTACCAAAACATTTGAGAAGAGATAAGCAGTGGAACACATGAGTCAAGAATTCAGTTGACAGGTCTGTACAATGGAGAAAAATTTGTGAGTCATGGCCCAGAGATGGTATTTGAAGCCGTCAGATTGCATGAGATCACTAAAAAGGTGAGCTTTGTTATAGTAAAAAAGACTTAAGTCTTAGAACTGATGTGTTGCTGCTTTAATACGTTGGGGAGAAGAGGAACCAACGGAGGGGACTGAGAAAATGCAGCCGATGAAGGAGGAAGACAACCAAGAAGCTGAGGTGACCTGGAAGCCAAATGAAGAAAGTGTATTAAGGATGAGAGAGCGATCACTGTTACTGATGATCAGATAAGTCAGGAACTTAAAACTGATCATCGGGTTTAGCAACAATGAGGTCATTGGTGACTTGATAAGAACAGTTTTCATGAATTGTTGGGGAAAGCCGGAGTGGAGTGGGTTTGAGCATAGGAGGAGACTAAAGACAGTTTTCTTGAGATGTTTTGGACAAAGATGAGAAAAACGTTAGAGTATACCCGGGAGATTTTTTTTTTTTTCAGGTGGGAAAATAACATGTTTGCATAATGATGAGATGATCAAGTAGAGATTTAGAAATGGATGATGTAGGAAAAAGAGGGTTTGCCACATAGGGCCACAGAAGGAACACTAGCACTTGGTCAGGAAACAAATAGGAGTGAGGGGAGAGCCTAGGCCAGAAGACTTTACTGGGGTTTCCTGCCAGAGGCAAGGCAGGGCAGGATAAACAGTTTAGGATTGGCTAGTTTGAATAATTTCAGTGGATTTTGGGCTATAGTGATAGTCTTTAGTTTTTTGGCACCTGGCCCTGGGATGATTAAGGCAGAGAAATATTGCCATCTGGGGTGCACAGGACAGATAGGGAGATATGGCTCTGGATTTGTTAGTTTATATTACAAAGGCACGCTCATGGTTGAGTCTTTTGCTATCTCTAAGAACTGACTAGCCATGGAGGGAGTACAAAGATTTTTTATGATGTCAAAACATCTTGGGACGCCTGGGTGGCTTGGTCAGTTAAATGTCTACCTTCAACTCGGGTCATGATCTCAGGGTCCTGGGATCTAGTCCAACATTGGGCTCCCTGCTCAGCAGGGAGTCTGCTTCTCCCTCTGCCTGCCATTCCCCCTGCTTATGCATTGTCTCTTTCTGACAAACGAATAAATAAATAAAATCTTTTTTAAAAAAATGTCAAAACATCTTAATGTACAGAAAATTAAGAACATGATTAATAAACGAATGCAATTTAAATGCCCAGATATCATATACAAAACTAACATAAAAAGACTCTGAAAGGTGGAGAGAAGAAAGCAGATTGGCAAAGAACCTCAGGACCCAAGGACCCAACTTGTGGTGACTTTCATGGGTTTTTCTTTTGTTCCATTTATTGCAGACTTGGAGCTGGCATGTGGAAATGCCAACAACAGGAGCAGACAAAAAGAAGTCCCAACAAAACCCTGCTCTTTCTAGTAAAAGGATCAGGAAAAGGATAGTCTAGCAAGACAAAAACTGTTGGACAGTAACTGCTTCACTCCAGCCAAACACCACAGAAACAACACTGTGACTCTGCCCCACCCATACCAGCAAAAGGCAAGCAGGAGCCTAGACTTCTAACCACGAGGCTGTAACAAGACAGCTTACTTTTCCTGCTGCGGTGCAGCCAGAGGAGGCCAAGTAGCCAGTTGCTGGCCAGTTACTGAGGCCCACATTTTCTGCAATGTCAATGGAGACCACCTACGGAACAGGAACTCCCATTCCCATGCAGCAGTAACAAGAAGTACTGCCTTCTCCCAGGGTGGACAACTGAAGTCCTAATATGTCAATAATCACATTAAAAGCAAGTGATCTAAAAAAAAAAAGATATATATATATATATATATATATATATGCGCGCAAGCATAAAATTAAAAGCATAAAAAACACAAATTAAAAGACAGAGATAGAGTATATTAAAAACCATAACTCAACATATGCTGTCTATAACAAACTCATTTCAAATATAAAAATAAAGGCAAGTATTGAAAAAGATATGCCATGAAAACATTAATCAAAAGAAATCAGGAGTGGCTATATTAATATCAGATAAAGTCGATTTCAAAGCAAAGACAATTACCAGAGACAGAGGGGGGATATCATATAATGATAAAATGGTCAACCTCTCAAGAAGACATAGCAATCCTAAGTATGTATGCACCAAACAAAAGATCTATGAAATCTAGGAAACAACAATTGACCGGACTGAGAGGAGAAACAGGCACATTCACAGTTACAGTTGGAGACTTCACTCTGTCTTTCAGCAGGGATAGGAGAACCGGACAGAGAATCAGTATGGATTTGGAAGAATCCTAACAACATGATCAAGCAACAGGATTGAAGCAACATTTACAAGACGCTCCACCCAACAACAGCAGTATCCAAGAGAGGTACACAAAGATAGACGTATCTTGGACCATAAAACAAACCTTAACAAATTTAAAATAGTTGAAATCATACAGAGTGTGTTTTTTGATCACACAGAAATCAAAATAGAAATCAGTAAGAAAGGTAGCAGGAAAACACTAAATATGTAGAAACTAAATACACATTTTCAAGCAATCCATGGGTCAAAGATGAAGTCTCAAGAGAAATTTTAAAAAATACATTCAACTGAATGAAAATGAAAATACAACATGTAAAAACTTGTGGGACATAGCTAAAGCCATATGGAGAGGGACATTTATAATACTAAATGCATGCATTAAAAAAAAAGAAGTCTCAAATACATTATATAAATTCCCACCTTAAGAATGTAGAAAAAGAAAAGCAAAAAGAACCCAAAGAAAGCAGAAAGAATAAAATAATACAGATTAGAGTAGAAATTGAGAACATGGAAACTAAATAGTGAAAAAATCAGTGAAACAACAAAAAAAATCAACACATAAATGAAAGAAGTGGCTCTTTGAAGAGATCAATAAAATTGACCAACTTTTTAGAAAAATTGACCAAAAGAGAGAAAAAAACCAACTACCAACATCAGGAAGGAACCCTAAAGGATAATAAGGGAATACTGTGAAAAACTACACACATAAATTTGACAACTTAGACAAAATTAACCAATTCTTCAAAAACCACAAACTACCCCAACTTACCCAACATGAAGTTGATAATTTGAATAGTTCTATACTTAATAAGGAAACGAACTATAATTTAAAAACCCCCTAAGACAAAATCTCTAAGCCTAGATGGTTTCAGTGCAGAATTTTGCCATAGGTGGAAAGAATAATTAACAATCAATTCTACACAATCTCTTTCAGAAAATAGAAGGAAAAGCTTCCCAATTCCCTTTTTAAAAGCTAGTATGACTTCAATAACAAAACCAAGGATAGCATTAAAAAAAGGAAAATTATAGACCAGTATCCCTCATGAATATAGACAGAAAAATCCTTAACAAAACATTAGCAAATAGAATTTAGCAACATATAAAGGAATTATGTACCATGACCAAATGAGATTTATCTCAGGGCACAGGGCTGATTCAATATTTTAAACTAAATCGATGTAATCCAGTATATTAACAGGCTAATGAAGGAAAATCACATGATCACATTCTTCCATGTAGAAATGTATTCCATGCCATTGATGATTAAAAAAAAAAAAAAAAAAAAAAACCAAAAAAAAAATTCTAAAAAAAAAAAAATAATTCCATGCCATTAAAAAAAAAAAAAAAAAAAAAAAAAAAAAGCTCTCAGAAAAATTGGAATGGAAGAGAGCTACACCAACATGATAAAGAATACCTACCAAAAAATCGACGGCTAACATTATACTTAATGGTGAAGAGCTGAATGCTTTCTCCCTATGTTCAGGAGCTAAATAAAGATGCCCACACTCACCACTCGTTCAGCATAGTGCTGGAAGTTCTCGCTAGTGCAGTAAGGCAAGAGAAGGAAACAGAAGTCATACAATGGAAAGAAAAAACCAGTACTATTTGCAGACGACAGGATAGGCTACTTAGAACATCCCAAAAAATCTACAAAAACAACTTCCTAGAACTAATAAGTGAGTTTGATAATGTTGCAAGATACAAGATAAGCATTCAGGAATCAACTGTATTTCAGTCTACTACCAATGAATCTGTGGTCACTGAAATTTAAATTCCAATACCATTTATAATTGCTTAAAAACAGAAATAAAATACTCAGCTATAAATCTAAGAAAACATGTTTAGAACTTGTATGGTAAAGACTACAAAATGCTGATTAAAAAATGAAAAAAAATAGAAGGACAGTCTTATGGTGTTTATAGATTAGAAGATTCAGCATATTAAAAATATCAGTTCTTCCCAGATTAACATTTAGGTTTTACTCAATTTCTACCAAAACTGAAGCAAGATTCTTTTGTAAAAATAGACAAGATTGTTCAAAAATTTATATGAAAAATTAAAAAAATAAAGGAGTTAAAATAATTTTGAAAAAAAATAATAATGTGGGAGGAACCAATCTACCTGATTTCAAGACTGGCTAGATAGCTCCTTGAATAAAGACTATGTGGTACCACTAAAGGGATAAACACATTTATGGAACGGAATAGAGAACCCAGGAATACATTCACACAAATACATTCAAATGACTTTTGACAGATGTACAAAAGCAATTTAATGGAAGAAAGATGGATGTTTCAACAAATGGGCAATTGGACATCCATAAGCAAAAAAAAAATGAGCCTCACCATAAACCTGGGTCCTTACACAAAAATGGATTCAAAGTGGACAATAGACTTAAATGCAAAACATCAAATTTTGGTTAAAAAAAATAGAAGAAAATCTTTAAGCTCCTAGGCCAAAGAGTCATAGACTTGACCCCAAAAGTATAATCCATGAAGGGAAAACTGATAAATTGGATTTTATCAAAATTAAGAAGTTCTGCTTTGTGAAAGACTATTAAAAGATGAAAGACAAGCAACAGATGGGGAACATACTTGTGAAGCGTGTATCTGACAAAGGCACAGGATCTAGAATATACAAAGTACTCTCAAAACGCAAGAGTAAAAAAAAAATCAACAAATCAATCAGAACATGGGCAAAAGACGTGAAGAGACATTTCTCTGAAGAAGATACAATACGTGGCCAATAGACATACGGAAAGATGTTCAGTATCTTCAGCTATTAGAATGTCATCCAAACCGCAGTGAGGGGGCACCTGGGTGGCTCTGCCTGCCTCTGCCCCTACTTGTGCTCTCTCTCTCTGACAAGTGAATAAATAAAAATCTTAAAAAAAAAAATAAACCCCACAATGAAATGTCTATATGTACCTATCAGAATGGTTAAAATTAAAAAAAAAAAAAAAATAGTGACCCCAGCAAATTCTGGCTAGGATGCAGGGAGGTTAAATTACTCATACATTTGCTAGTGGGAATGTAGCCTCGTACAGCCAGCCTGGAAAACAGGAATACAGTTTCTTGAACAACTAAATATGTAACTACCTTGGGATCTATTAATTGTACTCCTGCACATTTATCCCAGCAAAATGAAGACATATAAAAACTTGTCCGTGAGTGTCTGTAGCAGCTTTATTTGCTAAAGCCCTAAATTGGAAACACCAGATGTCCTTTGATGGGTGATAGTTGAAACTGCAGTCCATCCTACCACGGAGTATTACCGAGCAATAAAGGGAAATAAACTGCTGATGGCACAGAGCAAAGTGAATGACTCTTCAGAGAATGATGCTGCGTGACAAAAGGCAATCCCAAAAAGCTACACACTGTATGATTCCATTTATGTAACTTTCTTGAAATGACAGAACTATAAAAGTCAATTATAGAATAGTGGTTGCCAGAAGTTGAACATGGAGGGGGAGCAGGGGAAGGTGAGTGGGAAGTGAGTGTAGCTATTTAGAACACCATGAGGAATCTTTGCGGGCACTGGAATGTTTACCCTGACTTTCTTTGAGACAATAATATCTTGGTTGTGGTAACATTCTATAGACTGACAAGAGTTCACCATTTGGGGGAAACTGGGTAAAGCGTATGCAGGACTTCTGTATTATTTCTTGTAAGTATATGTAAATTGACATTTATTTCTCAGAATAAAAGGCTTAACTCTAAAAATTATTTCTTTACTTCCTGTTGCTTGCAAAATAAAACACAAATTTCTTATTGTGGCCGACAGTGGTTCTTTTGCTCCTGTCCTCTGCCTAATCCTCCAACCCTTTGTCACGTTGCTTTCGTTTTCCTTTCTAACTTCAGCCACGTGACTACTTTACTCCCCTTTAGCTACTTCAAGCTCTTCTCTATGCCTTTGCTATTTCCTCTGCCTGGGAACGCTCTCCTCCCAGCTCTTCGCATGGCTCCTCATTCTGATTCTACAGGTCTCAGCTCAAACTCCACCTGCTCAGAAGGGTTGTCCCTCCCCTGCAAAGCTCATGCACCCAGACCCACAGTGAGGGACAGCAGTTCAGCCCTGCAGCTGGTCTGAGTCACGGCACCCCCACCTAATAGCTCTAAGACCTGGGCACCATGCTTAACATCTCTGTTTCCCCATCTCTAAAATGGGCACACCCTATCAGTTCTCCCCGCAGAAAGTTGTTATAAGGATTAAATGGGTTAACATAGGCAAATCATTTAAATTAGTACCTGGGATGCAACAAAGCCCACATAGGTGTTATTTATTATCTAAAAACCTTCCTAAAATCTCACTGGTTTTACAATCCCTGGACCAGCAGCAACCCCATTAACTTGTGAGAAACACACATTTTCAGGCCCCACCCAAGATCACTGAAACTCTGGGGGTGGGCCCCCCCCCCCCCCCCCCCCCCCGCGTTTTAACAAGCCCCCCAGGTGATTCAAGGAACCCACTGGCTTATCTCCTATCCCTATTTACGTCCTTAATATCACTATCGGAGATAGCCATTATCAGTTGATCTGCATGACTAATGCCCATCTCTCCTACCAGAACAGCATGCTCCGAAGTAGAAGGGGTCAAATTCTTCACTACTGTAGCCCCAACTGCTAGCACATCTGCACAATGCAGGCCTTGAGAAAATATTAACAAATAAATGAATGAGAGAACTTGGGCAAGGTCGTGTATTTAAATAACTGAACGAATTGATGTTGACTCCAGGCTGGGCTTGCCCCCTCTAACATGCTGGGAATCAGTGACAGGCTAATTCCTTGTTTTTAGTTAGCAGCCTCGAGTTCCTCCTCCTGCTGTGTAAGATGAAGTCCCTGGTGTGTGAAAACCTGACTTCCAAACTGCATTTTATTATTTTTAAATATTTTATTTATTTGAGAGAGAGAGAGAGAGAGTGCACAGGAGCGGTGGGGAGGGGCAGAGAGAGAGGGAGCAGCAGGCTCCCCTCTGTGCAGGGAACCCAATGGGGCTCGATATCAGGACCCTGAGATCATGACCTGAGGCAAAGGGAGATGCTCAACAGATTGAGCCACCCTAGCGCTCCCCACCCCCACTCCCAAACTGCATTTTAAATGCAAATAGACCATGGCAGAGTCAAGGATTCTTTGTGCAAGTTAGTGGACAGATCTGCTTTCCATTGTACTGTGTTAGCCGCCTCTCATTCATTCATTCAATTTAGGTGATTGTCAGTGGGCTGCTTTATGGAATGGCAACATGGCACTCTCTGTCCATGGCTTTTAGTAGCTATGGCTAGTGAAGCGTCATCACCTTTTGTCTAGAAGACTATGTTACATCCCAGTTTGGAGGGAGACTTTTGCCACCGTGGGTTTGAGCAAAGAGGAGATTCAGTGCCTTCATGCCCCCCACCCCTGCCTATGGTGCAGGCCTCTCTGCTTTGCTCCCATGTCTCTGAGGGATCCATCTCTGTGTCCTCTGTGAGCGTCTCAGCTTCAGCTTCTCCCTGCCTCCCTTAGGCACATTCCTTGAATAACCCTCTTTACTCCATAGTGAGCCTTCCAATTCAGACTTTTTTGCCGACACATCCACTGGGGCATCCCAAAGGCATCTCAGCACAGGATGTCCAAGACTCCATGATTTAACTTTCCTTTTCCTTTTCCTTGGCATTCTCTTGTCTTCCTCTGCTTTGTGTTGTTACCATCTACCTTATCACATCACCCAAGGCAGAAATCTGGGAGGCATTTTCATTCCTCTCTTTACCTCACTTTCCATACTGTGTCGGTGTCCTAGTTCCTGAAATTGTTCGCCCTGTAATGCCCACATCACAACCCTACCTGTCCTCCAGGTCGGCTCAGGTTGCTATGTTGCACATGTGACAGCCCTGCTGCAAAGCTTCAAGCATCCTACTTGGGCTGTTTCAATCATCTAACAAATACCTTTGTTACTGACATTACATCTATACATCCTCCACACAACTATGGTACAATTAAATAATTTTTTGAAATTCAAAATTTGGTCCCTTTTCCTCCACTGCTTAAAGTTATTTCAAAGCTTCCATGTTACAGAATATGGTACAAATCCCTTAGCATGCAATATAGGCCCTTCATTACCAACCTGGATGTCCTGATCTCTGCACCTTGCTCCAAAACCTGTACAAATCTTCATACCAAGCCTACCATCATCCTGAGCTTTTCAAAGTCTCTTTTTTTGGTTGCACTCTCTTCTCAGATGCCCAGGGAGAAATAGGTATGCTCTCCTTTAAGCCTACCAGTATCAGTCAGGTTTTGCTGCAGTAACAACTCCAAATCAGAATGACTAACATTCATCTCTTTCTTATTTACATGAGTGCAGAGGGATGAGCTATAGGTCTGCACCAGGCAGTATGGTAACTGTGGGTTGGCAACAGATGACTCTTCTTATGGGCCTAGACTGAAGGAGCGGCTGTTGCCTAGGGCATGCTTTTCTCATGGCAGAGATCAGAAGTGCAAGTTGGAGGTCAGGCTGAAACATGTGGGTGCATTAAAAGCTTCCGCTCACTTATGACATACATCATGCTCACTCACATTTTAGGACATTTACGCAGTAAATGGAATCACATTCCATCATGTTCCTGGCACCCCTGTGACTATGGAATCTGATGATAGATTCAGCCTTTGGGATAAAAATGCCAGAACAAAACTAAAAACTTCACAAACAGTTAAATCAATCAATAACAGCATGCAACTTCAATCATTATGGGAAAACATTTGCATATGCTTTTAGCTATGCCTGGTCAAAAGGACATGAATTCTGTAATCCCCAAAAGAAAAATCACATTTTCCTGTGTATGTAGCTGAAGAGCTAAAACCCAGGAATAAAAAGTAGTGGCTGGAGACTTTTAGGGTTGTCTGGAGTTGTTGTCCCTCCACTCAGCCTTACCTCTGTACAAATCTGGGTCCCAGCTTTTTCTGGGCTTTTAGCCATGGACATGGATCAAACTCTGGAGAAGACAGTGTCATCGTTCTGCAGTCAAGAGCCTCGCTGGTCACTGTGATTGGTCACCTCCATTTCACTGCCTTTTGCAGATTTCTTTTGTAACTCTATAGATACTGACAGAAGTTAGATTCCTGTGGGAGACCACTGCATATCTTGCAGTGCTTCATTCAGCAGTGTATTTAGTAGAGAACATTGGGAAACATTCTATGAACCCTGTACTATAATATGTAATAAAATATATCCAAAATTTAAAAAAAAAAAACACTTGACTAAAGCAAGCTGCATGGCCAAGCCCAACATGAATGATGTAGGGAGTTTATTCCTTTTAGAGAAGGGCAGACAGATTGACCACCAGGGGAAAATCATGCAATTTATCCCACTACCCAACACTTGGTATATATTTTCATTATAGCCTCTCCCCACCCAATCCTTTCTTTGTTTAGCTATCTTTCTCCTGTAGACTTTAAGCTTCTGAGGGTAGGGTCTGACTTGTTCTTTTATACAGTGCCAGGACCTAGTACAATTGCTGAATGGGTAAATAAATTAATGATTGACCCAACAATTCAGGATGGGAAACACAAGATGAAAATTAGGTTTGTTGAAGATAATGAGTTCAGTACCAACCTCAGAGGCTAAATATGTTCTGAGCCCCGTCCTGGTAATGGAACTGTCATTTTTAATACAGTTACTAAGAGCTAATGTGTTCTGAGTTCTATACTATTAACTTAGAATCACTCTTTAGGAAAAGAGCTAATGAACTTTAAACAACCTGTAATTTTTTTTTTTTTAAATAGGCTTTACTTTTTACAGAAGCTTTAGGGTCATAGCAAAATTGAGTAGAAGGTACAGAGACTTCCCGTGTTCTCCCTTCACCTTTTCATAATTGGCCTCCTTCATTAGCAACATCCCAAAGTGCTAGATTGGTTATAATTGATGAACCTACACTGACACATCATTATCTCCCAAAGTCCAAGGTTTTCCCTAGTGCACTTGGCATTGTACATTCTATGGGTTTAGATAAATGTATAATGATGTGCAATCACCATTACTCTATGTGTCACATAGAGTAGTTTCCCTACCCTAAAAATCCTCTTGTGCTCTGCCTAGTCACACCTCTCTCCTCGCTAACCCCTGGAAACCATTCATCTTTTTACTGTTTCCATGGTTCTGTATTTTCCAGAAGACAGACAGTTGGAACCATACAGTTTATAGCCTTTTCAGGTTGGCTTCTTTTACTGAGTAATATGCCTTTAAGTTTCCTCCACGTCTTTTTATGGTTTGATAGTTCATTTCCTTTTAGCACTGAACAGTATTCCATTGTCTCAATGTATCACAGGTTATTTATCCATTCACCTACCAAAGGGCATCTTGGTTGCTTTCAAGTTTTGCCAATCATGAATAAGCTGCTACAAATATCCATATGTAGGTTCTTCTGTAGACATAAATTTATAGCACCTTTGGGTAAATACCAATGAATGTGATTGCTGGATCTTATGGTAAGAGCATTGCAAGAGTTTGTAAGAAACTGCCAAACCGTCTTCCAAAGTAGTGGTACCATTTTGTATTCCCACCCGTCATCAATGAGCATTCCTGTTGTTCCACGTCCTTGTCAACATTTAGTATTGTCAGTATTCTGGGTTTTGGCTGTTCCAATAGGGGTGTGAGGCGAACGTGATAACCACTACACTACGGAAACTGTTCCAATAGGGGTGTAATTGTATCTCATTGCTTTCTTATTTTGCATTTTCTGATCGCATATGATGTGGAACATCTTTTCATATGCTTATTTGCCATCTTTAGGTCTTCTTTGATGAGGTGTCTAAGGTCTTTGGCTCATTTTATATCATGTTATTTATTTTCCTATTGTTGAGTTGCCTATAATATTTTTAACTGACTGATTGCCTTGATCTTAAATTTTCTCAGTTCTTAAACACTGACAGTTTTAGAGTTGGTTTTCTTACTTCCAGAAGCAGGCATTAAAGAAGACTAATTAAGTAGCTGTAAAATCTGGATAGCCACACAACTTGAAAATGACAGTAAGAGAGAATGGGAGATAGAGGCGGCCAGAGCTCTTTAGACTTCAGGAGGTCCCAGAACCTCTGAAATTGCAAAGTTTTAACTATGTACACACGTACACCTGTCTGGAGAAGTAGATCATGGTTTTGCATTAGAGTTTGAGGGATTTTTAAATCACAAAACATTAAATAAACTCATTGTTGCCAAGAGAAGATAGGAGAAATGTCATTTTTATTTATTCCCTAGTGATGGTATTAAGAATAATTTACTGAACACTTACTTTGTGAGTTGACACTGTTCTAAGCACTTTTACAGACACTCTCATTTAATTTCGAAAACAACTCTGTTATTATTCCCTTTAATTTTCCAGTGAGGAGACTCGGTTTTAGGGAAGTATTGTTAGTTGCTCCAGGTCATATGCTTCGTCAATGGCAGAGACAGATGTCCAAAAAGTTGCCCTCTCAACCATTATACTGTATTTCCTCTGCCCTCAACTTAATTTTACTTCACCCCTCTTGGTCTCTTCTAATAATTTTGGTTAAAAAAAATCGCTTTTAAATTTAGCTCCCTGGCAGTCACAAACTGACCAGCTCTCAGATTTCTGGCAGGACAACACCGTTCACATGTCATAAATATAACTGGAGACATAACTAGACACTTAAATACATTTTCATCATTGTGCAATCTTACTAATGGATTGGCCTCAGAGTCCAAGTGGAAGAGTTCTGGTGCCTCACCTAATTGGCAGGCACTTTCCAAGTCCTGTTTGACTATTGAATTCTGCTCATTAGGTTAATGAAAAGCAAATTTGCAGTACCCCTGGTGATATAAAGCATTCTAGCTGTGATAAGTTCATATGGAATTTATTTATTGGTTCTTATTTAAATTGTTGCAAACCTCCAGAAACAGTCCTGCATATTATGGGAATTCATTGCTGAGGATAACACTGAAAATCTGTCCCCTTTCCAGAGATCCTCTTTCAGAGGGATATTTAAATGAGGACATTAAATTGATTGTACCAAATGTGATGAGTGATGGGCCATATTGTGTGTGCACTGGAATGGGTTGTTGGGTTTATGGTCTGCCCAAACTTAGCAATAAATCAGTGGTAGTCACTTCAGCCAGAGAGTTCAGCTTCTCCACTCACCTTTCATCTCTGAATGGTTATCTGCATATTTTGCATTTACATTTGCAAAGTGCTTTTGTCCTCCAAATGTCACTGTAGATGCAGGCACATTTTATGATTGCTATTTCAAAGGAGGAGAGACTGGCATGGCTGTGAGGGGGGAGTGGCTGACCAGGGTGCCAGGGTATCTCTGAAGCAGTCACCATGGTCATTCCTCTGACTTTACTGCTTTCATATATCTCTTTTATGGGTTCCCTTCCTGTTTTTCTGCCTTTCTGCTTCCCAGTCCTATCCCACAAATATGACTTAAATTACAGGAAGTAGCACATAGCATAGCGCTTAAGAGAAAAGGCTCAGGAGTCAAATAGACCCAGGCCAGCTGAAGTGACCTTGGGCAATGAACTCAACTATAAAATGGGGTTAATAGACATCTCTTACAGAACAGGTACAAGGATTTTATTTAGTTAGATCATATATGTATGATGCCTGTTATAATTTTTGTTCCATCATCAGAAACAAAACATGAGGCAGAACAATTAAACATTTACCTCTGTAGTACAGACAATAGGCTGTGGGATTTTTATTAAAGGAGAAATGACTTAGGCTGGGAGCACCCTGGGATGTCTTCAGGGGAATTCTTAAACTGGTTGCAAAGGAGGAGGATCTGGATAGGCAAATAGGAAGGGAAGGGGACTGTGTAACTGTGGTGATTCTAGACACTTTTTCCATAAAAGTATCATCTAATTCCCCTTTCCTCACATGTGAGCTGATCTTGGTGCCTCACTTCTAATTGGGTGTAAGGGAGACTGGGGGACACAATCTACTAATTTAGAAAATGTGAAACAGTGTGTCCTTCCCTCCATTATCTGTCAGTCTGTCTGCCCCTTCAGGGCCCTGAGCTATCTTATAAGAAGTCAGGCTACCCTGAAGCTACCAGGGGACCATGTGGGGAGATCATACAGAGTTAGAGATACATGCCCACAGAGCTCTAGCTGTTGAGTCTTTCCAGCTCTGGCATCACTTATGTGAGTGAGCCTTCGGATAATTCCAGCCCCCGCCACCAGCCAACAGTAACTGTGAGAAGTCCTGAGTGAGAGCTGCTTCGCTGAGCCTAGTCAACAGCTAGAGCACCGAGAGAGAATAATAAAATGTTATTTTAAGCCACTAAATTCAACATGTTACTCACCCATAGTAACTGGGACAATAACCAAAGGCATTTGAGCACTTATAAACCAAAGCAAATTTACAAATTAAATAACAAGACTCCTAAACCAGTAATATGTAGTTTCAATAGGTTATTTTTTTTTAATTTTTAATTTTTTTTTTTTGCACAGATGGTCCTTCATAGTAGCCAAACAGTAGCCAAACTGATGCCTACATCACTGAAAAGTGGATGTCATGGTGCAAGCTTTGGGCAAATTGATAGGTGCGTGCCATGTGACTACTCAGTTCTCTCCCAACACCATTCACTACCAGGAAAACTTTGCTTCTATTGTGCACAGAGACATCTGGCCTTTACATAGTGCTAGCATGTGATCATTATTTTCTGGTCCTGTCTCTGTTCTTTGCACATCAGCCCATCACAATGGAAGATGTTCTCCTTGATGTCAGTGTGATCCTAAGTACATCCAAGAATCTAGGCACTGATGGTTAATGTCAGCACTCAGTGATCATGGGGTCCCCCAAAGAAACCAGACTTTTGAAAATAGATATTTTTTAAGATTAACATGAAGATGAAAATACAAAATTTAAGAACTCTTGCTGGGAATTATCAACCACACGGAAAGTATTAGAATTTGGCTAGACTGGAAGGGAGAGAGAGATACTGCAGTTAGTTCTCAGCAAAAAGGTTAGCTGAAGTAGAGTGGAGTTATGGATGGCCCAGAACACTAGCATCTAGAGTCTGAGCTATTAACTTGTAGTTACTATTGGTTCTTGAGTAGGGGTGTGACAGCGTGAAAGCTCTATTTCAAGATTCCTCTCATGGTTGTATGTGTATGATGAATTAGACAAAGTTGAGGCTGGAATCAGGAAGATAGGCTATCAATTCTTTCTACTATACAAATCCCTATGCTTAAAAAAAAAAATCAGTGTTCACCAACTATGGTAGTCTACTGGACTCTTTGAAAACTTGAATATAGCTTATAAGTTCGATTTCAAGTCAGCACTCAGGGATTTATGGTGTTCTTCCTCCTATGCCTGCTTGTCATTGATAAACGATACAACCTTGGTCAAACCATTCATGTCCCAGCATCTCTGAGCCTTCATCTATCAAACAAAGGATAATGATATATACATTCTATCTGTTATAAATATTAAAAATTATATATATGTATATGTATAAAATCTTTAAGAAGCTTCAAGTCTTCACAGTATAGAATGAGTTTATACTCTTCAGTATACTTTACTTTTTGATTGTACTTATAAGAGAGCATTGAAATAGATGCAAAAAAGAGATGTTTCTTTTTGAATACATAACTATATTGGAATAGCATCAATAGAAATTTTGAAAAGAAATAAAAGCTGTCAGGATTCCATAGCTACCAAATATCAACTTTTTATTTTCCATGGTTTTTGCTAGTTTATAATGCATAGTATAGATGTATTGTTGTATTTTGCTTTTTTCACATAAACATCAGAATTTTTACATTGTTCTATAGTGTTTATAATTTTGTAATAGTCCCTCAAATTGATATACTGCAATTTACTTAACCCCTGTACCGTCTGAAGCACATCTCTATGTGTAACATCTTCTTTCCTTCCTCCATTCCTCCCTTCCTCCCTCCCTTCTCTCTTGCCTTCCCTCCTTCCCTCCTTCTAGCATGGAAAAGGAAAAGAAGGAAGATTATAAAGCACTAGGAATGGAATTATTGAGGCAAAGAGAACGAATATTTTATTTCTTTTAAAATAATTTATTGAGCTCTCTCTTGCAAAATTGGGAGATACGGGTTTTAGAAAAAGCAAACTTTGGAGTCTGATTGAAAACACTGCACAGGCAGAATCCAATCAGTAGGTCCCTTCATTGAAATTCTTCATTTCTGACACTTGGTTTTCTTCTGTGGCAGGGAAGAAAGCAGGGGTGGAGGGGGGGGGTTGGGAGGGGTGAGGAAGTGCTTTCCAAGTCCACTCTGAAGAGTGGTTTGAGGAGTTATTTGGAAATCAGGGTTTGTTGACTGAGTTAAGCAAATAGGTCACTGAACCTGTTTAGTCATAGGTCCAATTTAGAGTTAAGTACAGCCTTAGTCCCTCAGTGATGTCAGAAGGACATCAGATTGAGAAATTCTTCATCAATCCCACTCAAAGGAGGTTAGGCTAGTGTATTAATTTGCAGGTAGTTCTCCAATTTAGAAACGAGCCAAGGTTTGTCTGCCTACTTGCATTAATCATTTGGGGACAGCTGCTGGAAGCACAGTGCTGGGACGCGGGATGCCAATCTTTTCGGAGAGCAAGTAAACAAGGTTACCAGTGCCAGGAACAAGCTTCAGGAGGAGCAATATTCTCCTGCTCCCCTAAACTTTTTTTTTTTTTTTTTTTTTTTGTAAACAGTCACATTATTGAAGATTAAGAGCTATGATCTGGGACTTGCAAAGTCTGGAGCTTTGCTAGTCCAAAGTCCATGAACTCTGTCATTCAGACCACTGAACTGCCATCAGAGAATTCAAACAGACTCCTGATGCAGCAGATTCTCTTCTGTGTGCCATGGTTCCAGTGCTTATTGACCTGTTTTGTAAACAGTATAAATATTAACCTTGTCTGTTACGTGCCAAGCCAGGGTGAGGCAATATGGAAATAGTAATGACAGTTACTGAAAGCTAGATTTAGTCAGGTGAATGATAAAAGGATCTCAGTTTTGTCATTTGCTTTTGATGGGCAGATGGAAGAGTCTGCCTCAAGGAAGAAGCAGAGAGGCACATCAGCGGTCTGAATATGTGGATTCTCAAACTTGGCTGACTTCAGAATTCCCCAGGGATAGAATTCTAGTAGGCCCTACCCTCATCAACTGAATTTGAAATTTCTGTGTGTACATGGGGTGGGGGAATCCTCTGGAGTATTGAATCCTAAGTCAGAATTGAGGATCACTATTCTCATGCTATAGCAAAAAGTGTCTGAGATGTGGACTTAAATATAATTAATGCTGATTGCTACCTATATATCCACATTCTTATTATTCATGGAGATCCTGCCTCTTGTATTCTTAGCACTAGCTCCTTATCTGCAGCTCCCAATGTTTATTTCCCTGAAAGTTTCTCCCAAACCACAGTGTAATTTCAGATAGACACAGCCTATAATCTCATCTACAATACTAGACACAGTATCATTTTGTTACTTTGAAAATTCTGACTCCTCCTTGGATAAAGGAAATCTTTGCCAAAGCTGGGGGCCCCATGTGGAGACCCCATTCCTCAGAGAAGATGGAGTGGGTTCTGGAAAAAGCAGATAGGAAGACTTCAAAAATCATGGCTATTAGAATGGAAGGGACCCCACTGTCTCTGCATTTTAAATAAGTGAGGGATTGAGAACAGAGAGACAAGAACAGAGAACTTGTTCCAGGTCACATACAGCCAGGGAGTGGAGAAGTTGGGTCTGAAGCTCAGGTCTCCCAGTTCCCCTTCCCTCCAAGAAGAGGTTTCACATAAGGGGCTCTTAGAAAGGGCTGAAAACCATGGCATACTAGAGTGTACTGGTGGTTCTGATTTCAGTCACTGTATATTTCCCAGGTTCTGCTAATCCAACAAAGCGTGTTTACAAAGTGTGCAGCAGACAAGTTTTCAGTTCTTTAAAACAGAACCTCCTCTCCCCTCAATACACACACACACACACACACACACACACACACACACACACTTCTTTAGGTACTCCAACAAACCCTATCTCTAGAAATCAATTGCTCCCTTTCACTCAATCCTTTTAACTTGCAAAAGGGCCAAAGATCATTGGATCTTGGAAACTCTGAACCTAGGAAGTTAATCTTTTTATGCCTCTGCATAAGGGCATTTTTCTAAGTTTACAACAAACACCCTCAGATTGTTGACTGTGTGACATCCATAAAATTCTCTTTTCAGATTACGTATAGATATGCAAATTTCTAGCCATAACCTTTTTGAGAACAAAAACAGTTTTCTATGCTTAGGCAGTCTGCAAGGATTATAGCGTTTAATTCTCACAACAACCCAGTTATATTAGCTTCATTTTTCAGAGGAAGTCACTGAGAGGTTGGGTTCTTTGTCTAGGCTGAATATCGAATTAGAAGGCGATTTGAACTCAGATCATTAAAAATTCATTTTTATCTGGATGAGGCATATAAAAATCACTATTTTTCTTTTTAGGTCATCTTCAAAAGAAGATATTTTGCCCCACCTCTTATTTATCTGAAGATATCAGTACAGTGAATTATTTCAAGAACAGCTAGAATCGCTGTGAGCCAGTAACAGACGGAAGTCACACCCAGAGCAGAGCAGAGTGGTCAGGACCCAGAGATATGGATGGCAGCACCATCAGCGTCTGCTGCGTTATTTATTCAACATTATATGCACTGTGCTAAAAACTGCAGCTACAAAGTTAAATAAGAATGGACTTTCTTGGAAGAACTCATAGTCTAGTGGGGAAGTCAGACTTATAAATGGACAATTTCAGTATAATAGGTACTCCATTAACACAATGCACATTTTGAGCAGAGATGAAGTAATGAATCCAGCCTGTGAGGAGGGAATGGCCAGAGAAGCCTACCTCAAGGGCATGACCCATATGCTAAGCTTGTGAGGAGGGAGAGCTAGCCAGACAGAGAAGGTGGTTGAAGAGCAGGTGGGGAAAGGTAGTACAGGCAGAAGAAATAGCACAAAGAGAAAGTCTGGAATAACACAGGTGCGAGGGATTATATATATATAATTATATAATATATTATATATATTATATAATATATATAATCCATATATTAACCTGTAGAGTGGGAGGGAGGCTGGCGAGCTCACAGGTGGCCTTATGTATTGTGCTGAGTTTGGAATTCTTTGGAGACATTGGGAAGTCATTTAAGAGTCTTAAGTTCATGAATGACATGATCAGATTTCCACTTGAGGTCAATCGCCCTGACTGGCTATCATCTGTTTCCTGCTATCCACAGTGACTCTCATACATGTGACATTTCCCCATGAGTTTATCCAGTGGTTATGAAAAATGACTGGCCAGGTTTTTTTCCCTACTCAAGAAAACATGCTAGAAAATGCAAGTGAGAAGATATTTTTAGAGGGATGTGGTAGACTGAAAAATTGGCCACCGTTCTCTACCCCTCTAATCCACAGTCTTTGTAAAGTAACTTTGCTGTTTTCATCAACACAGGGAGACTATTTCCTCTATACTTTGAATCTCAACTGGCTTTGTGCCGTGCTCTGGCCATGAGAGTGAGTGGAGAGTGACTGTGTGCCATAGCCATGCTTAGACCTCCAGAGGCCACATACATTTCTGCTCTCTCCTTGTCCGGACTCCCCTGTACGAATGGTCCTCACTAGCTTGCTGCAGGATGAAAGACCAAGCATGCCAGCCCTGAGTCAGCCCTATCATCTGGATATGGGAGAGCCCAGCCAAGCAGTGGGCTTTAGTTGACTCAGATCAGACCACAGACACGTGAAAGCAGCAGTCAAGACCAGAAGTACCTAGTGGAACCCAGCCCAAACTTCTGACTTGCCACGAGGGAAATACATGGCTGTTTCAAGCTGCTAAGTTTTGGGGTGGTTGGTTATCCTGCAAAAACTAACTGGAATTTTGGATAACCCTGTATCTGCTTTCATCTATCAAAGAGTAAATCATTTGCAAGCCTTGACACCTCTGATAAATACAACTCTCTGATAAATAAAACTCCTCTGATAAATACAACTACAAAACTCCGATAAATAAAACTCCTCTGATAAATACAACTAAAATGCTAGACATTACATATAAAACAAATGCAACTCTGAAAGGTAGAAAGAAAAGGCAGACCAGCTAGGAAGCCATGGGACCTGAGGAAGGACACAATGGTGAGTGTCCTACGGTATCTTTTTGCTTTCTTTATCCCAGATTCAGCTGAAGATGCCAGCCATTTGGAAATGGCAACAGACACGTACCAAATGAATCCCCACAAAAACTTGCTCTCTCTAGTCAAGGCACCAGGAAATAGGCAGCCTAGCATGACAAAAAGCTTCTGGACGATCACCACTCTCCTCCAGCCAACAGCACAGGAAAATCTGTGGCCCATTCTGACCAGTAGAAGCTGTGTGGAAAGCCTAGACTTCAACTTTTGAGAGGCTGTAATGAGGCATCTTCATGTACTTCTGGGGTCAAGTGTCAGAGAAGGTCAAGCAATGAGCTGCCCTGCACCAACCCACCCACCCCCATATCAATGGAGACCATGCAAGAGAGCCCAGACTACCACTCCACCTGGCAGTTAGAAAGTACCCTTTCTCCCTTAGGGGGTGATGTCAGAGGAGTCCAAGTGGAGAGCCAGTCTCTCATCTTTGCCAGCAGTAGTGAGGTCACCCCCCTAAAGTTGTCAATAGAACTACACGGTGGTAGGGGGACTGGAATTGCCATCTCTGCCCAGCAGTAAAGGGGAGCCCCCTCCCTGGGTGTCAATGGAAGCTGAGTGGGAAATGTGGACTTCTACCATCCCCTGGCAGATGGGGCAGCACCCCCAACTTTCCATACTGGAGCAGAGCCAGAAAGCACAAGGTTAAATAAAATCCAGACTCTCATAACATGTGATAATATCCAGGTTTTGATAGAAAAATCACTCATCATGGTAAGAATCGGAAAGATATAGTGGAATGAAAGAGGTAACACTGGGATGACAAATGGTAGAATTACCTGACAAATATTTGCCATTTTAAAAATGCCTCAAAGAACAATGACAAGCATGGTTGAAACAAACAAACAAAAAATTGAAAGCCCTTGCAAACCAACACCCCCCCCCCAAAAAAAGCAAAAAAGAAGGTATAAGGAAGAACTGAATGGAAATTTTATTACTGAACAATAACTAAAATAGAAAACTCAGTGGAAGGTCTTCACAGCCAACTACCGGGACAAAGAAAAGAATCAGTGAATTGAAAAATAGAACAGTAGAAATTATTCAATCTAAACAGTAAAGAGAAAACAGACTGAAAAACAATGAACAGAATCTCAGGGACCTATAAGACTCTAACAAAAGATAGAACATTTGCATCATCAGAGTTTCTGAAGGAGAAAAAAAAGAGGGTGGTACACTTCTGGCACTGATTGCGAAGTGTGGGCTTTTCCCCCATGCCACCAAGAAATTCTCCTATACCAGCTAGAAGTCCAACAATTCTACTATCTCCAGGTAGATAGTGTCGGATACCTCAGGTTGAAGGCTCAGGTTTGCAAGACCATCCCCCAACTCCACTTCAGAAGCCAGTAGTAAGCCCAGGTGGTCACTGTGCTTCTGGTGGACTATATGGCTATAAGATTATCTTGTAGATTCTCATGACCTTCTCCCTGGGCTTGATTAATTTGCTAGAACAGCTGACAGAACTCAGAGAAGCTTTTATTTACTGGGTCACCAGTTTATTATAATAGGATATAACTCAGGAAGAGCCAGATAGAAGAGATGCATAGGGGAAGGTATGTGGGAAAGGGCACACAGCTCTCATGTTTTCTGAATGGGCCACTTTCCCTATATCTTCATGGGTCCAGCCAGGAAGCTCTCTGAACACAGTCCTTTTGTGTTTTTATGGAGGTTTCATTACATAGATGATAGATTAAATCACTGGCCATTGAACTCAGTCTCCAGCTCCTCTGCCGTCCTGAGAGGTGGGGAGTTGGGGGTATCAAAGTTTCAACCCTCTAATCCCATCGTGGTTAGCTCCGCTGACAACCAGCCCCCAACCACCTCATGTGACCTAGGCCTTTCCAAAAGTCACTTCATTAACATAACAAAGACACAGTAATTGCTACTATCACTTATGAAATTCCAAAGGTTTTAGGAGCTCAGTGCCAGGAAAGGGAACACAAAGGGAAATATATATTTATTATAAATAAACAATATCACAGTGCGGCTGAAAAAGTACTCAAGAAATAATGGCTGCAAACTTCTAAATTTGGCAAGGGACATAAACCTATAGATGAAAAAAATGAGCAAGCCCCCAAAAGGATAAACCCAAAAGAAATTCATACTGAGACATATCCTAATTACACTGCTGACAGTTACGAAGGAAATAATCTTGAAATGAGTTAGAGAAAAATAATACCTTATGTACAGGGGAAAAGCAGTTAATAGATTTCTTTTTTTTTTTTTAAGATTTTATTTATTTATTTGACACAAAGAGAGAGAGAGAGCACAAGTAGGCAGAGAGGTAGGCAGAGAGAGAAGAAAACAGGCTCCCCGCTGAGCAGAGAGCCTGATGCGGGGCTCGATCCCAGGACCCTGAGATCATGACCTGAGCCGAAGGAAGAGGCTTTAACCCACTGAGCCACCCAGGGGCCCCAATAGTAGATTTCTTATCAGAAATATCAGAGGTCAAAAGGAAGCAGCAATCGGTCTCTTAAATGCTGAAAGAAATGAACTACCGCCTAGAATCCCAAATATAGGGAAAGTGTTGTTGGTAAGTTGGACTTCGTCGAAAATGAAACACTTCTGTTCTGTGAATGGCCCTGTTGACAGTATGTTGCAGAGGGGAGAACATATTTGTAAGCCACATATCTGACAAAAAACTACTCTCGAGTACAAAGAACTTGAGGTTTGAGTTTGAGAAATCCAATTAGGACGTGGGCAAAAGACATGAAGAGACAGGTCACTGAAGAAGATATTCAGATGGCAAAAAAGCACATGAAAAGATGCTCGACGTCATATGCCATGAGGAAATGTCAACAAAGACCACAGTGAAATGCGGGCACACCCCCACTGGGATGTCTGAGAGAAACAAGGAGCGATGACCCAAATACTGGTGAGGCTGCGGAGAGACGGGCTCCCTCACAGCTGCTCGTGGTGATGCAAGTGGTACAGCCGCTCTGGAAAAAAGTTTGGCCTGACAAAGAACTGGGTGAAAGAGAAGCCCGGTGGCTGTGGAAGGTCACAGATGGATCCTGGCCGGCCGTGAGGGTCATGTTCTGTGTCCTGGCCGCATGGGTTGTGACCTTGTCCTGTGGTTTTGCAAAATGTTGCCATTGGGGAAACTGGGTAAAGGGCATATGGGCTCTTTCTGTATCATTTCTTACGGATGCCTGGGAATCTGCAATGATCTCAAAATAAAATATTATTTGTTTATTTATCAGAGAGAGAGAAGAGAAGCAGACTCGCTGCTGAGCAAGGAGCCTCATACTGGACTCGATCCCAGCACCCTGGGATTGTGACCTGAGCCAAAGGCAGACCCTTAACTGACTGAGCCACCTGGTTGTCCCTAAAATATAATTTAAAAAGAAGTTTCTTGGGCTCCTGGGTGGCTCAATCAGTTAAGCATCTGTCTTTGGCTCAGGTCATGATTCCAGGGTCCTGGAATGGAGGCCTGCGTTGGGCTCCCTGCTCAGTGGGGAGCCTGGTTCTCCCTCTCCCTCTGCACAACCCCTCTGCTCCCACTCTGTCCCTCGCTTTCTCTCTCTCTCAAATAAATAAAAGCTTTAAAAAAAATAAAAAAATGAAAAGGAGTTTGTCCTTGAAATGCCAGTACTGTGTAATGTTAGTGGTACCACCTGAAAAAGAATTTCTGTGATTAAGAAAGTCTGGCAGATGCTTGGATAAAACGAATGTACCAGGTTTCTTTACTACAGGACTCCTCCGAGGCTATATTTGCATCATCTATCATTAGTAATATGCCCGGATGTCAGAAGACTTCCCAAGACAGCTGTTGTGAGATTTAAACCAGAGGATCCACATAAAGAGTACATAATATCTGACATGAATGTTAAGATTATCATTATTATTATTCTTGTGTTCACTTTGCACCACAGATTTATCACATTAGAATTATTATAATTTAAAATGTTGGGAGATTGAGCCTTAGAGAAGCTAAACAATTTGAAAGGTCACAGCTAGTAAGAGGCAGAGCCAGGATTTGATCTGATGCCCAAATATCTATTAACTTTGATGTAATGTTCCCACAAAAATTAGGACTTACAAAGCGAAATTGAAAGTTAAAAGGTAAGGGACAACTAGGAAAATATTTATAATGACATCACTTTCCAAGTATCTCATTTATTTCTACATAAAGGGCCTTCATAAATCGATAATAAGCTTTCCTAAAACAATAACGGTCAAATTATCAACATGGCAATTCGTGACAGTGGCCAAAGGACATCTAAAATGTGTTCAGGGACACCTGGGTAGCTCAATTTGTTGAGCATCCGGCTCTGGATTTTTGACTCAGGGTCCTGGGATCAAACCCTACATCATAAACAACAAACAAACAGTGTTCAGACTCAATGAATTTGCTTATTTGGACAGTAATTTTAAAAAAAAAAACAACTTTAAACAGACTCATGGCTACAGAGAAGGGTCTGGTGGTTGCCACAGGGGAGGGGTAGAGGATGAAAGAAAAAGCTGAAAGGGATTAATAGGTGCAATCTTCCTGTTATAAAAGAAGTAAGAGATGGGGTATTAAGTACAGCATAGGGAATAGAGTCAAAAATACTGTAACAACTCTGGATGGTGACAGATGGTAACTAGACTTACTGTGGCAACCATTTGCAATGTATATAGATACTGAATCATAATGTTGTACACCTAAAACGAATACAATATTGTATGTCAACTATCCTTCAATAAAAAATAATTCCAGAAACAGGCAGTAATTGTACACCTGCAGACCCAATAGAAAGAATTAGAAAAGAAGAAAACCACAAAAACTTTAAATTAAATAAACAAAATGCCATTTTATTTTTTTCAAATTGAGAAAATCTTATGTCCACTCACACAATGGCTGTGGGGACACAGACATTTTCAAACAGCTTTTGTCATCGTTACTAGCACAACTTTGGTGGCAGGGAATTTGCTTTAAAATTTTTATCTTCTGGGGTACCTGGGTGGCTCAGTCAGTTAAGCATCTGCCTTCAGATCTCAGGGTCCTGGGATGAAGCCTGCATAGGGCTCCTTGCTCTGCAGGCAGCCTGCTTCTCTGTCTCCCTCTGTCCCTCCCACCTGCTCATGCCCTCATTCTCAATCTCTCTCAAATAAATAAATAAAATCTTAGAAAAAAAATTCTTACCATTTGACCTAGTTGTTTAATTTCTAGAAATCAAGGAAACTAAAATTCTTAAATGAATCAAATATGTAGACAAAGATTTGTGTTTAAGGATGTTTATCACAGCATTATTTCTATGAGCAAAAATGTGAGAGGGAATCCTAATTCTGTCAATAGGGGATGGTTAAAAATTATGGACTCTCATATGATTGCAGTCATTAACAATCATGTTTTAGAAAGATAATGATATGGAAAAATGCATATGATATATTTTTAAGTGAAAAAAGCAGAAACCTCCAATTTTATGAAAGAAAAATATGTATATCTATATGTACACACACATAGATATATTTGAAGAAAGCACATCAAAAGTTCAAGGGTGTCTCTTTGGGTGTAAGGATATCATGAATGATGCTAATTTTCTTTACCATAACTTCCAAATTTTCTACAATAATAATTCAGAAAGGCATAGCAATAATTTACTTCTCATGGTTGTTTAAATTCAAATCTTCTTTGATGGGAACACTGTTTTCATCAATACCTTATAGTTGAAGGCTGGACTACTTTGAAGACCAGTACTAGGAGGCATTTCTGGGTCAGGGTGCCGTATTCCCAGGGCCATGTCAGCGGTCATGGGAGGAGAAAGAAAGCAGGGCATCAGCCGGAACTCCCTCCCATGCGTGGTGCTCAGCAGCCAGGATGCGGTGTGAGAGGACTGGCATTTGGCTCCCCCCACAGATGCCTCCCCAGCTCCTTCTGTTCAGTTTACCACTGACAGACTCTGTAGTTACATGGGCACTAGGTTAGATGTGTGCCTTGAATACAGAATGACTGTCAAAGTTCTTTTTTTTCCAACTTGTTGAAAATAGTAAGAATAGTATGGACAAATTAAAAATTTCTGTTTCCAGATGTCTATCACATTATTTATATGGGCAAAAATGCGAGAAGAACCTTAATAGGCCATAGTACACCGTTTTCCATCCTGAATGGGATTTAGGCCAGAGTACACCATTTTCCATCCTGAATGGAATTTAGATCTTAGAAAGTATGGAGATACCATGCGTTTTTAATTTGCTGTGTAGATCTCCCAGTACACTGAATGTGTAAGGGATTATTCGGTGATTGGTGCTTAGTAGGCATCTTAAATGTCACCTGTCTGCAGATCTCTTGTTTTTTTTTCTGCCAAATGTGTTCTCCTAGTTTTCATCATCTTAGTTAAAGGTGCTACTATTAGCCATTTATCTACTTTCCAATCTGCAGGGTGTTCTTGGTTCTTCCATTTCCCTGATGCCTCTTGGTATAAACCCTGTCCCAAAAGATATTTTTAATTCTATCTGAATTGCAACACATTAGTCCAGGCCAAGCCGAATGGATCTGGATGGATACATTTTCCTTCTCAACAGGTCTCCCCGTTGCCCTTCATAATCTATTCTCTTCCCGGCAATCCAAGTGATGTTTTACAAACATAAATCACATCCCTTCCAGCTTTTACCTAAGGCCTGTCAATGGCCTTCCACAATTCGTAGAATACTATCTGTACTCCTTATGTAGGTTCTCCCTGATCCTATACTGCTGACCCCTCTGACATCACCCCATGCCTCTCTCCCTACCACACCCACTTCCACAGCCTTCTTACAGGGTCACCAGTGATGTGGAGCTTGTTCCCACCAAGGGCCTTTGTCCTAGCTCATCCTTCTGTCTGGAACACTTTTCCCCCAGGCCTCTCCATCATTCACGCCTTAGCTCATACATCACCTCTTCATTAATTACCTTCCTAACTCCCTGATTTAAAGTCCCTCGCTTGACCATGTCGTATCTGCTTCCCAGTACTCAACATTCTTCAATAGTTTTTTCTTTATTTGCATAATGTGTGTCACATCTAACTAGATCAGTTAATGTCAGTCCCATGGAACAGGAACCTGGGCTGTGTTGCATCTCACACCCCTGGACTCGTCCCTGGCACATAAAATATTTATTGAGTAAGTGTACATATATTTAATCTTATAAAATATAGATGTTCTCTTATTGATCTGTTGGGGAGTAAGCACCGTAAATTACATACACATTCTAAAAGGCATTTCAAACACCACTAGGCTATTTTGGGGATGAAATGTATTAATATCTAAAAGCCAGTGACTATTTACCCTTAGTAAGTGCTTCTGCTTGGTCATAAGGGGATTCCAGTAAGTGCCATGGGGTGACTAGGAGAGGGACTGACTGTGGGACAGAGCTGGGAGCAGAGTCAAGCACGGTGGAGAACAATGCAGCTAATGGCCACCAACAGGAGGGGGTGGTCAGTGTGCAAAGCGCAGCAGAGGGTGATGTAGGAAGGGGTGATGGCTTCAGGAGATGGCTGTCTGAATTGCAGGCTCAAGGCAATTTGATAAGTTGCAAGTAGAGCTCCGCTTCAGGGAGGCACGTCAAGGCAGTTGAAGCCCCAGAGTAGTAAGAATTAGAGTATGAGGCATGTTATTAAAACAAACTCAAACTCAAGGGACCTGGAGGGTCTCTGCAGTTAGAAACAACATACCAGAGTGTGGGTCTGCAGACAAAAGCAGAGGGCTTTCTGCCCAGGGCCCTTGCTGAACTGGAGGACAGCTGGCCGTGAGAGAGAGAGAGAGAGAGAGAGAGTGTGTGTGTGTGTGTGTGTGTTCAGTAATTTTAATGCATTTTAGAATATTTAATGGAACAAAACAAAAACTATCATCAGTGCGCAGAAGCCTGTGGTCAAGAGAAAGAGACGCATATCTGACCCTTTTGTAGTAAAGCTTGGGTTTGAAGGAGGAAGAGGTACAATCACTTCCTGAAGGCTTTGCATCCAGTGCCACTGGTTGAAAAGCCCCTGAGAATATCATTTTAGATCTCTTTGACTGTATAACCATCCCAAAAGCCAACAGTGGTATAAAGATCCTACCGGAAAACAAAGCGCTTCTCTTACCTGTGGATCCACATGCAAACATGGGCAGCTGGGAAGGCACCCCTTCATGGTCTGTTGTCAGGAAGGCAGAGATGGGTCCCCAGACAGGCTTAGACGGAGCTAGGTCCTCCCTGTGGAGATCCTCTGTCCTGTTGCTGACCTAGGGGTGTGCTTCTGGGCAGGGCTTCCTTGCAGCCCTTTTTCCCGAGGTCTGCATAGATCCTAGAGCAGTGTTCTCCACTGTGACTGCAGAGTGGAATCACCTGAAGGCTGTAGAAGATACCAAAGCCTGAATCCCACCTGGGTGCTCCGATGTGATTGGCCTGAGGTACAGGCAGAGCTTCTACGGTATTTAAAAGCTCCCAGGTGGAGCGAATGTAGCATCACAGCTGAGAAGCGTGGGCCCGGGGGCTGGGGCTGAGTGACCACAGGTGGAGGAGCAATTGTGTCACCTTCGGTGGGAGGTGGGCTAAGAGGTGCTTGGCAACCAGGTAGAGTCAAGTCAGTCCTATCAATTCCCAGCACAAATAACTTCTGTGTTCCTAGACATCATTAGTGAATCATTACTAAAATTTCACCCAGATTTTATTTCATTAGCTATAAGATAAATTTTTACTCCTCACTGTTTCTCTTGATAGAATAAGAGACTCTTCTTAAGCTCATGGTTATGGCTTAGGGCCAACGTGGAGCTCTAATTATTTTGTTTGATGCAATATTGCTTAGTGATGAATAAAGCAGGCTCTAGAATCAGACAGACCGAGGTTAATATCCCAGCTTTGCCCCTTTTGAGATCTGCAAATGAGAAGTGAGATTAAGAGTAAAGCAGATGGGGACGCCTGGGTGGATCAGTCGGTTAAGCGTCTGCCTCCGGCTCAAGTCATGATCCCAGGAATAGAGCCCCATGTTGGGCTCCCTGCTGCATGGAGAGCCTGCTTCTCCCTCTCCCCCTGCCCCTTCCCCCTGCTCAGGTTGTAAACTCATGAGTCCCGTGCTGGCCTCCACACTCCAACTCAAGCAGAGTCTGCTTGAGACTCTCTTTCCTTCTTCCTTTGCCCCTCCCCACTTTGTGAATATGCTCTGTGTCTCAAATAAATTAATTAATCTTAAAAAATTTTTAAAAATACACTGATTGAATATGGTCTTTGTTCTTTTTAAATTTAATTTTATGTTTTCCGTGTTCCAAGATTCATTGTTTATGCACCACATCCAGTGCTCCATGCAATACGTGCCCTCCTTAATACCCACCACCAGGCTCATACAACACCCCACCCCCTCCCCTTTCCTCCAAAACCCTCAGTTTGTTTCTCAGAGTCCACAGTCTCTCATGGTTTGTCTCCGCCTCCGATTTCCCCAAACTCACTTCTCTCCTTTATCCAATGTCCTCCGTGTTATTCCTTATGCGCCACAAGTAAGTGAAACCATGATAATTGACTTTCTCTGCTTGACTTATTTCACTCAGCATAATCTCTTCTAGTTCTGTCCAAATTGAATATGGTCTTTGTAAAAATTAAATGAGCTTCTGTATGTATAGTACATAGCCTGATAATTAGCATATAGTAAAATACTCCATTATCACCTCCACATCTCAGTACTAATTTTTAAAATTGAAACCTTTTTTTAAAAATTGTAGCTTTTGTTTTTTAGATTCACTCCATCATTTAGGCAACTTAGTACTTTCAACAATAGTTACATTCTACACTTTTGTGTTAGTTATGGTTCCTTTGGTTGTAAAAAGCAGAAATCAACTCTGGCTTCCTAAAGGAAAAAAAAAAACATGCAAATTTTTGGGGAGGATACTGGGTATACAATAACAACCAAGTCACGATGAAGCCAGGAATCATCAGAGCAGCTCCAAATGGGACTCTTGTCTCTCTTCCAAATTCCACATCTCCAGGGAAGGTCCCTGTAATGAGATTAATTTGTAGACCAATTTATAGGGAATGAGGTTACTGAGATGGTGTATCAGTTTTCTACCGCCATGCAAAAAGTTACCAAGAAAACATAGCAGCTTGAAAGAATGCTCATTGATTATCTCAGTTTCTGTGGGTCAAAGGTCTGGGTATGGCTTCACTGGGTCTTCTGCTAAGGGTCTCACCAGGCTGAAATCAAGGTGTCAGCCAGTCTGAATTCTTGTCTGCAGGCTCCCGGGGAAAAGCCATTTCCAACTTGCACTCTGGTTACTGGAAGAGGTCAGCTTCTTGTGGCTGTAGGTCTGTTTTCTTGCTGGCTTTCAGCTGGGGGTTGCTCTCATCAACTTGAGACCACCTTCATGTTCTTGCTCAAAGCCACCAGGTGACTCTCTCTCCAGTCTGCTATGATCGAGTCTTCTATAATGTAACATAAACACAGAAATGACTATCCCATTACTTTTGCAGGTGCTGCCTACATTCAAGGAGAGGGAATGACACAGGGTGTGTCCACCAGGAGATGGAGATCTGAGGGGACTAGATTGAGTTGAATAGAATCACCCCAATTTGGGTCTGCCCAGAATCTGTGGTTGTGACCTTACCTGGAAGAAGGATCTTTGCAGATCTCATCAAGTTGAGATGAGTTCAGATCCCATAAGTGAGCCCTAAATCCAATGACTGCTATTTCTTTTCTTTTCTTTTTTTATTTAAAGATTTTATTTATTTATTTGAGAGACAGAGATCACAAGTAGGCAGAGAGGCAGGCAGAGAGAGAGAGGGGGAAGCAGGCTCCCCGCCGAGCGGCGAGCCTGACTCAGGGCTCAATCCCAGGACCCTGGGATCATGACCCGAGCCGAAGGCAGAGGCTTTAACCCACTGAGCCACCCAGGCGCCCCCAATGGCTGGTATTTCTATAAGAAGGAGAAAATTTGGACCCAGAGACGGGAGACACAGAGAAAAAGACTTGAAGATAGAGGCAGAGACTGGAGGTATGTTGTCATAAGCCAAGGAACACCAATGCTACTGGCAACCACCAGAAGGTAGAAGAAGCAAAAAAGAGTCTTTGGAGGAAGCATGGCCCCATGGGACACCTTGGGTTTCTGTTGTTTTAAGCATACCAAATTTGTGATACTACATTATGGCAGCTGTAGGAAAGTAATACAGGGACCATTCAGCATTCTGTGGATCAAAGGTGGTTGTTAAGAATGAAGTTGTGGGAAGAGGAGGAGCAATTCCTCGAAAAGAGAGGCCGGGGGGAAAACCACCTCTTGGTAAGCCCTGCAGATCAGACCCTTGATTCCCTCCACTTTTCAAAGTTTGGTTTTGCATGACTTTTACTTTTTTTCCTTTTTTTTAAGAAAAAAAAAAGTACTAAAAAAGTATAAGAATAGTACAATGAACACTTGTATACCCTCCACCTAGATTTATTAACTGTTACTATTTTGCTTTTTTTTTTTTTTTTTTTTTTTGCATGGTTTTCTCTTAGAAATCATGGTAAGGATAAAGGAAAAATCATGATCCATCTTTGAGTGGAAAAGACATGAACCGAAGTTGAAGTTTTCACCACACAATATTTGCTCTGTGATTTTAGAAACATTATATTTACATACCTTGAGCATTTGTTTAATCTCATCCAAAACGGACTTAGCGATGTCCTTTCTTAGAGCTAGTTGAGAATGGGTAAGGCAGCTCTGGAAGGCACCCAACAGAGAAACTGGCACCCGTGGGTGCCTAATACATGTGTGTTTTCAGTTCTTTCCATTGGTTTTCCTAATTTTTTTAAACAAAAATTTTCTACTTCATTTGATAAGGACATCTCCTTCAGATCCCTTTTTCTGTCTCTGTCCCAAGTGTTCAGGCAGTGGACACCGCTGGGAGACAACTGGGCCCATGTTCATATCTATACCTACATTTACCAACCTAGAGCCTCCACCTTCTTTTGTGGCACCTCTAGTCCCTTCAGAAGCCATCCCCACTCCCCACTACAACTGGGCATCCCAGAAGATGTCCCTCATGTGCCCTATGGCCCTGGTGACCATGGGACTCTGCAGGACCTCACCACCCCTACTTCCATCCCACAGGTATGGCCATTTTCTCTGCCTGTATCCAGTGTACTTGGCTCGTCACTTCATGCCACCAGCTGACCTGCTGCTGACATAGCATCCACTCTTTCAGTGGTCAGTGCTGAGGTCACACCATGAATTATAGGAATGTGAAACTGGGACCCTACTCATTCCAGGGTCCTAAAAGCAGTCACAGCTTGTGCACAACTGCCCCACATAGTCTGGAGAATAAAATCTTCATGTTTTCACTCCCAGCTCTTTTCTCCTAGACTCAGACATAGATCTGAAAGTAAGTCTGTGTCTAGATTCAAGCCACAGTGATTAACTTGGATTAGAGGTCCCTATCTGTTTTAGTCTTTCAGGCTGATGTAACCAAAATTCCATGAATTGAGTGGATGATAAATAATAGAAATTTACTTTTCACAGTTCTGGGGATTCTGGGGTTCTGGAGAGAACCCTCTTTCTAGTTCACAGATGTGTCCTCACATGGCAGAAGGGACTAAGGAGCTCTGGGTGAGGGGGTGTCTCTCTTATAAGGGACCAAATCACCTTCCAAAGGCCCCACCTCCTAAGACCATCATCTTGGGGGTAGGATCTCAACATACGAAATCTGTGGGGGCGGGGGCACAAACATTCAGACCATGGAATCTTCCCACTTCAAGGGCTGCTTAAAGTTCTCTTTAGTCTTCATCTTTCCTTAGGGTGGGATCTCACAATGTGCTCTTCAGGCCTCCCCTCCCCCCCAGACTCCATTATCCCCCTCCCCTGGCCTTCAGAAGTGTCCAAGGGCTCAGAATCCTAGCAACGGATTGTTTCCCCAAAGGCTGCTTAGAGACCATGTCCAAAGCCTCAGTGAGCCCTAACAGTCCTAACAGATCAACGAATGTGCCCAGCGTTCTGGACCTACAGTGACTAGAAGGCTCCAACTCAAGATCTTCACTATGTCTTTATCAAAGTATCTTTACATCCTCTCCTCTTCATTTTCTATGTCCTTTCTTTTCATACATCTTTATCAAAATTTTAATTAAAAGCATCTATCTGAATGTTCTTTCCTTTTAACAACAGAAGAACTTCAGAATGATTACAAGAAAAATAAAGGCAATAACACACACACAAAACCAACCAAACAATGTATTTACTTCAGTTGGATTTATCGTCTCAGCACAGATAAAAAATATTATGGTTGGACGGAAATTAGTAAGAGAAACAGATTTTTCTTTCACGTAGTTTAAAATTTTCAGTGGCATAGGAGTTCCATCCACCATTTGAAATGTTCCACATGGGGCATATTCAAAGTCTAAAACTCCCAACAGCAATGTAATTTAGTACTTAAAAAAGAACTATGTGTCAGAATATAGTACTATTGCCAGAGGAACATTCCAAACAGATAAAAGTCGGGCTAAAGATAAAACAGACATTTCAATTGAACAAACCTTTAAAGATTTTAGTTCAACACATCTTTGTTGTGTGGCCAACTCCATGCTAGCTATTGGGTTCTTGAACTCAGTAGTCAGAGAATTACAAAAATAAAATTAGTCTTGCTATCATTGCTAAGCTTAGAAATTTTTTTTTAATTTAACACTGAGAAAAGAAAATGCATGCTTCCAATTCATTACCCAAAAATTTTGTGCCAATTGCAGCATAATCAGGAAAAAGGGTTTCTTTTTCAATAAGGGACTTCTGAATTGTTTACATGGGAAAAAGGTTCTCAACTGGTACTATTTTAAAAATAGAATTTTATTGTATTTTGCAGTATTATCAATGCCAAAGTAGCCACATCTGTCACATTTAGTCTGTAAATCAAGGGGTTAGTAGAATCTTATTACTGTTCAGTAAAGAACACTGTTTGTTTTTTAAATCCCATCTAAAATCTGTGAAGTAGATTTCTTTTGGCATACTGGATTTGACAGCATACCAGGGAGCAGGGAGCACGTGTGAGGTCCTGCTCACGTGTGAGAGGCTGATTAAAGCTGGGGAAAGAGGGGAAACTGATTTACTTACACAGACTGAGAATTAATTATCTCCATCTAACACATTTAGCACTAAAGTGAGCCGTTCTCACTCAGTGTCAGATACTGCAGAGCTGGGAAACAGATGATGGGTCCATGGCAAACATCCTTTTCCTGAATATTCTATGTATGATTAGTGAAATGATTGAAAGATGAATTCCAATACTGAGGCATTTATAGCATCCAGCTGTTAAATCTTCTCTGATTCATTTTGGGCTTGGTAGTCACCTCTGGTTTAAAACAACAACAACAACAAAAAAAAAACAAAAAAACAAAAAATAATTTTAACATTTTACAACAGGAAAATATAATCTGAAGTTCTCCTGAACCACCCTCTTGCCTGGCCCCAAAAGTCATCTAATCAATACATGGAGATCCTTGAAAACACCCCAAATGTGACTCCAATTACCCAGCAACATGTTTAGTGGCAGATGAAAAACCCAAAAAACACTGGAAGGAGAAATGTTTCAGGGCTCTGAAGCTAAACTGGGAATGCAAATTTGTGACGACTGAAGTAAGTATTACTGTTGGGACTACATTTTTTTTTTTTTTTAATCAACCTCATCTTTCCTCTGTCAAAAAGTCTCTTTCTTTACCCAAGTGTTTTGCCTTTTTAGTGGAAAATAAAGCTAAACATCATTTTACTAAATATGTACTTTCCTATTTTAAATAACCAGGTCCTTCTGCCTTGTACACAATGCTAGGGTGAAACCCATAGACTCACAATCTTGTGATCCATCTTTCTTGGCATCTATACAAGAAAATGAACAACAAGAATAAAATACTGTGACACTGAAATTTTATATCTGCAGTGAGGATGTTGGTGAGGGTCGCTGAATGTTAGTAATGTTACAGGAGTCTCCAGTGGCTCTTCTGGGAGGGAAAAGTAACATGATATGGGCAGAGTTGCCCTATAGCCTCAAGAATGGAGACTTGTAAAGGAGAAGCAAAGGAAAAAAGGCTCTCTCTTGCCCTTCTTCAACGTTCAGTATGGGCAGAGAATTTGTACTTGGGGGCCGAGTGAAGATATCAGAACTCAGTGTTGGAGAGATGAAACACTGAATGAGGCCCTGGGGTGTCATTTTTAACTTTTGTCTATCCAACTTCAGTGCCTAATCCAATACCTACCAAATGGTAAGCATCCACAAAATACATGTGGAGTTCGTTTATATTTTCTTTCTACCCAAATTCCAAGAAGCTCGCTGAGGTTTAAAGATGCAAAGGATATGTGAGAAGCAATGATACAAATTATAGCTGTGATGCTGGGAACATTTTAAGAAACAAAATAGGGCTATAAAATTTGGGATTGCATTAGTCAAGATATATTAGGCTATGCTGTAGGAACAACCTCTCAAATCTTAGGGACTACACATAATAAAAAATTATTTCTAACTCATGCAAAGTCTGGTGCAGATTATCCTGGAGAAGTTATTCCCTTAGGAGGCTCTCTTCCAGTTGATGACACAGGGATCCAATCTCTTTCCATCAGGTGCTTTTGTCATCCTCTATCCACTGTCTTCTGATCTATCTTTCCCAACCAGTCAACCATGGAGTGGAAAGAGAACATGAAGAATGTGCACCCACTTTTCATTGTTTCAACTCAGAAGTTAGACATCAAGCCTGCAACAAAATTCCATGGTTTAAAACTAGTTGTATGGTCCTACCAGATATGAGGGAGCGGGAAGTGTACTTTCATCATGTACCCAAAGAGAGAAGGGGTTTGAGTGAGTGTATACACTGTCTTTGCCATGAGAACTTGATAAAAGTACTGATAAAATGCGTAACAAGACAAGGTAGAGCAAATGGGTGGAGAAGCCAAGTCACAGTAACCATGTCCACATGCCCCCACAACTGCAGGAGGGACAAGCTAACAATAGCAGCAAACTAGGGAGAGACAGATCAAGTCAGCATAGTCACACTGAACCACAGAGAAGGCCAGCAGAAGTGAATTCCATGGGTTGCAGAGTGAAAGTCTGGGCTGCATAATTCCTCGGTCTCCAAGGAGAATGATCTTGAGATATTGCTAGCAGAAGAAAATAACTTAGAGATAACTTACCTATAGTTACTTAAGGCTTAGGCAGGCCTCCTAAGCCAAGGCCAGATACATAGACCACTCTCATAGTTGTCAACCTATTACTTGTAAACCAGTGGGCTCCAGGAAGATGAAACTTAACTGTTGTAAGTCACATAACATCAAACGTATAAACAAATACACTAGTCACTTCCATCTACTGAGTGCCTATTTTCCAGGTACTTAATGTATAATCATCTCTCATCTTTACAATAGCCCTTCAACATGCTAATTTTCCTTAGTTTCTATGAGAAACCTAAATTTAGAGGGATTAGCTTGTCACACATTTCGTGAGTCATAAAGCTGGGATTCTGAACATGTGAATCTGACACTAACGTCCAAACTACAGGCATCTCTATGTTCATAGTCTCTGAAACATGGACACTTATACTGCAGTATTATGAGGAACTATATCCAATAGCTAGCGCTGTATAACAGAACACCCCAAAATACAGTGACTTAGGAAGAACGCTTCAGTATTTCTTATAAGCCTATGGGTTGGCTGAGTGGTTCTCCTGGTGTAGACCGGGCTTGGCTGGTGTCTGTCAGGCACTTATGGCCAGTTGGCAGGTTGGCTGGTGGCTGCCTGATCTGGAATGGCCTCAGCTGGGATGACTTGGTTCTGCTCCATGTGTTCTCTCACACTCCAGCAACCTAGCCCAGCCTTGTTCTCCTGGAAGTGGCAAGGCTATATGACAGAATGGAAGCACAAGGCCTCTTAAGGACTAGGAAGGAACACATCACTGCTGCCACCATATTGGCCAAAGAAAGTGATGACCGGGTTCAAGTGTAGGGAAACAGAATCTACTTCAGGATAGAAGGAACTCAAAAGTCACTCTGCTAAGGGCTTAGATAGGAGTAGAGAATTGGGGCCTTTTTTGCAATCAACCTAGCACATCTCATATCTTAGGGGGAAAAAAGCAGATAAGAGAAACATGTTTGCTTAAATGTGGTTTTATTAACTGATGAAATTCCATCAGAGTTTTCCAAAATGTGTGTGCTGTCTAGTCCCTTTGGTCTAAAAAGTGTTGAAAAAGACAATGTGCTGAATGGATAAATACCTTTTTTATTTAGGGAGGCAGGGCACAAAAATACCTACTTCCAGGCACCAGAGCCATCTAAATGGAAAACAGCCTTGCAGTAGAAGATTAAGAAAAAGGCAAAATAAAACTGAAAATTTGACTTCCTGTGTGCCCTGCAAGGAAGGGGCGGGAGAAATCGTGAATGTATGATGAGCAGCTGGCTTTTATTTTTAAATGCATATTATTGCTACCCAGATTTTTTTTTTTAAGAAAAATGGAAGGAGACTTATTAAGGGATTCTAACACATCAGAATATCATTTCAAGTAGATGCTAATGTGATTGACATGGTCTTTTCAGAATAAAGTCTTCTCTTCTTTGTGATCTATTTGTTTGGTTTACAGAATAGACAAAAGAAACATACAATGGATCCTGAAAGGTAAAAATTGCCGTAGATTTTTAGTAGGCCCTCAAGAAATGTTTGAATCAGCCTGAATCAGACTTCTGAAATACTTTTCTTTCAGGGATTTCAGTGTTGGTGTTTATGAGCATGAGGACCTGCGTCTCACACTCCTAATAACACCAAAGGCCTTTGTTCAGAAGGAATAATTCAGTGCCATCAATGGTAACTGGCACGCTGCAATATTATTTTTAGGTCCGGAGTCACAATTAAACTAAATACATAACATTAAGAAAGCTGCAGGGAGAGCCAACCTAAGGCCACTTTGTAGTGAGTCTAGAAATGACAAAGCAACTGATGCATAACCAGATTGCTCTGCAGGTTTTATAGTCAACTTACGGAGCTAATGTCTACACACTCTCACCAAGGACTGTAAACAAAACAAAATAAAACCTCAGAAGGTTGTAGAAATGACTAAGGCAAGCAGAGCATGAGGGTAATGGTAATTATGGCAAACCCTATCTAAAAGGAACTGATTAAAACTCAAAACCAAAAAAAAAAAATTATGGAAGTCAACAAAGCAAGTCTGGGGACAGACTGCACTTGCAGTGGTGCCAAATTCATGACTTTGACTCCACATCAATGCTAGATCAATAGATAGCTCTGGTCATAACTTCTCTTATTCCTAATCAACACAAAGATTAAAGAAATTTTTGTTGAGTCTCCTTTTCAACTCTCTCCTTTAGAAAGTTAAAATAATACTACAAAATTATATGCCAATTTCAAGAAGTATATTTATATGTGGTTATCAACTATGAGATTTTACTTGGGATTTTCTCTGAAGTTGTTTAATACTTATCAAGAAATGCAGAAGCAAGTTTTGGGAGATACAAAGATTCTAAATGCTGTATTTTCTCTTGAAACAAGTATGAAATCTAAACAAAAGAGTAACTTTTGTCTGCATTCCGTAGACAGGTCTTAAAGAATATAGTGTGAAACCCAAATATAACTGTGTGGCTCAGTGAATGTTCAGTTTAATTGAAAGAAACAACAGAAAAGCACAAAAGAAATACATACTTGTCCATAGGTCCCCAAGTAAAGCCACCCTAGATATAAAGAAAAAATTCTGTTTTCCCCAATAAGAAAAATCACTAAAAATGCAACCAGTCATTGTTAGAAGCAATCCCAACAGTGTTCCAGAGTGCAGCATCTTTATTTCCATCTAAGCTGTTGGAGAATCAGAGCTTTTTTTTTTTTTAAACATATAATTTATTATTTGTTTCAGGGGTACAAGTTTGTGATTTATCAGTCTTACACAATTCACAGCACTCATCATAGCACATACCCTCCCCAATGTCCATCACTCAGCCACCCCATCACTCCCACCCGCCTCCACTCCAGCATCCTTAATTTTTTTTTTAAAGATTTGATTTATTTATTTGAGAGCGAGACAGTGAGAGAGAGCATGAGGGAGGAGAAGGTCAGAGGGAGAAGCAGACTCCCCATGGAGCTGGGAGCCCGATGTGGGACTCGATTCCGGAACCCCGGGATCATGACCTGAGCTGAAGGCAGTCGTCCAACCAACTGAGCCACCCAGGCGTCCCCAGCATCCTTAATTTGTATTTACCCCAAAGATACAAACGTAGTGATCCGAAGGGGCACGTGCACCTGAATGTTTGTAGCAGCAATGTCCACATTAGCCAAACTATGGAAAAAGCCTAGATGTCCACTGGCAGATGAATGGATAAAGAAGATGTGGTATATATATATAATGGAATATTATGCAGCCATCAACCCCCCCAATCTTGCCATTTGCAATGACGTGGATGGAACTAGAGGGTATTACGTGAAGCGAAATAAGTCAGTCAGAGAAAGACAATTATATGATCTCATTGATATGAGGAATTTGAGAAACAAGATAGAAGATCATAGGGGAGGGGAGGGAAAAATGAAACAAGACAAAAGAAAGGCAGACAAACCATATGAGACTCTTAATCTCAGGAAACAAACAGAGAATCAATGCTTTTTGATTCCATGAATGGTGCCGTCACTGGGATTGTTACCTCCAGGAGCAACGGTACACCATTTGTGTACTATTAGATGCCTTTTTAAATTCATATTCATCTTGTTGTTGTTTATGTTTGGTCTCCGTAACATAAACCCATACTGTTTTGCTTTTTAAAGACCTATAAAGATCTATTTGAAGATTTATAAAAGATTTATAAAAGATGTTCCATGGACATCACCAACTGTAATTGAGACCTGATACTCCAGAAACAAACAATAAAACATATATTTTTTAATTTTTTAAAAAATTTGGGGCTGCCTGGGTGGCTCAGTGGGTTAAGCCTCTACCTTCAGCTCAGGTCCTGATCTCAGGGTTCTGGGATCAAGTCCCACATCAGGCTCTCTGCTAGGCAGGGAGCCTGCCTCCTCCTCTCTCTCTCTCTCTCTCTCTCTCTACTTGTGATCTCTCTCTCTGTCAAATAAAATCTTTAAAAAAAAAATTTTATTTATTTATTTATTTGACAGACAGAGATCACAAGCAGGCAGAGAGGCAGGCAGAGAGAGGAGGAAGCAGGCTCCCCGCTGAGCAGAGAGCCTGATTCAGGGCTTGATCCCACGACCCTGGGATCATGACCTGAGCTGAAGGCAGAGGCTTTAACCCACTGAGCCATGCAGGCGCCCCTCAACAAAATTTATATTAAGTATATTTGCTTTTTTCTTAGATCCCACCAAGTGATTTCTAGAATCACTCAAAAATGGCATTGATTGAAATCTTTGCGCCTTCCACTGTGCCTTCCCCCAAACAGCACTTGATTGTTGAACATAAAATAAATGGAAGAGAGCCCCAAGGATGAGAGGGACTTGGCTATGATTCCTCTCCTCTAAAGGACACTTTTGAAAAACGGAAAATGCCTCGGTTTAAAGAGGCATGTATGATAATGGAACTATTCCAATGCTATTTAGCCTTTTAGAAAATATCAAAGAGCTGGAGGTGGGGACGGCACTCTTAGTGCCCAACATAACCTCTTAACAATCTTCTCTTCTGCTTTCTGTCACTATTTTTCACACAAGCAGCAGCTGCCACTCCATAAATCATTCCCCATCCCAACTGCCCACTATGGAATTCTTCCCCCACTGCACCCAGCGCCATGTCTCCCACTCACGGAGCCGACAGAGTGGCTCACAATCTGTCTCTTTCTCTCCCATCCACGCTTTGCCCTTACCTCCACAGGACTTCTCCGTTCTCTCCCCACCTACACCCCACCCTCACTCCCAGGGCCTCCATTTCTGCTCCCCCCAAAATCACTCTGGGAGGCGTAGTCTAGTCCCTTACTCCAATTATTTCTCTTGGGCAAATCTGTCCATTATCCAGGTTCTGTCCTAAAATGGAAAGTCCAGGTGCTGGTATACCTACAAGTAAGAACCCTTCCTTCTTGAAAATCAGACAGAAAGGAGAAAGGCCTTGTATTCATTTTTTTGTTGTTCCTGTGACACTTGAACAGACACATTCTACCCAGTGTGCTCCCCTGCAGAACTGAGTAACTATGCCAAGGAAGTTACAGGCCCCCACACCGCAGGAAAAAGGAAACCTTGTCAAGTACATGTCAAAGTCCTCTTATTTCCCAACCACTTATTGTTTTATTTTATTTGCTCAAGTTGCTTTCAAGATTTTTTGGCTGGAATTTTGTGGTAGGAAAAAGGGATCTTTTCATGCCCTGCCATGTAAGATAAGAGGTCAACTGCTTGAAGATTTACCTTGTATTTACCAAGAGGAGGAAACAATGAGATTCAGTGACTGTTAGATTTTTTAAAAAGGATTTTATTTATTCACTTATTTGAGAGAGAGAGAGAGAGAGAGGGCGAGCAAGCAGGGGGAGTGGAGCTGCAGAGGGAGAGGGAGAGTGAGAAGCAGACTCCCTGCTGAGCAGAGAGCCCCATGTGGGATCGTGACCTGAGCCCAAGGCAGATGCTTAATAGACTGAGCCACCCAGGTGTCCCAGTGACTGTTACCTTTTAAATGGAACAAGAATAACAGTTTTGAATTAATTCACTGATTTTTCATCCATAATCTGTTCAGACAATCCACCTACATTTAGTGACTTCCGAGAATTCCTGTGGGTTATGAATACAGGCAGAACTTTGCAGCATGACTCTTCTGACTCCTACAGCTTGGGCTGGGGCTAGTCAGCTGGCTGCTGGGCTTCCTTGAAGGATCCATGACCATTTTACTCACATGCCTGGTGTCTTGGGGGATGGCTGTAAGGTTGGGCTTCCAGATCCCTCTGCTCCTCTCAAATCTCCATATAATCTCAGAGCCTCTCCATATAGTCTTTACAGGGTAATTGGAATTTCTACATGATAGTTCAGGCTTTCAAGAATGAGTGTTCCAAGAGACAGAAAGAGATCTGCCAGTGTCTTAAGGACTGGGCTAGAAATGGGCACATTGCCACTTCCACTGTTTGGTCAAAGCCGTTATGAGCTTTTAACGTGAAGATTCAGAGTGCCACTAGCTGATGGCAAGAATGGAAAGAAAGAAAGAAAGAAAGAAAGGAAAAAGAAAAAGAGAGGGAGGAAAAGGAAGGAAAAGAAAAGAAAAAAGAAAAAAAGAGAAGAAAAAACTGTGGCCATCTCTAGCCCCCCACACCCCCTTACCAAGATCTATACCTGGAAGATTCAGCTCCACTGGTTTCTTCCACAGCAGGGGTTGGCAAACTCTGGCCCACTGACCAAATCTGGCCCACCTCCTATTTTCACAAACAGAGTTTTTATGGAATATAATCGCACCCATTCATTCATATATTGTCTAGGGCTGTTTTCACACTGCAACAGCAGAGTTGAGTAGTTGTGACAGAGACCATATGGCCCAGGAAGCCTAAAATATTTACTATCTGGCCCTTCACGGAAAAAGTTTGCCAACTCCTCCTATTCTGAGGAAAAAGAGAACCCAGTCATGATGGAGACAGTGGTAAAATGTACTCCTTCCAGCCCTGGTCAGTTGTGGGACAGAGAGGTAGGGGGAGGAGCTCAGTCACATGTGTTCCATTGTGCCCCCTAAGACTGAGTCCTCCAGGAGGTCATTAGTAAAAACTTACAGAGTAAGGGAATCTGAGGTCACCAAGGGTGAAGGGCTAGTGGCATGCTCCTCTGGTTGGGGGTGGGGTGGGGGTGGGGGGATGGGGCAAGCCTCTAGAAGAGTTGCCCCCAGGCACTGCCAACACGACACAACACTAGAGCAGTGCAAGCAAGGCCAAGATGCAGATGAGCTGGAGTAGCTCCGCAGTGGGGTCTGCGGGGGTTAGGTCCCGTACACTTGGTAAACAGGAGCACAGAAGTGTGCATATCCCAGGGAGCAGCTTGGAGAATTTACAACCAGGGAAAATGTCTGAAGCCCAGACACATCCTGGTGGCCAACGTTCTAGAGACTGGACCAGAGGCCTCACTCCCCCGCAGAACAATGCAAGTCTGAAACTCTCCACCTTGTGGATATAGGCCCCCAGGGCAAGCCAGCTGCACACTTCTCCATTCTCTCCAAGAAAAGCGAGAGGAAGGGAAAGTTGAGTCCTCTAAGAGAGTAAGAGAGATGGTGGAAGTGTAAGACACTGTTGCCATCGTCTATGGCAAGTTCAGATAGTGTTTTTGAACCCCCACCCCCCTGCAACTGATGTAGCCCTAAGGAATATCAGATTATTTATAGGAAACAGATAAACTACACTTTTCCACACACAACTGAGTGTAAAGTATAAAATATTAGACCCTGTTACAGTGAGGTTTCACAGATTTTTTTATATTCTTTTGAGACAAAAATCATATTGTAAAGGTCATAACATCATTACTAGATCTTAACATCAAACTTCCAATAGGACTGGAATGAACTTCTTCTTCAGAGATGGAGGGCATTCTTGTGGTAGGGCATAAAATGAAGTTTGGTCTAGTTCCACTGTGGCTGGTGTTGATGATGACTTTGGGCAATGCAGTGTATTACAGTGTTGAAAGGAAGCCACTAAGGCCAGATTTATCCCAAGAAAATAAAGAAAATAATAGTGGAGTCAATTCGGATGACTCCATGCAAAGTTTCTTTCTCCACCCCAACAATAATACCACTCTGATCTATCAGTTAAAAGGGTGTGGGTCAGGGGCACCTGACCAGTGCCCCTCAGTGGCTCAGTCGGTTAAGCAGCTGCCTTCGGCTCAGGTCATGAACCCAGAGTCCTGGGACTGAGCCCCATATCAGGCTCCTTACTCAGTGGGGAGCCTGCTTCTCCCTCTCCCTCTGCCTGCCATTCTGCCTACTTGAGCTCTCTCTATAAGTCTTTTTTTTAAAAAGGAGGTGTGGTGTGGTATGGGTCACTTTTCTTGCTTGCTAATGAACAAATCATTGACTCCTGGAAAACATAGTGAAAGGTTTTTAGTTTTTAGCTGGTTAGTGCAAGTGCAAAAGTGTGATTCAAGTTCATGATTTTTCTCCAGCTGGCATGTTAGCTTAAACTGCTTGACTTAGGGAAAGTCTTAGGGAAAGGAGAGCTTGGGTTAAAAATAAGAATAACATTTTTCTGGGAGTTCTAACGGATTCTTACAGAGCATAGTCAGAACCATCCCCCAAAAACTGAGTTGTTAGTAGACAAAATGCTTACCTTAGGCCAAATTTTAAGGTAGGCTATGTATTGCTGTGTAAAAAAAACCAGTCCCAAACGTAGTGGCTTAAAACAACATCAATTTTCTTATTGTTCATGATGCTATGGGTTGACTCAGCTCAGCCAGGTCATTCTTCTGCTTCATATGATGTTATCTGGAGCCATGGTCATTTGAGAGCCCATCTGGTTTTAGAAAATCCAAGATGGTGCTGAATCCTGAATGGGGGCTGTTGACTGGGGGGCCTACATTTTCTTCTACACCGTCTCTCTTTGTGGTTAGGGCTTTTAAAAGCATGGCAGTTGGGTTTTAAGTGGGAGCATTCCAAATGCAAATGTTCCAAGAGGAAGAAAGTGGAAGTTTCAAATCTCTTATGGCCTAGACATAGAAATCTCAGAATTTCATATCTGCCATATTTAATTGGTCAAAGAAATCACAGGACCAGCCCAGATTCAAAGGGAGGAGAAATAAACCCTATCCTTTGGCAGGAGTAGCATGGGTGTACAGGGAGGGGACCTTGAGAAAGATAGACAGAGAAGCAGAGACAGATAGAGATAGATGGATTTTAAATAATTGCCCATAGGAGTTTAGAGACTGACCGTGCCTCTAAAAGTCCAAAATCTGCAGGGTAGGCCACAGACTAGAAAAGAAGGGAAGAGTTGCAGTTGGCTCTGAAGGCAGGCTGCTGGTAGAATTACTCCTTGCCTAGGGAAGGTCAGTTATTTTCTATTAAGGCCTTCACCTGATTAGATGAGTCCCACCAACAATATAGAGAGGAGTCTTCCTTACCTAAAGTCTACTAATTTAAATGTTAATCTCATCCAAAGACACCTTCACAGCAACATCTAGAATAATGTTTGACCAAATATTTGGATACCATGACCTAGCCAAGTTGACACGTAGAAGTAACCATCACAGGGACCGACCTTGGAGCCTGGCTACCACAGTAGCCAAGATTCTTCCTGTCCACACTCTTTCTGGTCACCCCTCCTCCCATCCCTTTCCACTCTATTGCTTCTCTGTATCTTTCCTTCTCACTTTATTCCTTGTGGACTCTAGGCTCCTCTTTTCTGCCTCAGCCTCCTGTTCTATGGCCCTACCTCTCTTCTACTGCTTTATTTTCCTTAAGAGAAAAAGTTAATGGAATATTTTCAACCTCCGCTATTACTCAGGGATGCCTCATCTGTTTGGTGCTCAGAGAATTAATATTCAAACGACTATGGTGAGTAAAGTGGAAAGAAAACCAGGTTAGGAAACAGGTCCCCAGGTGTTAACAGGATGTGACTGGTAACTTTGCCTCTCAGACCCGGGGCTTCCACTCCTTTTTCTGATGTCACATTTCAGACTCTGCACCCATGTATCCATTGGAAAAGACCAGAGGAGCCCAAGGTTCTCTTTCTCCTCCTAGGTACCATATGTTCTCTGCAACAATGGCCATTTGGAGATAGTGCTGTCTTTGGGTTGTTTTGCTTTGTTTTGAAAAAGCAGACATTTCTGAGTTGATAGAAGGAAACAGTGGCACCTTATTCAGACAGTGGGAAAAGCTATATTCTTAAGAGGTGGAACTTGTTCAAACTTTGTGGGTAAACAACTACTATTTATGTTTATGTGGGAACATGAGTTGCCCTCTAAACTGGGTAGACAATGTCTCACAAAACTCGTATTTCACACCTTTACCTAGTGTCTTGCAGCGGGATGAACACAAAGCAAGTATATTTATATTTGCAATCTCCAAAAGCAATCTCAGGGAGATCTTTCTGTTTGAATTTTTCTCTCTCCCTAGGAATGATTATACACACACACACACACACACACACACACACACACACACACACACTTCAATGGATTGTTGAAGAGAAAGAACATCTCTAACAATGGATACAAGAGCAAACATTATCTTAGATACCTAAGAGAAAGATAACAGGTAATGAAAACCCAGAGTCAGAAAAACTAGGTTCGAAATACATATGGGAACCTCTACAAATATGTATGTCAGTGCACAGAAAAAGTTCTAGGAGTAGAGCTACCCAATATAACCATGGCTACACTGGAAGGGGGATGGTATTGACATGGTGAGGGGGCATTTCATATTTTAATCTATTGTATTTCTGCCTTGTTTAAATATCTTATACCAAGCAAGGATCCATGTATTTCTTTGATTTTAAAATATTGCAGACTAGAGTATATATTAGTTTGCTAGAGTGACTGTAACAAAGTACCTCTAACTTGTATGGCTTAAACAGCAGAAATTTGTCTCACAGTTCTGGACGCTAAAAGTTCAAGACCAAGGTGTGGCAGGGTCAGTTCCCGCTGAGGGCTTTGGCAGAGAATCTGTTCCATGCCTTTCAGCTTCTGATGCTTTGCCGGCAATTTTGGTATTCCTTGGCTTATAGAAGCATCACTCTGATCTCTGCCTTTATCTTTACATGATCTTCTCCTTGAGTGTATGTCTGTGTCCAAGTTTCCCCTTCTTATAAGGACACCAGTTATATTGGATTAGGGACCCACCCTGATCAAGTATAATCTCATCTTAACTAACTACATCTGCAACAACCCTATTTTAAATAAGGTCACGTTCTGAGGTACAGGGGAGGGAAGGGTAGACCTTCGATATATGAATGGGGGGAGAGACAATTCAATTCTTAACAGAACAAAACAAAAATGAGTGTCTTATAATTGCTTTCTAAATAAAAACAATTTTGAAAGAACTGTGGTCAGCACCCTGCTGTGCACAAGCTCTAGCAGGACTAGAAACCAGTCATTATCCTCTCTAAGCTTCCTTTCTGCATTTATAAAATGGGGCCAAGAATATCTGCCTTCATTACCCCGTGGAGTTGTGGTAAGGGTCAAATAAGGCACAGCAAAGAGCTTTACACCATGTAAAGGTCTACGTTAAGGGGAATACAACCGCACATATACTGTGACTGAAGATGAGATATCCAGTCTCAGGAAGCATGCACCTTGAGCTGTGAGGAGAAGCAGACATGTGTCTAGCCCTTGTGATCAACGGGTGGCAGATGTCACATCTAGCACTCCTTCAAAACTGTAAGGTGCCATCGTAAGTTGAACCTGGTGGAGAAGATAGCAGGAATAAAGTTTGGGTTTTTAAGGCTTCATTTTATTTTATTTTTTTTAAGACCAATTTATTTATTTGAGAGAGAGAGAGAGAGAGAGCATGAGCTTGTGAGTGGGGGAGGGACAGAGGGAGAGTCAAGCAGACTCAAGAGCCCAACTCGGGGCTGGATCTCACGACCCCCAATCACAACCTGAGCCAAAACCAAGATTGGACGCTCAACTGACTGTTTTTAAGGCTTTAATTCAGTGTACAGAATGATGCTTTTCATTTGAACAGATTTCTATTTTCTAAACTTCAAAACATGGTCAAAGAGGTGCACAAAAGTTAAGGAGAAACAGATTTGTGACCTTGGCTTAGAGCAATAGTTCTTCACCTTATCTGGGTCACAAATTCTTTGGAGAATCTAATTAAATAAACAAACAAAAACCATGGATGCTTACCTCAGGAAAAGGTACCCAGACAGTTTTACACATGATTTCAAGTTCATGAACCTCAGGTTCGGAATCTCTGATTTGAAAAATGGTATTTAAGAAAGAAGACACCTGAAAGTTTAAGAAAGGGAATATTTTGGAAGGAACCTAATTTTTTTTCTGGTTCAATTAAAAAAGAAATTATCCTCATTCTTTGTAGTAAGGGCTGAATTAGGGTGCCTGGGTGGCTCAGTTATGAGCCTTTGGCTCAGGTCGTGATCTCAGGGTCCTGGGATTGAGCCGCACATTGGGCTCCCTGATCAGTGAGGAAGGAGCCTGCTTCTCTCTCTCCTCCCTCTGTCCCACCCTCATTCCCCACTCATGCGCTCTTTCTCTCTCTTTCTCTATCTCAAATAAACAAATAAAATCTTTTTTTTTTTTTTTTTTTAAAGCTGAACTACAAACGTTTTCTGTATATCTTACCTCTGCTCATGGCATCCCGAGAGTGCTGATTTTCTGACCTAGAACTGAGGTGTTCCGAGAGGCAATCTGCCAGATGATTCTCTTAACTCCTAGTGTGGCTACAGAAGTTTCAAACAGTAACATTGACACTTGAGCCTTTGCCTCAGGGAAGAGGTGGCCAGCACTGAAAAAGCAGTCTTTTGGGGTTTCATAAGTTTAGGCTCTGCATGTCTGAGAGCATGGCTTCCAGCAAGCCAGCCTGGATAGCACCTGGTATACAAAGTTTCAAAGTATACAAAGTATACAAAGTTTCACCACTGGCAGGGAAGAGGAGCGCTTGGAATTTAGAGGACCCTGAAATAGGAGCCTTGAGGCCTTGCTTCTCTTCTCACTGAGGAGGATAAAACACAATTTCCAGATAGGCTGAAGGAGCTGATGACAGGGCAGGTTTATAGCCTCGTTCCCTGGGCTTAAGAGATGGGCTTAAGCCCCCTGGGTCTCAGTATGAGGCAGGAGCAGTAGGAGGTTTTGCACACACCAAAGAGTGGCCCAGAGCTGGTGAAAGGTCTAAAGCAGATCCACAAGGTATCCTGCCTGTTGGGATGGCCCAGAAGTAGCAAACAATCCCTGAGAGTCTGTGAGGACATAAGAGAAGCTCAAGGTGAACTGGGTCTGGAAGGGCCTTGTGGCTGGGAATGCAGGACAACTCTGTCCAATACACATGGATTGATGAGCAAAGGTCAGAGGGAAACTGCTTGTCTCTCCCAAGGCAGAAGGTAGGATGACCTCAGTGGAACCTTGGCAGTACAGAGACTTTTCATTTCTCAACCTTCATCGCCCAGCTCAGATGCAACCCCTAAATGACTGAGATAGCTGGGAACTCCAAACAGAAACAGAAATTAAGTTTAGCCATAAGTATGTATACATACACACACACACACACACACAAGAAATGTATATATTCATTTTAATATATATGAATGATATATATCTATATATCTATATCTATAGATATCTATATATCAATAGATCAATATCTATATCGATCTATCTATCAATATAGATATAGATATATATCAGATATATATATATATATATTTCTTTTGTTAGGTTTCTTGCTTTTGTTGTGTTTCAAGACATGCTACCCCAAAATGTGGTACCTTAGAATATTAAATATCTTAAGATGATGGAATTATTTTTTTTTTTAATGGCAGAAGTAGGAAGGTCATCTGATCTCTCTCCCCTATCCTTTCGTCCCTGAAACAAGTCTTAATACTCCCAGGTGGGGACGCCTGGGTGGCTCAGTGGGTTAAAGCCTCTGGGAGCCCCGAGTTGGGCTCTCTGCTGGGCAGGGAGCCTGCTTCCTCCTCTCTCTCTCTCTGCCTGCCTCTCTGCCTACTCGTGATCTCTCTGTCAAATAAATAAATAAAATCTTTAAAAAAAAAAATACTCCCAGGTGAAAGCTACCCTCCCTGTGCCAGAAGGAAAGAAAGCTTTTTTATGACCAGAGACAGTAAAGCCAAAGCCAAAAATCTGTGTAAATAAGCCTTGTTAAATATCTTCTTAGTTATTTCTTCACCATTTATTACTTTTAGCCCAAACCCAATTGTCTCATCAATTCTTCACACATTTATTGTTTGTTGTCTAAATGATGTAAAAGCTTCCTTCTCTGGTCATTTCTTTAGGTCTTTTTTTTTTCTTGTGAAGGCTCCCATGTATACATAAAAACTCAGTAACATTTGTGTGCTTTTTTTCCTTGCTGTCTTTGCCAGTTTAATATTCATACCCAAAAGAGACTAACAGACTAACAGAGATTAACAGAGTCTAAGAGGATTGAGAAAAATGTTTCCTCCCCTCCAGTTACCAAAGACCTGGCACTCCAAGTCCATAGCATTTTCTTGTAGACCTTTCTATGTTAAGGAAAAAATTGTATTACTTTGGACCCAGGATATCTTATTGTTCTTTTCTTAGGAAATCTATAAAAATTAACCTCAATTATACTTGTTACTGAGATGTCAGTAGCCTGAGTTTTCTCATTCTTGCAGAATTATAGGGTTACCCTTTTTGGTAGTAAAGGGGCTTGAGCCACCAGCTGCCATGAAGTGAGAAATCCAGAGCCCCTTGAGACATGTCTGGGGAATCCTCAGAGGGCTTACATAGCTCTGTTTCATGCTGGCTCTGATGTGTCTCCTCAGCCTTGGGTCTGTTTCTGCTCTGTGTGTGGAGCTTCTATTCTATACTCTATCATCTCATGTCACAGACGGCCCCATTTCCCTCCCTCCCACAGGACCACTGACACAAGGTTGCGCCTGCAGCAAATTTGACAGAAGGGTTGGGAGGGCACAACAGAGAGGAGCTACAGCACAGACAACACATAATTGAATGTTAGACATTGGTCTGGAATTCCTGCTCCCAGGAACACCTGGCTAGCATTTGCTTTCTGTCTTCTCCACCTTCAGCCTCTGCCATGACATATTCCTCTGATGACTTTCTCTTCTTTTTCTCTTGTCTTTGCGAAGCAACAGTAGCCCTTTCTTTGTTCTGCTTTCTTCTTCGGTATTTTGCCCTGGAGCCTCATTTCTCATATCTAAATCGGCAATCAGTGACAACAAAAGGCCCTTCTTAATAGGGTTCCCATCACTGGCATTTGAAATAACAATTGTTCTTCTTTGTTGCCTACGGTACTTCAATCCTTCTCCAGTGAGAATAAGTGGCACAGAACCCACCTTGATTTAAGGAGCAGAATATTCATTACGGTTCACAATCTTCCAACTGTTCTCCTGCCACAGTCACCATCCACTTTCCAGACTCTTTTCGAGTGGGATGAGCAAACAGGAGCAGGAATACAACCCACCAATTTGCTCATTTGGGCCATCTCTCTTACTGATCCAGAGGCTGCAGACCAATCGGTTCTGTAGCAATCCACAGTCATCACTAAGCCCACCGAAACGAAAGGGCAGCCAGCAAAGTCAGGTCTCACACACACACAAACACAGCCCATGTCCTTCTGCAGGAAAAATTATGTACCTGAGCTCCTTAACTGTAGCAATGAAAAAGAAAGACATTCGGAGAAGAGAAACCCCGGATAAAAGATGGCTGAAAATAGCAGTCACACAAAGCAGGGGAGCTGCTTAGAATACTAAAAGCAAACACCAAGTCAACAATAATTACCAACATAAAAATGTTACCTTTATTCTCTTTTCAGGTTTCACATATCCATGCTGCACACTAGCATTTTGGCTAGAAGGAGTTTACTTAGGGAAAGTCAAATCTGCTATTACCTTTAAAATTATCTGGTTTAATTTTAAAAATGTTTTCAGTTAAGAGAGAAAACAAGGTTAAGGGAATACTGGTATGGTTCTTATTACAGTCTGGAACAATGAAGGTAGAAGAGACCGGCAGGCACCTAATTTCTACCTTCACACCCACCAGAGTCACATCTGTGGGCAGAGAGTGTGACTGCTAAGAAGGTGTGCAGGGAATCTATCTTAAATAGCGGCCTCATCAGCAGCCTGGGGAAGCCACAACAATCACCATGGGAATCAATTCTCCTTAGTCAGAGTGAGCTGAGTCCAGAGTTAGCTGAGTCCCTGCTGTGTCTTCAGCGTAGGGAGAGAGTCTTTTAAGAAAGAATATGAAAGACCTAGAGACTCCCCCCCAAAATTCTTCACTTATTTCTTACTTTGGGAGTTGGCTCCTCTGCAATAGGGCGTTTGTTCTAACAGCCTGTTTTACAACATATACATATAAACAAATTTTCATTTTTTAAAATGTTCTGGTATAACTGGCTTATTAAATTAGCCAGCCAAATCAGTTTACTAAACTAAAGAAGCTTAGTGTTTTGGGGAGCAAGTTTTGGTGCAGAGATTGTGGGGGGCAGAGAGCGAAGTGCTCAAAATGACCTTTCAAATAAGGTACATCTGTATAATGAAATACTACGCAGCTATAAAGAAGAATGAGGTTGTTCTCAGCATTTGGTAGGCAAAAATCTGTTAGGATATATTGTCAAGTTAAAAAAAAAAAAAGAACAACTGTGCTGTTTTAATCGTTTACAACCATTTGTGGAAAGAGGTAAAGATAAGACTATATATATGTGTGTATATATATGTGTGTGTGTATTATTTTATTTGCATAAGAGATACTGGAATAATATATAAAAACTAATAAAAATGAAGCTCGGGGGGCAGGACAGGGTATGATGTGGTAGGGAAGGTATAGATGGAGGTAGAGTAGAAATAAGACTTCTTAATGTATTTTTGTTTCATCGTTTTGATTTTTGAACCAGCTAATAAGCTATTCACAAACATAAATAATGTAAATTAAACAAGCAATTTATAAATAAACCATTCTTTTTTGCCATTTACTGAAACCTTTTTTGTCCTTTTAGACCCGACTCAGAAGTTACCACATCGCCTTCATTAATAAACATTAAAAACTACCAGGTGTTTGGTACTGAGCCAGGTGCCTGCCAGCCTCACCTGGGGATGTCCTGGTGAGGAGGGCACACACATGTCTGCCTGCAGGACACTGGCAGCTTGTCTGGGGGCCAGACCACTAAGCCGACAACCTGGTGTGGAAGGAGAAGACTCTGGAAATTTCCTGAATCCTCGTACCCTTGGCCTCCCAAACCTAAAACACTGACCTCTGAAACACTGAAACACTGAGCTCCGAAACACGGTGGCTCCCTCCTGGCCTGGGATCACCACATGTTTCTCAGGTCTGACTCTTTGGGCCTGTGAGTTCCTGGGAGGTAAGAGCCTTCACATAGATATCTGTAGAGCCCTGTAGCCCAGGCACCCAGCGAATGCTGTTTGAATGAAGTGATTGATGAGATGTTTCTCAGAGTAGGCAGCCCAGAGGGCAGCAGGAAGAGATTGGGTGTCCCAGGGAGAAGGAAGGAGGGCTTCTAATGATGGCAGTGACTGCCAAAGCTTCAGGAGGACTGGGAGGGTAGAGCAAAGTGCTTGCATCATCTTAGGACTAAACAGGAATAGATTAACTTATTCAACCAATGCCCGGGAGCTGGGTGCCTTCCTGACACCAAACACATCAGCCCAGAACTCATCAGACTTTGGATCTAGACTGCTAGACTGATAGAGTCCGGGCAAAACTACCAGTGTTATCTCCCACCTTAACAAATTCTCTTAGATCACCACTGCTCACTCTCTGGGGACATGAAGATCACCAAATATTATAAATACAGATGAGGTCAAGTTCATGATGCATAGTATGAAATATCAAGAAATTGAGATTCAGACCAACAGACAGTACCATGACTTATCTTAGAGATTTACCTACTGCACTGTGCCTGAAAGATTCTCAACTTAATCAATTTCAAACCTTAGCCCCTGGTTTTCAAAAGTGGCAGCTTAAATCACTTACTGAAAAGTAAAACATTTCTTCACATTTTGTGTCTTTCTTAGTTATGGATTGCTTCCTAGGGTCAATTTTAAAAGCGATTTGTAATAATTGAGACTCTGGATTCCTACTCACAGCAGCACGTATCAGGTGGATACAGCCTCCCACTTGGTCATCAGAGCCAACTCCATACTTACAAGGTGGTTCCTGCGGGGTAAGCATTTATTTATGTGACTTTGCCTGTCACGTTGATTCACAGAGAGAGGCTAGCCAATGAGGACAGTCTTCCCTCCTGCTTTTACTGTAGTCCCATAGATGAATGAAAGTTCCCGGTGAGTGGACACAAAGGGCCAGAATCAGCAAGGGAAGGTTGCCTGAACTGTAAGCTTCATCTTTGGATCTGATAAGCCTCAGGCCAAGTTGAAAAGAACGTCACCAAGCTTGGTCAGCAACCTGGGGACCTCCAGCATCAGCATTAAGCTAATGAGACAGAGATAAATTAAGACCATTTTCAGGATCAACAGCTGTCCTTGGGCCTCCTTCTCATAACTGGCTTTATGTTTTCCAGGGGCTGCTGCAGATACAGATCTGGGAGGAAAGAGAAAATGAGATTTCACTAACGAGGGAGTCCTGACAGGGTGGGCCATCTCAGAATCTGCCTCTCTGTTCCCAAATTCCATATGAGAGAGCAGGGACAGTCACAGAGTCAAGACAATAGGAGGGAGAATTGATCCCAATCAGAAAAGAATAAATCGGGAAACTGGGAAACACAGCTGTACAATAAACAGAAAACTCACACAAGGTAAAAATAAGAATGATCTAATAGAAAATGAATAAAGTAAGGGATGGGAAAAGGCAGTAAATAACACACACAAAGGTGGTTTAAAATGGATGAAGGGATGCAGAATTGGACAAAAGAAGAGATATATAAATGGCATTGTAAACAGAAGAAGAGATGGAGAATTTATATATCCTTTGTATATATTTACTATATATAATTTATACATACATATATTTGTGTATATGTATATTTAATAGATACATTTTAAAATAAAGTATACATTTATATATATATAAATATAAATTTATTTAGTAAATATAAAATATATTTATATATTAATATATGAAATAAGTAATACATAGTCACTATAATAAAAAGAACACACAAAATATAGAAAATTAAAATCCTCTATAATTTCCACCTATATACCTTCCTTCAAATAGCCACTGCTAACAGTTTGATGGATATTCTGCAGGTTTTCCCTTGTTTTCAGCAAGTATGCAAGTGTAGGCATTATCCGGTGGAGATATATTAGGGGAAGTGAGAGCAGATGGAACACTTGGGAGGTGATTTGGACACTGCCAGGGCCTTGGTGGATCCTCTGGAGGACCCCTGCCATCCATTCATGTGCAGGGTCACAGCTCTGGCAACTGGGCCAGAAGGCAATCCTTTGCTTTGAGAGCCTGTGGGTGGCTCATGGGGCAGGATGGAAATCCTAGAGAGCTAATGCCCCAGGAGTGAACTTCACGCATGTGGGATGGGCACTGGAGGATAAATATCCAGCTTCCTCTCCCCTCAGTGGTCCGTTTTGAGGTGTGTCCCACAGAGTTTCTCTAAGTGTCTCTGGTGGCATTCAGCTCCAATTGCCCCCAGTGGTAACTAGCACATCAATGCACACTTTGTTATATATTCTTTCTTCTTTGCCTTGCTTTCCCACTTCCAAAACAAAACAAAATAAAGCAAAAAAACCCAAACTGATTTGTATCCAAATCCTTGCCTCAGGATCTGCTTTGGAGAAAACCTAAGCTGAGATTGAACAGAAGGCACCAGCAAGGGGCATGGGGGAGTGGGCAGGTCTGTGATAGCCTTAGGAGGCAGAGTGAACATGACTAACCCATGTAATGTACAACAGAGGGAGTGAGGCAGAGGGGCCTGCCACAGCTGGACTGATAAATAAATTTCTACTTTGTTTTGAAAAAAAGAATAATTTCTGGCATTAGAGTTCTACTCTATAGTTTAATATTATAGTTATACTCTATAACTATAGAGTTATAGTTTAGGTGGAGTTTAGGTGGAGTGAAAAACTAAGAGAAAGGATAATAGAACGGAAATCTAGATGTAGAAGGAATTTAGGCTCAAGATTATGGGGAGAGAAAGTATAAAATGAGAAACCAATAAGAAGCTCATGAGAATCAACTGAAGGGATAGGAAAATGGAAGAAAAGTGACTGAATGAATGAGGTAATGCATAAAACGAGGTGAAGAATGGATGGGGAGTGAGGAAATATAGCAAATGAGATGGGGAATAAGGTAGTCAATGAGAGAAAAGATTACACAGTAAATTAGAGATGTTCATTTTATGGGCAAAGAATGAGGGAATGAAAAGGAATAGTAATAAAATTAATCATGGCAACTGACACTAGGAAAACAGATAATGAATAAGTAGGCAGATTGAATGATTGGCATTCAATGATTGAAGGATTGGCAAAATAAGAAGGAAAAAAAAAAAAAGATGGCCCCAAATGATCGAGTGATTGAGACCATGAAAATGGCAGTATGGAAAGAACAGGCAGCCCTAAAGTTGGAAATAAGATCAAATTAAGGAATGAAGGAACATCCAAGGAGAAATTAGCAGAATGAGAAAAAAAGACATCTGCTGTACAGAAATGAAAAGAAGGAATGTATACTTCTCTCCAAACTTTAATCAAAACCTTTTGTGAAGTTCTGAAGTTTTCTCCTGGAGCTGCCTGCCCCTTCTCCCTCCAGCTGGATTCAGGTGGCTGGATATCCCTGAGGGAGAGAAGAGCTGGGAATTGTGGAGACAGTAAACAGCACAGCACAGCACAGCAGCCAGGGGACTACAAAACTCATTGACTTGCAGAGATGCCGCCAAAGATAATCGCCACATTAAGGTCCTCCAATAAAAATAATACCCTAAAACTTAAACTTGACTACATCATTTTCATTTGTCTGAACTTATTTAAAGTCAACATGCTTTTCCCCTAACATTAATTAGTTTTGCTGTTATAATTATAATAATATAATTTAACATATTATTAAATAATGCAATAATTATATGGTGGTAGATTCCTAAATGCCTCCACAAATCCTTTTAGCTTGGCACACAGCCATCCACCTAACTAAAGACAACTTTTCCCAGCCTCCCTTGCTACTAGGTGTGGCCTTGTGACCATTTGGAACAATAGGCTGTGAGCAGAACTGAAGCACATGACTACTGAGTCTTGCCTTCAACAGAATTGGCTATGAATTCCACTTTCATTCTTCATTCCTGCTGGCTAAGAGATAGTGAAAGTGGGAGCAAGAGCCACTTCAACCCAGCAATGGAAGCCACATGTTGTGAGGGTGGCAGACAGAGCAGAGCCAAGCCAAGTAGAGCATTTCTACCTAATCTGTACCACATGTTTCTAGACTTTATGTGAGAGGCAAAGTCTCTTAAGTAACTATATTTTGAAGTTTCATTGTTATGTTAGCTAAACCAGTACTCTAACTAATGCATTAACTGATCTTGGAACCTAAAGATACCACTATCTGCTTATTAACATGGCAACACACACACACACACACACACACACACACACACATTGTATTATTCTAGAAGTAGAAATGGACTTATTCACATTCTTGTGGGGTCTTCCTCATGGCCATTAAAACATGTTTAAACTCTTAACTAATTTTCTCACTTTCTATATTTCAGGAAGACTAACCTAGATCAAGAATGAGGACTGTGTGTCCAAAATAGCACAGTGGGGTTATGTGCTCTAATCTTTGAGGGGATCTGCCTTATGTTGTGAAATAGCATGAGGGGCCAAGAGAGGTGTTTAAGACTTAAGAACAGGGATTTCAGAATTAAGCAGTCAGGGTTCTTAGCTCCACTACTTAGTAACTTTTTGACCTTAGAAAATGACTGACTTCGGTGCCTCAGTTTTATCATCTGAAGAAGGGGATGATAGTGCCACCTCAGAGATGTGGTGGGAATAACCTCAGGTAACATGTGTAAAGAACTTAAAACAGTGACTGGAACATAGTAAGGGTCAAAGAAGTGCTTTCTATGACTGCTTTTGTTATTATTATTAGCATTTTGCCATCTCCAGAGTTGTTTGTAGAGCAGCGTAGGCTGGTAATATCCTCATTCAACAGATGAAGAAAATGACTTGTTAAAACCCACACTGGTTTCTTAGAAAATGATCCCAGCTCTGCTAGTTCCATGGATGGATAATCTCATTTATTAGAAGTTGAATTTTCCCTCAAGTTTTTATCTTAAAAGATGTCTCCATCACCAAGATGGAGAACTTTATGTTCCCCCTTCATGTTGTCCCTAAAATGTTAGCTATAAGTCTCATTATCAACAAGCACTTGTTAAGAACCTGGGATACAAATATAACTAAGTTAGCTCAAAAAATGTGAAAGAGACTTAACATAACTTCCCCAAGTCACAGTGAGCATGTGAACTTGAGATGAGAACCTTGGCAGGCTGGTTCTGGAATCTTTGTTCCTCTTTTTTTTTTTTTTTAAATAAGCTCTGCACCCAGCATGGAGCCCAACGTGGGGTTCAAACTCATGTCCATAAGATCAAGATTTAACCCAAATCAAGAGTTGGACAGTTGACTGACTGAGCCACCTGGGCTCCCCTCTGTTCTTAACTCTTACATAACCCCTGGATGTCACCTCACAATTTAAATTAAATCTCGACCCTGTCCCAGGTTTCCTCTTTCATAGCACTAATCCCAGGAGAAGAATTCAATTTGCTCTACTGGGTATGATATCTGCCTATCAGCTGTGGCCACAGGACTGAGTTACTTTCTACACCTTGACTTGCCAGACCTAACTGAAGGGAGGCCAGAGTGGGAGTAGTTCCAAGAGAGAGCTTTAAGCACACAGCCACCCCAAAACCTGTAGTCTAGAGGTAAAATGTGCAAAGGAAACTTGGATTTGTGATTAAATAAGACAGTAAGTCGACTTGTTTATGGGAATAGATGAGGGAGAAAGACACAGAATTGGCTGTCACCACCATATAGGTAGGTTCACAGAACCCATAAGAGGAGATGACAAGGCTTAGAGAGAGAATATGGAGAATGTAATACCTATAAAACTGCAGTGAATGGGAGAAGACAGGCCAGTTAAAGCAACTGAGAGTCATGCTATCAAATATTCCAGAAAGGTAAAAGGAAAAAAAAGAAAAGAATTCAAAACTGTGCTGTGAATCTGGCAATCTGAAGGTCTGGCAACTTTCAGGAGAGCAAATTAGGGGAAAACAGCCAGACACAGACAGCACAGGGTTGATCAGAGCATTAAGGAAGCAAGGAAGTAGGGACAATGAATGTAATTGCTTTTCAAGCTCCACTTGGAAAGAAAGAGAACCATAGGGCAGTAGGTAGAGGGTAAGGGGTACAGGGGCAGGGTACTAAAATTTGTTTTTTAGAATAGATCTTGAGCAAGTTTTACAAGCTGAGGAGAAAGAGTCCATAGAAAAGAACTAGTGGAAGATGAGAGAGAGGTTAATTGATAGAGATGTTACCAGAGCAGAGGGTGATGGGATTGATTATAGGCAGGAAGAGAGCGGCATCTTCTTTTAATTAACTGACAAGTTTCATAGCATTGATTGATCAAAGTCAAGTTAATGTGAGAAGGTACTGTAGGAGTCCCAAATACTGCAGTTGACCCAACAACACAGGGGTTAGGGCATACCTGCACAGTCGAAAATCTGTGTGTAATTTTTGACTCCCCGCCAAATTTAACTACTAATAGCCTATGGCTGACCGGAAGCCTTAATGGTAGCATAAGCAGTCGATTAACGCATATTGTGTTTCTTATATGCCTTATATACCATATCCTTCCAATTAAATGAGCTAGAGAAAAGAAAATGTTACTAAGAGAATCATAAAGAAGAGAAAATACATTTATTGTATGGCATTGTATTTATTTAAAATATCCGTGCACAAGAGGATCTACACAGTTCAAACCCCTGCTGCTCAAGGGTCAACGACACACATATACAGCTCATGTATATGTATGTACGCATACATGTATGCATTTATTTTTAAAAAAACATGTTGGCTGCTTTTTGCAAACTGAAGTCTAGGACACAAAAATGGAGGCAGATTGTAATATCCCCTATGTTCTTAAAAATCAGAGTTCCCTGTATTTTAAAAAGGAATTGCAGCCAGAAGAGTTCATACTAATACTTCCAATTCAGATTCAAGACTACAAAGCTTCTATACAACCGTCTCCACCTCACGCTAATTGGACAATTGTTCTCTGTAGAAATAAATGGTCACAGGGTGAAGCCTTCTGAATTCTGGCGCTTGTGGTGCCCTCAGGGAAGTGCCAGCTCCATGCCTGATCCCCCTAAAATGAAGCCTGCCAATCCATAACCTGATTCATAACAGGTTCTTAATCACATTCAAGGCCTCATCCTTAAAAATGAATGCATAACCAAGAACTATGAGCCATCTAAGGAAAGCCTGCCATAGGAAAGAAAGGGAGCAAGGGAAAAATAACACAAGAACACATCATTCAAGAAATAACACAGAACTCAAAGGAGAATAATTATCCTTAGAGATATTTGAGAAGATATTGCATCGTTAAAACCCCACAGAATGCAAGGAACAAGGAATAAATAAAATTTTAAACATATAAAGTCTTGTAAATTTATATTCCACAGCATTTGTCTTAGGAAAGTACTCGAGGGTGTGCTCCAGCACAAAAATAAAAGAAAAACCAAGCAGGAGGGAGCTGCATTGAAACCTCGAGTGGTCTCAGTCGGGCAGCAAGAACCAAAGCCCAGGAGTATTGATTCCAACCTTGAAATGGCAAGACAGGTTCATCCTAGAACCCAGCATGAAGCCCAGGTGACAGCAACTGGCAAATCCCCGCTCCTTTCCTAAACAGGGCTGAAAAGCAAAGGACCTGCAGTTTTGGGGTCCCCTGCCCAAGCAGATGCCTTCTTCTGGTACTGGGACCACTGAACTACCAATTTCCATGAGAATGAGGGACGCTGTGAGGCGGGGGAGGGGGAAGCTCACTCACACAGCTGAGTACCCTTAACTGAAGCAGAGTAATCTTTCCCACTCCTGGTTGTCATCTTTCCAGTCCTTGAAGCCTGGCCGGTGTTTGTGGTCTGTGCCACAGACAGTAGCGGATCCAGCCCAGGGAGTAAAGAAGGGAGAGGCCAGTAAGACAGTGGTCGCTGGCCTAAGGAGCAAGCAGCCCAGTTTCTAACAGGACGAAGAACTCTAGGAGAAAGAGGGCTCAGGGAAAATAAGAATCCAAGAGAAAGTGGAGTTACTTAAGATGATAAAGAAGACACCCTAGACAACAAAGAGGCAACAAAGAGGAAAACCTACAGATGATTCGTTAATGATCGGGAACATAGGAGCACCTGCTTTAGACAGGGTACTGCTCTAAACAGTAACTTCTATTTGCCCTCTAATCTTTGTAACAATTCAAAGATACATATTATTCTTATTCCCATTTTATGGACGGTGAGCCTGAGGCACAGAGAAGATGAATAAGAACTTGCCCAGGGTCCACGGTCAGTAAGCAGCAGAGCCAGCTTCAGCCCCCGGCAGCAAGGCTCTGGCCCCTGACGCTCGAGGTAGAGTCTGAGACCAGAGGTATGCTCACGGTGTAGGACCTGGCTCTGCTGTGACCAAGATCTACTTATACACAACAGTGAAAGCGCGGTTTATACATTGTCTTCTTTTAGTATCAACTATAAAAATAACTCCCCAAATCGTTAACATTTTTAGAACCTAACATTCTGGCAACATACAACTAAAGGAGGAGTGTCAGAGTTGAGAATGGGGAAGTCAGGTAGGAGAGGGAGGAAAATGGTAGGGGGCCTGATATCCTCATTGTACAAAATAAGGGGTTGAGAGATACCCTCTGTGATTCATTTTCATGTTTATTGTCTGGCTCCCTAAAACTCGGATGTATGCGGAGACCTCGTCTAGCTGGTACGCTGCCATGTTTCCAGCCCTTATGAGAGTGCAAGGCACATGTCAAGCCCTTAATAGACACTTGTGGAATGATGGATGAGAGAGAGAAAGGGAGAAAGAGGGAGGGAGGGAGGGAGGAAGGAAAGGAGGGGGAAAGGAAGGAAATCTAGAGAATTGCATATTTAAATTTGCAAATGTGATTGGTAGAGGGAATAAAAATAATGCTAGAATTTTCCTGGGAGGGTATAGGAGGTACGAATATTGCAAGTCACCTAAATCTTTATCTACTACAGCTGTCAGTCAGTAAACAGTATCTACAGTTGATAAATTAGGACACAGTGATACAGGAGTATTAATCAGAAAAATGTACATAAATACAAAGGAACTAAAAACCAAAAAATTTATAAGTATGAAAAGTGGCTAGTTTTGGACAGAGGATGTATCTACTGAAAGGTGAAGCAGGAGGTGATTGAGTCATTATAAGCCCATTCGTATTCTTTTTTCTCTATGTGCATGTATTACTCTGATTTAAAATAAAATTTAGAAACAAATTATATAAAAAGTTATAAAGTTTATATATACATATACATAAACTTTTCATTTGAGGACAGTTTCATATTTATAGAAAAATTGTGAAGATTGAAACCTGTTGCTCCCCCTTCCTGTGCTCTTGCTATCAAATAAATAAATAAAATCTCTTAAGAATTTATTTAATTATTCATGAGAGACAGGATTGGGGGGCAGAGGCAGAAGGAGAAGCAGGCTTTCTATGGAGCAGGGAGCCCCATGTGGGATTCAATTTCAGGACCCTGGGATCATGACCTGAGCCCACGGCTGGCGCTTAACTGACTGAGCTGCCCAGGCGCCCAAATAAAATCTTAAAAGAAATAAATAAAAACACAAATCAGGGGCCCCTGTGTGGTACAGTTCATTAAGCGCCAGACTCTTGGTTTCTACTTGGGTGGTGAGTCTCAGGGTCGTGAGATGGAGTCCCAAGTCCAGCTCTGCACTAAATGTGGAGGCCGCTTGAGATTCTCTTTCCCTCTCCCTCTGCCCCTCCTGATCCTTGCTCTCTCTCTGTTTCAAAAAACAAATCTTTAAAAAAAATAAAATAAAAACACAAATCAGATTATATCAAGCCCTTGATTAAAATGCTCTAATGACTTCCCAGCTATTTTCAAATAAATTCCAAACTCCCTATTATAGCCATAGCCCCATGCTGTTTGGTCCCCACTTTCTGGACTCCATGGCCCTATTCATTCTGACCCTACTCCTTACTTTGGACTGCCTACCAGACTGCGGGATCTGCCCTCATCTTCCCTTTGACGCCATCCCGTTCTTCCCTTCTTGCAGTCACACTCTTCTACTTTCTGTTCCTTAAAGATGTCATTTTTCATCTTAATGGTTTTACTGTGGCTGTTGCCTCCTATCTTTGCCGAGCTGGTTCTTTCTTGTCATGGAGGTCTTAGCTTACATGTCCCTATGTACTCACAACCTGTCCCAAGTCATCCTGTTTCATCATTTTACTTATCATGCCCTTAGTGATTTCACGTCTGTATTGTCTGCCTCCGCCCATCTAGAGTGTTCAAGCATTGTGAGAACGGTCTTTATCTGTCTTTATACAGCTGTAATACCTATATCCGGAACTATTCCTGATACAGTATCAGTGAAAACATGATTTCATGTACCTTCCTCTGGAGGTAGGGGGAAGCATATAAAAATACAGAGTCAGTCTGCCCCCTTGAATCAGAAGCTTCTGCGATAGTAGCTGAGAAAGGGTTAAAGCTAATGGTTAACTGAGAAATCACTAAATAAAGGCAACATAGAGTGCACTTTCTAAAAGGAATTCATTATATGGCATTCTCCCAATAAAGCAGAGCTTTCCACTGCGTGGCTGTTCAGTTTACTTTAAGGTAAGTGAAGCGTAACTAAGTTGGGAGCTTCATTATCTTTGCTTGGTTAAAAGCACTATCACCTCCAATGGTGTGTTTTAAATAAAAAGCAAGCTTCCAGGACTTAATATCTGCACTAATATATTCCATGATCAGGGACTGAGTTTGAGTGGGAAAGGAGCCAAACTCTTCTCCCCCTCCTCCATTGCACACAGCAGAAAGACTCTCAGTAGCTAGAACTAAACTTTCATCACAGTGTTCCACTGACCAGCACCAATGGGCTCTCTCATCTCATGCTAGAATGTAGCCAGATGACTAATCAAAGCATGAGGAATCTCTCTTACTAACATGTAGACATGCAGACAAATTACAGTTAGCAGAAAAGGGAGAGCAAATGACACTTTGTAACTTGTTCCTTAAAAACATAGCATAGATTTGGTATGACCCGGGTTTCATTTTCACACAGCAGCTCTGTATTCAGAAGGGCTAGTATCAGGGGCACGCAGTGCCACGCACTGCACTTTAGCCCTTGCCTGACTATCTGATGCAACACGGGAGCGTCAGGCTCCATCGGTGTCCTCTTCATAGTCAGCTTCTGGCCTTCCTCCCTCAGCCCCACGGACTGAACGACTAAACTGTGAAGAGCTGATGCTGTGTATAGAGCTTTGGGGAGGCTTTGGGTCCAGAAATCCCATCACCTTGAGCCTCTCTAATTTTCTATGATCACCTGATAATGGGAATTCTGTTACTGTTGTTCACAGTTCACTATTTCATTCTATTTATTTACACCATCGTGTTGTTACTGTATCGCCTATTGTTATCTACTATTTATTTCGCTGTTGCTCGCAGTTCAGTCCCACATGGCTCTAGTACACCGCTGCTACTTACTTGTGCTCCATGCCCACATTTTGACATCACAGGGGAGATTGTTAGAAATGCAGGCCCTTATTCCCACTCCCGACCGACTGAATCAGAATCTGCATTTTACCAAGATCCCCAGGTGACTATTGTGCCCACTGGAGTTTAAGCAGCACTGCTTTCATCCATCAGACCTGCGCCACACCATGCAGATGGCAGCTACCAAAGCTCCCATACTGTTCACAGCTCGGCTCTGAAGTCTCCCCCATCTTCTGTTTCTGACCCTACGGCTTGTCTGTCTTTATATGGCCTCACCGCTTATATATGGACTCTGACACGACTTCTGTGGCTTTGAGCTTCTCTTCCCTCTTTAAGCAGGTGTAGATTTTGTCTCTGGTTCTACCACCAAGAGGAGCAGGGACAGTTATAAGAAAGCAAGGCAGCTGAGAGAGGAACAGAATCCATTTTAAAGTGTCTCAAGTCAAAGGAGTTTACAACTTTCCTGGGATACAAAAGAAAGCTGTGTCCCCGGGATTCAGGAACCAGAGCTGCCTCAGAGCCCTCAGCAGCAATCATTTATGGACACTTACACCCGTGTTCCTTTGTCAGTGTCGTCAGCTACCATGGAACCCAGCTGCTGTATTTCTTAGATCAAATTGAGTGGGGGGGGGGGGAATCTGATGGGATAGTCCAGGCCATGAAGTGCTTCTCTGTGCACCAGGGCTATGCTCCAGACCGGTCCAATCAGCTGTGGTCCAGGGTGAGTTTGTCATGTACAAATCCCACAGGTAGGGCTGGGGTGATACAGGTTCTCCTAGCTGGGAAAGTGTTGGGGGAGATTAGCATCTCTAATACAATACCTTAAGCCACAGTGAGAAAGAAAGGCATGTACTGAACTCTGGGGTAACTTTTATTTCTCTAGGTCAGCTGGTCTGTAATATATCCTGAGACTTCTAGGCTCACTAGAACATGATAAGTAGTTTAACATGGATTCAGATGTATTTGTAATTGTCTTATGTAGTAAAAAGCAGATCTGATCTTCGGTCATGCTGGGTATACCATTTCTTAAGACAGTATAAAACTAGAAACATCATATATAATATAAAAAAATCTAAAAATGAAATGACTTGTGGGAAAGTATCAAATACATTAAAATATTAGTTCAGTTTAGGTTTGACTCAGAAGATTTTAATACTCCATTTCAAAAGTTTAAAAATGAGCACCATTCTGGGTCAGTCTATTTCAGTAGACGTCTTATTTAAAACTTTCAGTTTAGTGAAGAAAAGATTATGTGTGGGTTGGCTTTGGAGTTCTGTCAGTGAGGATGGTTCATTCCTGTTTTTGTATACAGGCTATCCCCTACAAGTTCTAGATGTGTATATAGTAATACAAACAGGCCATAATTATAATTCTCTAAAAGGAAGGGGAGAAAACTTAAAGCCCTTCTTGTTTCCCCTATTGCCACATTGGTTTCAAAATAACCCATCTTGATTAATGGGTTTGTGATATTTTAAAACTCTTTCTAGTAAGAGAGATGCCAAACTGTCCTTGGTTAGATGATTCCAGTATGTTTTCCCCACAGGACATTCTTCCTTATAATTACCTGCCATTCCTCACATGGCAATTTACATTCTTAGCCTTGTTTTCAACAGCTTGGGAAAATGGTTGGTTATTGTCTTTTGTCCATTGAGCAGATGAAGAAAGTCAACTTTCTTAAGTCTAAGATAAATAAGCACATTTTTGAGTACAGAGTCCTAAGTGACAACAGCAGGTATAATTAACTTGTTCTCAGTCAGATGCCTAGGTGGCCTCAGAAACTGTAGGTATGAGGTTAAAGTGAATCTCATAGCCATACCTTAACATAATGTTGAGTAGTCTCAAAGAAGCTGCCCAACACACAATTAGCAAGCTGAAGACACACGAAACTTCTGTCTTTATTGAAAGGATATTGCTCCACCTGAATGAGTTCCCAAGCAAATGGAGACAATTGAACCACACGTCTAAGATGATGCAAACCTTCATTAGCCATAGTATACCTTCGCTGTATTTGTTAAGTGAATGGGTGTGGGAGGAGTGGTGTCCGCTCATTTAAAAAACAGAGGAGAAAAGACTTGAAGTGAAATAGGACTATACTGATGTAGAATTCATGAGAATTTGGACAGAGAAACGCAGAAAGAAAGGAGACATTTCAAAGCACAGTAGGACATAGAGAGTTTTAGGGGACATGTTTAGCTTGCTCAAGAAAATAAGCAGCTCTGGTTCTTCACATTTGATATGCAAATCTTAAATGATCCTCCTTTCTTTTTTGAACTTAAGTATAGTTGACATGTTACGTTAGTTAGAGGTGTAACAGTGATTCCACAAATCATTATGCTATGCTCACCATTAAGTATAGACACCATCTGTCCCCATACAATGCTATTGACTATATCCCAATGACTCTATTCCCTATGCTGTACCTTTTATCCCCATGATTTATTCATTCTGTTTCTTCTTTACCTCTTAAAGCAACTTTGCCGGGAATTTTATGTGGGGCAATATTGTTAATGATATTCTTAAAAATTCTGTGCTTAAAAGTAATAGAATATTCTAATTCAGATTCTAATTTAATGTATTCTTGTCCATTTGCTTCATTTACTTAGACTTCACTATACTGATGTTCCAGAAAGAAATGCTTGAAGACACTGAAGTAAAAAAAAAATTTTTTTTTTAGAAAATGTAACCTCACTAATAGGGACTCTCTTCCCAGCCTGATCATCAATGAGAATGGAATAAGTGAACATATACAGCAAGTTGGGAATTTTTTTTCAAAGAGCCAGTTTGGACTTAGGTGAACTAATATCACCTTCCTTGAGTATTTACCCAAGTCCTCAGACTTTGGAAAAGGGACAACGTCTAGTCTCTTGAAGACTAGCTTGGATTTCTTAAGACAGGAGGGCAAAAGGTTCCATCAGAAGGCAGGTTTATACAGAGGGATGTTCCATGAGGCTGAGAGAAGTGGCATCCGCTGTCAAGGTCTTCAGATGCTCTTCTGAGCTCACTCACCCTGCCCTCATTCCCCAGGGAATGCAGTCATCCTGGCCTGGGCAGTGGCTCTGTGTGGTCCAGTCTGGCTCAGGCTATAGCACTGGCTTCCTTCTGGCATATGAGACAAGGGCCTTGTGATCATTCTGCCCAGAGTGGAGGAATCTTGGTGACAAGATACCACACCATGCAACCCAGAGCAAAACCCTGGCTCTGCAGAACTGCTCGTGGCTGCTCATCTCTGGGTCCAAGGTTTCATCTGTTTGGTGATTCAGAACACCTTCCTTTAAAAGTCTGACTAGCAAGATTTCAGCCCAGTCTGCCTTGAGGGAGTCTCTTTAAAATGCTATTTATAGTGCATAATCAACATAATCCTATTTGCAAGTACAGTATCATACATAATGAACCATTTGATTTGCAAATTTCTTAATGCCATTAATCTGACAACTTTTGTGCCAGGTCAGACTGCCTGAGCAGGCTGCTTCAATGATAAAATCTCAAGGCTGCTCCCTGGGTTTATTTCCAGTGTGTTGGTGTGGATTATAGGAAGGGGATGCTCTGTAAAGGAGGTGTTCCCTGTACCTTAGTTGGGCCTCTTGCAGTTGTTACAGGCATCAGATGGTACCGGATGAGATGCTGGGTAACAGGGCTCTGTTTCTGAGTTGGTATCTCTGGTCTGCGTGACTTTGGACTGCTCAGCTTCTGGGGGGGTTGGACTAGTTGGACACTCCGTGATTCCCTCCTCCCAGGCAACCTTCCCAAATTCTCTGAGTGACTGTCTTCCATCATTCTCTCAGTCTTCTGTGTGTGCGCTTCTACCACCTAGCCAATAGGTGTTATTTTGAAGTTAATTACTTAGTCTGTTTCCTTCACTAGGATGCAAGTTCTGTAAGGGCAGGCGCTGGGTCTCATTCACCTTCAACCCCCAGCACTAGGAGGTAACTGGCACACACCTGCTGATCTGAACTGGGGTAAGGTCTCTTCAAGCTATGAAAGCCCATGATTCTAAGTTAGGCACTATTCAAAGAATTGCAGAGAGAAGTCAAACTGGGAATGTATTCAGGTAATATTGGCTGATAAATCTGATCATAGGCAGTGACTTAAAAAGTTGAGCTAATGATTCTCATCTTTGATTACACAGTAGAATCATCTGGAAAACTTACCAAGAAACAAAAACAATGCTCCTCCCCTCCCCAGGGTTCTGATCTAATTCCTCATTGTTTTGACCATTTCCTTTTACCATTCCCAGACTCTTCCCCCTTGTCCTCTGCCCCCTGCCCCTGTCCCCCTTGATCCTGTGTACAGCCAGGGTTGAGGAAACCTGACTGCCCCAAACCTTGCTCAAAGTCGGTATCAAGCTATTACTATCTATTGGATTTTTTAGCTTCATACATAAAACATCAAAGTAATACATGCTCATTGTACAGGAAACTTAGAAAAATTCATACAAGTAGAAGATAAAAATACCTGTAATTTTAATACTCAGAGAAATTTACTTTTTTACATTTTGTTTTATCTCCTTCCCAACATACATCTTTCTCTCTAAGAAAAACATAGATTCTGTTTTGTAACTTGCTTTTTTTCACTTAGTGGTATATTGTAAACATCTTTCTGTGTCAATAAAAACGTTTATTTGCTACTATTAATTTTTCATAGGCAGAACAAATGAGTTGTGCTTCCTTCAACCTCCTTCTCTACAGATCTAGATACATTTAGAATTTAAATTTGTTTTGAAAATGTTTTTCTTAAAATCTCAAACAACCATTTCCACACACTGCATCTAGTAAGGAATATTTTCTATTTTTTGGCTATTTATTCTACTGTATCAGTTTTACAGATACAGCAGTAGTTCTGAGAATAAAAGATCATGCCAAATTGGATTTCTATGATTGTATTAACACAAAACAGCCTGCACTTAGATTCTAAATTTCTCTGGAGATTTTTCATAAAAAAAAAATACAGGTTTGAATTCTATACACAGGATACACAAAACCATGGTACCCAGACATCAAACAGTAGAGATTTTGTAAATATATGTAAACATAACACTAATAAACTTAGTCTTTAACTGAAATTGTAGTCTAGAAACAGAGCACCAACAAAATTGTAACCTGAGTCTTTGTAAAGAGTAAAAAGAAAAATGAAATAATTAAAAGAAAAAAAATCACCAGAGATACCTGTGGAAATTGTCAGATTATCCATGGAAACCCTGAATCTCTTAGAGATTATGAATCAAGACATTTTTCTTTCCCCATGCAACTCCCCACCACCCAGGACAAAGGTTTCAGAAGCTCTGGAAACCACCTGCCATATTGAGCCACTGTTACTAATACTGATACTAAACACTAACGCAGAGTGGATTTCACCTGGTCTGTCCCAAGGTCACCACTTGCTCCCTTGGGGGTATATGAGAAAGTCCATAGACATACCATTCACTAGACTCACCCAATGCAATGTCCTGTGCCTGAGTATACATTCATCCCTTGCTTACCATCTTTCACACATTCCTGAAAACCCTGTCACTGAGTTGAGTGAAAAGCTATTAAACAGAAAAGTATTTTCACTCATCTTAATGAGAAAAATTATGACTAATTTCATTCTTACCCAGGATACCTAACCACATTTCACTAACACATTACAAAAGGCAAATTATTTTAAGTAATATACAACAGTATGAAAATAAGTACATGTAATCTGTGGATGAAAAGTGGTGAAAGTTCACCCAGGGAGAAAGAGAAGGCTGGCCGGCAGGTGGCGCTGGGCAGAGGAGGGGGTGTCAGGTGAGTGACGAGGCAAGGTTGCCCACGCTCAGGGGCACTCTCATACTGCATTTAACCCAAAACTAAAGCACCCAAGAACACCTTTATGGCAACATAAATGTGAGAGGCTTTGGAAACGTGTGGAAATGGTGCATGTGCCCCACAGACTGAAGATTCATCGAAGCTGCATCCTTTCCGCCCCTGTCGCTTGGTACACACATCACAGCAAAATCCAAACGTGAGGCACAATTTGCATTTGTTCCACATGATACTAACAAGAAACTCCTGTACTGAGTGTGGTTTTGACTGAAACCATGATGTTGAAATAGCCCTTCCCATGGTATTTATTTAGTGTTTTTGAATGAAAATCGGTATACCAAAATTAAAAAAAAAATTAAAGAGGTGCCATTGCCTGAAAACTGGTTTAATTTTTCAAAAGCCATTACGATGAAGTGTCATTAACTGAAAGTCTGTCAGGTGAGTCTGGATAAATACGCCCTAGTCAGAGCCGTGTTTTGGTCCTTCAGAAGTGAGTAATGCAGTTCTGGACGTTTCATTTGTATGGGTCATTTCACCCATCTGGATAAAGTCCAGGATTTCTCATAATGAGTCTGCTTTTTAATTTTCCTAATTTTAATTTCCATTAAAGAGAGTTTACTCGTAGCTCAAAAATTTGAATGCAAGATGGATTTAAGATAATTGTGGAATGTATAATGAATACCAAAAAAGGTTATAAAAAAGCACACAGCACTTATAACATTTTTCAGGAATAGTTGAGTCTCACCAAATGGCAGTAATCATTCACTTTTTCAGCTAGTCCTTTGTGGCAATGTTAATAACTCAGTCATATTTGTAGTCATTTCCATATTTTAGGCATTAGGTGTTCTATTTTGTTAGAGCGTGAGAACTTTTTTTTTTTTTTTAAGATTTTATTTATTTATTCGACAGACAGAGATCACAAGTAGGCAGAGGAGGCAGGCAGAGAGAGCGGGGAGCAGGCTCCCCGCCGAGCAGAGAGCCCGATGCGGGGCTCGATCCCAGAACCCTGGAATCATGACCTGAGCCAAAGGTAGAGGCTTTAACCCACTGAGCCACCCAGGCACCCCAAGCGTGAGAACTTTTTAACATTAGGAAATAAAAATTCTTTAAGTATGATTTGCTAGTTGTTTGACATTACTGTTAATTGGAGTGGCACCTTTAGTAAGGGGATGAAAGATGTACATTTCCAAGCACAGAATAGACCTCTGTTTTTTTCATTTAATGAGTATGATTACTACGTCTTAACCAAGTCAGAAACAGAATGAAGCAGCAAAGAGTAATTTTAATTTTGCCATTTTCTATGTGGGAAATAGAAATAATATGGCTCCATTTTTTCTTATGAAAAGATTAGTAAGACTCAAAAATAAAGCATTTCTTTCACAGTCCAAGCAACCAACCAGCCTCCTATGAATCCAGCTAGAGCTACAAAGGAAAAGAGGCCTCCAGTGATGTGTTTTTTGGAGGGGAGATGGGGGATGGGCTTGGAGAGCAGTATATTTTGAAGGTCTTGTCTTGCTACTCTGCATTTTTACCTTGAATTTATTGGGTGTGTGCTTTTCCTCTCTGTAATACATTATGCACTCCCTCTAGTGTCAGAATTTGTATATGATCCAAAACCCAACTTGACAAAGTGCTGCTATAAACATTAGAGTAAGGTTCAGGCTCCTAATTATGTCATATTTCAAAGATATTAAAGGCCACCTAATAACATGAGGAACAGCCCTGCAGGAAGACTCTCTTGCTCAGAAAGAGAACGCATATTTTAACCTGTTATGAGGAGACTTCTTCCAAGGTTTCCTCTCCTCTTCAGAGTGTCTATAAATAAGCTTAGAGCATTATTAAAGCCTTAAATTCCTTTGATAATCTGAAGTATTTATTAATTCTAAATTCTATAGCAACAACCAAAAAAGAAAAAAAAAACACAAAAAAACAAAACAAAACAAAACGAAAAAACCCAACCAGAGATGAAAGAAAATCTCAGCTGGAAAGGAAAGGAAAACCTGTGTGAACATCATACAATGTGTTGTCATTAAGATTTTTAGGACCAAAAAAAAAAAAAAAAAAAAAAGATTTTTTAGGACAGTATTAGCTACTTTATATCCAAGTTCCTTTTAGGAACCGGGAGCTATAATGGTTGCTGTCTGTTCCAATCACATCCCATAAGCTGCTGCTGGTGGCCTACCCAGCATAGATGCCCTTTCTTTTCCCTAACAGACCTCTGTGTCCATCTCTTTCCCATCCAGCCCAGAAGCCTTGAGGAAAGCTGACACAGTCCCTGGCTCTGAGGGACCTGTGGGAAATCTCTACTTCCCTTCCGGTGATAGCTCAGGGACAGACATGTGATCCAATATTGGTCAATGAGATGCATCAAGAAACATTCTTCTTCAGTCTTCTGGTCCAGCTTCCAGAAGTGACGCTTTTCTTTTGGATGCTGATTTGAGGCCTGGAACTGCTGCAGCCCTCTTGTTACTCAGTATGAGAATGAGACTGACCCTGGGGGAGGCTAAGGGCAAGAGAATCACAGGGTGATGCAGTAGGTGCTCCCTGGACAAATCAGCTCCAAAGTCTACCCTACTGATGTACTTCTAAGTACAGGAGCTAATATATGCACGATTGTTTAAGCCAGTTTAATTTGGGGGCTTTTATTACTTACAGCCAAAATGATCGCCAAACTTAAAACTATCATCATGTTTAATTAAACAGTCTTCTTATATTGAAAACCCAATTACATATAAATCCAGTTTTTCATGCCAATTCATGCAGAAAAATACAACACAATATAATGGTCAGTTGATGAGGACTATGTTCATTACCTAGCATCACATAACAAACCACCTCCAAACTTGGTGACCTAAAATAACAGCAAAAGTTCACTGAATGTCGGCGTTTCTATGGGCCAGGAATTTGAGGCCAACCTAGCCGAGTGGTTGTAGTCGAGATGTCAGCTGAGACTGCACTCATCTGAAGGCTTGGCTGGCGCTGGCCCATCTCTTTCCAAGATGGCTCGCTAGCACAGCCGGCAAGTTGGTGCTGGATGTTGGTGGGAGGCTTCAGTTTCTCCCCACATGAGCCATTCCCACAATGCTATTTGAGTGTCCTTTGGACATGACCTCTGCCTTCCCCAAGAGCGGGTGATCCATCCCAGAAAGTAAGAACCAGGTGGAAGCTATTCTTTTTATGATACAGCCTCAGAAAACATATAGCATTATTTCTACCATATTCTAATCACTGGAGGCAAATCTCTGAGCTCATCCTACAATCAATGGGAAGCAAAGAGGACCTACCTTTTGAAGGGAGAAAAGTTAAAGGACTTTAAAATGACCGTGTGGATACTCATCTACAGAGAATATACTGGGGATCTGCGTTTACCTGTATATTCCTTAGGTCTCTAGGAGGACAACTGCAGTAATACAAACAGCCGCTACTTTTCATTATCCACCAGGCTCTCTTTAAATATACTAAGCCATACAGTTTTCACATCAGCTCTATGAGTTACATGCTATTCTTATTTCTTTTACAATTATGGACACCGAGTCACAGAGCATTATGTAACTTGTCTAAGGTCATATAGCAAGCAAGTTTCAGATACAGGATTTGAACCAAGGCAATCTGGCCCTGTAGTCTGTGCTTTTAAACACCTCATTTTTTCTCCTTGCTAGCCCACACCTACAGGTCAGGCACATTTTTGGTAATTATCTATATATCACTGGCTCTCTGCTTTTTCACGAAGACCGTAGACCCCCACATAGTCTTTCCAAACATTCTTAGCAGTTGCCAAGGCTTGTATATTGTGTACTTATGAGAGACTATTATGGGGCATCAACCATGCCTTTCCTTTCTCCTCTCTGGCTTCCTTTTAGGTTACCGTTACATAAAGTATCACCATCGCCCTCCACATGGTCACTGTATAGAGGGGCACTGAGCCAAGCCACTCATTGTCTGTATCTCAGAGAGTTTTTAATGAAACAACCTTTTCTGTTTTCACTTTGATGATGCCCTGTACTCCATCCACATCCCTGTGTACTATCTCCTTTACTTGTATGCAAAGCCCATTCTCCTCAGGCCTCCTACAGAGAACCCGCCCTTCCTGTTCTTAGGAAGAGTTCTCTTGGACGCTCTGTGGTCTTCATGCAAGCCAACTCTGACAGACCTTCCTCACTGGCTCACCAGACATGTCTGGATGGTCTGAAACCCAGCGGGAGACAGAGCTTAGACCCAATAAGAGATTTCTATCACATTTAAAAGAAAGAAAGAGCGAGCTACAAGATAAAATCAAGTTTCAAGAAAATGGGGGTTTTCATAATTCTCAGGTATAAATAATTCATTGCCTTACGTTTAAATGAAACTTCTCATTGGATACTTCAGACATTTGAGATATGCCAGTTAGATTCAGATCTTCCCATCTCTAACACATGCTCCTGAGGACTCTTCAGTTGTTCTTCACAGAAATAGTCAGTGAGCAGCTACTGTCTTCCAGGCACATGCCACACACAGGGAAGCCAGCATGAGCATGGTCCCTGATTGCACGGAGGGGTCGCTAAGGGTGGGGGTGGGTAATGGAGAGGACACTGCTATTTACAGATGCTACACCTGAGGTGGGAACTTGTGGCTGTGAACGGGTGTTTGAAATCTTTTAACTTCTAGATCAGACACATTTCACTGAAAGTAAAAGTAAAAGGAGGTCCACTGAGGTTTGTTATTGTAGTTCTGGCTTAAAAGCCATGTCTGCCCCACAAGGGCATCAACACAGAAATTACAGGTAGATTTTTGTTTTAAAGGACAACCTGGGAAAGAGGAATAGATTTGTCTTCAACTGAGTAGGGGAAGAAGCTCCAGCCCACATCAATTTCTTTCTGTCTGATTTATAGCGTTAATAATCTGCACCACACTATTTAATGCTTGATTACTGCTCATGCACTGTGTGGTACAATTTTAAGTGGTTTCAAGTCCATTCACAAACTGGCTGCCCAAGAAGCTTACTCAGCTCCTGAGAGGCAGGGAGTTTGGGTCTGGGCTCAGGCGGGCTCTGCAGGGTACCCTCAGTGAATGTAAATGGAAGCTGATGACCCAGCAGGCCCCATGTATCTCTGGCTTCCCTGGGGTGTTCCTGCCCCTTTTCTTCTTCAAACCCATCACTCTGGTCTTGGCCTTCTCACCCCAGCATCCTCCTTTTGTCTGTACCCCTTTGGAGCCTGTTTCTGTTAACTTTTCTCAATCCTCTCCCCAGTTTGAAGGTGACTTGCTTTCCATTCATTCAAATAGTATATGTTTACTGGGCATTACTATAAACCAGGCACTGTGCTAGCTACTAAGGACACAAAAGCAACTAGAATGTGGCTCCCTGCCTTAAAGGAGGAGGGAGATATAAGTGAATCTGAGATTATAGGATCACATGATAAGCACCAACACAGAGGGAGGTGCTGGGTGTTGTGAGAGCCTTTAGGAATAGCAAGTAAATCAGATGGGAGCATTAAATCAGACTTCCCAGGGATGAACATTTTAATGGAACAGTTTGTGATAAACAGATGACCCTGAAATAGTCAAGCTTCAAGAAGCCTAAGTAACCTAATCCAACTATCATATTACAGATGAAGAGAGAGACCTTGTGAGGGGAAGGTCATTGTCAAAGCTTACACCCTGCTGCCTACAAGGCTAGAGCTAAGACTGTGGTGTAGCCCAATTTCCTGATAAGGGGGAGGGGGCTGTGGAAGGATGATGAGGCTACAATTCCACTCCGGAGTGAAAATGGAAACAGGAAAGCAGTTAGTGCAATAACTCAGGTGAGAACTGAAAGAAACAGATAAAGGTGGCATGGACCAGATGGAGGGGCTCAAAAATGATTAGATTATACCTACATGTAAAGGGAAAGCTGACAGAATTTGCCCATGGTCTAGATAAGGTATGTGAGAGAAAGAGTGTCCAGGAAGGCTCCAAGGTTTGGGCCTCAGCAATTAGAAGTTTGGTTTTCAACAACTAAGATATAGACAATGGTAGAAAAAAATAAAGAAGAATGAAGATTTGTTTAGAACATGTTATTTTGGAGATGCCTATTAAATATCCAAGCTGAGATATCTAATCAGCAGCTGGATATGCAAACCTGGCACTGGGCTGGAGATCTACATTTTGGATGCATTGGCATGTAGATGGGATTCAAAGCCACGAGAAGATGAAATCACTTAGGGAACGAGAAGACTCAGCTTTGGACACTCCAATATTCAGAGTGGGAAAGATGAGAAGGAAGCAGCAAAGGGAGCCTCAGAACGAGTGGCTCATAAGGTAGGAAAAGAACCAAAGACAACGGTTTCCTAGGGTCATGCTTGGAGCATATCTCTAGGAGGACGAAACAATCTACTGTCAAATTGATGGAGGATAGTTGGAAGGCGGGCACCAGGGACAACGGGCCCTCCCTGCCCTAAAGGAAAACCACCCTTAAAAGGATCTTATACCATCCTGAAAGGAGCCCTCCACCCTTTCCCATATGATAGGTAGGTGACAAAAATCTGATTGGATGACAGGTGCAGGGAGGAATCATCAGATTAAAACCAGTCAATAAGCCCTTAGATTTAGAAACTCTGGTGGCAACCCTCTCCTGTCCCCTCCCTCCTCTGGAGTTTTGTACTATCATGTTGCTGTTGCTCAATAAATCTTGTTTTGCTGCCCTCCACTCTGTCTGGTCTACTTCTTCATTGTTCAAAGTGGTGTGGCCAAGAACCACAGGCACCGACAGAGGAAAAAAAAAAAAAACCCTGTAACAAAATCATGCTATGTTTAATTAAATGATTAGTGAGAAATTCCCATTGGCTTTGGCAAGATGGAGGTCACTGAAGACCTCAACAAAAGCAGTGTTGGTGGAGTGAAGGGGACAGGAGCCCGAGTGGATTCAAGAAAGAATGACAGCCAAGAAAATAGAGACAGAAGACTCTTCAGAAGAGTTTCCTCTAAAGGGCAGCAGGGAAACAGGTAGTATCTGGAGGAAGATGTAGAGTCAAGAAGAGTTTTCTTAGATGGGAGATTACAACCTCTCTCTGTTTGATGGGAATATTCCAGATGAGGGGGTGCAATTATTGATGCAGAAGAGAGAAGCTACACACAAAAGAGCTACCTTCAGAGTAGGAGAGAGGCGGGCATGAGTGCTAGAGTACTGGGTGGTCTCAGACAGAGCCATGGATGGCTCACCATTTTAACAGGGGAGAAGGCTGGTAAGCGTGGGTTCTGGTGGTGAGAGTGTGTGGAAATTTGTTTCTGACCATTTCTGTTTGCTCAGGGAAAGAAGCAAAGAGAGAGTGTGGGGCAGAAGTTACTGGGAGTCTGAGAAGAGAGGAAGAACTGTAAGAGTCATTTAGTAGAGGGGGTCTGTAATTGACTAGAACAACAGAGAGGGGCAACAAGACGACCTTAGGGTTTTGTGCTCTTATATTTACAGTGAGGCAATCAGCACAATTGTGCATCTTCCTTCAGTCACATTCAGCTGTTGGAGGACTTGTGCAAAGTAAGCAGAGGGTTGGATTTAACCAGGTGTATTAACCTATGTTTCCCAGATCTGACATTTGGGACTTTGGTGACCCTTGAAAGACAGCTCCTCCCAGGGCTGCCAGTTCCTAAATATAGTAAAGGAAAGGCCTGGGAGCGTGCCTTTCGTAAGCAAACCAACTAAGCGAGAGCCCACACCCTAAGCACCTCTCTCATACCCAGGACCACTATTACTCAAGGGCAGATACCAGATTACTAGGCACAGCCCCTACTCCCCACAGTCCTCTGAAAATACTCAAACTAGCCAATCCTAAACCTGCCTACCAGCCTCATTCATTCCTGCCTGTGGAAACCAAAATCAAGGGCTCTTGCTCGTGTTTTTCCCTAGCTCTCTCCCTTCTGACCAACCTGGTGATTCTCTGTGGGATTCCCCCTGTGACAGAGGTACCTGCTTCTCCTGGGATCTATGAAAGAAATGGTCTTTTCAATGGCAATTTCAATGGCAATCTTTTCAAATGATCTGTTTGCCTCACCCTACTGAATAAGAATAAAATGTACATTTTAAAATACAGGATTATGTTTTGCCTGTTGTGGGTCAAGGGAGTGAGTATAAAGATGGATCAGGAGATCTACACCAGAAAAGAAAGAAATTCAGCACATAAGGGTTAAAGGCACAGTAAAAGTAGTAGGTGGGGTCAATAGATGGGGGGTCTGAGGTATTGGAGAACTACTGGAAACCATGTACTGGGGTGGGTGAGATAGAAAAATAGGGGGTGTTGGTCAGACTATGGCATGACTGAAATTGAAAATATGGAGAGAAGGCACTTACTGACAACGACTTAGTATAGGTATGGCCATGGGTGTGGATAGCTGGCAGTAGAGACGGAAGTGTGGAAGAATTGTCTTCCACAATGAGAGGAGCGGAGGTCAGAGATGAGAAAAGATTTTAGAAGAATCATCCATATGGATCCAAAATCCACAAGAATTATATCAAGGATAATGTTGAGGGGGATAGAGTGAATCGGTACTAAAATTCTCAAGGGGTAAGGAGGAGTGACCTGGAGGTGAGTAGATGACTGTGACAATTTTATCACAATAGTACATCAAACACGAATCTGAGCATAGAACCGCAGCCCACTTAACTTCTTCCTAGAAGTCAAGCAGGGGAGGCCATTCCTCTTTTTGGGCAGATAAGTAAAACACCACTTTCATAGATATCAGGGCAACTGCATTCAAGCTGCTGTTCCTTATTGTCCCAGAATTTCTCAGAGGTGCCAGAGGGACTGCCCACTGTAGGTACATGGGGTGGGGGGGTGGTGCAGGAGGAGGCATGGCAGGGGATTAACTGTCTAGTGAAAATGAAAACAAAGAGATGAAGCTCTGGGTTCTCTGCTCTATGACCATCCAACCTGAGAAGCTCTATTTTTCATTGTTTATATTTGGGGTTTTCATTTGTGGTGTGAGGTACATACAGGACACATGTAACATTTTCAAACTTTCCCACACTTATGAATTTAGGATTCAAAAAGCATTTCAAATACATTCCTTGCAAATACCACCAGTTTACTGCACGGGTTTTATTGTGTGGAACAATTATGATAAGGGGCATAGGATTAATGTTATGGCCCATATAAACCTGCAAAATAATGGATTGATAAAGATAATTCTGGTCTATTTGAAATAAACTTTTCAGGAATTCCTCTTTTATTGGGAACAATTTATTTCTCCCATTTTATTTGCAAAGTTTTTATTCTAGTCAGTGACACTGGAGTTAGGCGGAGGTGTGTAACACATACAGACAAATATAACCATTGATTTTTTTTCACTGATATAATTTTATTATGGCATATGTTTTGTGAAGATGTTGTGACATTACCTCAGGAAAGGCTGACACATTCTCCTGATTCTACAGTGTAAATGTTTTGACTCAGCAAATGTTTTCTTCAGGACAAACGTTGAAAGTTGGCAAATCCATTTTGCTAAAAAAGCCACCTGGATTATATGGTATTCATCCCCAAAGATGAAGCTTGACCACTGCAAACTTGTTTTTTGTTTGTTTTAAATCATAGAGGAAAACTTAGAGTCTTATGGGTATGCCTCTAGGTGAAGTTGAGAAATTGATCTTGTCCTCATTTATTTTCTCTTGAGAAGGCACTCTTCCCCCTCCTTTCCAAAGCAAACTCCAAAAAGTGTCCCACCAGAGGAAATGAATGAGCAATAGCCCTCTTGCTCCAGTGCACAATGTACTGATTCAAAAAAGGCTTTGCTTATCTGGTATTTGGGTAAATTTGCTGGCGAATAATAAAATCGGCTCCCTCAGTTTTCCTCTGAAGTTCCAACATGCCTGGAGCAGCACTTGTTCCGGGGATTTCTGTGCAGATTAGATTTGAGCTCTCCGGGGTCAGCTGTGCGAAGTGGGACCTGCAGAGGGCACAGACAATTTATCTGTGCTTGTGTGGAAGCCTGGACTTGATGTGCACTGTTGTTCCTTAATTACAACTCCCTGAGTAGGTTCAAAACATTCTTTGTAAATCTATGTGGGGTTTTTCTCCACTTTCCTTGTAAGAAGCCGGATGGCGGACATTCCTCTCAGCGGTAATAAAGAGACTTTGATGCCAGCTGCCATCAACTGTCACAGATAGTTTGGGTCACTGGGTCCGGTGGTGACTCTCTGAACCTCAGTTGGAGAGCCATGATTAGACCACTAATCTTAGAATCCAAGAACGGTTGGACAGAGTAATATATATTGAGACCTGAATTCAAGGCACTTACACTCAATCATCTTGGACAGCCTGTTCTCTTACTCTTTGGTGGAGGTGGTTTTTAATTTAAATAGGATACATTTGGTTTTTTATTTTATTATTTTTTTTAAAGATTTCACTTATTTATTTGCCAGACAGAGATCACAAGTAGGCAGAAAGGCAGGCAGAGAGAGAGAGAGAGAGAGAGAGAGAGGAGAGGAAGCAGGCTCCTTGCTGAGCAGAGAGCCCAATGTGGGGCTCGATCCCAGGACCCTGGGATCATGACCTGAGCTGAAGGCAGAGGCTTTAACCCACTGAGCCTCTCAGCCACCCTGATACATTTGGTTTTTTTTTTTTTTTAACTTTATTTGACAGAGAGAGACCACAAGTAGACAGAGAGGCAGGCGGAGAGAGAGGAGGAAGCAGGCTCCCTGCCGAGCAGAGAGCCCGATGCGGGACTCGATCCCAGGACCCTGAGATCATGACCTGAGCCGAAGGCAGCGGCTTAACCCACTGAGCCACCCAGGCGCCCGATACATTTGGTTTTAAACATTTACTTCTTTCACCACATATCTGGTAGATTCAAGCTTGACAGGTGAGGCATCAAGGCGTTAGAACACCATTGGGACTCCAAAGGCCTTAAGACCTGGCTCTGATACTAACAGGGTAGTCTTAAGGCAAGAATCTGTAACTTCTCTGAGTTTCCATCTTTCATTTACCTCACAGAGCTGTTGTGAGGGTCTAGTGAAACTTAGTAATGGCTCATTCAGATATAATGCATATTTATTATGAAAATTATTGTATATACTTGAACCATACTCATAGATCCTTGTTTAGCCTCTCTCTGTGCAAATACACGTTAAGTGGTTCTTATGGGGTTGTCTAGAGACAGAACCAGTGCCCAGTATAATTTCTGCCACATAATTCTTACTATATTTACTACTTGCAGAATGAAATGAAAATTTCAGGGACATAAATATGTGGGGTTAGAATTCCTGTGTCCTATGGATAGGACAGCTGGACTTTTCCTGCAACTTCCACCAAATACAAGTACATGCCCACATCTATCTATGGTTCAGAAGGGTCAGGAGTGTTCCCAGATGCTACGAAGGAGTAGACAATCCCAACTGGTGGGTGGCAGACATAAGACATGGAGCTACTTGGAAGGTGCCTTAGGCAAGTGAGGAACGAGTGAGGGATATGAGAGGAAGAAACTCTGAAAGTGTTTGCTTAGAGTTGGCCCTGATTTTTCTTTCTTAGAATGACTCCAGTCATTCCCAGGGCGGTCATGGGCCTTAGTGTACTAGGAAATATCTGCCAATGGTTGGCCTAATTGGGAGTCACATAATTAAAGATGTTCTGTGATGTTCCCACAAATATGAAGCCTTTAGACCTCACCTACTTAATGGAGGTAGAAATATCTTTTCATATTCAATACATCAGGTTCTGCTTCCACCTAGGATATAGAAAGCTGAAAAGAATGCTGCTCTTTTTAACAGGTAAAACCTTGATAAACATCATAATTCTTCTTGAAACCATCAAAGATCTGAAGCTGTAGGCAACCAAACAGCCTGAAAGCCAAGAAAAGACAGGGCCTTCCGAAGAGAGATGGGAGGATGCACTCAATGGGGCAGACATGGCTGGAAGAGCTTCCAGGGTCACACAAGTGAATAAGAAGAATTCAGTTAAAACTTTAAATAGTTGCAAAGACCAAGCCTGGACCAGACACAATAGGAGTTCACAGGTACCTGCAAACTTTTCCATGGACCTTGTCCTGTACTCACTGAGAAAGACAGGGCACCAGGAGGAGACTGGCCTAGAGAAGGGCTGTGGCCAGTTCATGTGTTTAAGTTCTCTCCCACCTAGGAGGTGGAGTCACCACCCATCCCCTTGAGTGTGAACTCTAATTTCACTGTGGGGAAAACTGGTCACAATCAAGGTCACCATCACCAGTAACTAAGGAGGACATCACATTTCTGTGATATGATACTATGAGAGGGGCACTTCACCTCTGTGGTATTTATCCTCCAAATCTATAAACTCAGTCTAATCATGAGAACATAGGACAAACCCAAGTTGACGGCTGTACTTCAAAATACCTGACCCATACTCCTAAATAAAAAAGGTCATTAAAAAATGAGATAATATGAATGAACTGTCACAGATGAGATTAAGGACACATGTGGTCCCTAGATGAGATCTGGAGTAAAAACATTATTGGTGGGGCGCCTGGGTGGCTCAGTGGGTTAAAGCCTCTGCCTTCGGCTCAGGTCATGATCCCAGGGTCCTGGGATCGAGCCCCGCATGGGGCTCTCTGCTCAGCAGGGAACCTGCTTCCTCCTCTCTCTCTGCCTGCTTCTCTGCCTACTTGTGATCTCTGTCTGTCAAACAAATAAAATCTTAAAAAAAAACATTATTGGTAAAAAACTGGTAAAATCCAAATAATGTCTGTGGTTCAGTTAACAGTAATTTATTAATTTTTTAAATTTTGGTAAGTATACCATGGTTATGTAAGATGTTACCATTACAGGAAGCTGGTAAAGAATATATGAGAACTCTGTACCATCTTACAGACTTTCTGCATGTGTAAAGTTGTTCCCAAATTAAGGGGTGGGGGAAGGTTTGACTATAAGGGAAAAGGAAGGAACTTTTAGGGGTGATAGAGATGTCCAAACATGTGTGTCAAAACTTACTGAACTATATCCTTTAAAAAATGAATTTAACTGTATATAAATCATACCTCAATAAAACTGACTTTTAAAAAATATATAGGACATCACTGTTGTGGACTTACGTGGCTGCGAGGTTTAGTAGACAATTAAAGTGAAGCCTCACTGTAGGAAACTTAATCATGCCTTTGTCCTTCCCTTGTTAAGAATCTTAACTTTCAATATGGGGGAATCCTATTTACCACAAATTGCTTTTTTTCAAAGTGTAAACTATGGGAGATGGGCCAAATTTTCACCCTCTGTTAATACAATAGGAATATTTATAGACCTCACCCTCCCTCCCCCACAGAGTGAAGAGAGTAACTCGTGAACCACACTGCAACAGAAATTCAGGGGGCAAAGGTAGGCCAATTTCTTCTCTAAATATGCCTCTTCCTGTCGGTAAAACAGCTGCAACCACAGGAGTGATCTTGCAGTAATAGGTGGCTCTTCAGAGCAGCAGGGAGAAGAACTTTGAAAAAATGTTTAAAAAACAGTCAACCAACCTTATGTATGTGGCGTAAAATTACAATACAAAATAACTTAAAGTTATTAGATCCCATTCACTTCTATCCCCCAGCCCCTTCAAGGAGCTGGAGATATTGGCTTCTCAGAGATATTCTATGGAAATGTGAGAATATGCATGTATTCTTTTCAGTGCAAATGGTAATATGTTAGACCCTCCTTTCCTCACTTCATTTTCTTTTTGCTATTTTTAAAAAATATATACCTGCTTCATTACAAGATGTATTCAAAGCAGTTTATTGCAACACATGTAGGAAAGTTTGAAAAAAAAAAAAAATAGAACTAAGCCAGGGGTTGGTTTGATACCAATATTCATGCCCAAAGATGCTATACATCCAAAGAAGTGGACATCTAATATGTCTCTGAGCTTTCTAGCAGCTAATATGGAGGAACACAGTTATATGACTATAGTGTCTCTAACATAAAAGCTAACTGTTTGTCCTTTATCATTTCTATGTATTCTTTCTAGGATAATTTTATGTTTCAATTTTTTAAAAGATTTTATTTATTTATTTGTTTGTTTGTTTGTTTGTCGCGGGGGGCGGGGTGGAGAGCGCAAATGCATAAGCAGGGGAGCAGCCAGCAAAGGGGAGAAGCAGGCCTCCCTCAGAGCAAGGAGCCTAATGTGGGACTTGATCCCGACCTGAGCCAAAGGCAGATGCTTAACCGACTAAGCCTCCCAGGTGTCCCCTATGATAATTTTAAACTATTGAATTTAAAATAAAACAACATCAACACCAAAAAACATTAAAAAAAAATCATCAGACTTGAGAAAAATTTCTCCTACTGGTCTTTTCCCCTTTATTGTTTGAGAGAGAGAGAGAGAGAGAGAGAGAGAGAGAGAGCACAGGCAAGTCAGGGAGAAAGGCGGAGGGAGAAAGAGAACTCTAAGCAGGCTCCATGCCCAGCACAGAGCCTGATGTGATGCTTGATCCCATGACCCTGACATCACGACCTGAGCCAAAATCAAAAGTCAGATGCCTAATTGATTGAGCTACCCAGGCGCCCCAGCAGTTCTCATTTTTAAAGCGATGGAGTGTAATGGAAAATCCTCACCATCCTTACTTCACCTTGCTTTCTCATGTATCTAGAAGATCAGTCCATAACTATACATACTGAGTTGACTCGTTCTTGGGAACGTGGAGTCCATGGCTACATAGTAGTCTATTGTAGGGATGTACTATGATTTATTTCACCAATCCACTAGCCGTAGGCATTTCGAGGGTTTCTAGGATTTTACTCTTTCAAACCATGCTGTCATAGATTTCCTTGTGCACGCATCATTTCATATACCTGCCAGCATATCTGTAAGGTAAATTCCTACAAGTGGATTTGCTGGGTCAATGTGTGTGGCTACTGCTCATTTTGACAGCTTTGCAAAATTGCTCTTCAGGCATAGTGTACCAATTTATACTCTCCACTTGTACATGTGACTGAGTCTGCTTCCCCGTGCATGCCCTACTCAACATGTCATCCTACTCTCCAATCTCAAAAAACAACTACTGCATGAAAGGGAGCACCATTGTGTATGCTTAAATATTTAAATGTTTCTTTTGTTTTCTGTGACCTGTCTGTTCATATCACCTGTCCATTTTTTCTAATAGATTATTGCTCTTTTCTCTTTTGATTGTAGAAACACCTTATGTATGAAGGAAACTATCCTTTATGCAATCTCTTACAATTCTCCCCAGTGTGCTATTTATCTTTTGAATATGTTCATGGCATATTTTTTTTGCCATGCGGAAAATTTTTAGTTTTATGTCATAAAATTTATCGATAGTTTCTTTTACACCTTTATGGATTTGAGGTTATATTTGGTAAGGCTTTCACCACTCTAATATAATCTCCACTGCTTTCTTCTATTTTTGTTGTTTTCATTTGGAATTTAATTAGTGTAAAAAAAAAGTAGGATAGGGCTCCATATCTGTCCTCTCCCTGATGACAATCCAATAATCTTAGTGATGAATGATCCATCTCTGTCTCCTGCTTTGAAATGGGGATGGACAGCTTCTGGGACTGAAGGAACCCATGGTAATCTGCAAAATCTTTCTTGGTGGCAGCTGGGATCTCCAAACACTGCTTTTGTAGTCTTCTCACAGAAGAATGAAGGCCTCCACGTGAGGCCTTCAAGGAAGGCCAGTTTGGCTCACATCCCTTCTCTCCAAGCAGGAGATGGCAGCCTCCGGAGTTGGCCGACGCCCCAGGAATCCTACCACGACTGGGAAGGTGCTGCAGACTCACGCTTTCATTTCTCCCCATGCTCTGGGCAAATAAAATTTCAAAATACCCCATTTCTTTCTTGAGGGTGAGTTCTCCAGAAAATGCAGTCTTCTCTAGGTGTTCCACTAGAGGGTGCTTCAACAATACATATTTCCCTACCGGTAAACACATGCATGTTGTCTGTGTGGGTGTCACACATGCATGCCAGCACCTGCTAGTTCTTGGACAATTTATGACATGGGAATATGACTGGACTTGTAATGGTCTCTCAATCCTTCCACATGTCATCAGATGGCTTTCCCAAAGATTCACCGACCTCCCAGTGAGCTGCTGGAGCTCAAGAGTGTGGGAAGTGAAGATCTACCAGAATTGAAACTGTTAGCAATGACAGGAAAAGGGGCTCGTGAACTCAGTTTCTCTCTTGCTCTCTTTCCCTGAAAGAGGTTTTAGGGGAAGATTTGGGCTTTCAAGATCTGAAATACAAGGAAAGAGAGAGCTAAAGCTCACTACAAGGCATAGATAAGAAAGTATCCAAAGTCCTGGACTTACATATGTAGTCGAGGGGCCATAAGTGGGCCCATGCTCCAAGGGAAGTCCGGAGCTTGGGGGCTGTGGGAAGTGGGGTAAAGGGATGAGCGTGGCTGCGTAACTCGGTAGTTTGAGACCAGCAGTCACAGGGCAGGAAGTAAAAGATGTGGATTTTTAAAGAGATTTCCCTTTTAGGAAAGAAATTGAACAGTTGATTTAAAAGATTACTTTTGCCTGAAAATTAAAGCAGAATAAATAAGAAACCTGGAAATGGCCAATTTGATGAGAAGACCCTGAAATATCACAGGACAAGAATGACAGGGTCCCAGTAACTGACTTTTAAGCTAAAAATAACAGGTGTCTATTGTCAGCAGTGGTCTTGAAATTTTGCTGTGTAGTGGAATCATGTAAAAGGCCTTTTAAAAAGTCATGATTTCTGGGACCCATGCATAAGCATTTTTAAAAAGTTTTCCAGGTGATTCCAACATGCAGCCGAGTTCAAGACAGCCTCCCTTAGTGGTTCTCAGACTTAGTGAACATCAGATTTACCTGGAGAGCTTTCTAGAACACAAATAGCTGGGCCCCACCCCCAGAGTTTATGATGCAATAGGTTTGGGGTGGATGACCAAAACTGAGTGCTTGAAATGTGGTTACTCCGAACTGAGATGTGTGGTGAGTTAAAAATACACACTGCATTTCAGACTTAGGACCAAAATAAAATGTAAAATATCAATCATCTGTTAAAAATCATAGTACCTTGTATCTAGTAGGTTAAAATGTATTATTAAAATTAATTTCAAGGGATCGCCTGGGTGGCTCAGTTGTTATGTGTCTGCCTTCAGCTCAGGTCATGATCCCAGGATCCTGGGTTTGAGCCCCACATCTGGCTCCCTGCTCAGCGGGAAGCCTACTTCTCCTACTCCTCCTGCTTCTGTTCCCTCTCTTGCTGTGTCTCTCTCTCTGTGTCAAATAAATAAATAAAATCTTTAATTTAAAAAAAAAAGTTAATTTCACCTATTTCGTTTTAGTTTTTTAAAATGTGGCTACTAGAACATTTAAAATTACATATGGGCTAACATTATATTTCTATTGAACTGTTCTGGTTTAGATTAGCATTTCACAAAGGATAATCCTTAAACCACCTGCATAAGAATTACCTGTTGCGCTTGTTACAAAGAATTTCAGGGGTGGGTCAGGGAATCTGCATGTTAAATGGTAGCTCCTTGGGTGAACCTGCCACAGGATAGATGAACAAAGAAACGATGAAGAAAATGAAGCTTTTTACCTAGGATTTAGTGCAATGGTTCAAGTGCAAATGAGGAATCAAGAAAGAGAACATTGAGGATGCTCTGTTTCACAAACAAAGCCCAAGCAGGGGTGTAATCTATCTAAGCTGGTTGAACTGCAGAAACACGAATTTGGAAATCTGTCTCCTAACTACCCAAAGTGCGGACCTTGGACCAACAACATCACCATCTCTTAGGAGTTTATTAACGGTGCAAATTTTAGGCCTCACCCCATCAACTGACTCAGAATCTGCATTTCAACCAGACCCAAGATGACTCAATTCAATTGCACACTTAATATTTTTTACCGCTTCATCAGGGCATCTTTTACATACCATGATATTCACTCATTTCAAGTGTACAGTTCAATTTTTAGTGAAGTTAGCAAGTTGTACAGTCATCGCCCTAAGTCATAAATCACCATAAAACATTTCTCTTGCCCCAGTGAGATCCCTCATGCCCATTTACTGTTCATCCCTGTTCCATTCCCATCCCAGGCAACCACTGATCTGTCTGTAGATTCATGTTTTCTGGATATTTCTTATATATGGAATCATACCATATGTGGTCTCCTGGGTGTCATCTACTTCCTGTATTTAGCATAACGTTTTTTGAGGTCCCTCTGTGTCATGCATTGTCAGTACTTCATTTCTTCTTATTGACAAATAACATTCCATTGTATGGATAATACTCTGTTCTGTTTATCTGTTCATCAGTTGACAGACATTTGTTGTTGGTTTTTTTTTTTTTAATTTTGCAATTATTGTGAATAATTCTGCTAAGAACATTTGTGTGTATATCTTTGGGCAGACACAGATTTTCACTTCTTGCGTAGATGCTCAGGAGTGGAATCACTAGGTAAGTGGTAATTCACGTTGAACTTTGACAGGCACCACTCCGGGGCAATTTCTGTATCTCCTACAATCAGGATGACCCCATGTAATGGAGGGTGCGCAGGCTGTGGATTGTTCTGGTCTGGGTGAGGCTTGCTTCTATTTTGTGTGATGTGGGGCAGGTAACTGATTTGGTCCATGAAACAGGCTTACTAATAGTCCCTACTGTGAAGTGTTACCATGAGATTTAATGAGATAGAAGGGCCACTTACAGACATTAGGGCCAGGGGAACTTGAATGAAGGCTGTTTTTGTTACCTTTCTATGCTACCAACCCTCTCCAAGCCTCCGTTTCTTCATCTGTAAAATGGTGGATAATAATACAGTCCTTGTGAAGTCACTGTGAGGTCTAAATAAAGTAATACACACAATGATCTTAACATAATACTCAATAATGTTAGCGTCTTCTGTACAAAGCACCTGGCTCAGAGTGGATGCTCGGGAAATGCTGGGTCACTGAAAGACGGTTTCTCTATCTTGTATGTTTCCTGGGGAAGAAATGAATTAGCAGGACACACACATGTTTACACATGCTCATGTTCTTTTGCTTGATGTGGTATAATCAGGGGTTTCTCATTAGTTAAACATGATACAGTCATACGTGATTAATAGACTCCAACGCCAAGCGCAGGACATGTGCCCGTGACCCTCAAGTTTCAGTTCTGGGACATGCAAATACATACTGCCTGCTCACAGACTCATATTAGTTTAGGAGCCCCTTGAGCCTCATAGCTTAGAGAGAGATTCACCAGGTAACCACCGGCTGGCTCCCTTGTGTAGCAGAGCACAGAAACAACCTGCGGCAGCCAGACGGGTCACATGGGTCACTGAGCCTGACCGACCACTTCTTCAGATAATTCCAGGACCAGCTTGCAAGGAGAAAGTGAATCCTGTCAGTGCTTCAGCTAACCTCTGTTACCTAGACCTATGCCTGTAATGACCTGCTCTCCTGCTCAGTCTAATTTCAAGAACTTTTGCAAAAAGACGGGCACAGCAATGTCTAGTAACAAGAGCTTTTGCACAGGACCCCTTCCTTAGATGACCTCAGGCGCCCTGACCATCCTCACCCATCACCTCTGCTTGGGTGGCTGGAGGCTAAATGACTGACTGCCTCCCTCTCTGGAGGCAGAAGATCTCCTTAGTGAAACCGTCTTGCATCTCTGCCAGTCAAGCTATGTCCACAGTCCGTTCTGGCCTTGAATGTCTGCTCAGCGGAGAAGCAAGAGAATCACTTTTTCTACTGCTCCAGAAAGCCACTATGTTAGTCTGCTCCAGCTGCCCTAACAAACTAACTCAGACTTTACGGCTTAAACGGTAAGTTTATTTTCTCCCCAGAGGCTGGGGGGTCCAAGATCAAGGTCCAGCAGTATTTGGTCTCTGGTGAAAGTGCTTATCCTGGCTCGCAGAGAGATGCCTTAGGGCCCCATCTCCATCCACAGCCATAGTGTGGGGCTTCAGACTTTAACAAACGAATATTGGGGGGACCCAATTCAATCTATAGCCACCACTTATCAGAAGGACGGTTTGGAAAGATCCCATTGTTTGGTGACCATGACTGTTGTCGCCGCCGGTTGGTGGGGGTGGGAATATGTGCGGCTGGAATGAGAAGCATCTGCCAGAAGGCGATGTGGGTCAGCATTTAGGAGCTGAGACCCACACCAACTGTGTTCACAAGGATAAAATGGTTATCACCTCAGACAGGGAGGCTGAAAGTTCCAAAGTGGCGATTGTATCATCTTACGCACAAAAAAAGCAAAACCCTTAACTCAGGCACCAAGTGCTTAGTTTTCATTGTCTATGTGACTGCCGCCACACTGCTGTCTCTCAGCATTTAGCAGAAGTATTAACACGTATTAGATCTCTGCTGGGGCTTAATGACAACAGGAATTATCCCAATTCCGAAGGCAATTATTTATCTGGTGACCTTTCACAAAGTGGCAAGTTTTCCTTCAGGATATTTTTTTTTTTGCGGTGACTGATATTTCCAATAAACTTGGGTCTTTCCCCTTCCCCCAATCAATTGTTGGTATTTGACTGTCATGAAACTAAAAGCTGTGAAATTAATCCTGCTGCGTGAGCTATGAAAATGGGGAGCTGAGAGGAGGCTGTCGGTCCCTCTCATACAATATCTGTACACCATTATGATACAGATTATGGGGAACATTACTGAACTTGAGGCGTAATGGACTGCTGCGATGATGGGAACATGTGCTGCTGAGCACAGAATGTCTGGAAGGGTTAATGCCAGTTTCTTTAAAGCAGCCCTGCCATGATTGCTGGGTCATGTTGGAGGATTTAATTTGCATTCACTTCCCCAATTTCCATTCCAATTAACTGTGACACCATGGACAATTTCCTTGGCAATCTGTACAGATCTCAAGGTGAGGGAAACAGGTGCCTAGACTATCCTGTTCTACCACGCAGACTTCAGAGGGGCTTTTATGTATTGGTTTGAAACACTGTTCTAATTTCTAAGCACCTGCACTTTGGGGAACTGCATTTGTATCTCTGTGATCAGTGGTGGCTGCTTTCAGAAACACAGAGAGGGAAGTCACCATTCTCATCTGTGACTTACAAATGAGAATACTCTAGTCGGAGAGTTTTAAAATGTAGATTTTATCATTATACAGGTATGGCAAGGCCAACAGATCAGAAGATGACTGCCCTTGAAAAAAGCTGGTTACACTCACAGAACCCAAGAGAAGGGGCCTGTGAGGAAGAATGGGGTCAGTCAGAATGCAGAATGGGATGGGGTGGGGGAGACAGGAGTAAGAGTGTGTTTTCCACAGAAGGGAAGGAGCACAATAGGGATGCAGGCAGAGGCTTGGCTAATTTGGGTAATTCCAGAGGACTCTGAGGCAAGAGGCTATCCCTGGTTGTCCAGTACCTGGTCCTCAAGCGATTAGATCAGGTGGCTAGAGGCCCAGAGTGTGAGGCCTTGGAGGGCTTAATAAGGAGGTGTTTGGCCATGCTGGGCAAATACTGCAAAGATATCTAACATTGGTTTTGTAGTTATGGTTAAGGGTTTGTATTTAACTTGCTGGAACCATATTCATGTGGGCTTGTTACAAATGATGTTGTCCTAGTACTGGTTTTGTCATTAATAAGAGTGATGTTAAGTTATACAAATTATCTGTAGGAGATTTATCCCAAATATTTTCTAATAAAGGAATTAATAATCCAGAAAAAAAAAATAAGGAGGTGTTTGGGGTCTGAAGGATACATTGGTTGGTTTGCATATGAAAGGCACAGTGGGGGGTGAGTACTTTATTATCTCTAGCAGTTAAAGAAATGGGAAAAAAAGTTCTATGCTCATGGATCGGAAGAACAAATATTGTGAAAATGTCCATGTTACCTAGAGCAATCTACACATTTAATGCAATACCTATCAAAATACCATCAACTCTTTTCAAAGAAATGGAACAAATAATCCTAAAAATTATATGGAACCAGAAAAGACCCCAAGTAGCCAGAGGAATGTTGAAAAAGAAAAGCAAAGCTGGTGACATCACAATTCCAGACTTCAAGCTCTATTACAAAGCTGTCATCATCAAGACAGTATGGTACTGGCACAAAAACAGACACAGAGATTAATGGAACACAATAGAGAGCCCAGAAATGGACGCTCAACTCTATGGTCACCCGATCTTCAACAAAGCAGGAAAGAATGTCCAATTGAAAAAAGACAGTCTCTTCAACAAATGGTGTTGGAAAATTGGACAGCCACATGCAGAAGAATGAAACAAGACCATTTCCCTATACCACACCAAAAAATAGACTCAAAATGGATGAAAGACAACAAATGGTGTTGGAAAATTGGATAGCCACATGCAGAAGAATGAAACAAGACCATTTCCCTATACCACACACAAAAATAGACTCAAAATGGATGAAAGACCTCAATGTGAAAAAGCAATCCATCAACATCCTTGAGGAGAACACAGGCAGCAACCTCTTTCACTTCAGCCGCAGCAACTTCTTCCTAGAAACATCGCCAAAGGCAAGAGAAGCAAGGGCAAAAATCAACTATTGGGACTTCATCAAGATCAAAAGCTTTTGCACAACAAAGGATATAGTCAACAAAACCAAAAGATAACTGACAGAATGGGAGAAGATATATGCAAATGACATATCAGATAAAGGGCTAGTATCCAAAATCTTTAAGAACTTATCAAACTCAACACCCAAAGATAAAATAATCCAATCAAGAAGTGGGCAGAGGACAAAAGAAGACAACCAAATGGCCAACAGACACATGAAAAAATGCTTAACATCACTTAGCATCAAGGAAATACGAATCAAAACCACACCAGTCAGAATGGCTAAAATTAATAAGTCAAGAAACGACAAGTGTTGGTGAGGATGCAAAGAAAGGGGAACCCTCCTACATTCCTGGTGGGAATGCAACCTGGTACAGCCACTCTGGAAATCAGGAGGGAGATTCCTCAAAAAGTTGAAAATAGAGCTACCCTACAACCCAGCAATCGCACTACTGGGTATTTACTCCTAAAGATACAAATGTAGGGATCCGAAAGGGCACGTGCACCCCAATGTTTGTAGCAGCCATGTCCGTAATAGCTAAACTATGGAAAGAGCCTAGATGTCCATCAACAGATGAACGGATAAAGATGTGATACACACACACACACACACACACACACACACACAGATGTGCGCACGCACTGGAATATTATGCAGCCATCAAAAAGCACAAAATCTTGCCATTTGCAATGATACGGATGGATCTAGAGGTAATTATGCTAAGCGAAATAAGTCAATCAGAGGGGGATGGTTATTATATGATCTCACTGATTTGAGGAGTTTGAGAAACAAGGCAGAGGATCATAGGGGAAGGGAGGGAAAAATGAAACAAGACGAAACCAGAGAGGGAGACAAACCATAAAAGATTCTTGGTCCCAGGAAACAAAGTGAAGGTTGCTGGAGGGAAGGGGGGTAGGAGGGATGGGGTAAATGGGTTATGGACATTGGGGAGGGTATGCGCTATGGTGAGTGCTGTGAATTGCATAAGACTGACGATTCACAGACCTGTACCCTGAAACAAATAATACAAATAATAATACAAATAATACAAATAATAAAACAAATAATACAAATAATAAAAAAATAATTTATTAACATTATATGTTAATAAAAAACTTAAAAATAAAAAAAGTATCTCTAGAAGTTGGCTAGCCCTTGGAGGGGCAATCTCTCCAAGATCAGCAAGGCCCCAGCAATGAACTGTTAAGCATCAGGACTCCGAGCTAGGCTGGGGCAGAATGATAGATGCAAAGCAAAATACAGAGGTTTCTGGTACCGAACTATGGAATCATAGTTCCAAGTTAAAGAAGATACTTCAGGATCATCCTACTTTCCTATATGGATGAGGGAACTGGAGACCAGAGAGGGCACATGGCCTACTCCAGGTCATAGGCATTCGTGACTTCATTCTCCAGTAAGTCCCTTTCTCTACCATCTTGCCTTACCCAGCTACGTTTCAACATTTGACCCTGGACCTGCAAACGTGTGCCCCCTCATCTCTATGCACATGCGCACAGGGGAGGTTTTCTCATTCTTTTGTCCATGTCCATGGACATGCACTAGAGCTATGTAATGGATTCATTTTGGCTTGGACCAGTGTCAAAGCAAAAGAAAACTGCTGGAACAGATGCTTAATCAAACCATGCTGGGAAGCTATGTTTTAGAGAAAAGAGCTCTCTACCAAAAATAGTCAAACCTTGTGAAAAGAGAGCTTCACTCTTCCTCTTTTCACAAATTCACCCCAAGACCTCACACCTTTTTCATAATATGGCCTCAGGTCTGTAACTTTTCCTTTGGTTCTGCGACGGTAACCAGCATCCACTGTCCAGAAATTTCTTTTCCCCCCAAGGCAAGAAAGTATAACAAATTCAGCAATTTGTAATTTTAGTTTGCAACTGAGTTTCAGATTTATAGCATGAGTTTGTCCCTGAGCTTGGTCTGCCTGGTGGGTGAACAGCTCACTCAGTGGCTCTAAGCCTTGGATGTACATTAGAATCACCTGGGGACACTTTTAAAAACCCAATGTCAGAGCCCCACTTCTCCAGATACTCTGATTTAATTGATTTGGGGCCCAGGAAATGGGATAGTTTTTAATGCTCCCCAGGTGATTCTAATGTGCAGCCAGGAATGAGAATCCCTGAGCCAGAGGGAGACAAATGTGACTGACAAAATCAATCAACAGTGACCGAAAAAGTTGATAACCCAGATTCACCTAGGAAGAACGATCCCTAGGTCTGAAATACCGAAACCACTAGCCGGGGGTCTTCTCATTTCACACAGGATCCTCCTGCTCCTGCCATTTGACACAAAAGCTGATGGCGGTGTACCCCCCCCCCACCTTAAAATCCTTCAATGGTTCTCCATTGCTTGAGAATAAAGTAAAAGTCTGCAGCACAGCTGTTCTGCTTGCCATTGTTCCATGAAACACCACCCCCAAATTTCAACCATGTTATTACATTCATAGATCTGTGAGTCAGGAGCCTGAATAGGACAAAACAGGGATAGTTTGTGCTCCACAGTGTCTGGGGTCGCTTGTGGGAAGACTCAAGAGCAAAGGGTCACTTGACAACTGGGGGCTGGAATCAGGCAGAGTTTTCACTCCCATGTCTGCAGGCTGATGTCAGCTGTCTGCTGGGATCTCAGCTGGTGCTGTGTACCTGAGCAACTACCTGTGGTTTCTCCATGTAGCCTGGTGGTCTGTACACCAGTATGGGGGCCTCAGCCTAGCTGGACGGCTTAGTTGGTGGCTCAGCACTCCAAAAAGCGAATGTTCAGGGGACAACGCAGAAACAGCATTGCCTTCACTGACCTAGCTTCGGAACTCACAGGGCGTCCTTCCCCCAGATGCCAGGTGTCAAGGCAGTCTTAAGTCCCCCTGGATTCGGCAGGAGGGGACATAACCTCACCTCTGGATGGGAGAGGATGGCAAGGACACATTGCAGAAGATGGGGTGATATGGGAGATACTTTTGGAGCTACCTTTAGAGAATATAATCTGTGGCGATCGCGTACAAGGTGCTGCCATTGTTTCTCTAGCATCACATAATCTTTCTCAGACAGGCAGCCTTCGTTCTCATCAGGCAGAAGGATCTGCAGTCTCCAGAGTGTTTTCAAGGCCCCCTTTCCCCCATTATTTTCCCTTTCTCCCCCAGTGGCTGATTCCCCTGCTCATATCCCCAGTCCTGACGCTCAGCCACCCAGTGTTGCTGGGCTCAAACATTTCCTTCTCAGGGGAGAAGCTCACGGTGTACTGGGTGTTCCTTCTCCGCTCCCTCAAATGGGCCTCCCTCCCTCTCTCTCTCCCTTTATCTCCCTCATCTCACGCTTGCTGTTCACTTATTCATCTCTCTTTCTCCCTCCTGAATCTCAGCTTCTTCAGGGCTGAGGCTCTTTTCATTCAATATCCCCAAAAGCTAGCAGTGCTCAGCACATAGTCGGTGTCTGAAACATGGTAGCTTTTATTATCCAGTTCTTCTTATGGGAAATACATATCTGATAAAAGTAAGACTGAAAAATTATACTGGCCTCCTAGATTGCAGTATTTCTCTAGTATTTAAGGAGTAGGAAATCCTGTGGGGACTGGGACTCACTAGAGGTTATCCCGCTTTGCACGGCCATACCCGAATTGTTCCTTAGCCCTAGGCAGCCATTTCCATCTCTCTTGGCCTCTCATTCCCATTACAAAAATGCCTCCCTTGAGTGTTAGTGAATAAATTTGTTAATGTTGGTGAAGTGCTTAGAAGATGGAAGGAGCTGTATGTGAGCTAAATATTATTAATAATAATGGTAGTAAGATTGATTATTCATTTCCACAGCACTTCTCCTATTCAGGCTGTGCAAAATTGGAAATTGGTTCTGTTAAATTGGCTTACCTGCTCCATTTGGCCCTGTCAGGAAAATCAATGAGACACACATGAATATTCTCCTATGTACATAGCCATTTTCAAAGTTAGACAATCATCAATATTTACTGTAAGTGGTTATGGAGAAAATGGATGAATATTTAACACACGAGAGCATTTAGGTATTATTAAATGTACTTGGCCAAGCAAATTTTAACGCTATATTTTGGCTTTAACTCACAACAGAAAATCTATATTTTTAATTAAATACATGGGCATATTTGAGAGGCTGTCACTGGAAAGGTCTCTGAAATCTGAAGTCAGAGACCAGCTTTCAAAGGGCAAAAGCTCTGCTTTGCCCTTATGCCTACCCAGAAGTTCCAGGCAACTAGAAGACACTGCTTCTAAAGATTTCCTGGTTTTATTGATCGACAGCCTAATATCAGAAGCGGGAACTTCGCAATCTAAGGCTACACATGCTTCAGTGGGCTCTGGATCCCCCCATATTAAGACTCATGGCAAACTTACGTGGGAAGAGACATTGGCCACTGTGTAGTTTGAAGGAATAGACTCTGATCCCTAAAGCATCACAGAGACCACAGTATGGAAGGCTAAGGGAAGAGCACTGCATGGGGAGTGAAAACAAATGTGTTACAGTCTGGTCTCAGCCACTTACCAGCTGTGTACATGGGACATGACTTGGGACATGACTTTACCTCTAGGGGCCATCTCTGAGGCCTTACAGTTTTCCTCATCTGTAAAATAAACTAGAAGATCTTAAAAGTCTTTCCAGAGCTCATTTTCAGTATGTTTACAGATATATTGAATTTGACAGCATAAAGCATCCACATTTGCTTGTATCTTCTCTCAACCTTCTCAGTGAAGAACCCCAGACATTGGTCTCTTTTTGGTTTTTTTACAGAATCCAAAGTGGCTGTAGCTCCCAAATTTCACCCAACTGGACCCAGAGATTTTGGCTTCTCCCAGTCCTTCTGGGCTCCAATGAACCACCATGCCACGGAACACTGGTTGTAAGAAATTTTCTAAGAAGGACCAGACAATTAGACAACTCTGCCCATGAAAGTGACCACAGAAAACATCTAAACAAATGGGTGTATCTCTCTTCCAATAAAATTTTATGGACACAAATTTGAATTTCATGAAATTCTCATGTGTCACAAAATAGTATTCTTTTTTTGGATTTTCCCCAGCCATTAAAAATGTAAAAGCCATTTTTCATTCAAGGGCATACAAAACCAGGATGGCTGCCCACTGCCCATGGTATAGCTGAGAGGACCGGTTGTCCTAGGCCTGCACTTCCCTTTGGGGAGGGCCCACCTGTATGTGAGGGAAGTGACATGGGACATGTTCTTCGGGGACACCCTTTATCACAGAAGTCACAAAGAATGTGAGAATACATGGCTATGGCATCCAGGGCTGACCTAACTGGGTCTCAGAGACTTTAGTTCCCACCAGCCCTTCTGGGCTTAGGGCCAGTGGGCCTTCAGGAACTAGCTGCTCTTGTTTGAATTCTGTTTCATCAGAGAAAGGGCATCATTCATAGCCTGGAGCCATCATCTAGATTGCCAGGAAGCTGTGGGGCTGGAAGATGGAGAGCAAGATGGGGCAAAGAGGAGGAAAGAGAAGGTACAAAACCCACAACCATATCTAGAACTCAAGATACATCATCTATGAAGTGGAAAGGGCCCCATCTCCACCCTCTCCTTGATTCCTGGGTCCAGTCAGCAGCACAGAGGAAATGAGCTCTCCTAGGGAGTGGGTCATGTTCTGAGTCTCGTGTCCCACACCTTGGGAGTCCCCATGTCTCCCACCAGAAGCAACAGAGCCAGGATGAGTCACTACTACCATTCTACGTCAGTCATGTTCTCTAGAGAAACAGAAACAAGAGATAGATAGATAGATAGATAGATAGATAGATAGATAGATAGATGATAGACAGATAGAGATAGAGATGAAATAAGGAATTGGCTCATGAAATTATGGAGCCTGAGAAGTTCCAAGATCAACAGCAGGCAAGCTGATGGTGTAAGTTCCAGTTCAAGGGCAAGAGAATACCAGTGTTCCAGCTCAAGTGGTCAGGCAGGCAGAGCTCCCTCTTACTGAGCCATTTTGCTCTGTTCAGGTCTTCAGAGGATTGGATGAGGCCCATCCATACTCGGAGGCAATCTGTTTTGCTCAGTCTACTGATTCAAATGTGAATCTCATCCAGAAACACCCTCAAAGGCACACTCAGAATGTTTGACCAAATGTCTGGGCACTCCATGGCCCTGTCAAGTTGATACATAAAATCAAATCATCACACCCTCCTGAAAGCATTGGGCTCCCCCACTGTGGATCTGTTTATCTCCAGCCATGCCTAATATAAACTTGATCAAGATGAGCTGAGTGGCAACCATACCACATTATCCTAGGGCAGGCACTCTTTCTCTCCCCTAAATGATAATTACATAATCTGTTCCTCTCTCCTCAACCCCAGCACTTTCTCCCCACTCCTCTCTCTCAGCTAATGTCATTGCTTCCCATTTCACTGAGAAAGTAGAAACACTATGAGAACTGGCAAAAGTTGTCAGTACAATATCTACCCTCCTGCCAGCATCTGCCCCTATGCATCTGTCTGCATTCCTATTCCTGCAGAGGAAACACCCCCCGCAACAGTCCTATCCATGGTCATCCCTCCCTTTTGACCTGTTCCTAAACCCTCTCACCTACTGAAGCCCACCCCTCCAGCAATTCTTCCTTCTTTTGCTTGCATCATGAATTTTCCCCGCTCTTCTGGATTATTTCCACCAGCATATAAACACGTTTTATTTCTCCCATCTTAAACACATGCACACACATACAGACATGCATACATATTCTCTCTCAACCCACTTTTATGTCCAGCTACTGCTCAATTTCTTTGCTTCTTTTTTATAGGAAGGAGTTGTCTCCAAGTTCTTGGCCCTTGATGTATAGAATTTATCCAGTTAGGTAGATAGTTAGGCTCTTATCATCACCACCCACATTACTAATTCCAGGGTCAATTCTCAGTTACCTCTCATCCACCAGCAGTAGTTGACACAACCTATTTCTCTATCTGCCTTAAAACCTTTTCTTCCCTTAGCTTCTGGGACCACACATACTTCTCATTTCCCACCTACTGCACAGATGGCTCCTCCTTAGTTTCCTTTGTTGGTTCTCCCTTATTTCTCCTGTCTTAGTCTTGGCCTCCTCCCTGGACCCCTTATTATCTCTGTTCACACTCACTTTCTAGAGATCTAGACCTCAATCATATCGTGGTTTAAATACCATGAATGTGCTAACAATCTGCAAAATAAATCTCTGGTCTGGACATCTCTTTTGAACCTCTGACTTTAATGCTGAGCTGCCTACTTGAATCTATACTTAGATGTTCAGTGGACATCTCATATCTAATGGGGTTCAAACCAAACTCCTGATTCTCCTCCCTTCCAACTTTCTATATATTAGTTCCCTGGGGGCTATTCTAACAAAGTACCACAAACTGGGTGGCTAACCAGAAACTCATTGTCTCACAGCTCTAGAGGCTAAGCGTCTGAAATCAAGGTGTCAGTAGGAATGGGTCCTTCTGAGGCTGTGAGAGATGATCTCTTTGATGCCTCTCTCCTAGCTCCTAGTGGTTGCTGGCAATTTGGGGAGTTTCATGTAAATCCCTGCCTTCATCTTCACATGATGTTCTCCTTGGTGTGTGTATGTCCAAAGTTCCTTTTTTTTTTTAATGTTTTTTTAAAAAAATTTTTTTAAAGATTTTATTTATTTATTTGAGAGAGAATGAGAGAGAGCATGAGAGGAGAGAGGTCAGCGGGAGAAGCAGACTCCCTGCCAAGCAGGGAGCCCAATGTGGGACTAAATCCCGGGACTCCAGGATCATGACCTGAGCCGAAGGCAGTCGCTTAGCCAACAGAGCCACCCAGGTACCCCCTTTTTTTTTTAAATTTTATTTATTTATTTGACACACAGAGACAGTGAGAGAGGGAACACAAGCAGGGGGAGTGGAAGAGGGAGAAGCAGGCTCCCCACTGAGCAGGCAGCCCAATGTGGGGCTCGATCCCAAGACCCTGGGATTAGGACCTGAGCCAAAGGCAGACACTTAATGACTGAGCCATCCAGACACCCCCAAAGTTCCTTTTTTTTTTTTTAAAGACACAAGTCACACTGAATTAGGAGCCATCCTTCTCCAGAACGATCTCATCTTTTTTTATTATTTATTATGTTAGTCACCGTACAATACACCATTAGTTTTTGAAGTAGTGTTCCATGATTCATTGTTTGCATGGAACACTGCCATACGTGCCCTCTTTAATACCCATCACTGGGCTAACCCATCCCCTCGCACCCCTCCCCTCTAAAACTCTCAGTTCATTCTCAGAGTCCATAGTAGAGACTATGGTTCCTCTTCCCCTCCAATTTCCCCCCCACCCCCTTTATTTTTCCCTTCCTTCTCTTAATGTCCTCCATGCTATCAGGATGACCTCATCTTAACTAATTACATCTTCAACAGCCCTTTTCCCCAACAAGGTAAGGTTCTGAGGTGTAAGGATTTAGGACTCCAATGCAGGAATTTGGAGAATGCCACAATTCAACCCACAGCACTCCCTAGCCACACTCATAGATGGAAACTCCATTCTTCTGTTACTTAGATCAAAAACACTAGAGTTATCCTTGAATCCTCTTTTTTTTTTTTAAGATTTTATTTATTTATTTGAGAGAGAGAGAGAGACAGAGTGAGAGAGCATGAGAGGGGAGGTCAGAGGGAGAAGCCGACTCCCCATGGAGCTGGGAGTCCAATGTGGGACTTGATCCCAGGACTCCAGGATCATGACCTCCGCTGAAGGCAGTCGCTTAATCAACTGAGCCACCCAGGCACCCAAATCCTCTCTTTTTAATCTCCTCACCAAATATATCAACAAGTTCTATTGGCTCTGCCAGATCCAGAATCTGACCATTTCTCACCAACTTCACCACTGCCACCTGATTCAGGAACCCCTTGTCTCTCTTCTTCATCACAGCAGGAGTTCTACGCTTGCCTCCTACACTCTAGTTAGTAGCCCTAATAGAGTGACAAGAATGATCCATTTCCAATGTCATTCAGATCATATCATCCTTCTACCTAAGATACTCCAAATGAGGTGACACCTACTTAAAGTAATGGCCTAAGTCTTCATGTAGGCCCAGTTCTGTCTGGCCCCTTTTTGTTCCTTGAATGTATCAGGAAATCTCAATTCCTGCAATATTTTTCCCCAGGCTTAGTTCCTTATCTCCAACTTTTGGCCAGAATGTCCCCTTTCAGGAAGGCTTTCCCCAAACACCGTCATTAAAACTACAGCCCTCCCCTATTTTTTGAGTTTATGGCAAAAGGAATGAAGCAGGGGACATGTGTGCCCAAGATATCCTGATTTCTGGTATAATTAACTCCTATATGCAAATTATTTTAAATAATTTGTTCTCAAACTTACCTGGTGTGTGCACAAACAAGCAGACATAAGCAGGTGCTCAGATCAGGTAAATTTTTTCATGTCAAACTGTTCCTTCCTTCTAGAGTGAGCCAGCTCAGAACTGCCAAAATGTACAGCCATGAACTGGCAGTAACCCATGCTGCAAGAGATCATAAATCTTGCTCAAGGACAGACAGCGTAGATAGCTCTGCAGCTCATACAACATTCATGGAATCTGGGCCATTGTAGCCAGAGGACTTGAGACTTGGTCTCAAAAGCAATGAAATTAATGTTTTTATACTTTGATCTCATAAAATACCCAAATCTTCGGTATGAATTTAACAGAGAATTCTGGAATGCTTCTTGCAGTGTGCGTTTCATACAGCCTTTAGCCTTGTTAGGTTCCTCAAAACTCTAAATGTTCTGCCAACCAAGGTTGGAAGAGGGAATTCACTACTCCACCCTGCAGAACTTCTGACCAGGGGTCTCTTTCTCAGCCTCATCATCAGAGATGGCAAAATATCTCCCGGCTGCAACGGCTGTTCTCCAATGGCTTGCTGTGCTTCCTAGTGCATACTCTTGCTTCTTTGGGTTTTCTCCTATTCTCAAGTCTGTTGCACACCCTGATGCTTCCTTCTTTCCCTCTTCCTCCCATAAGCCCTCCCCCACACCCCATCCTGTTGCCCTGCAGGGTTTGTGAATGGGGGAGGTTAGTTTTCACCTACTTGCATTTTGGGGTTTATGGGGTGCCTCCTCACTGTTTTTGTTATAAATGCATCATCCCTCAGGTAATCATCCTCTATCCCAAACTTCCCTCTTTCACATCTTACGGTAGGATTTATTATCTGAAGGATAATTCAAAGTCACAGAGGGTAAGGAACTTGCCCAGGGCCTTGTGGCTTGTAAACACCAGGTATGGGGTTTATGCAGTCTGTTTAACTCTCAGCTTTCTCTCTCTACATTGCGTAAAACCGCATCTCTTATTTATTTAAGATGGTTATTATGAACATTGGCATTGGACAGGTTGCTTACTCTCTCTGGGAAAATTATTCTTCTTCTAATTTATTCCCTTAATCCTTAACTTTATTCAATGTCTTCTATTATTCTCCAAATCCATTTGCTTTGTGGAGGAACATATTCATTTTGGTGATTTTGTCAGTCACTTTTGTAAAACATTTCTAACTATTCTACCACTTCTCAAAACTTCTTTCCTTTAACTTCATATCCAGATCTTATACTGCCTTTGAGACGCAAGCATAGAGACTTGAATATGACTTGTCTTAGATTCCAACATTTAGAGGGAAAAAAGCAAAAGAAAAAGAAAAAAAAGAAGAAGAAGCAGCGTTGACCAGCATCTCCCTCCCTCCTTTGGTTCTGTCACTACATTTCTACTCGCTTGCTTGATTTCACACCATCTGCTCCATTAAGAGGAGGTTCTCAGTAGAGTTGTCACAAGCATTACAAAGCGTTAGCAACAGCTGGTTAAGCATATTTATGCTACAGTAGAAACATGAGGGTTGGATACAATAGTACAATATGAGTTTTTGTTTTGTTTTGTTTTGTTTTGTTTGGCAAGGAAGAGTAATAGACAACAGATGTGGTACATGATGTTTTAGTGCTAGAGACTAGCATGACCTGGGCGTATCTCAAAGGCAGTATAAAACCCAGATCCAGTCATGTGGAAATAAAAATCAGAGCCTGGACAATAGCAACTCTAGAAAATCTGGCAGAATGATAAACTCTAGGGATTGGGCAAGCTGATTAGATATGAGAGACTCAGAAAGACACTCAACTTCTGTGTGCCTACTTCCTTATCTGCAAAATCAATATAACAGCAGATACCTCGTAAGGTTGTAATAAAGATTAAGTGAGATAATAAATGCAAAGCACTTAGTTCAATGTCTAGCACATAGTAATAACAGCTCAATGAATATTAGGCATGATCATTATTATCCTTTTCCTCATATCCGTATGTTATATGAGACTGAGTATTTCCATTGAAGTTTGTGGTAATTTGAGAGGAAGGTATGAAAAGATGAAGAAGAAAAATGGGTTTTATTAATTTATCCATTCACTTAAGAAGTATTTATCAAGTGTTTCACATGTGTTAGGCATAGTCCCCGCATAGAAGATACAGCAGTAAGAAAGACAGAGAATGTCCTTGTCCTCATGGATATTTTGTTCTATTGAAAGAAGACAGAAAATAAGCCAAGAGAAAAATTAATAAAATACACAAACAAAAATATCAGAATATGATATGCATTCTACAAATACATAAAACAGATTGCTCTGACAATGACTAGTTGTATACTTTAATTTGGACGGTCTTGAATAATAAGCAAGAGATCATAATGTGAAGATCGGAAGGTAGAGCATCCTAGACAGAGGAGACAACAGTGCAAAGGCCCTAAGGTAAGAAGAAGCTAGTGTGTCTGAGGAGTGGAAAGGAGCCCAGTATAGAGTATAGAGGTAAGTGGTACCTAATGAAGTCAGAGAAGTAGGTAGGGCCATGTTAAGTAGGCCTTTATAAACCAGACCAAAAAGAAGCTTGAATTTTATTCTAATAGAGATGAGGCAACCAGAGTAGTTGGTACTGGATTAGTTTTATTATAGTAAACAACTATATTAATGGTACTGGATTAGTCTTATCACAGTAAACAACCATATAAATATGAAACAGTGACTTTCGGATATTGAACAAGAGGCAGAGTAAAACTTCAAACCCTGAGAGAAGAGAAACTCATGGAGTGAGTCTCCTGATCACCTTGGCTTCCTGTGTGGGTGCACTTTCTGGAATACACTGTAGAGATTTAGAGCATGAACAGAGCATTGCAATCTCATTGAGCTGAGTAGGCAGAGATCAGAGGGTAGGGATATTAGGGCGGCTGGACATTTACAAGGCTGAGTTCCAGAAAGAAAGGAGCTATGCAAGGAAGGAATTCAAGAAATTTGCACTGGAGTCCTCTTAAGTCTTTGGCCAAATATTAAGACACACATGCAAAGAGTAAGACCTTACAAGGTCTGGCTGAAAAGAGATATTGCTGAACTATGAGCTGAACAGAAATTTTAACGGGCAAACAGTACCCTAAAGGACAGACTGGAGACTGTATAAAGAAAAAAAAAAACAAAAAAACAAAAACCAGAAAGTAGAAACTAGTTAAACTGAAGCTTAGAGAGAAAAAAGCCTGAAAAAAAAAAAAAAAAAAAAAAAAGGAAGAGAGCCTTAGTGATGTGTGGGATATTATCAAGCAGCCTAACTTGCGTAATTGGAGTCCCAGTGGGAAAAGAGAAATATCTGAAGAAGTAACATTCTAAGAATTTCCCAATTTGATAAAAAATATTAACCCACAGATCCAAGCAGCTCCAAAATCAACAAGCAGTATAAACACGAAGAAAATCATACCTAAGCACATCACAGCCAAATAGCCAAAAAGCAAAAATAAAGAGAAAATATTAAAAGCAGTCAAAAGAAAACAAAAACAAAAACACATTACATGTATGGGGACAATGATAAGAATTAGCACTGTCTTCTCATAAGAAACAAGGCAAGCTAAAAGGCAATGGAACATCTTTAAAATGCTGAAAGAAAAAAGTCACCTAGAGTGGCTGTAGCAGCTTGCATTCCCACCAACAGTGTAGGAGGGTTCCCCTTTCTCCACATCCTCTCCAGTACTTAGAATTTCCTGTCTTGTTCATTTTTGCCATTCTAGCTGGTGTAAGGTGGTATCTCATTGTGGTTTTGATTTGTATTTCCCTGATGGCTAATGATGTTGAACATTTTTTCATGCGTCTGTTAGCCATTTGTATGTCTTCTTTGGAGAAATATCTGTTCATGTCTTCTGCCCATTTATTGACTGGATTAGTTGGTTTTAGGGTGTTGAGTTTGAGAAGTTCTTTATAGATCTTGCATAACAGCCCTTTATCCGTAATGTCATTTGCAAATATTTTCTCCCATTCCGTGGGTTGCCTCTTAGTTTTGTTGACTGTTTACCTTGTTGTGCAGAAGCTTTTTTATCTTGATCAAGTCCCAAAAGTTTGTTTTTGCTTTTCTTTCGCTTGCTTTTACAGACATGTCTTGAAAATTCGCTACAGCCAATGTTGAAGAGGTTACTTTGTTTTCCTCTGGGATTTTGATGGATTCCTGTCTGACATTTAGGTCTTTCATCCATTCTGTGTTTTTGTATATGGTGTAAGAGAATGGTTTGGTTTCATTCTTCTGCATGCGGCTGTCCAATTTTCCCAGCACCATTTATTGAAGAGACTATCTTCTTTCTATTGGATATTCTTTACTGATTTGTCAGATTAGTTGTCCATAGAGTTGAGGGTCCATTTCTGGGGTCTCTATTCTGATCCATTGATCTATGTGTCTGTTTTTGTGCAAATACCATGCTGTCTTGATGATCACAGCTTTGGAATATAGTTTGAAGTCAGGCATTGTGATGCCCCCAGCTTCGGTTTTCTTTTTCAACAATCCCCTGGCAACTCGGGATCTTTTCTGGTTCCATACAAATTTTAGGATTGTTTGTTCCAGCTCTGTGAAAAATGTTGATGATATTTTGATAAGATTGCATTGAAAGTATAGATTGCTCTGGGCAGCATAGACATTTTCACTATATTTACTCTTCCAACCCATTAGCATGGAATGTTTTTCCATCTCTTTGTGTCTTCCTTAATTTCTTTCATAAGTGTTCTGTAGTTTCTAGAGTATAGATCCTTTACCTCTTTGGATAAGTTTACTCCTCGGTCTCTTATGTTTTTTGGTGCTACTGTAAATGGAATCAATTCCTTCATTTCACTTTCTTTAGTCACATTGTTAGTGTATAGAAATGCAACTGATTTCTGTGCATTGATTTTGTATCTTGCCATGTTGCTTAATTGCTGTATGAGTTCTAGTAACTTGGGGGTGGAGTCTTTTGGGTTTTCCACATAAAGTATGATGTCATCTGTGAAGAAAGAGAGTTTTGACTTCTTTGCCAATTTGAATGCCTTTTCTTTCTTTTTGTTGTCTGATTGCTGAGGCAAGATATTAAAAAGAGAGCTACCCTATGACCCAGCAATTGCACTAGTAGGTATTTACCCTAAAGATACAGACAGAGTGAAAAGAAGGGGCACATGCACCCCAATGGTCATAGCAACAATGTCCATGACAACCAAACTGTGGAATGAGCCAAAATGCCCTTCAACAGATGAATGGATAAAGAAGATGTGGTCCATATATACAATGGACTACTACTCATCCATTAAAAAGGATGAATACCGACCATTTGCACTGACATGGATGGAACTGGAGGGGATTATGCTAAGAGAAATAAGTCAAGCAGAGAAAGGCAATTACCATGATTTCACTCATATGTGGAACATAAGGAATAGCACAGAGGACCACGGGGAAGGGAGGGAAAACTGAACAGGAAGAAATCAGAGAGGTAGACAAACCATGAGATACTCTGGACTTCGGGAACCAAACTGAGGGTTACAGAAGGGAGGGGGGTAGGGGATGAGGTAATCAGGTGAAGGGTACTAACGAGGGTGCGTGTGGTGATGAGCACTGGGTGTTACATGCAACTAACGAATCGTTGAACACTACTTCCAAAACTAATGATGTACTATATGCTGGCTAATTGGACATAATAATAAAAAAATTTTTTAAACTAAACTGCTTTAAAAAAAAAAAAAGAAAAAAGTCACCTAGAGTTCTGTAGCCAACAAAAATATCCTCCCCCACCAAATGAAGGCAAAATAAAAATATTTCCTGATAAGCAAAAGGTGAGAGAATTTGTCATCAGCAGCACACTGTACTGTAAGAAGTATTCGAAGACTTAGAAGAATTGTTGGTTTGGAGAGATAGGAGTAAGTTGGATAAATATGAGATAAGACAGGAGACGGGGGAGGAGGAAATAGAGGAAATATAAGAGAATCACAGTAATGCCTTCATCAAATTGCTAAGTCAAAATACCCTTCAGGAAAATGAAGGAAGTAATATCAGACAGAAACTCATATATAGGAATGAAGAGTTCTGTTTATTACAAATATGTGAATAAATATAAAAGACTTCACCCCTCCCTTAATTTCTTAAGAAACAATTGTTTAAAGCAAAATAATTTTAAAAATATATCATGGAGCTTATAACATATGTAGATGTAAAAATGTATGATAATAATTGTACCAGGGACAGAAAGGGGTAAGTGGAAGCATAGTGTTGTAGACTTCCTATGTGTAAAATAGTGTAATATTTTTCCAAGCTAGATTGTATTGTTAGTAGAGTATATCTATTGTAATCTTTGAGAACTCAATAAAAACAAATGAAAAATAAAAAATGAAGTATAGCTAAAATGTCAATAGAGGGAATAAAGTAAAATAATAAAAAAAAATAAACCCCAAAAATGGAACAAAACCAGAAAAATGGAAAAATGGAACAAACCCAGATAATACAGATAGAAAAAAGTACCAAGATGGTAATCTTTTTTTTTTTTTTAAGATTTTATTTATTTATTTGACAGACAGGGATCACAAGTAGGCAGAGAGGCAGGCAGAGAGAGAGAGGGGGAAGCAGGCTCCCTGCTGAGCAGAGAGCCCGATTCGGGGCTCGATCCCAGGACTCTGGGATCATGACTCAAGCCAAAGGCAGAGGCTTTAACCCACTGAGCCACCCAGGAGCCCCCCCAAGGTAGTAATCTTAAACTCAATTGGATTAATAATTATGTTAAATATAAATGGGCTAATTACTCCAATAAAAAGGTAGATATTATCAGACTGGATAAAAGACTGAGATTCAGCTAAAGGCTGTTTACAACATACATGATTTAAATATAAAGATACAGATAAATTTAAAATAAATGAAAAAAATACACAATGTAAACACTGTATATAAGAAAGCAGAAATAGGTACATTAATATCAGGCAAAGTAGACTTGGAGTCAAGGAGTATTATTAGAGATTAAGGGGATATTTCATAATAAGAATCCATCCATTAAGAAGATATAATAAATTCTAAATGTATATGCAAAGAATAACAGAATTTCAAAATACACGAAGAAAAACTGAAAGAATTAAAGGGATAAATAAATAAATCTATAATAACAATTGGAAGACTCTTAACACTTTTCTTTCAGTAGTTGGTAGAATAAGTAGATAATGGGAAGCCACTGGCAGATTTGGGTTAGGGCAAACATGATCTTATTTGATACATAAAGACCTTTCTGGTTGCAAAGTGAAGAATGAATTATAGAGCATACAGGGAAAAAAAAAAAAAAGAGGCTGTTATTATAGACCAAGTGAGAGTGATAGTGGCCTGAGATAAGGTTGTAGTGATAGCACCAAAGAAAATGGACAGATCTGAATGTACCCTGTTGAGACAGCCACAATCAGCCAAGTACAAGAGCCTTCTGGGCATAAAGTTACTTAATCTTTGGCTCCAATTCTCATGCAGTGAAGTTGGGACAAAGAACAAACAGTAATAATTCTGCAAACCGAAGTCTAATATGGTCCTGCCCACCTCTGGCTACTAAATAACAGCAATCAAGTTCAAGGCAGACCGGGAGCAGGTGATTCCGCTGATGTTGACACCGCCGAACCTGCACAGGAAAGATTTTTTGAGTACGAACAGAGTCAAGATTACATTTTTAAGCTTGGTGCTTTCAACAACACTGGAATTCCTAATTTTATGGCCTGCGATTGTCTTAGACATTCTTGGCAGGACACTTCAGTAGGTACCTTGCTTATAATTATTTGCGCTGGGTCCACCTGCCCATCTTTATTCTTCATCAAACTTTCAGGTAGGCAAGCAAGCTAGGAATGGACCTACCAGTGTGGGCTACTAAAGACTTGAATATGTTGGGTAGAGGCCTTTCCTAGCTCTAGTGATCAGCTGGTCCTCAGAAAGGATATCACAGGGCACAACACCCAATCCTGTTCACAAAGAAAAAATGTAGCCCTCTCAGACTGGGACCTGCATACAACCCCACTGCAATTTATTGGTATTTACTGAACATTTTTGTGGGAGTGGGGTCTTTGCGTGTACTAGGCTATAATGACTGAATGGTGAAAAGCCAGAAGTTTCCCTGCTCTCATGAAGCCTACTACTGAATGAGAGGGAAGAGCCATTAAGCAGATAATCAAGAAAATAAGTGACAACAATTATGCCATAAGTGATGAGGGAGAGGCAGTTAGGGCAAGTGACCCAGAGGAAATGAACCTTAGTAAAAAAAGGAACTGGATGAGGATGGGAGAACAAGCATTCCAGGCAGAGAAAAATGCAAAGACCCAGGGAAAGGAAGAACAGGGTACTCAAATGGTTGCAAGTAAGCCATGAGGCTAGACTAGAGAAACAGAGACACAGAGAGAGAGGTTAAGAGGCTTCAGGACTGGGTAGGAGCCAGATCATGAAGGGATTTTATTTCCTATGAACAGTGGAACAGTGGGAATCTAATATAAAGCTTTAGCTTTAGTATGGTATATTAATACACTTTGATACAGTGTAATTAATATACTTTAATACTGTGTGTTTAATACATTGTAAAAGAAGTTTTCAAAGATGGAGATCTGGGAGCTTAATTTATCATTGCAGGCCAAAGTTTGAAATACATTCATTCTGGGCTTTAAGATCCACAGAAAATCACCACAGAGTACCAGAGTACCAGAGTACCAGTATCTCGTGGAGGCAGAAGGCCAGTGGTGGACTGTGATGGAAGCATCAAGCTAGCAACAGTTTAGAGGAGCCTCAGACGCCATATCTCGGGAGTTGAAGGAGCCACCTGGAAAACCAGACTGTACTGCCCATTAACACAACATCCTCTATCTTTGATCCAATTATTGAACTAGAAAGGGGAGTGTTTAAGACAAATGGAGTTTTTAACATGAATCACCACCTAATGATGGCAAAGCCTGGGAGATGTCAGGTTCCATTTGATAGATTTAACCTGAAAGTGATATGTACACTGACAGTTGAGGAAATTAACGGTTTGACTTTATGGAGGACTGACAGGATAAACGGACTCTGACAGGCTAAATTAAGAGGAGGATGTTATAGAATGTAAAATACCAACTTCATATTTTGAGTGTAATGCTTTGGAGGTTTTTGGTACTGGTTTCTAAGTCTGCACATATGTTTAAATACCTGAAAATTCAGGAGAGGACACTGCCTTGAAGAGATTACATTATAGCAGAGCAATGAATAAATAATTTACAAGTGACATCTCCTAGCCATGCACTTTTTAAAAAATGCACAGATTTATAAATAGAGTCAAATAAGGTAAAGCAAAATGAACCAATTTCAGGCTTATATTTTCAATTTCAGTGTACATGTAAATTTCTTGAGGCAGAAATCTGTCTTACATATTTTTGCATTCCCAGTGCTTAGCACATTGAAGAGCATACAGCTGGCACTCAATAAATGCTAATTGCAAAAATGAGCAACACATCAATCAGTATCAGTATCAATATCAGGTAATTAGCAAGCATTTACCATTTTTAAATTCACATAATACTGGGTAATAAATTATTTTTATGTACAAAAACGAATTGCAGGATTCCATGGAAAACACACTTCACTAAACTACTAACCTCCAGAATAATGTAGACAAAATGTTTTAATCAGAACAATACAGTATTTTTCAGAGCCAACAATATGGAACTAATTTAATTATTAGTTTTTCTGTATGAAGAAGATATGCTGTTTCCATTTCCCCCTCTATTTTTTCCAGTATTATTTTCAGTGTGATCAATTCCTTTGCTAAAAGAGAAACTCTTATAGCAAAGATATGATTCATCAGATTTTACTCTTTATAGTTTTTGCACGTGTTTCTGTTTGAGGCCACTATTTGTACTGAATCCAATTCATCCAGCTTATACTTTACAGATCTGAACTTTGACAAGGATACGATTTTCATCATTTTGTAGTCATAATAAATTTCGCCATGTGCAGTTTTAACTACTGTCAGTTTTATTTTGTGTCAATTCTTTCTTCTAATAATATCCATTATGAATTGGAGAAAAAGCCATCAAAAATTGCAAACAATATTGTAAAATGCAGAGATGTAGAGAGGTCAGAGCCATGGTTAGATGGAAGTGGTCTCAATGAGTATAAGATGAGACAGGAGATGGGAAAGTGAGAGGAAGAGAACAAGGAAATAATACCTTCATCAGATTATTAAGTCACACATGTCTACCGTCATTAAAGGAAACACTTATTATTTGAGATCTTATGCTTGCACATTTCAATGAGGATAAAACTTAACCCATATTTTCACTAAGAAAAAAAAATCACATTAATCTGTTAGGAAATATCATCAATGTTGAATCGCAAACTTCTTTCAATATTTTATAATAGCTCCTTATCTTGAATGGGGTCCCTCTTCTTTTTCTTTGTATTCAGATTTTAAGGAATCTCTAAACCCAACGTAGGGTTCATACTCACAACCCCAGGATCAAGAGTCGAATGCTCCACCAACTGAGCCAGTCAGGCACTGCTTGAAAGGGTCCCTCTTCGGAAACTCATCTTCCAAACATAACACTTCAAGCACATTTCAGAAGTGAGGGCCTGGCCTTGGAATGCAGGGACTGTTTAGCTAAGGCTGGAAACAGAGCCTGAAAGACCTCATGCGCAACTTTCATTCTTATCCATTAAAACACCCATCTTGGGGGCGATTGCTACGAGGCATTACCTTTTCCACATATTTTTGACCACAGGCTTCTTTGTGAAATATCTACACAATCATTTGCCCACTATTATGATAAGTTGTCTGTCTTTATTAATTTGTAAGTGCTGTTTATATTTTTAGATATTAATCTTTTGTTTATCATAAGTGCTGTAAATATCACTTCCCAAGCTGTGGCTTGTCTTTTCATGCTCTGGTAGCTGTTGATGAGTAGAAGTTTGTAGTTTTAATATACTGAAATTCAGCCATTTTCATTTAAAGATACTTTAAAAATTACTTTTCTACTCTAAAGCCATGAAACTCTATAGTATATACTAAAAGTTTTATTGTTTTGTCTTTCATATTTAGGATTTTAATCTACTTAGAATCAATTTCACATATATGTTATTTGGAAAAGGTCCAATTTCTTTCATAACTTAATTTTCCTACACCCATTTCTTGAGAAGACAGTCTTTTCTTGGCTGATTATTACTGATTTGTAGTATTGCCTCTGTCATATGTCACGTCCATGTATATGTATCACTTTTGTGCTCTTCATTCTTCTTACGTCTCAGGCCTATCTTCTATTCCTATGTATCCGCCTAGAGTAAATTCTTTAGAATTTCTGCTGATGACAAACAGTATGTTTTTGTTTGCCTAAATGTCTTTATTTTCCCCCTCATTCTTGGAAGATATTTTTGCTAGACATGGAGTCCGAAGATGGCAATTTTTTTATTTCAGTACATTATTGTTATGTATTTTGGCTTCCATTGTTGCCATTGAAAAGAAAGCTGTCAATCTAATCATGGTTCCTTTGTAGGGCAATCTGTTTTTCTCCTTCTCTGGCTGCTTTCAAGATCTTCTCTTTGTTAACACAAAACAAAACAAAACAAAACAAGATCTTCTCTTGGTCTCTGATGTTCTGTGGTTTCACTGTATGTCTAGGTATAGTTTTTGGTTTGTTGTTAGTTATCTGTTCAGAATTCATAGAGTTTCTTCAACAAAGTATATTTTGTCAGAAAGAAGTAAAGTATTTTGTCCCCTCTTCCCCCCTCTTTTTTTAGAATGGGAAGGTCTTGAGTACATGTACTCAAGGGAAGGAAAAGCTGAAGATAAAGAAAAGAGGCTAAATAGTGATGGAGTGAGGTCTCTAGGGAAGAGACAAAGCATGGGCACATGGCACAGGTAGAAAACAGTGCCTCAGTCAGAGGAGGAGGAAGGGGTATGGATGTCTCTAAGGAGTGAGCAGAAAGTTAATCGTATTTTGCTTGATGGGTTCTATTTTGTCCGTGAAGATGGATCATTCAGCATTTACTAATTGTGTTAGGTGCCAAGAACATAGTGGTGAGCAAAACACACATACTTTTTTGCCTTCATGGAGCTTACATACGAAAGGGAGAAACAGACAATATATAAGTAACAAATAAAAAACAAAATAAATACCACTTAATGAAAGTGCTACGAAGGAAATTTACAGTACCTTGTAATAAAGAAGGGAGTAGTTAAGGTTGGCATCTCTGGGTGGTAACTTTCAAGCTAAAATCAAGAGAACGAAAATCCAAGCATCCGGAAAGAATTTTCTAGGGATAGTGAATAGCAGGTAAAAAGGCCTGTGGTGGGAAGGAGCTTTGCATGTTTTAGGCTTTCAGAAGGTCAGAGTGGCTATAACAAGGGAGAAGAGAGGGTCGGTAAGGCAAGATTAAAGAGATACTTTGGGATAAGAATCATCTGGGACTTTGTATTTTTGTACAAGTTAAATGAGTATTCACTAAATATCTTTTCTTAAAACGGAAGTGACTTGATGAGACCATCCTTCTCAAACTGGATCGTCTCAAACTGCTCTCATTCCATCCCATTCCATTCCATTCCATTCCATTCCAGGTAAGACTAGTCATTAATCTAGTGTGCAGGCTTCTCTCTGTGATATAATATAACATATATACATACATATACATAATTTGTATATGTTATATACACATGCATTATGTATACATTTATAAGATATTTCGTCTATGTCTTCAAAATACGTTATCACTAAATTCATGTATACCCATTGTTTCATCTTGATTTTCTCATTCAACAAACTTCATGTAAAGTTTCTTATGTCAGTTAATATATCTATCTTTTTCTTTTTAACATCTCTAATATATTAAACATTCCTTTAAGTTGTGATGACTGTTTCCTATTTTTGGTTGGGATAGATAATGCTGAAACCATCTTATATGTATATCCTTACATATTCATGCTGATATTTTTATAGGACATCTTAGAAGAGGAACTGCTTAATCAAATAATATGTGTATGTTTTAAGATGTTTCCAGATTCTTTTTAGAAGTTCTTATTCATTAACATTTCTCCTGGCAATATATGAGAGTACACTTTCTCCTTATTCTTGCTGTGTTGCTTTTTTTCCTGTCTGATGAGTATGTGTGTATATACGTGTATATATATTTTTATATGTGTGTATATATGTATACACACACACTTGCATGTGTGTGTATATATTTTTATATATGTATTTTAAAATTATAGATACATACATATATGTTTATGGGTGTGTATATATAAAATTGGTACTTTGTAATGAAGTGAGCATCTTTTCTGTTTTTGTTTTTTTTTTAAGTGAGCATCTTTTCATCCATCTGCTTACTATTTGGACTTTCTCTTCTATGAGTTACTTGTTCCTTTGCCCATTTTACTGATATGTCACTTGTCCCCTTCTTGTCATTCTGAAAGATATCTTTACATAGTAGAGATATTAACTGTCTGATCTCTACACTATAAATATTTTTTCAGGTATTTTCATTTTTAATGGCTGTATATCTTTCACTATAGAAAAATATTATTTTGTATGTCATTGAACATATATGTTGTTTTTAGCTTCCAGATTTAGTCTTGATTAAGAAGTTCTCTTTTGGGACGCCTGGGTGGCTCAGTGGGTTAAGCCGCTGCCTTTGGCTCAGGTCATGATCTCAGGATCCTGGGATCGAGTCCTGCATCGGGCTCTCTGCTCGGCGGGGATCCTGCTTCCCTCTCTCTCACTCTGCCTGCCTCTGTTTACTGTGATCTCTCTCTGTCAAATAAATAAATAAAATCTTTAAAAAAAAAAAAAAGAAGTTCTCTTTCAATCCCTCAGTTGTATATGAAGTACTATTTATTTTTCGGTAACACTATGATTGCATTTAAATCTTTAAACCGCCTAGAATTTATTTTTGAATTTTTAATAAGTTTCTTCCAGATTAATAATCAGATGTACCAATGCTAACTATTAAATAACTCATCCTTTTTCCCATTAGTGGGTACACTATCTTTGCCATATGTTAATTTTGCAAATATGCTGACATCTATTTCTGGAATCTTTATTATGTTCCACTGATTTTTTTACATCATTATGTTCCACTGATGTTCTTGTATATTGATTTGATCACAGTGACTTTACATTCTAATGTATCTTGTTCTATTTTACAGTATGTCCTAATAACTAGTGAGGCAGATTCCCTTCAATGTTCTTGTTATTCATACATCTCATAACTATTCTTGAGCATTTATCCTTCCATTCAAACACTGACATCTTTTCCTCAATTCCCCACTCCTGTCCCTAAAACCAAAACAAAATAAACAAACAAACAAAAACAACCCACAAAAAAAATCATTGGAATTCTAACCAGAATATTAATTTTATAAATTAATTTTAAAAAGCGACATTTTTATACATTAATTTTCTTACTCAAGAACATAGTATATTTTTCCCTTCATTCAAATCTTAGTTTGTATTCTTCAAGAAGATTTTATATTTATATTCACGCTATTCTTGAGTCCTTTCTGTTGAATTTTTAAACCTTAAAATCTTTTTACTTTTATGAAATTATCTCTTAATTTCCATTTATAGTGCTTATTGCAATTTTAGAATATTTATCTTATTTCAGGCTTAGCAAATGATATTACTTACTCTACTAAATTTTCTCAAAGTTGCTTAGGAATGCATTTAGACTAAGCTGTGTCAGCCTGAGGAGGCGACAGAATGATAGATAAGAAGTTTATTTGGGCCTGATTTCTGGAAAGGGCTCAACACACAGAATTCCATGTATTCATGGCTGTGTGCAACAGTGCCTGCACTCCCTGACCACAAGCACATCAAGGAGGGGCTGAAAGTACTGGCAGAATCCTTCCCATGCTGGAGCCCAAGAATGAGAGGAGTCCCTCACTCAGAATGGCTTCCACTCCATGCCCCACCAGCCCACATCAGGGCCGTGTGCTGGCTGCACTGCCAACTCACATGGAAGAGAACACTCTTCCTTCTACCACTGCACAACTGCTATAACTCGGAGAACTGTAACAAGTACTGATGAGCCCCCGTGCGCTGACAAACAAAACGAAGTCATCTGGGGGTGCAGAAGCCCGGAGGTGAATACTGCATTGATCAGAGCAAAGAGAACCGTGTTCAACAAACAAAGCTGAAGAAGGATGAGAAAACAAAAGTAACAATGAAGAGCCCAAGAAGATTAGCATGCATTACATAGAAGAGCTTCTGAAACTAAAAGATGATTTCCCAAATAAATAGTTGAGTAGATTAATTAAATAAAGAGAAATCAGTCTTGGGATGAAAATTAATGTCTGAAGACACATGGAAGTAATATTTCAAAGCATAGAGCAAAAAAATACCTCTGAGTAAAGGTAAGAGAGTTGGAAAATTGACCCAGAAAATCTAAGATATGTTACAAAAGGAGAGAAATAGAGAGGAAAAAAAAAAGTACAGTTAAGTTTCACTGCAATGTGATCAGTGGGGTCCTAAAGGTCAGTGGGAACAAGTCTGGGGGCTGTGGCTGGCTGGGACATCTCAGTTGATAGCAGCCCTTCTTGGCATCATCCAGTTAGTCAGTGCCCATTTCGTCCATCTGACCTGGGGACACTGGACCAGGAGAAAACTGGGCCTACTTCTTGAGGTGAGGTTGACTGCAGTCTCTCCACCTGACAATCCTGTCATTACCTCTGCCTCTCCCCTGCTGTCCGCCACACAGAGCACAGCATTTGGGGCCACTCCTGTTTGAGATGGGGGCTGGACAGATGGGGACAGTCATACCAAGCAGTGAGATGGTGTGCATATCATGGTACATAATGGTATGTACCATGGCACAGTACATACTGTACTGTGATAAAGGAGGTTTGCCTTCTCTAAAGAAAACCCTGCAGATTGAAACCACTTACAGGGTTCCAAACAGGTTCAGAGAGAAATGCCCCTGGTATAAGCACAGATTTGTAGAATTCCTGAGCTAGGAATAGAATAAAATTTGACAAGCTCCTAGCCAAAAGTAATAAATAAATGACAGAAGAAAAATGATCAGACTGTCATTTGCAACATAGGATCTTAGAAAATGGTGAAATAATATCAACATCATGTAGCGTAAGAAGGACTAAAACTCAAGGAACACATTCCTACACAAGACAGAATCCTCTTTCAGGGTAAAAGAAAAGGGGCAAAATTCAGAAGATGTATCCCCTAACTGCACTGATCTCCTCTCAAAAATATTCAAGAAACGTCCTTAGCCCAAAACAAATGACCAAGAAGAACCTTTGAGATAGAGGATGATGAAAATTAGAGAAGACGGTGGTTAGTCACAGAAGTTGTCAACTGGATGAAATTTGAGTTAAAAAAGAGTCTGACTTAGGTTTCACACACTATGGTGGGCTAGAGATCCTGAAACCTTTATAAAACACTTGAAAATATTAGATAAAATATTCAAAACCGCTTTCAAATGTAGTCTAAGCTACAATAAAGTACAGATTTTTCAATGGCTGGAATCAAGTGAGTTCACAAGTCCGAGTTAAGTGGACTGTGATGTCATGGGCTTCTCTCTGGGGACATTTGCCCAACTCTGATGGCCTAGAATTTCCGCTTTATCGACTATGTGCAGTGGAGACAGGAGACCAAGCCCAGCCTGTGCACGGTGGGGAATGTGACCAGAGACCCCTCATGAAGCCCTAAACACAAAGATTTACAAGCACGAGAAAAGGTAAGCTTGAAAAATTCCACCACACAAAAGAAGAGAGAGAGAGAGAAATTTCTGTCTCACCCAGACTTGGGTGAAGAAGAAATAAAAAGCCCCTTTGAGAATGTATGACTGTAGGCTGACCGGCACACCGTTTTCAGATCCAAATTTACACAACTGGTGTGGTTAAAAACCTGCAAAGTAAGAAGTTCAAATGGATTTGTATCCCCAGGTGTCCGATGAAAACCAACAGAAATGCTTTCAGGAGAAATACACTCTCAACTCCTCAAAGAATTCCCCTGTATTAAGTTCTAGTGGAGGCAAAGTCAGTAAAAATACAAGGCAATGGGACTGTAGGAGCCGAATAAGTAGAACCAATAAAAAATAAAATAAAATCAGACCTCAGAGAACGAAAATATTAAAATTGGCAGAAAATTAACATGGATAGCTCTTACAGGCATAACATAAAATGAAAGAGCAAGTTACAGAGTGTCTACGGTTTGGTACTCTATATGAGGTTTTTTAAAGAGAAAATATACTATACAAAAACATGTTGGGGCACCTGGGTGGCTCTGTGGGTTAAAGCCTCTGCCTTCGGCTCAGGTCATGATCCGGGGGTCCTGGAATTGAGCCCTGCATCGGGCTCCGGGCTCATCAGGGAGCCTGCTTCCTTTCCTCTCTCTGTCTGTCTGTCTCTCTGCCTACTTGTGATCTCTGTCAAATAAATAAATAAAATCTTTAAAAAAATGTTAATATGTCTTTAATATAAGGAATGATTAAATAAATAAAAATTTAAAAATACTAACCACATAAACAGAAGCTATCAGACAATTAAGAAAACACCAGGTCTAACTAGTTTTGCAGATTAGTTCTACCAAAATGTATAGGATCACATAATTTCCAATCTTACACAAACCCTTCCCAGTAAAACAGATTCTCACCAGTCTCATTCTGAGAGACTACTACTACTTTGATATTGAAAACCAGACAAGGACAAGGTGAGAAAAGAAAGTTACGGTCCTATCTCCCTTCTGAACATGGATGTAATAATCCTTAGTAAAATATTAGCAAACCAAACCCAGTGAGGTATGAAAAAATAATCCATCATGACTAGGGAGTTTATTCTAGAAATGCAAGGGTAATTTTACATTATAAAACCCATTAATGCTCTTCACCTTATTAACAGAATCAAGAAATACAATATGATTATGGCAACAGATGAGTTAGTAACTGTTAAACACAGTGCTCCACTCATCACATCTGCTATGCTTTTGTTAAATTTAATAGAAGCAGAAAAAGCAGTCAATAAAATTTTTTAAAAATCATGATTAAAAAAACTTTAAAAATGAGGACTGAAGGAAATTTCCATAACACTACATAGGATATTTATCAAAAATTTATTTTCCATTCGACATTATTTAGTATAATAAAAGATGCATTTACCCTACCATCCAGAAATTTCATGTTTAGGTATATACTTAGGTATAATTACCAGGAGTATGGACAAGGATGGTCAAAGTAGCACTGTTCTTAAAACAAAAAGTCAGAAACAATTCAATTGTGCATCCTGAGAACAAACGAATATTGGTAAGGTCATATGACCAACTATTACACAACAGTGAAAAATAAACATACTACATGCACTAACGCAGACAACTCTCACAGAGGTAACATAAAACAAAAAGAGCAGAAGTTTTGGTTTCAACTGAATTGTGTTCCCCCAGAAATGTCTGTCTTTTTTCTTTTTTTTTTTTAAGATTTTATTTATTCATTTGACAGAGAGAGAAAGAGAATGCAGAGGGAGAAGCAGGGTTGCCGAGCAGGCAGCCAGATTCAGGGCTCGATCCCAGGACTCGGGATCATGACCTGAGCCAAAGGCAGATACTTAACAAGTGAGCCACCCAAGTGCCCCTCCCCTCAAAATTTCTATGAAGTTCTAACCCCCAGTACCTTAGAATGTGACTGTATTTGGAGATAGGAATTTTAAAGAAGTAATTAAAGTAAAATGAGGTCATACAGGTGGATCCTAATCCAGCAGGACTGGGCATGTTTACAAGAAGAAGAGATTAAGACACAGACAATACACAGATCAAGAGGTGAATGCATGAGGACACAGCAAGATGGCAGCCAGCTATAAGCCAAGGAGAGCCTCAGAAGAAACAGATCTGCTGGCACCTCAATCTTGGACTTCAGTTCTACAGAAGTCCAAGAAAATAAATTCCTGTTATTTAAGTCATCCACCCTGTGGCATTTTTTATGGCAGCCCTAGTTAAGTAATAACAGAATGTTACAGAGTATGTACAGTCATATATTCTTTACAAAGTTAAAAAGGAAAAAAAGGAAATTAACCTCCTTATTTAAGGATCCAGACACATATAGTGCAACTACAAAGAAGAGTAAAGGAATGATAGATGGATTGTGCCCACCCCTTCAGCTCCTCCTTGATGTGCTTATGGTCAGGGAGTACAGGCACTCTCACACGAGCCATGAACACATGGAATTCTGTGTGTTGAGCCCCTTCCAGAAATCATGTCTTTCCAGCCTTTGTCTGGGGAAATGGACAAAGGGGAGAGGATGAAAGAGCGGGGGCTTGTGCCATGGGGTAGAATATGGGGCAATTCATTGGGCTTAGGAGCCTCAGAAGAGGGCCATGTTCGGGGAAGGAATTTAATTTTAGTTTAGTTTTGAACATGATAAATTTAAGATATTTCTAGTCATCTAGATGTCAAGGAACCATCTGAATATACAGGACTGGACTCAAAGGAGATTTCCAGACTTTGGATATAAATATGTTGGTTGTTGTAGTAGTTGATAAACAAGCACTAGTGAGGTCAGGGGAATAGAATATAGAGGAAGAAGAGAAGAGGAATAGGATAGAGTCTTGAGCTTCTCTAATATTTAATGGCCACTGAAGAGGATGAGCCTGAAAAGAAGATAAGCAAGAAGTAACCCAAACAGAAAACCAGGAGATTGAGCCATCTTGGAAATCAAGGGGGGAAAGAACTTAAAAGAGAGTTAAGTAGCTAATAGTGTTGAAGGCTACTAAGAGGTGAATTGGGGTGAATATGAATAAATGGAAAACTCTGGATGTGTGGGAAGTAGAGGGGAAGGTAGCAGGCAGCAGAGGACTGACAAAGAGACTGGTTAGGAGATGGTTTTGACCTAGATATTGGTGGTGGGGGTTTGGATGAGATGGTGATTGAATCAATAGGAAGGATGGATTTGCAAGAGACGTGTTCTGAGGTAGAACAGGGAAAACTTGCCAATGGATTAGAAGCAAGAATGGTTTCCAAGTTTCAAGCTTAGTTCATCTGGGAGAATGGTGTTGCCATTTACAATAATGGGAAAAGACATGAAGAGGAATAGATTTGAGGGCAGAAATCAAGTTCTGTTCAGGCCATGCCAATTTTGAGATCTCTATGGGATATTCAATGGCTATATGAGGTTAAGGTTTGGGGCACAGAAAAGAATCATGGTAAGAGACATAGGTTCTGGAATCTTGACCATCAAAATAGCATTTAAAACCTTGCACTGGAATATATCAGGCCCAGAGAAAACAAACATGGCCACCTACTGAAAATAAGTGGAGTAGAGGCTCAAACAGCTTGTCAAGAAGGTGGGAGACTAATGAGAGTCCCATGAGGGACTTCATGGCTTCAACAAAGCAAAGATGTCCCTTCAGTTGTACCTGTACACAAAGCTGTCTGATTTTCTCCCACTGGGCTCAGCAGTTTGAGAATGGGAGCTAAGCTAGAGACCTTAGTCCTTTAGGCTCCAACATTTTCCTTGGCACTTAAATTTGTCTCCTTGGTTTCCCATACTCCAAATTGCAGGCCTGGATCCTGCAGAAAACTAACTGGGTGGGAAGAACCAGGTGAACATCGACCTGACCTGGAGCATTGCTGGAGGCTAATATCTTCCCTCGGGATGTTGCACAGGTGTTAGTCAAGCCTGAGCTCATGGTGCCCATTTGGATACTTATCACCTCAGTCGATTTCCCCAAACCTACCAGCCCTTCCTGTTTTTCTCCCAGTAGTCCCTTTTCCACACCATTATGAGGGTCCTAACTCAAGAATTAATGAGTCATGGTCAGGCCTGCCTAAGTTATGACTTTCATTCCTTCTCCCATAGACTGTGGCAAGAGTCTTCATAACTGGTTTTCTTACTGCTGGTTCCTTCCCATTCCGATTTGTCTTTTGGTTGACACATTCATCTTTTTGAAACAAAGCTCTAATCTAGCCTCTCAGACCAAATACCTCTAATAGCTCCCTATTAATAGAACAGTGATTTTCAGACTCTGCACAGGGGTTTGCAGAGAGTGGGTGTGTGGGTTGGGATGTCTGCTCCCCCTTTGTCCTACCTGACTGGCTCTGTGTCTACACCTATTTTACACACCAGCCTCTGGTGTGTCGTTACAAGCTTCATGGAATTGGCCTTTGTTATTTCCCAGAGAACAGAGCATCCAGAAAGCAAGGCCCTTCAAAATCTGAGCTTAGTTACATTTCAGACCATCTTTTCTCCTGCTTTCTTTTCTGTATTTCCCTGCTCTGGTTCAAAAGAGCTCCATTCTTTTTTTTCCCCTTCCTTCCTTCCTTTTTTTCTTTCTCTTCTTTTTGCCTTCACTCTATTTTGTTGCATTGAAAATTAATTCTTTTGACTTGTAATATAAAAATAGGTTCTGGAATCAGACAGGCATGTGTTGAAATATTTGGATTTATCATGTACTAGCTGTGTGAAACTTGACAAGTTTTATCTCTGTGCTTCAGTTCTCTTTCTGATCTGTGAAAGGGGAGTAAAATTAGTGCTTCCCCAAAAGGACTGTTTAAGAGGTTAAATTAGACTCTGTATATAAAGTGATTAGCACAGTGCCCAGTTTGTAGTAAACGAAAAATTACTGCTATCAATTTTATTATGTAAAATATTATCTTCATTTATTTGGATTAAGTCCAAGTGTATCAATAAAATAAAAAGCAACCATAGTTTTGCTTAGCAGTAAATTCCAATGAAAGGCTGCTTTGGATTTGAATCTAAAGTTGGGTTATGTCATTGATGTCACCCAGTTGAGTTCAATTTTTTCTTCATGTTAAGAATCACTGAAAACATTGACTTATATAATGAGGTTAAAGTGTAAACTTAAAATGAGCTCTTCTTAATAACTTTATGCATTTGCTCATGTTATGTCCTTCACTTTCACTTCCCTTCCATCCTTCAAATGTCTAAATTCTACCCATCTTCTAAGCGTCAAATGGTCCCTTCCTCATCAACTGTTCCTTGATTTTCCTCTGTTGGAATCACCTCTCCTTCTGGAATCAGAGGCTACTTGGTCTGCCTCACTCTTACGGTGTTTAATTCCTACCTCCTAGTAGTATTTCTTCACAATGTGTAAGAATGCAGTCCTAGAACTTCAGATGCGAATAGATTCCCATCTCCTTCAAAAACAAACAGTTGTTAAGCACCTATTATGGGCCAAACACAATTCTAGGTGCTGGTAGAACAGCAGAAAACAAAGTAAAGCCCTTGTCTTTGTAGAACTCACATTCCAATAGAGGAAACAGTAAATATATAAAGTCAGATAGTAATTACTTCCATGGATAAAAGCAAAGGAGGACAGGAAGACCAAGAGAGCTGGGAGGAGGGAGTGCTCTAAGGCCATGAGGGAAGACCTCATGGAGAAGAATGTTTTGGGCATAGGGATCATCAACAAATGTGAAGATCCTAAGGTGAGAGCACGTTTGAGGAGCAGCAGAGGCTGGCTTGCCTGAGCAGGGTAAGGTTGACAAGAAATAAGGTCACAGAAAGAAAGATATAAGAGAGATCCCAGAGACCAGTAAAATAATTCTGACTTTCACTCTTTTATTTATCCAATTAATTAATTGAGTACCCACGTGCTTATATTAGCAGAAAGCCTATTATCTCACTTTTTAAGGCCTCTTTTCATTCCAAATTGTTCAACAACTGAGCCCTTATTTAGTTTGAAGAGGTTAGTCCTGCTTACAAGTGCCAAGAGAAAGGTCACTTTGGTCACTGTTAGTTTTCCCACATGCGATCCTCATGGGACACCTGTCCCAGGCAGCCCAATGGATGCTTTCCCACTACTGTAGCCATGCTGCTGTTGGTCTGTGTGTCCAGACCACAGTGAGGCCTTGAGTTGGAACTAAAGATCACAGTCTCATATGCCACAAACCCATCGTCAGCCATTGTTAGTAAAGCTCAGCCACCTTGCCAAGGAGCTGGCCTGGAGTAGCCACCTGCCATGACTACAGACCAGGCTGGCCCCTGACCCAGTACACACTAATCCGTAGATGCTGGCATAAATTCAGCAGACCTTGCATCTAGCAGAGTGGCCCTGTACATATTTATGAGTCAAACAAAACTATATCGGTTCAACACAAATGCACAATGTATGGATATTGAGGCTCATCTCAGCGTGACTTCTCTCAACACAGAGAAGGAGGGGGGCATACTATTTAGATTCCATTCACCAGGCATCACAGATTTATTTCTCCTGTGTAAGGGAGGCTTACTGAAAAGTAGAATCTGTCTGATTTACGTGTACATCAGGTAAACTCCACAGCACCCACTTCAGTAAATGACACTTAGAAAACGTTTGTGGAATGAAATGATCAAATTAATCTTTCATTTCTTGTGAAATGTTTTAAAAGGGATGACCAGTGAGAAAATAATATTCCCATTTCCCTCCCAGCAGCTGATATTTGTGGACTAACACATCCAATGGTGTTTTCAGATTTTATTCACAGACTCTGCTGTACCAGATGCTCTTGCATTTTCACTAGCTGGTCAAGAGACAGCCTTGCAAGTAGGCCAGAAGGCAAGGAAAGGAGGAAGGAGCCCAAAGGAGGCACCACATTTGTATTTTGTGAGAATGGAAGAGAGGAGACAGAGCGCAGCAGGGCAGGAGAGCCCACTCCCCAAAAATGGCTCCTTCCAAAAACCTGAACATAAACACAAGGGCAGGGGTGGGACTGGGACTAGGAAAGCCATCAACATCTTCTGGGGGCTTAGTTGAGCCATTTCATATCTTGAATTCAATTGGCTGGCATGTTAAAGACTGTCGTTCCTTTCCACCTTGCTCCAGAGAATCAGGCACACTGGCCTCTGAAGACCCCAAATGGGACAGATCATAGAGAAAACACTCCCACAGCTCCCTTGGGACCGTCACCATTCCTTCTGAGAGCCCCGAAGACCTGGATTTATCTACTGTGTGATTTTCTCTTTAAGCTGTCCCCTGGCGCTCCATTAATTAGCAAGTCTCTTATTTAAGCCCACTCTCTCTTCCTCCTGCTTGTGATCCTGCAGTGAAGTCATAATGCTGAATTGGGTGCCTCCTAGCAGTTTCCATGACAACCAGCTCTAATCACCCAGGTAAAAGTTTGCGCCTTCACTATAGGCTCCTGGAGGAGAGAAGCAGGATAATGAGAGACAAGCTCTTATTCAAATACAAATACCTTCAACAATAGCTCCACAAATTACTCTGTGAAATAAATTGATTTGCGTAGCTGCTTTTTGAGTTAGATCTGACACAGTTTCCTCCCTTACCCTCTCCCTGGCTCATGTTTCCATAAATCATTTAAGGGAGTATTTTCTCTTTATCTCTTCATATTAAATATCATTTTAGATGTCTGCTTCTGGTAAGGAAACCAGAATTATGATATGCTAATCTTTGTGGTATTATACTTAATTTAAAATTAATCTCCTTTCATAATTTGTAATATCTTTTCACCATACACCCCCAGGCAAGTAAAGCACCCTTCCTCCAAGTACAGCATGCCCACCCAACATCAAACACATATAAAAGCCACTTAAAGAATGGCCCAGAGAGGCTATGGTGAAACCCCTGCTTCTTTGATTACATCAAAGGGCAGTAGTCAAACGGGTTACACCTAGGCCCATGCATGAAATTCTACTCTAACATACAAATTAGGGCCGGCCTGGGATCTGATGATGGCCTTGTCATCCCAAACTACTGCAAGGAAGCTTCCTTTGTGCCAGTTTCTGAAGTGCTACAGAAGTGGTAGAGCCCAAGACACAGACTATAACTTAGGTGAGTGACTGTGTGCCCTCCAGCCTGCACCCATTTCCTCACTCTCGGCAATTGCGCCAACTAAAGTAGGACTTTCCGGGAAGAGGACGCATGCTAGGAAAAACACATCAGCGCTGCCCAGCCACTCTGTATCACACTCAGACTGCTGCCTCCTTTAGCTGAGTCATGGTGTGAGAAGCTGTCTTCGTACTGCTGTTTAGAATATAGTCTCAGGAGCATATTTTGTGGACATCAACCCATCTATGGAAATCCCAGGTGGCAATGCACAGCACCCTCTACTCACTACCTTCTTTAACATCTTCATTTTCGGTCCACTCCTCCCTCTTGACACTATTTCTAGATGGCTGTACATGAGTGACAAGGAGACAGCTGTAGGGAAGGGACAATGGCTATGTCACAGTACTAAATGTAACATCCATCCAGGCAGGAACATATCATACGTGGTTACAATCACCTTTGGTGTCCACTGACACATTGGGAGTCGTTATTGATGTTCAGGAACAGAGTTTCAGAATATAGTAAGGGTGGCTACTACTGTGTCTTGTTAGAAGGACTTGCTGACTCCTGAAGTAATGTGGTGCATTGCCTTTGTATCCGTGTGTCAATGGCTGACCTACCCATTAGGTGCAATACACACAGTGCCAAGAGGGCATGATACTTTAAGGGAGCCATGAAAATGTTTTAATTTCTTTTAAAGTCAAAAGAAAAAATAAATATAATTCAACTGAGATTATATCTCTCTTTAAACCCATGTAATCAAGAATATAATTTTAAATATTTTTTAATGAAATAAGGGGCCTACAAAGACAAAAGTACCTAGGGCCCGCAAAAGCCTTAATGCAGCCCCTGAGACTGTCACTGTTGCAAGACCCTTTGAACAACAAATCATACACATGAAGATGATGGCCTAAGACACTAAGGACATGGTATGAGATAGTAGTTTACAGAACCAGCAGTCAGAGTGAAGTATAAAGCTATTTGTCCTTCTAATAGGGTGTGTGCGCGTGTATGTGTGTATACATGCATACGTGTGCACGTGATTTCCTGAAGGTCTTCTACAAAGCCACGTTCCCATTATCACTGCCCTTAGTCAAGTAGCTTTCTTCTAAAACCTTTCTGAAAATTTAAGAATTGTCCCTTATTCCTTCAGACACTCAGGAAACTAAGTAGGTCCTTTCTCATTATGAAACAGCTCATGTTCCAGCTCCTTGGAAAGGCTGGAACAACGATTTTGAAAGCCGGCTATTTTAGCTAAGAACGTTAATCATGATGATTCTGCTGTCAACTGAGGTTATACCATCTGATCTTCCATTTCCCTTGTCATTATCATTTATGCTCTACCCCTTGACATGACACATAAGTCCTTTTTATTATATTACATATTAAATACACCAGAACACACTAAAAACTCTTCATTACCCAGTAACATACAAAGCAGGTCCATCTTGATCTCCTCTCGAAAGCATCTGGTTACTGAAACACCCAAAGGCCCTGCTTAAGGTTTACCAGCTGAGAAATGAAGAGGCATATAATACAGCCTTCACTCCATGAAGGCTATAATAACTCCTCAAGAAATCAAAAGAACTCAGGTTGTTTTGTTTTGTTTTATTTTGTTTTGTTTGCAAAGGTAAGATTCTGGGAGGTTGGGTCCATTCAGTATATGAAAGTGAGGAAGAAAGGAAAATGACTTCATTGAAAAGTTCCTCCAGCTGGGTCCTATGTTGGTTTCTTTACCAGATTATTTTTCCCTACCCTCATGACCTACCTGTTATCTTTATTTTACAGGTGCAGTAACCATCTTTCAAAAAGTGAAGTAACTTGCCCTAAGTCACACTGCTATTACTTGGTAGAAATAGGATTTAGATTTTGTTTGTGTGATATCAGGGTCCATATTCCTCTTACCACATTGTGGATTAGCAAACTTTTTCTGGGCTGGATAACAACTAGTCAACATTGCTGTTTGGGCTTGAAGACAGCCACAGACACCGTGTAGGCAAACGGGCATGGGGGTTTACTTGTCCAATTTTATATACAAAAATAGGAAGCAGCTGAATTTGGCCCAATAGCTGTAGTTTGCCAGCCTCTGCTTTACACTGTAGGTCTCAACTCTGGCTGCCGTTGGAATCACTGGGAAGCTTTAAAAACTTTTGATGTGCAAGGCTCATCCTATGTCAATTAAATGAGAATTATTTCTTTAAATAATTTTTTAAAAATATTTATTTATTTGACAGAAAGAGACAGCCAGAGAGGGAACACAAGCAGGCAGTGTGGGAGAGGCCGGCTCCCCACCGAGCAGGAAGCCCGATCCTGGTCTCGATCCCATGACCAGAGCCAAAGGCAGATGCTTAACGACTAAGCCACCCATGTGCCTGGAGAATCATTTTTAAAGCAAACTTTCCAGGTGATTCTGACAAGCAGCCACAATTGAGACCATTAAAGAATAAAGACAGCCAAGTTAGAGGCAACAAACCATTTATCCAAATCTAGTTTTTCTTTCAGGAGCCAACCAAAATCCGCCCGCCTCAATTATACCTTCCTTATTTTGATCAGAAAAATTGAGCCTTTCTTTATCTGAATTCCTACAAGACCCTGGTGCAGAATTAGTCCTATTGCAACAAAGTTTGTGTCATTGTCCAAGTGGTTACTCAAATATTCTACTATTATTTAAATTTCCCGTGAGTAATTCTCGTCATCTCCAACAGCCTATAAATTGTGGGCTTACGGTTTTACTCCAAACACCTAGCACAGGACCAGATACAAAGTAGGCGTTGGTAGGTGCAAGGACCTTTCTTGAGGGGGAAAGAAATGAACATGTTGGGGGTTTGAAAATAGATTTGACTTGAATATAATAAAGTTCAGTAGTTTTCCCTATCTTTCCCCTTTTCCTTACTCTGCTCCTTCTTCACTCTTCCCCACCTTAGTTAATATCAACTCTATCCTTAAAGATCTTGGAATTGAGGTTGACTTTTTTCCTTTCTCTTTTTCCCACACTGAAATCAGAGAGAATAGACTAGAAGTTCTATTTTTAACATATTTTACAAAATCTGGTCATTACTTACCGCCTACACTGATACTGTCCTGCTCCAAGTCACCATCTCTCACTTAGATTATTGCCAAATCCTCTTAACTGGTCTGCCTGCTTCTGCCCTGCCCCCACTCTGCCTGTTCTCAACACAGCATCCAGAACATTCTTGTTCAAAAAGTTTAACACTGCTTACAATTTTCCAGTGGCTTTTTATTTCCCTCAGAGTAAAAACCAAAGTCCTCTCAAGGCATGCCATTATTCTCTGATATCATCTCCAAATATTCTCCCCATTTCTCACCCAATCTCGGTGCTAAACCTTGGCCTCTTTGCTAAACCTTGAATAAGCCATGAATGCTCCTATCTCTCAGGGCCTTTGCACATGCTGTTTCCTGTTTGCCTGAACTCTAAGCCCTTTGGTATCTATATGGTCATCTCTCACTGACCTCAAGTCTTTGTTCAGAGTCACCCAGTGAAGACTTCATGACCATGCTAACACTGAATTCCCCTTTCTCCTCTGATAAACTCCACACCTCTTTCTTATCTTACTCTTTCTCTATTATCTCTCCATAATGCTTTTTTACCTCCTGCCTTACTATACAATTTACTTATTTTCTTTCTTTATTGATTCTCTCCCCTAACTAGAATGTGAGCTGCATGAAGGCAGGATCTTTGCCTGTTTTGTTTTCCTGTATCTCTAGTGCCTAGAAAAATGCCTGGTACACAGTAAAGAACATTTATCATTAAGTAAAAGACAGACTATCAGCCTGATAGACAGTTTCCTGAGAACGCATATGTTGGTGTGATGGGCATCTGTGATTTTGGTCCATCAGGCACCATTCATCTCTCTTACAATAATACGAGTTTTCTGATCTATATGATACAATGTTATTTGAGTGGAACAATTTCTTTCCCCCACGCAAGCTCCATGAGTGGATACATGATCCTGGCCCTGGGTGCTTCTCGACTGTAGTTATAGGATTTACTAGTTTAGCATTAAGCTGTCTAATCCAGGTCAATCCAGACACTGCTTGTGACTTCTCTGCTGAGAGATTGGGGAAGATTATTTTTCTGCTGAGGTTGCTAAATTGATAGAATAAGAGTCTGGGGCTATTTCTCACCATATGGCAAAAGCCTATTCAAAAGATGGACAGAGAAATGAAGCTTGACATTATTGTTTGAACTCTAGACTCACACATCCCTAAAATGAAATCTGCTTTAGTGCTTCAGCTGTGTGACTAAATAAATTCCTGTCATTATTTAAGGTTGGGTTTCTGTCACTTGACACAAAAAGAGTCCTGAAAAATAAACCTGATGTGAAAAGACTCAATCTTATTGCTAAAAACATTTTTTGTTGTTGTTTATGTTTTTCAAAGACTGAGGACCTTAAGAAAACCGAGGGACTAAAATAAAGACTGAATAATTACGTAATTTATGAAAAGATAATACAGAGGCTTCTTTTGCTGGTTTGGTAGGGAATCGAGTTTCTAAGGTTTCATAATTTACTAATGAACATATTCAGCATTATTAATTTTTTACTGAGCTTTAAACTGTCAGCTAAAGCATGATGTAAGTCAGATTCTGGAGCTATGGATGAAGAAAGATATGAAGGACCTCCTTTTGCTAAGTTGCTTGCAAAATCAATGACAGAAAGGGCTTTTACCTTAATGCATCATTCATCTTAGCATCTCCCTACATAGTACCTGCCACATGGTTGATATTCAGGAAATTTTTACCCGAGGAAATGAAAAAACAATTGAATTATTAAGAAAGCACATTGTTCTTCACATTTTGTTGGGTCCTGGACTTCAATTAAAGCTGTTCCCTGGAAGAATGCTCACTTATGCACATAAAACACACACACACACACACACACACACAGCTTGCATAAAATATTTGGGTTTTGCAGTGTCCTTAAAGCACTTATAAACGTGCAAGTTATCCATGGATCCTAGGTTAAGAATTGCTTTGAAAATCCCACTGCAATATATGGCCCAGACAGCACCTCTGTCTAGAATTTTTGTACTGAAAAGGTGACAAATGTGATTAAACACGGACTATTGAAACAAGTTATTGGACTGGCAGTTCAGTGGCTAAGTGGCTTGGAGTTAGAAGTAGATTGTTTTTGCCAACAAATACATGTACAACTTCAGGTAACTTAACCTTTTTGAACTTGTCTCAGTTTCCAAATGTATAAGATGAAAATAATAATCCAATCTCCCTCATGTTTGTAGCAATGACTCCATTAAGTACTGCATAAAGAGCTATTAGCATAGTTCCTACTATATAGTAAACATTCGATAAATGCTAGCTGCCAAGGGTGTTAAACCATTTACAAAATGTAATATTTTAAATAGAATGAACTCATTTTGTCAGGTGAGAATGTTGCCACCCAACAGAGAAGTAACTATGGGATCTTTCATAGCTTCTTCAGATTCCGTCTCTGTGATATGAAGTTATATTCTCTATATTTCATGAAAAGCTGAGGTTTTTTTTATCACCTGTGAGTAATAATGGTAATCTCTAGATCACTGACATCTTTCTATAAGTTGGAACACTTGGACCAGCCACGGGTTACAAGTTCAAAGTTAGTTAAAAGCTGATCCAGCAGCCTTCTGGAAGACCCAGCCATAATTGCCATCTACCCAATTCCTAGCCTTTCTCTGTAGTGACTACTGAAGATATCCGTGTGCTGATAACAAAACTGATGATACTAACTGTTCAAACCACAGGGACTTCTTCATTAGCTTGGGCTAACTTCCTAATCAAAAATGTGCTTTTATACCATTAAAAGGAGTATTTAAAAATTTATGGAAAACACAATGAGGTAATTTCAACTTCTTCGTCGCCAATTAAAAAGTGTCATTAGTTATTTGCTCTGTTCTGCACTGATTCATTCAACAATATTTAGGATGTTATGTGCTGGCGCTGCTCCAGGTTCTGAAGGCCAAGAAATACCAGCACCTGGGGTTTAGAGTGTTCTATGGACTGCCTGCTCCCTCCCTTCTGTAATTCCATCAGTGCCTGAAGATTCTGTTATGAGAGGGTTCCTGATAGTAAAAAACTGGGTTCCGTGGGTCAAGCCTTAGCTCTGAAGCTGTGTGAAGACAGATCACTCTTCATTCTCTCCATCTTAAGTGTTCTTGCTCTGCATCCAGGCTCTCAAACTCAAATGCCCTCAGGAGCCACAGAGAGAGCCTCAATGTGAAGGTGGCTCAGCTTAGGAAAACAGGAAGGTTAGAGGCTCCTGCAGTGACATTCAGATCCTGATGAGACACCACCTTACAAGAGTTAGAATATCAAAAATTAACAAGGCAAGAAACAACAAATGTTGGAGAGGTTGTGGAGAAAGTGTAAGAGGGTTCCTCTTACACTGTTGGTGGGAATGCAAGATGGTACAGCCACTTTGGAAAACATTGTGGAGGCTCCTCAGAAAGTTAAAAATAGAGCTACAGTAACTGCACTACTGGGTATTTACCCTAAAGATACAGATGTGAAAAGAAGGGCCACATGCACCTCAATGTTCATGGCAGCAATGTCCACAACAGCTAAACTGTGGGAAGGAGCCAAGATGCCCTTCAATAGATGAGTGGATAAAGAAGATGTGGTCCATATATACAATGGAATATTACTCAGCCATCAGAAGAGACAGATACTGAACTGTTATGTTAACATGTGCAGAACTGGAGAGGATTATACTAAGTGAAATAAGTCAAGCAGAAGAAGTCAATTATCATATGGTTTCACTTACTTGTAGAACATAAAGAACAGCATGGAGGACATTAGGAGAAGGAAGGGAAAAATGAAAGGTGTGGAAATCGGATGGGGAGATGAACCATGAGAGACTATGGACTCTGGGAAACAAACTGAGGGTTTTAGAGGGGAAGGGGGGCATGGGTTGGCCTGGTGGTGGATATTAAGGGGGGCATGTATTGCATGGAGCGCTGGGTTTTACACACAATGAATCATGGAATAGTACATCAAAAACTAATGATGTGCTGTATGGTGACTAACATAACATACAAAAAAATAAAATAAATAATAAAATAAAATACAGTGCTTGCCAAAGCAAACTCATCTATCAGCCACTTGTTTCTAACCACTGCTGTTAATGAAACCCCAAAGGAAGAGGGATTAAATCAGGTGTCAGCAAACCTTTTGTCAAGGTCCAGATCATAAATATTTTTAGCTTTGCAGACCATATAGTCTCTGTCACAAGTACTCAACTCTGTCATTATATTGTGAAAGCAGCCATAGACATACATAAACAAATGAGCATGGCTGGGTTCTAAGAGGATTTACCCTGCTGGCCCTAGTGTCCAACCCAAGCTAGATCACACCTAACTACCTCCTTTCTCAGAGAACAGAGGAAGTGGGTCATAATCATCTTCACATCCCTAGGACCAAGCAGTACATAGCACATGGCAAATACACAGGAAATATTGGCAGAGGCAACAAATTCAGGAGAAGGTGTATTCTTGAGGATCAAGAGCTTAAATCTCTTCTCCCAGAAAAGGCTGAAGATCAAATTCTCTCACTTGAAAGCATTCATTTCCCTATCCAGGGATGGACTAGATAAGCCCTGAAGTTCCTTCTAAGCTTTAAAAAAAATATATTGAAGGATACTCAGAACTCAGAAAATGAAGTCTCTTGAATGTTTCCTTTATCCTAGCTCCCAAGTGCAAACTTAAACAAATGAGAAGACTCCAAGTATCGAATTACATTTCACAAAACATAGAAGACAGTTCTTTCAGAATGACCTTTCCAAGGCTGGAACCTGATTTGTCTGCTGCCGACGCCATTGTCGAGCCGCCTGGCTAAAGAGGACTACACCGTTCCCATTGCAATAGTTTAACCGTAATCTTAACCTGTGAGCTGCTCTCGAAGTAGAATGTAAAAGGATTTCCTGAGCAAACCACCCACCAATGCTTCTACCTTCCAGCAAAAAAAATGAGAAGCTGCTCCACCAAATGACTAAGTTCCAGAAGCCAGATATCAGCAGCACAGTTTGAGCATGGCTTGTTTAGGGACTTAGATTTGTTCAGAATAAAGAGAATATATTCCATCATGTCCTTTTTAGGGAGGAAAACAAGGGGAAAGCAAAACCAGAGGGAAAAGCCCCATGATCCTCTGATTACAAAAGCCAAGTTACCCAAAGGTCATTTATACCAAGTGTCATTATAAATAAAGGAGTCTAAGGTCAGTTTTAGAAACACTTTAAAAGCAGAGAAGATGGCTTACATGCTCTTTGCATCTGGTGCCTCTCTTTTGTTTCCCGACATGTAGCACTCGTGAAAAATAGTCCCTTTTAAACAGGAGCAGCTCAGCTTGTTTGTTTGGCCAAAGTCTCTTCAAAATCTATGTAAGGAACAGAAACAGAATTCAAGAGGGAATTGGGGATTTGAAAATGCACTATTTTCATCCAGTCTATTCCCTGGGTTTTATAGTCACTGGGTCAAAAGGCTAGGTGAGGATTTTCCTATTTCATATGTAGATTATTCCAGAAGGAATATGTTAGAACACAAATGCTGTAGTCATACAGCTGGCCTCAAGTGAGCTCTGCACCCACATCCCCAGCTTGGTTGAAGCCAGGCCTTTCCCAAGAGCTTTGTCAAGGGCACTTTGGGGGAAAGGGTCTGGTGTTCTGGGTTTTGTTTTGTTTTGTTTTTAAGTAAAACAAACACGTTTTATTTCCAAAAAGAGTAGTAACTTTTTAAAAAAAATATTTTATTTGTTTATTTGTCAAAGAGAGAGAGAGCAAGAGAGAGAGCACAAGCAGGGAGAGTGGCAGGCAGAGGGAGAAGCAGACGAGGAAGCAGGCTCCCCACAGAGCAAGGAGCCCGATGTGGGATCTTGACATAAACAGAAGGCACACCCTTACGTGACTGAACTACACACACATCCCAAGAGTAATAACTTTTTAAAGTATAACTTATTTGCCCTATGCCTCAGTTTCCTCATCTGTAAAATGGATGTAATAATAAAACATGCTTCACAGAGTTAGTGTCTGGATTAAGTGACAATACCAATCCACCAATAATGGAGCCCAGCATGGGAAGTAACTGCTCAGTATATGTTGGCCATAATCCTTTGGTTGGAGTTCTATCAGTGAATAAGACGCATAAGAGTATCAGGAGATTTTTGGTAATTTATATCTTGCTCTCCCATTTTTACGGACAAAGATTTTTAAAGTTTGATATTTTAATCTATGAATACATAAAAAATTAATTTTTCTTTTTGGTGAACCAATAAGGAAAGTCAGAAAAAGCAAATTTATATTCTCTTTCAAATTCCCATGATGCTACCAGGGTCAGAAATGTTATGTTTCAACAAGATGGCTTGGACAGATGACAGTTTGATTAAAAACTTCCACTAAAAAATTACCCTACAACTCCAAGTCCCTAAAGCACAAGCAGGATAAGCCAAGTGACGACTGCCTTTTGACAAATATAATGACATAATTGTTTATTTGGTGCAATTTTAATTCAGCCTTAAGGCTCTTTATAGTCAATTTCGATAACTGATCCCCTCTAATGGAAGATTAAGTGCCTTGAAGCAAAGCAGAAAAAAAAAAAAAAGAAATTTGTTTCGACATTATGGGATCAATAAGTTCTGGAAACCACTAAACTACGCAGTGACAAGGCCCTGAGTATATTTAAAAATCTAATTTTAGATTTCAGTACAAAGTCTATTGTCATGGCTTAAAATGTATGAAAGCAGGTAATATTAGCATGTGAAAAATCACAAGTGTGACTTTATCCCTTGGTTTCAGGACGAAACTTATCTGCTAAATGCAGATTTAAAATGCTTTGCTGAAACATTGGTCATTTAATTGCACCATTTCTACTAAAAGCTCTTGAATAGGAGTACTTACTTGATTCTGTAAATTACTAAACCTAAGTGCTTGTATCATGCAGCCGAAGACCACATTAAGTCCGGTTTTTCAGTAGGTGAATCTCTCTCTGGGAACATCACCTGCGCAGGAATCTGAGGTCTGGGTTACTGTTTTATACATTGATATTTGGCTCAGGCCCTGACCCAAAGAGATCCCTGAATTAAAAATGGTACTCTCGGGGCCTCTGCCTTTGGCTCAGGTCATGACCCCAGGGTCCTGGGATGGAGCCCCACCTTGGGCTCTCTGTTCAGCAGGGGACCTGCTTCCCCCTCCCCCTCTGCCTGCTTCTCTGCCTACTTGTGATCTCTCTCTGTCATATCAATAAATAAAATCTTTAAAAAAAAAATGGTACTCTCTTCCTATGGTGATGAGTATGCTGAAAGACCAGCGATCTCTACCTTCCCCGGGGTCAAGCATAATGACAGGGTCTGTGAACCTCCTAGAAATTAGGTAATTAGGTTTGCAATCTCACAGGCTCCAGGATTCTACAGTTGCCAACATCTCTTTCAGAGAAGTTTACCAAGGCTCCAGGATTCTACAGTTGCCCACATCTCTTTCAGAGAAGTTTACCAAGTGCATTAGATAAGCATGTCTATATGGCACTAAGTGTCACATTCTTCAATACATGCCTGGTTTTCTTTTTGCAGTTCCCTGTTATGGAAGACAAACCCATGGACTCTCCTTCCTTAAGGTGAGTTCTCTTCCTGCCTAAGGGTTGCTAGCCAGGAGAGGCAAGGAAAGAACAATGACTTCTCCTTGGCATTTTTTATATTGTGTGTGTGTAGAGGGGAGGACTCTAAAATCCCAGCTTCCTGTTGAGACCTTTTGAGACACAGGAGCAATGATGCATAGTAATGATGAAGAACAGATCTAGACACCCAATAATTCCCCAAGGCAGACAAACAATTAAACTGTAGATTAGATTATCAGGGACACTTACCTTATTGCTAAAATGGGTAGCCATGAATCTCCTTAAGGTATCAAATTATAAGGCAACTGACCTTATTTTGATGAACTGTCCTCCTCTAAACACCCTTTCTGACCTCAGGCTTTGGAAATCTACACACTCTTGACACTTTTGTCTAAATGTGGTGATGCCAAACAGCTATCATATCCATGTGTAGCTTAAACAAATTCTACTCTGGAGAATCGCACAGAGAGAAAGAGAGACTGTATAATACTTCCAGCCATTCCTCTCATTTAATGTGTGCCCCGGTGTCAGGAGGAGATGAAAACCTGCTAGTCACTCAACGCCTTTGCTTCCCTCTCTAATAATGGGAGTATCTTGCTACATGAGTGTGATTCCTATATTTAAAAGATGGATATTTTTCTTTTAACGTGGCCACAAAAATTGAACCGGCTCCCTCACTGATGCTCGGCTAAAGACACAGCAAGCTGCTCCCAGCGCTGGAAAGTGAAACTGGTGTTGGTGATCTTACTGAGACTGACGTGGTCTCCAATGTGGTTCTCTCCTAAAGGGTTTTTAGGGGTAATAGTGACTGGAGGCAAAGTTCACTTTTAATGGTATAAAAGCACATTTTTGATTAGGAAATTTGCCCAAGCTAATGAAGAAGTCCCTGTGGTTTGAACAGTTAGTATTATCGGCACATGAATATCTTCAGTAACCACTACAGAGAAAGGCTAGGAATTGGGTAGATGGCAATTATGGCTGGGTCTTCCAGAAGCTGCTGGGTCAGCTTTTAACTAATTCCACTTTGAACTTTTAACCCTTGGCTGGTCCAAGTGTTCCTACTTATAGAAAGATGTCAGTGATTGAGTTTTGGCAGCCACATCATACTCCCTAAATTAGCTTTCAACCCAAATCCTCAAATCTTCTTCATACCCGCTATTACTAAACCATCCCCTCCCCACTCCCAACATGTATACCACGTACCTGTACTTAACTATCCCAAACTTGGTGATTTGTATCAATAAATTCCCTGGAAGTACTGTGAGTCCTGGCTTGTTGTATCAAAGTGCAGGATCTTCTATCTATTACTGTTAAAATTCATCTTGTTAGATTTATCCCAGTTCTCCCGCTTGTCATGATCTCTTTGGATTCTTATTCTATCACCCAATGCATTTGCTATCCTTTCCAGACTCCTGTCATCCACAAATTAAATCAATGTGCTCTCTAAACTTTCAGCCAAGGCATGGATAAGAATGCCAAACAAACCAAGCCTGCATCATCCGATAGTTCATCAATCAATGCCAACAGCTACCCTGCCAGTTATGAATTTCCCTCTCATGGGATGTGCTCCTGAACATAGAGCCAGATCTGTACCCAGAAACCGTATACAGTCATTAATATGGAGTATCTGGTTTCTCTGTTCGCAACACTACTCATAAGAATTGTGTACTTTTAAGCCCAAGCAAATAAATAAATCCTTTGAATAAGGTGAGCAGTCAATACATTTTCTTAGCCTCAGTTCATGAAAACTGGCTACAGAGGAAATACAGGAGATAAGAATCTCATACAGTAGTGATTCCTGAGCCTCTAGAGGCCGTGCAGCGTATACCAGACTGCGCACTGGCTTTCCTTCATTTCCTGAGGTCTGCCAGGCTTGATGCCATGTGTCCACTTCTGGATGATATCACCTCTTCTATTCTTTGTCCTTGTGGGCTTACACCTTTACAACAACCCATTTACTGTGATTTTAGTGGGTTTGGCAAGGACGCGCAGGTTAAATCTGGCTGTTTAACGAGAAATTTGGTGTTAAAAAACTTCTTTTGACATTTCTTGCTACTGCAGAATGAATGTCTTCGTCCCCCTCGACCCCCATAAATTCATATGTTGAAACCTATTCTCCAACGTAATGGTATTTGCTGGTGGGGCCTTTGGGAGGTTATTAGGCCATGAGGGTAGAGCCCTCATGAATAGGATTAGAGCCCTTATAAACATCAGCCCAGAGAGCTTCCTCAACCCCTCCTGCCATGTGAGGACAAAGTGAGAAGATGGAGGTCTATGAACTGGGAAGTGAATTTTCACCAGAAACCAAATCTGCGGGCACAGCAATATTCTCTGTATTTTCCTCTGGAGTGTATTATGGAGAATGTTCTTGGTGTATTTCACAATGATTATGCTTTTTTTTTCCATGAGTAGATCCACAAAGATATCTTTCTCTTATCTTTACCTTGAGAACCTGGTGGGGTTCCTGGATGTAAAGCTCACATAAATAGGGAACCCCCCATTAAAATTGTGACCCCTTCCCCAAGTAGTTTCTCACAATCATGCTAGTCCACATTCAGCTTCCAGCAACTTTCCAAAATTACCATTTAAGTGTTTATTGTCAGTTTATGGATCCAGTGGCTTCTGCTCCAGGTAAGGTTTCAGCAGTAGTCTCTTTATTCACCTGCCTCTCCAGACTTGGGGGTACCAGTTTGCCCCATGAATGGGAGTCCCAGAAAAGTAATTGATTTTCAGTTTGTTTAGCTTTTTCTTATTGTTAGGATAGGAATGATGACTTTTGAGATTTTATATGCTGGAGTTGAAATCAGATATTTGTTGTTGTTTTAAGATTTTATTTATTTATTTGACAGAGAGAGACAGAGATCACAAGTAGGCAGAGAGAGAGGGGGAGGCAGGCTTCCTACTGAGCAGAGAGCCTGATGTGGGGCTCAATCCCAGGACCCCGAGATCATGACCGGAGCTGAAGGCAGAGGCTTTAACCCACCGAGCCACCCAGGCACCCCTACATATTTGTTTTTAAGAAATTTCTTAAACTCTCTGAATCTCAGTTTCAACATTTATGGGAATAGCAATTCCTAACTGCTAAGGTGATTATGGGGAATAAAGGAGATAATACCCAGCACACAGTATTCAGCAAATGATCAAGTACTAATACCCATCCCATTTTCCCCACAGTGAAATCATTAGAGTTGTGTAGGCAGAAGTAGAAAGACCCCTAGTAGGGACAAGGTGGGGGAGCTTCAGTATTAGAAGGGTCTTTGGGGGAAAAAAACTTTTAAAATCTTTTGTATCTCTAAGTTACCTAGTTCTCTTGCTCTCATTTTCCAAATCTGGTCACTCCCAAGGAGAAAGTTAATTAACAGAATATGCAAATTAAGGAGCAGTTATAACACTAATTAACATTTTCTTATCAACAGCTAGTCCAGTTCTGTACATGTGTAAATCAAGACATCACTGTCTGCAGCTATGGAAACTCACACTGGAAACCTGCAAGGATCTTGCTATCTGAACAAAACTGAGATGCATAGAAATAATGGCTTCGGAAATCCTCTTTACCTAACGCAGTGTCCTGAAAGGTCAATGGTGTGCTTCCAGACGAATGATGAATTTGAGCTTCGTCACATCCATTGCTTCATCCTGGCAAGTGCTGGATGGGGTAGTGAAAGGATAGCCTGGTGTGCAGGCAGCCAAGCCTCCAGGCAGAGGTGTCTGTCCCAGAGCTAGAGCACTGGTTTCTTCACCTGACGTTTGTTCTGCCCTTTCAATCGCATGGAACTAAATCTCACTTTTCAAAATGGGGACCCACTAGATTTTGGTGTGCTTTGCTGGTTGATAGTCATAGCTTGTTAAGCAGCTCCCCAGAGGGCAAAGCAATTGAGTAGTTCTAATTTTCAGGAAAGGGATGTGTGCTAGTGAAGAAATTGCCACACTGCCGTCTCACCTGCCCCCCCACCCACCTGCCATGAGGAGTTTCTATGCAGCAGATAACACATCTTCCCAAATATGCTTTGCACAACACTAATTGAAGGCATGTACCTAAACTTCCAGGCATAGCCATGGCTCTCCATCCCTTTACCATAGAAAAGACCCTGCAGGATCAAGAAGATAGAGTCAGAGACTTGTTAAAAAAAAAAAAAAAAAAAAAAAAACCCAAATTACAAAGATGGCAATTTCTGTACAGGCCTAAATATATTTGCTTCCTAAACAGTTCCTCCATCCACACTTCCCACTTTCACTCATTTTATTTCCCCCTCTCATTTGTTTAAATGAGACCAAACTCTGGATCTTTCAAATTAAAATAAAAAATTGTGCAAATGCATGGATTTTAAGTTGCTTGCTATTCTTTTTCTTATTTGACATTAGTTATTTTTGTATTAGTTATATTTGTATTAATTAAGAATACTGAGCTATCAATCACTATATTACAGGAGCAAGAAATTATCAAAATAAACTATCAGAATTACTTTTTTTGGTGTTAAAGGTTATTGGCTTAGACAGGGTTCTTATAGGAAATAATCTCTGATTCAGATGGTTCAAGACACTTAATGAAGGAACTACTTGTAAAGGGAGTAAGGCTAAGAGAACCAGTGGGGCACTCAGAGCTCAATAACAGGGGAAACCATTTCCATTTCTAAGGCTAGAAGGACAGGTGAGCCCAGAGAGGGCTGGAGCCCTGGAGAAGCCTCCCCTGATAGCCTTACCGTGGCAGGGCTGTCACCATAAAGAAACACAGCCCAAAGCCGAGAAGTGGAGTCAATGCCCTCCCCCTTGTCTCTTGGGTGAGGCAGGCCAGGCAAGGGCTCATTCTCAGGCTTACACAGAAGAGGGTCATACCTAGCAGAGAAGGTCTCCTCACATTTTGTGCCTTGTGGGCTTTGTTTCCTTGCCTCATCACACATCCTGGCTCTCTGATAGACCAAAGGCAACAAGGCCATCCCACAAGGGAGACTGGAAGGTGCATTCATGGGGTTTAGCCTCCCGGGGCACAGGGCAGGCACCAAAGAGAGAGAGAGAGGGAGAGTGAGAAAGAGAGAGAATGGGTCTTGGGGGAAGTCATAGAGTATAACAAGCACCATTATTTTCACAGGTCATTGGCAACAATCTGTAAGTGTTAGGGCTCCTAAAAAGACCCTTTTGTTCATATTATTTTCAAGGATAGATTTTGATAAAGGAAGAAAATATGCTGGCAATGGTCATTCACAGACAAAAGCAAGATTATATTCTTGTGACTACTCATAATTTAGCATTTTATCAAATTAGACTATTGAAACTGGTTTTATGGGGGAAAGACCTCCATCTGCAGAAGAAAAAAGGGGATCTTTTTCATCTCTTCCTGTGACTCCTCTTGATAATGATGAAAACTTCCATTTTTAAGGCCAGGCTCTGAAATTTCAGAGTTAGCATTATAAGCAAAAAACGGTCGGTTTGCAGAGTTCACTCTTACTCACAGAAAGGGGTCAAGGAATAAATGATATTTTACTGATACTGTACATCCACATCACTTTATTCTTCCACATACCTGATACACCTCTTCTTCTTTTTTTTTTTAAAGATTTTATTTATTTATTTGGCAGACAGAGATCACAAGTAGGCAGAGAGGCAGGCAGAGAGAGAGGAGGAAGCAGGCTCCCC